>NW_026521995.1:0-648214 GCF_021234435.1 Artibeus jamaicensis | reverse complement strand
GAACTGGAAACCACAACAGATTATGAGGAACACATTATGGCATAACAAATTGAGCCCTATAAAGAGTATAGACTATACCATTATACCGTAGCATTCTGTTTGACAGAGACGAGCTTTCAAAGTTCACTGCGATGAGAATGAAGGTTTCTCAAGTGTGCCTGTATTTGTTGTGCTCATAATGGACTATGTGACTATCGGTGATTGTGAAGGGCAAAAGCATTTCCCTGCAAAACAGAGATACGATGGAAGGAATGTGTGTGTGTAGGAAATTTGGGGGTGAAGAGTCCTTATGTGTAAAAAGCCCCCCTCTTCTGTGATGGGAAAGTAATGAAGTAAATGGTCACATATTTTCTGTAGAGGAAAAAGGTGCATAGTGGAAGAATATAGTTTGAAAGCCATTTCATTTTTTAATACATGCCTAATTAAGAAAATGTCACATTGAACAAATTCTGTCCTGAGGCAGTTTAAAACAGCACTAGACAGCACATGACAGACTGGCTGTATCCTGATGACAGAAACACTCTATCCATGACCGCAATGTTTATGAACAAAATTTGAAACACAGTGAAGAGGTGGAAGCTTTGGGGTCTCTCTGGTCCAGGAATGTTGGAACCGCTAGAATGATTCTAAACATTATAATTGCAACTGGGAGCTTCTAAGGTTAAATTGCCCAGATGGCAGCTGCTTTATTGTTGATGCCTCCATTAAGCAGGTTGCTTTTTCCAATACACTGAGTGCATTGAGAAGCAAGGCAAAATGCAAGAACCACGGAAGAAGTGCTCCAATGTTTGCCAGACCTCATCCTTCAAATTCCTGCCCTCCACAAATTTCCCCCAAATCTGATCCAGCATACAGGGATCTCGTCACCTGAGTAGGTTTTTGTCACATTTATGGTTAAGATTACAAACCTAGACATCCATTCCCCGGTTATGTGTTCCAGTAGTAGCTGAACTATGTCCCAGGAAACACGCTGAACTCTTAGTAGTGATTCTTTTTGCTTTAATAAAAAGGTAAAGGAGGGCACATGAGGATCATACTGGCACTATTTCACTCCTTCCCACTTCTGCCCTAATGTTTTCTGAAGAGGAAGCAAGAAGGTAACTCAGCTCTCGGGATCCCCTCACCACCCACATTCTGTCCTCACCCACAACCCTGGGTGAGCTCCGTCACTGCATTACTCACTGCATTTTTAAACTTATTCTTTCTCAATAATTACTATAAGCTCTGGGCTTTTGGGGATAAGGTAAAAATGCATCAGAAATACCTGGTAAGGAAATGAAAAAACTCCTTTGGTTAAAGGATGCTTTTAGCCCCATGGGACTCATTTGGGTTTCCTCTGTTCAAATCTTAGATTCAGGAACCATATCCTTTTCATTTTTAAAAAGGCAAATAAAAGGAAATGCAGTGCATAGGTATTTTACAAATCTTTCATTCCTCAAGATTGTTCAAATTGTGCATTAATGGTACAGTTTTGGGCTTTACACACTTCTTAATCTGGGAATTATATAGACTCAAGGAATTGAGAAAATACCACAAATTTTACCCAGAAGAAAACTGGTGCAATTGAACCAGACAAAATTTTCTTCGGTTTTATGCCGTCCACCCTTGGCCTTCCATTCTGGTGAGGGTGGGCCCCCCGCACTCTGGGCCGTTCTGCCTCCTCCTGCTTCCTGTTGCAAACCCTGGCACTGAAGCGTGACATTGCAGAGGTGCCCCTTCCCTGCTCTAACTGGCTAATGCCCTCCAATTGCCTCTAAGTGACAGCATTTCTGGAACAACACTATACAATGGAGTGTGGCCCTTGGAGTGCACCCCAAAGCAAACCCCTGAGCTGGCATTGCCCTCATTAGGCACTGGCTCGTGGGGAAGGGGCCCAGCAAAAAAATGGAAAGTCGAATATGCCAGGTAGGCACAGGGAGATTCTATCAAGCTCCCCATAGCCTGGATTCAGTTCCTGCCTTCATCATATACTCACTGTGTGAACTTGACAAATGACCTAACTTCTCATCACTTCATTCCTTTAGCTGTAAAATGGGGAGAGCAGTACTCACCTCACAGAGTCGTTGTGAGGATGAAAGAAGTTAGTTCGTGAGAAGTGCTATGTCTAAGTGCTTGCTATTCTCCGAAGACTGCCTTTGCTGAGCAGTAATTCAGCCTGCCTATCAACTTCCTCAGGACTTCCCGCACGACTTGTATTTTCCTACTCTTTTTAACTTAAGAGGGTTGGTACGGTCTCCACCAACCTTAACAACATTTCCCGATGATGGTACCTTCCCACCCCCAGTCGTCGCCTGTCTCATATAAGGCCCATTCCTTCCACTTACACCCACTGTAGGGGACCGGAATGCGCCACTACCTAACATGCCACCCTGGCATAAGAATTCCTTTGAGCTGGAGGTAAATGAGAATCAGTAGATGCAGAGAGACACCTTCCCAGAGCTTCCCAACTCACTGAAAGTAGAAACTCTGGAAAAACAAACTGCCACAAACCCCCTCTCCCAGGGAAGTTCTGTGGCCATGACTACAACGGATGGAAAGCTGGTACAACGTGGGTCTGTCCCAATAAGCCTCACTTCATCGGTATCCCCATGTATTTACCTTCACAATTTGCCACCCTCGAAACTCAAAATCCTTCTCATTGGACTTGTTGCTTCTCTGAGAAGTTACTCTTCTTTGTTAAGATGCTATATGAGACCAAGTTCTAACCACCTCTGTGAGTAACTCTTCATTGATGTTTCTCCCACATACACCGTTTTTCTCTCATTAGGTTACCTTCTGTCAACCTAATTTTATAGAGTCTGAGCCAGAGACCCTAGGAGAGCAGAGGAAAAAATAATTTTTCCTCTTCCTACCCGACCTTCCTGGATCATTTTGCCACTGGCTCAGTGTTTTCCTGTATGCTGTCCATCTTCACTGTCATAACTTCAGTAACAGCGGGGACAGCTTTTTAGATTCTGGCACACAGTTCTTCAATTCCAGAAGCTGTCGTATCCAACTGGTACTACTTTAAAATTGTATGTCTTTATCTAGTTCTTCTCTCACTTCTGGTCATTTTCTGACAAGATATGTTTTTCCTTTCTCCTAAGGGTCACCCTCTGTCTGCAACCTGGATTCCGTATTTTCCCTTCTCTACAGCAGAGGTTCTCAAAATGTGGTTCCCAGGACAACAGCAGCAGCAGCTCCTGGTAGAAATGCCAATTCTTGATCTCCCAAATCTAGTGAACCAGAAACTCTGGGGCGAGGTTGAGCAGTCTGGGTTTTAAAAGCCCTCCAGGGATTCAACTCAGAATCTACTACTACTATATTCTAGGGAATTTAGCAGTAGGAGCAAGTATTACTCTCCACCACCCTCCAACTCCTTCTTTTCTTCTATGTAACCATGTCCAGATCTTTCATATCCTTAAAAAAAAAACCCTGAACCCTGCTCTTCCTGAAAACGTCCATTAGATGTTTATATTATTTCATTGACAACATCCTCTAAATAAGAGATACAGAATATTTTCTGTTCATCGTTTCTCTTAAGGCTTTTAAGACTCCTTCAATAGGACTCTATCTTTACCACATTCTATCAAAGACATTCTTTCCAAGGCCCATAAGTTATCTTCCAAACCTTACAGTTCTCCTCCTCACTCAGTTTTTCTGCAACATTTGACAATGCTGAACACTTCCTTAGTCTTCAAAGTTCTATCCTAATTTCCTAAAAGATCCCAACTCTTTCTCTGTAACCATCCTTTCTCAGCCTCAGTTCTCCACATTCTCTCTTACACAGATGTTTCCCAATGTTCTCTTTTCCATGCTAATCTCATTTTTACAGATTCAACAACCACCTCTGTACAATAACTCCAAATTTGTCTTCCTACCCTAGCCATTCATCCTAACTGGATGGAGTTCATCTTAACTGGATGGAGTTTCACAAAACATGCAGCCTTCTACGTGTTTTGAACCTGCATGTTCTATTGCACCCCAAATGAAACACATTTCAATGTTAACTTGCCATTTTTGGCTCAAACCAGATTATAATTTCCATTTCCCAGTTTTTATTAATTACATGATCATTCTCCAAATGTAGTATAGCATGTCCCAAAATAATAATGTCTCAGAACGTGCTAGGTTTTTTAGAAGTGTATTGTAAAAAAGGTTTCTATGAACAAATAAATATGGGAATTGAAATAACATCTTCACCTTCTTGGAGGTTCACAGTGCATATTAGCACATTAAAGGCTCTGAGAAATCTTGCACAGAAAAAATAATGCATGCAGTTGCAAACTGATTTGAACAAGGTCTTGATTTCTTTGGTAATACTAAATAATGTCACTCAGAACATCTACCAATACAATTACGGTAAGGAGTGATACCTTTATCATCATCTTGCCTCTGCCCCTTACATCTGATTATTTGCCGGGCCTCGTTGACTTTTCCCAGCAGAGATCTTATCTCCAGTCCCACGGTGACCTCTGCACGTCTGGCCACTCCTACCCTTGCCCGAGCATTGCAACTCATCTCACTTTCATTGTTTTGAACCTTTAATTCAGTCTAATTAGTTTGAGGCCAGAGCAAAGTACAGCTCAGATCGTTTTATTTTTTGGTTTAAAATATTCACCAAAAAATAAATGTTACCATATAGAAAGCAACATTCAAGGTCCTTTGTTACTCAGAGTAACCCCTGCTATCCATCCCTTTCTCTCCCTCCATCCCCCTCTTCCACCTAAAATGGGCCTTGACTCTCATCTTTCCTCACAGGCATGTTCTGGCTCACACTGTATTCTTGCTTCATCACGAGAAGCCCTTCAATAACATAACAGCTTCTCAAAGTTCACTCCCACAGCTCAGCTGCAGACCTGCCACTTCCAGGAGCCTCCAGGTGCGCTGGACACCTGGACATAAACTGTCACTGCTCCTTTTGAAATCCCATAGGGCTGTGTTCACTGTGCCAGTTATATCAGCTCTTCTGTTTTCAGAGCAGGACACAGTGAGGATGACACAGTGAGGACATAAACTGTGTCTCATACATATTTATGTCCTCAGCTGCACCTAATGCAGGGCCTTGCTCAGAGAGCTCTAGAAATAACCTGCATAATGAATAAGGATCAAATTGCATTGCCCTACACATAGAAGGGGAAACTAATGCTCTTAAAAGCAGAGCCAGTGACACTGGAAACGCCTTTCCCCCAAAGTGGTCAGTACATGTGTGATGGAAAAGAAAACTCTCCATGTTCTTCCGTAAAGTGCAAGCCTCTCTTAAATACTAAGTGCTGTAATTTTGTTAAATTGATACGTTCTGTTGGTATCTAAAACACCACAGCTCAAGATAAACGATCAGTCCTGACCAGCGTGGCACAGTGGGTTGGGCATCACCCTGCAAAATGAAAGCTCACCAATTTGATCCTTGGCAGGGCTGGATTGTGGCTTGATCCAGGGCACACGCCTGGATTGTGGCCCAGACCCTGTTTGAGGGCATGAGAGAGGCAATGGCTAATGTTCCTCTCACATATTGATCTCTCTCTCTTCTTTAAAGATTTTATTTATTTATTTTTAGAGAAAGGGGAAGGGAGGGAAAAAGAGAGGGAGAGAAACATCCATCAGTTGCCTCTTGCAAGCTCCCAACCAGGGACCTGGCCTGCAACCCAGGCATGTGCCCTGACCTGGAACCGAACCTTCCACCTTTTGGCTTGTAGGCCAGCTCTACCTACCCAGCTGGGGCTCTCTCCCTTTTTTCCCCTCCTTTCTCTTCTCTCTAATGATAAATAAATAAAATCTAGAAAAAGAAAAAGATAAACGATCGGACATGGTAATGTGCACCAGTTTCTAGAGGCCAGCTGCTAGACACTGTCCTTTCCTTTGCCTTCGAAGAATCATGTAGGTTAAATTTCCTAATAAAACTTAACAATGAAATGAAGAATAACAGAATCATGTCAACACTAATTATCACCAAAACTAACAGGAGAAGAAGCAAAACATATAAATGACCCCTACTTCCAACCTCACTACATTTCACACTTCCGATAGGCAAAACGGGGCCAAATGCAATCTGTTATGTAACAAACAAGCCAAAAGTACTTGGGTAAAAACAAAACCAAAAGCTTGGAATTACTAGTTCAACAGTTTAAAACTTTCTAGAAAATAAAGGGTAAAACCCCCGAGAACGAGTAAAACTATTAGAGAAAAGTCAAAAAATGCCTTTTCTTTTTTGTGTTTCTCATGACATCATTGTTTAGTCTTTGCCCCTCAATTTATAATTTCTAAGGCTATGACTTTTCCCTCCTTCTTTAGCCAGTATATTTGTTACTTTATACTTTAGCCAGTATATTTGTTACTGTACGAAGTGATGAAATGTAAGGGGAAAAGGACGCTAACATGCATCGGGGCAGAAGCAAAGTAACACTTACTGAACTCTCACAGCCTCTGTCAAGCAGTTATTATCTTACCGATGCCAGAAACCCACCCTCACACAGCAGAGTAAGAGCACTGGCCCTGGCACCAAACACGCGGGTGCAAGTCCTGCTCGTTTATGAACTAGCTGTGTGTCCTGGAGCAAGTTGTGTAAAAGTTCACCTTCTATCAACCTGCAATATGAATAGTACCTTTTTCCTGGAGTTACTACAAGTATTAAATGAGGTACTATTTCTAAAGTACTTAGAACAATGTTTGGAGATTGTTAAGTTCTTTATATAAATAAACAGAAAATGCAACTGACTTAGTAACACAGATAAATGGAGAGTGATGTTTGGATTTCACCCCAAGTCTTTCTGATCCTTTTTACTATCCTCAGTGGAAAGTAGATGATAGAAATACACTCAGGAAAAATATATGAGACTGCACTCACCATCCTCTAACTGAGAAGATGCTTGTTATAAGTTGAGTTGCCTCTCAAAATTTGTGTGTTGAAGTCCTAATGCGATCTTATTTGGAGAGAGGGTCTTTACAGAGAAATCAAGTTCAGATGAGGCTGCTCGGGTGGGCCCTGATCTAATATGGCTGCTGTTCTTATAAAATCAGGGAATTTAAGCATAGAGACATGCACACAGAGGACAATGTGAAGAGACGCAGGGAGAAGAAGGCCATGAGCAAACCAAAGACAGAGGCCTGGCGCAGGCCCCTCCCTCACAGCTAGCCCTCAGAAGGAGCCACCCAGCTTGCAGTACCCTGTTTGGCAGCCCTAGCAAACTCGGACAATGTCCCACACTAGAATCTCTGGGCCGCACTAGTAATCTCTTACTAGTTCTCAGAGGGGACCGTGTTGGCTGTGCTTTTCAGCCATTTGTGATCACAGGTTTTATTAGTTTGATTGAGATATGTATGAGTCACTCCTAGGCTCTCTCCATTTTACTCTAAGAGTTGTGAGCAAAATGTTAAATACTTCGACTGCTAAGTAATCTAAGATTTTTTTTCTGAAATCAAATTTTGGAGCAAAGGTAAAATTCACCTGGGTTTTAAGTGTAGAACATTTCACAGGAGTGCTCTTTTCAGCGGGCTCAGCCCCGGCTGCTCCAAGGCTCCTGTCCGCGCATCCCGTGACTAGGTTTGCAGAGCCACAGAGGAAGGAATGGGATCATCAAGGTCACTCGTTAATGAGGAGGGACCACTTTCCAGGGGCTGACCCAATCAAGTGTGTACATGAACCGAATCACTAGTTAGTTCCCTGCGTCCAGATGGGGAACAGAACTTGCTCTTCTAATGATTTACTGGATCGTCTTGGAACAATAAAGAGGATCTTCCTTCTTATAAGAATGTTTGGTCAAATTAGTTGACACCCTTTAAGGTACCTGGGGAGTTGGGTCTACTACTCCTTTCGGGAGTTGATTTGCTCAGAAAACAGAGCAAATCAACACAACCAACCACAGGAGCTCAGCAGAGGAGCACAATGGGCTCGGAAGGCTCCTCAGTGCCCCTGCTGGCTCCCCTGCTTCTGAGAGTCCTAGGTAGCCAGCCACCTGGTCAGCATGACAATGAGCCTGGAGGACTCTGGGTAAACTGCTGACTGCTACTGTAACTGTGCCTCTCACCTGGAAA
Source organism: Artibeus jamaicensis (assembly GCF_021234435.1). Classification (NCBI taxonomy): domain Eukaryota; kingdom Metazoa; phylum Chordata; class Mammalia; order Chiroptera; family Phyllostomidae; genus Artibeus; species Artibeus jamaicensis. The sequence continues at coordinate 640,204 of NW_026521995.1, read as the reverse complement.
TGGCCTCTTTTTTGTGTTAGAATCCTGGGGATGTGTACTAACCTGCCACAGATTGCACAGATTCACCGATTCGCTCTAAATTTAGCACCTGTTATGTATGACTCACGTACTCTGTTGAGGACACAAATATAAATAATCTATTTTATACACACACACACACGCATAGGACACCACCTTCGGGTTAAACACATGCTAAAGTCAAATAAAAATAGGTAGAAAAAGAATTAAGATTTGCTGAGCTTCTAAATTGCAGGGACGACATATACTTAAGCTCCTTAATAGTCTTCATTACATTTATTTCTCAAAGAAGTATTACCCCCTTCTTTTTACGCGCGAGAAAACTGAGTCTCGCGTCACTCCGCTGCAGCTGAGAGAAAGAGCTAGATTGAAATCAGGGGTATCCACTGCAAAGGTCAGGCTCCTCTCTTCTGACCTCACACTGCCTTTGTGGGCTCTCCTCATTCAGGAGGGCTGGCTTTCCAAACATGGAAGATTCCAGAAGGAATTAGGAGGCAACTAGCTTGAAAGTAAATAAAAAATAAAACCAGATTTTCTTGGAGCCAGCAAATATTGATGAACTACACACCTCATTAAGCAAGCCTCATTCTCAACGTGGATGGTTATTGGATCGGTGGGTTAGGGAATAAGGTAAACATAGTGTGGCTAGACTACTAGCTATCTGACTGGTTTTCCACACTTGTTCCAACCCACAGCCTTTCCCCACAAAAACGACCAGTGCTTTTCTTCCTCCCCTCCTCCCCTTCCTTTGTTTTTTATTGTTCTTTTTTCTTTGGCCTGCCTCCCTTTCCCTGTGCTCACACACAATGATCTCCTGGCTGCTCCAAGGACGTGCTCAGAACCTTGGTGCTCTGGTCTCCACTGTCGGGAACACTCTATGCTCCAAAAAATCTACATGCACACACTGTCCCTCCATTCAGGTGTCTGCACAAACATTACCTTCTCAGGCCATGTCTGATCACTCCCTACCTCCCCACCCTCTTCGGCTTCTTAATCAGCTTTTTATTTGTTCTTGTTAACAGTTATGACTATATCATAGTAGTCATTGTGACTATGATGTAGTCATAACTGTTAACAAGTCATATACATATGTGTGTGGTCTGCTTCCCCAAACTGAACCATAATCCTCCCGAGGGCAAGGGCTTTGTTTACTGCTGTCCCTGGGACAGGAACTGGCACACAACAGGCTGAATGAATAAACGAATCTAGATTTTAGCCAAGTATCAGATGGGACCTTAGGTCCATGGACCTTAGGTCCATGTGGAGAAGTAGACAGAAGTTTAACAGCTGAATAACTAAGTCAATTTATACCTCTAAAAACAACACAGTGTGATAATCTGAAAAAAAAACTCAAGAAAAATAACTTTGAAAGTGGTAGAGGAAGGGGAGGGGGCTTAGGCTCTGAGAAGAAAGGCATTCAGAGTAACTGGAGTTGGAGGGCAGCTGTCAAACTATACCTTGAAGGTGATCAGAATATGCTACTCTAAAATAAGCCATTTGGCACACGGGTTTATTCTGAGGTGAAAGGAACCCAAAACCAACAGATGCAGGGGAAATTCCCTGCTTTCACCTCATCCACTGAAAACCAGAACACAGGTTAACCTTAGGAAGGTCTCTCTATTTCTCCCCTGACCGCAGACAGGAGAGCGACCCTACCCACCAGAGACGGAGAGATGGTGCCAAGATGAGTCTAAACAAACTAACCTCACTAACCCCTCTCCTTCCATTAGCTTCCTCTACATATTTCCTACTAGCTCCCCTATAATTTATCACCTTTTGAAACCCAACCCCCTCTTTCCTTTGTGACAAACGGTGTACAAACTTTTAAGTCTAACCACTTCTTTGAGTTTGACTTCCCTGTGCACTCCAGTGCACAGAATAAAAGCGTATGCCCCTTCTCTCGTTAACATGTCTTTTGTCAGTTCAATTTGCAGGTCCCCAGAGAATGCATCTAGGAAAGTAGAGGAGAAGCTTTTTCTCCCCAACAGCCTTTGCCTTCCCACCCATCCACGTACCCTCCTAGTCTATTTCATTTAGTGGATGGTCAGACCACAACTACAGTATTTAATTCGACGTGTGCTCTACTTTGTAAGAGCTGTATCTATAGCACATTCAGACAGAAGGACTCAGTAAAGGGGCATACCAAAATGTCATATAAGGGCTCAGAAATTTTTAGCCTAGAAAAAAAAGTCTGAAGGAGGAGAAGGTGATCATTTACTCCACAAGGCCCAGAAGGGACAAAACTGGGATCAAAGAGTTGAGATGTTAAAGCAAGACAGACTTAATTGTATATAAATCATAATGCTCTAACAGAGGTGTTGGCAGGGCGTACTGTCTACCAGCCAAAAGAAGATGGATAGCTGGCCTGGATCCCAACCAGACAGACTCTGTAAACACAAGCCATGCACAGGTGGTCTGGGACCGCAAGGTCTCAGCTACCCACTGGCTGTGGGGCCTTAACTGCCAGCTGGCGAATCTGGCCATCTCGCCCCTTGTCATTAAAGCAAGGTGAATTAAATCGGTGGTTGGCAAACCCAATTCCTCAGAGCACAAGTTTGAGATGCAGTAGATCGGGGATGCTTTAGTGGCTGTTGGAGAGGGGGGTGTAGCTGGGCCGGGTTCCAGGTCCTTTACCCGAGTCTACACCAGTACTTTGCAACTGAGGTTTGATAAAAAGGTTTCATTTAAAATGGGGGGAAGAGTATCCTTTGAGTGAGAGGAGTTGAAAAACAACCAGAGTAGACCTATGTCCCTTTCACTTCTAAAATTCTATTCTTTGATTACATTAGACAGCTAACAGGTTTTTTTTGCAGTTACAATTGGCATTCGACTATTATTTTACATTAGTTTCACATGTATAACAGTGGCCAGACAACAGTTTTCCAAGAAAATGAAATTTAAATACTTAAATTTTGAAAATAAAACAAGTAGGTATTCCCTTTCACTTGATTACACAAACCCTTTTAAACTTAGTAAACAACAATTAATTTCTTATGATTTGGGAGTTTTGAGGCAGCTACAAACTAGGCCTGTGATTTTGCAATTTATAATAAGAAATGTATAGTTGGTTTGTGTTACCATTCCTGGCACAGAACTCCTAAAACTTTGGAGTTTTGTAAGTCTCCTCAGCAACTACAGGGTCTCTGTTACGTTAACAAGGTGAGTTTTGGAAAGGCCCTAATAACCTGAGGGTGGGGGCTGGTTGCCAGGGAACCAACCAGGTGATAAGAGGGTTGGAACTTTCAGTCCTTAGAGGAGGACTGGAGATTGAATCAATCACCAGTGGCCAATGATCCAATCAATCAATTCTCTGTGATAAAGGCTCCATAAAAACTCCAAAGGAAAGGGTTTGAAGAGCTTCCAGGCTGGTGCACACAGGGGTGTGACCAGACAGCATGGAGGCTCTACAACCTTCCCCGTGCCTTGCCTTATTCTTGAGTTATATTCTTTTCTAATAAACCAGTAATCTGGTGAATAAAATGTTCCTCCAAGTTCTGTGAGTATTCTAGCAAATTCATGGAACCCGAGGCAAGTGTCACGGGAACCTCTTATCTGGTCAGTAAGAAGCCCCAGTGACACCCTGGACTTGCAACTGCCATCTGACTTGCAGAGGGCATGGATTATTGTGTGATGAAGCCCTTAACCTGTGGCATTTTAAGCTATCTCTAGGTAGTGTCAGATTGGAGTTAGTGATTAAGGTGTCTTTATTTGCTTGGTGGTGTTGGAAACACACACACACCCCCAGAATGTCCAAAGCGAAAGAGATTCCAAATGGAAGGTAAGCTCACATTTTACAAATGACAACTTTAAACTTTTTGGGGAGAGCCAACTCTTAGGATCAGAGAAGATTAGCCAATGGCAGAGACTCTGGGTGCTTGCTATCCTCACTTTCTTCCTCGGAACATGGACAACTAAGTACATCGCTAGTCTTCCTTGCAGTTAGGTTGGGCCCAGGTGACTGAGCTGGGGCCAGTGGAAAGTGATGTCTGCCATTTCCCAGCCTGCCATTCAAACAGCTCATCTGGTCTTTCACGTTCTTTCTCTTTGTCTGTGGTGGGTCTGGCAGCTACGTGTCAGAAATGGCAGCACTGCAGAACAGAGTGTGCACACCCACCTACTGCCTGGGGCAGAGCCACTCAGTGGGTGCTGAACTGTGACGCTCATGGGAAATAAACCTTTACTGTGTTAGACTGACAGACCCTGCCACCACTGGGATGGCGAGGGTTTTTTTGTGGTAGGAGATAGTGTTACTTGCCCCCATATGAATGCAGAGTTAAAATCTAGTTCCACACACTATTTAAATAGCATATTATATAAATGTACACTAGTTTAGAAATATCCCTCTCTCCACATTTTATTCATATTTCATAAAATAACTTTCTGTGAACTTTGCACCTTACTCACGGACATTAGAGACTGAAAAACATCTAAATCCCCTCCAGAGGACACTGCCATCCAATTTATTGGGAAAAAAATACTTTTTTGAATTCTTCAGTTCCCCAGAGCATCTAATATTTACAACTGTGAGGTCAGAGTCCCAGAAATAAATGTTGTCTCCATTTACATTTTTAAGTCAAATTTATCAGGTGAATTATATAAACACCTCCCAAATAATACTGACTGAGCTCAAGCGGGCCAATGGGCTTCCTGTGGTGGGAGATATTCTGTGAGGCTCAAATGCAAGGTGACTCTTCCTTTTCGGAGGAGTATGCTTCGGGGAAAAAGCCTCATCTGATACTCAGGCAGAGGTGGCAGTCCTTGGCAAATGTACATTTCTGAACACATATTTTTGCATACTCTCTGAGTGTACATGGAGAAAATAAACAACTTACTTTTGTTCAGTTGTATAAACTCATCTCATTTGGTTTTGGCATCTCCATGGAATAGGAACCTAGCAACATTTTGTATGCGTAAGGATCTCTGATTATTTTTTCAGGTGCTTTTGCTTAAAAAAAGATAAAACAAACCAAATCTGCCTTGCAAGCAACAGTAGTTCTGATTACAATGCCATACATGTCAAGGAGAATTAATCCACACATGTACATGGTCTAAGTAGACCTTCCAAGGACCAACTTTAACCTATGAATCTTTTCCTAATTTTTGAGGGCAGGAGAAGAAATGTGGCAATGATTAATAGAAAGAAAATATCGTTGTTTTCATTGGATGATTAGTTATATTTATTGTTGTTGGTCTCAGGTTTACACACGATGAATAAATTATTCCAGAGGGTTCAAATTTATCCTCTCTTGCCAAAACTGGGTTAGCAAAGCCTACTTGAAATGGCTTCTGAAATTTTATTCAAATTTGAAATTGAACAGCTATTTCTAAACTTTTCCACCAAAGGGGGGGATAACTCTTTTTATTGGTAGGCTAGCCATTAGCAAACATAAAATTTAAATTAATTCACTATTTGTGTTTTATTCTTTTATTGCACATGACTAAAGAATTTTCAAAGTAATATCTAACTTAACTCTTACCTTTTAAAACATTCTTCCTAGAAGAAGTATTCACTTTTATTCCCATTCTCTTTTTACTAAAAATTATCTGAAAATCCTGTGTATTTTTATAATGCTTAAAAGGTATCCTATGCTCCAGGCCGGATCTATGTGACCACTCTCCATGTCCAGGGTCGCTCACACCGTGGGCTCTCAAACTAGAACCAGAACTTGCTGAGCTCTAAGTAGGTCTCAATCGTTTTGATGTTATAATAACATGTGATAGTTCATCACACAGGAGTGGACAAAGGTAGGTTTACAGTTGTTCATATGAAAAAATACAAATTTATAAATACTAAAGGAATAAATAGTGTATTTTACATACTCATGACTGTAAACCTGCTTTTGTCCATCTTTCTGTATACACATAAAAACAAAGTTTGGGGGTAGATAAACCTATTGAAAATGTGGGTAGACAGTAGGCAGAGATCTATTTGGTGGGTATTTCATAGCTTTATTTCTTTCAAAGACTGAGGCAAAGGGGTGATAGGGGGGAGGGGCTGAAGGAAATTTAAGGATTAGCAAGGACTCTACTTGCATAGAAATTTTACCCCTCACAAAGATACTGTATTGTCAAATTCAATGAGTTTTCATGGTTCTGTAATGAAATGTTGTATTGGATTATCTATTGCCAACTCAGCACTCTCCCTGCTCCCTAAGACTTTTCCATGTATCAAAAAGCATGAACGCTTGTTATCGTATTCACATCATTTCTGCCAATGGGGAACCATGTGGGATTCCCCCCCGTGTTAGGCACTTGGGTGAGATGTGGAAGGCAGGAGAGATGCTGGCTGATTGCTCTACCACCAACAGAAGGCTCATGTATGGGTCCCCAAAGACAAGATGTTTTCCAGTTCCATTAGCCAGCACTTTTCAAAGTGATTCGGGAATTGCTCAAAATCCCTGAAACGCTTTTAAGGATTTTAACAACTATTTTAACAGCCATTCAGTTGTTCCCTTTTTATACTTTCATTCTCTCATGATTGTACAGAATTTTTCAGAACCTGGGTGACCTGAGAGGTCGTTATGGCTCTAATGGCTAAGGTATGGTGTGCTTGTGTATTCCAGTATTTTAAATTTTTCGGTTTTAAGTCTAATGCAACAAATATCAAATGATGTAACCCTATATAAGCAAAAGCTCTTTGAGGTGTTCAAAAGTTCCTAAGAGTGTAAAGGCATCATGAGACTAAAATATTTAAGAAACGTTGCTCTGACCTTCACCCTGAGAATCATTCACCCAGTGCTTTTGGCAGCTGCAGTGTTCGTGTTGGCTTCTGTGATTCCAGAGAACTCTCCATTCCACCACGCTACTGGCAAACCTGAGAACTAGCAGCTTTCTTTGATTTTATACCTTCGATCCCATTAGGTTTTATAAGCTGTTAATTTCCTCTATTAATTTCCTTCCTACATTAAAAGTGGCTTTTGTTTTCTTGAATCATGAAATAATTCAATTGATGATCAATACAAGATACTATGAATTTGCTTTTAATGAAACTTTAAAGTCATGCCATGTAGGAAAGCTCTTCCCCACCCTCACCCCTACTCCCATCATAAATTAGAGGAACCTACTCACAAACCTGCTTCTATTCAAGTTCATGGCCTAAACTCTGTGTTCTGTGTTTAGACAATAATTGTATCTGTATAAGTCACACCATATGCCTTTCACAAAGTTCAAAATGAACAGATAAGGCTTTACATGCAACTCTACCACAGCCCTTGTTGGAGTGGCTGTGGACACCGAAACACAGTTCATTCTAATAGTTGTGTTCCCAGAAGTTCCCTGTTATTTACAAAACAATAAACATCTGATTAAATAGTTTTGATTGTGGGAAAAATGGAGTCTGGTTTCATATTTGCCATAACAAATCTATTTTTCCCCTATAGGCATTTATATAATTCTAAATTTTAACCATAAATACCACTCAAAAACCCATCCTCTAATTACATCTTTTATTTGCCCCCCAAAAACACTTCTCTTTGCTTCTCAGTTCCAGTGACTATCAGCACATATAGATTCTCAGACATCGTTACCATCCTATGACCCATTATCTCACAGACCAAAACAACTCAAACAGAGCTGCTGAGTTGCAGAAACAACAGCTATTTTTCTTATGGGCCTGGGCTTGGTCACCACAAGGTTACAACCAAGAAGGGTCAGCACAGGGCACATCTTGATGCTTAGTCCATCACCTGGTTTGCACTAAAACGGAGTTATGAGAAATGCTGGAATATAATATAGCCTTGCTTTATAAAAGAGAGTTCAGTTATTTGAGTCTCTAAGTCAGTTTAAACTGCCTGCCATTCCTAAAACAAATTTTGTTCTCTTCTGCTCTGGGGAGCAGGCTGGTTTCCTTGCATAAAACACCTGACCTTAATTATCTCTGTACCTATCAGTAGCACCGGCACGCTGCCTGGTACCTAGTAGGCATTCAAGCAAATAAATACTTGAAATATGCATATGTACATACATCTTCATGAATAAGTAGCATTATCTAAACAGTTACATTCTAATAAGGCCCCCCCCCAAAAAAACCCCCAAAACCCAAGATGGCAACATGGCGTCCCAAGGGAAGAGATGTGAGGGCGGGAACAAGAGGGGTCTGACTCATGTCGTCGACCTATCACCTAGTGATGCTACAACATTTTGGCTGCACTCCCTGCTGCTTTTGAAAGGCAACGCCAATGAATTTCTTCTAGAGACTTCTGACATGCTGTTTTTGAAAAAGCTTATTTTTACATTTTTGTTTTTAGCAGATGTATTGCTGTATAAGTGGCAGACAATTGCACACGCAGTAAAATTTGATAAGTTTTAACTCCCGGAACTGACTCTGTAACTACCATAGTCAAGACAGTGAACACACTAGGAGAGTAAGAGGGGCGAGGAGGGAGCGTGACAAAGGAGCATGAGGACACTTCTGGGGGTGGCAAATATGTTCATTGCCAAATTTAAAATTCGCAATCTTACTTCAAATAGAATATATATGGTATTCTTTATTCAAATTTGCCTAGTTTCAGAGTCAAGGGAAAATCTTAGTAAGTAGCATAGCATTTTGGGTGGTTAAAAGAGTTTTTTTTTTCCATAAGGCTTAGCATCACACCTCTATTTATAAAATTAACCTATTATGTCTTAAAGAGACGAACAAAAGTCTTGTGACAGCTGCATGTCTATAGAAAGGGGATGCCATGGGGTCAACAAAAGTATCCTTGGGGCTCATTTGTCTTGGCTCTTGACTTTTATCAAATGAGTGAACAGTAGTATTTTGTCTGTTTATTTCCTTGCTTTTAGGGCTTTTCAAGGAGAAAAATGTTGGAGTTTATATATAAAACTTTTAAACATGGGGGAAAGTACATGGTCAATTCTTTGTTATGCATATCATGGATCATCAGAAATAAAACCTATGTTTAGGGTTGACATTTTCACTAAATCCACGGGACTACATTCTTGACTGAAATAGAAAATGTTTCCTGTTATATGCAATATCCACAGGAAAAGGCAAAACAGTTTTTTAGATGGTGTAAAGAAAATTTATAAAAAGAGCTCAGGACCTGTTGGGAACCACCCTTCCTGGTTTCAGGAGCTGTAACCCCTCCAATGGCTAAGACTGAGTGAACGACCTTTCAACCATAAGGCACTAAGGAGACAAAGCTTATCTCCCTGGCAGGGGGGGGGGGGACGCTTCTGCTTCTTTTTTCATAACTGGCCCCCAATGCTTGATCAGTTAGCCAATGATGGGTGAGATTCCCCAATGGGGGAATGACCTAAGACAGGCATGATCACATGGAAGCCCCAGGGAAGGACTTGGAGGGTCATGGAGAATGGGGGTGATTGACCCTTGCCCCTGGGCTTTGATGAAGCCTGAGTCCTCATTTCTCCTAATTCCTTGGCTATCTGCCTCCTCTGTTTGACTTAAGCCTGAAACAATGACAGAGGGCGGTGCAGCCCTGTGCTGGAAAGGGCGGGCTCCCTGGATGATCAGGCCTGAGAAAGGATATGTAAAATCCTGTGAAGCCTGCTTTGCTGAGCATGCTCTTAGTTAAATGATGAAGGCCCAAGCAGGAAATGAGTTTGTTTCCCAAAGTTTTGTAGCCCTTTAGTTGATAGACCCTGATTCAGAAGGAGCCCTAATACTTCTTTGTATGCTATCTACTGTTGGATCCTTATTTCCTGACAAGGAGTAATGAGCTGTACCTGTATTCTTGTGCAAATTAAACCCAATAAAAGCCTGTCTAGGCAAGGATCAGTGCTCTCTCTCCTTGAGAGAGTGGCCAGGCCACTCTGAGTCACTCCCCCCTTGAAGGAGTAGCAATGCCATCCCATCCCTTTTCCTCCACTGGACTCAGTAGTCTGTGTGAATTTGTCTTGTGTCTCACCCATAACACTGCAGACACTGCAGGCCGGTGTCCATGTCAAGAACCTACTTTAGGCATCAGGAGAAAAGTAGATTCATTCTACTACCACAGCCAATGATGAATAGATGGAGAAAGTAAACAAACATGGTTGTTTGAAATAGTATCACTACTCAAAAAGGAGATATATGTACATAAATACAAAGCATCTGACCAAACCCAAATATAAATGATTAACTGATTATCTACTCAAATGACCTGTTTGATTGACATAGTAAATGCATATATATAAATACTATTCATGTGGATAATAGGAAATGAGCACATGTGTATATATTATACTTCCCAAGCTCATCAATCAGAATCGTGTCTACTATTCTTAATCATTTCTTTTCAGAAACATGACTCAACAACACAAAGCACTAATCAGAATGCTCCATGGTATGCAGTCCCTTTTTTGGGTCATTGAACTCTAATGAGAAACTTTTAGAAGCTGATCAGCAGGCCCTAAAAGAAAAAGAATCCTTATAGTTAACTTAGGTACAGGAAGGTAAGAATGAATGCCTGTTCACTCTTCCCCTCCCTCCATGCACAACCACTGTAAATAATCTGTGTGACTATGAAGTTCAAAAGCAGGTTTGTGTATTGAGTCAGACTCAGTCTCAGCCCATCATACCAGCCTTGATATCTGCTAACAGTGCATATGTTCTATTTATAAAAGTTTATTTTTCCCTAGTATATCAGGTGATATGATACTTTTTAAAACATTGCCTTGACTCCTGGCCAAGATGGAGGTGCAGGTAGATACACTGTGCCTCCTCACACAAACAAAAGAAGGACAATAAATTTAAAAACAAAAAACAACCAGAAATGACAGAAAATCAAACTGTATGGAAGTCCAACAACAAAGGAGTTAAAGAAGAACCATTCATCCAAACTGGAAGGATTGATGGAGACAGGCATCCAGATAAAGAGGACTTGTGGCAAGGTGGTAGCTGGAGGACATGATGAGGTGATGGATTGTCGACCTGGTGGTTCCATATTCGTGTGCAGATAAACTGGGAGAAACAACTGGGGAGCTAAACAGACCACTAAACCCAGGGTCCCAGTGCGGGGAAGTAAAGCCTCAATCTCTGACTGAAAACACCTATGGGGGTTAAGGCAGAAGAAGAGACTCCCAGCCTCACAGGAGAGTTCATTGGAGAGACCCACAGGGTCCTAGAATGTACACAAGCCCATCCGCCCAGGAATCAGCACCAGAAAGGTTTGATTTGATTGTGGGAGAAATGATGGAAAATTGGCAGAGAGCAGAGCAAGTGGCATTGTTCCCTCTCGGACCCCTCCCCCATACATAGCACCACAATGCAGAGTGGGTTGCCCTTCCCTGGCAATTACCTAAGGCTCCACCCCTTACTATGTAACAGGTGCACAAAGAAAAAAAAAAGGCCCAAATGAAAGAAGAAATCAAAGCTCCAGAAAAATTACAACTAAGCAATGAAGAGATAGCCAACCTATCGGATACACAATTCAAACATCCTGGTAATCAGGCTGTTCATAGAATTGGATGAATATGGTCACAAATTAGATGAAAAAATGAAGGCTATGCTAAGTGAAACAAAGGAAAATGTATAGGGAACCAACAGTGACAGGAAGGAAACTGGGACCCAAATCAACAGTGTGGACCAGAAGAAAGGAAGAAACATTCAACCAGAACAGAATGAAGAAACATGAATTTAGAAAAATGAGGGAAGTCTTAGGAACCTCCAGCACATCTTTAAACATTCCAACATCTGAATCAGAGGAGTACCAGAAGGAGAAGAGGAAGAGCAAGAAATTGAAAACTTATTTGAACAAATAATAAAGGAGAACTTCCCCAATCTGGCAAAGGAAATAGACTTCTAGGAAGTCCAGCAAGCTCAGAGAGTCTACATAAAGTTGGACCCAAGGAAGCACATACCAAAGCACATCATAATTACATTACCCAAGATTAAAATAAAGGAGAAAATCTTAAAAGTAGCAAAAGATAAGGACACAGTTACCTATAAGGGAGTGCTGATAAGACTGTCAGCTGATTTCTCAGAAGAAACCTTGCAGGCAAGAAGGAGCTGGAAAGAAGTATTCCAAGTCATGAAAGGCAAGGACCTACATCCAAGATTACTCTATCCAGCAAAGCTTTCATTTAGAATGGAAGGGCAGGTAAAGTGCTTCCTAGATAAGGTCAAGTTAAAGAAGCTCATCATCACCAAGCCCTTATTATATGAAATGTTAAAGGAACTTATCTAAGAAAAAGCAGATAAAAAATATGAACAGTAAAATGACAACAAGCTCACAACTATCAACAACAAAACCTAAAAAACAGAAACAAAAACTAAGCAAACAACTAGAGCAGGAAAAGAATCACAGAAATGGAGATCATATGGAAGGTTATCAGTGGGGGAAGAGGAAGGGGAAGGGAGAGGGAAAAGGTACAAATAATAATAGTATAAATGGTAGGTAGAAAATAGACAGGGGGAGGTTAAGAACAGTATGGGAAATGTAGAAGCCAAAGAACTTACATGTATAACCCATGGACATGAACTAAAGCGGAGTAATGTGGGTGGGAGGGGGTGTGCACGGCAGGGGGGAATAAAGGGGGAAACTGGGACAACTGTAATAGTATAATTAATAAAGTATATTTTAAGAATAAAATCTTGAAAAAAATAAAACTTTGCCTTGATGTTTTTCTGTTTAACTATGTAGGTAAATAATTATAAAATCAACAGAAGACTTAACTTCAATTCAGATACAATAAATTTAATGTTTCTCTCTAATCTGGCAGTGAGACAGATGACATTTTGGACATTCTACCAAAGAATAGCTAACAATGCTAGATTTTTGTTTGTTTGTTTTTTGTTTTTCAGGGATAATGGTGAGGAATTTTCCAGGATTGGTGAAATATTCAACTCTTTGATTCAGGGGGCATAATAAATTCCAATCAGAAATTTTTTTAGAAAGGCAAGAAAAAAAGAAAGAAATCTGTGCTTTGATTAAAACCATGAACTAAACACTAGTTAAAACCATGAAAAACACTAAAGACAGAGAGAAGATCTTAAAGCAATTAGGAAAATAACAGTGTATGCAAAGAACTGAAAATTACACTAAGAACTGACTCTTCAATAGCCAAAGCCAAAGATGGCAACACGCTAGGAAAAAACAAGTACCAACCTAAAGCTGTTTTCAAATGAAACTCTATTTTGTAAATGAGGCTTTTTTTCATACAAATATAGAGACTTCATCAACAAAAATGTTCTCATGAGAACAACTTATCAATAATAACCTTCAAGGAAGACAGCACTGATACCAAAAGGAATCCTTGCCACCAAAAGAAATCGTGAGCAGAGGCAGCAGTAATTAAAAGGATAGACCTAAAGAAACATAGACTTTTAAAAAGATAAAATGTAATAATAATATTTAATATGCTGGGTTGAAAAGCAGATAGAATAAAATTATTGGCAAAAATATGGAGGGAGCTATAGGCTTACATGTCCTAAAGTCTCTGTTGTCCTAAAAGAGGGTCAAAGACTAACATCAGATTACCTTACAAATTCAGGCTAAAATGTCTAAGGTATCCACAAACAAAACAAGACAAACTCAAGGCAGGACTATAATGTATGCCCAACAAATGCAAAGTAGTAAAGAGTAAAAACAAATATATAAAAAAATTCAGTCACTCTGAACAAGATAGTGAGATGGGAGATAAACAGAAAAACTGGAATATACTAAAAGCACCAAGTCTGATTGTAATGTGAGGCAAACACACTTGTGTAACTTCAAAGTTACAAGATTAAATGCTCTGTTTTAAAAAGACAAAAATTGTCATACTGAATTAAAAAGTGATACTGAGCTATATCCTACTTAAAATAGATAAATCTAAAAGCCAAGGACAGAGAAAGAACAATGTGAAGATAACTGGCACACATTTGGAATTAGCACATTTATAAAAACCCCACAGCTCAAATGAGACACCAAAATGAAAATATTTAGATCTGAATAATAATGCAATACTACATATCAAAATTTGTGGGCTACAGAAAACATGGTTCTTAAAGAGAAACATAAAAAGCATAAATGATTAACAAAGGAGAGCATGAGAAATAATGAGCTGAGTATCTGATGAATGAAAAAAATTATTAGAAGAAAATAAAAAACAATAGAATCTTACAAAATAGAAAACAAATTGAGAAAATTATAAACTAAATTTTATTCTATAAAATTCTTAATAAATAAATATTTGTGAAATTATGTAAGGAAAAATTGAAAGAAGGAAAAGAACTATAAATGATACTGAGATTAAGTAAGAAATTATAAGTAAATTTATGACTAAAAATTTAAAACTAGAGATGAAATGGAAAAGTAACAAGGAAGCTATAACACTCACAATGGCATCAGAAGCATGAAAACCATAAAGAGTTCTATAATGATCAACGAATTTGAATCAATAGTTTAAAAAAATCATCCAATAAAAAAACAAAAACCACAGTATGTATAGGAATTTTCACAGTGGGTTCTAGAAAATATTCAAGGAAGAAATAATAAGAACATAACAGAGACTCTTCCAGGGCAGAGTAATCAAAACAAAACAAAACAAAAAACAATTTTATAACTGTAAACTTCAATCTTAAACTGCATGAAAACAGTGCAAAATAGGAATATTAGAGGCCACTTTCCCCAGTGACCACACACATAACAAACCCGTCCCTACACAAAATCTTAGAAGGTTAAATTCAGCAGCATATTAAAAAGGGGTAGACCATTATGAAAGTGCTGTTTATCCAAGTCTGCAAAGTCAACTATTAATATAATTTACCACAATAAGAATTCAAAGAAAAAAATCATATAATCATCTCAAAATATGTTAAAATGGGCACTTAATAAAATTAAATAGTAATTCATGATTTTTTTTAAATCCAGCAAACTAGAAATGGAAGAAAACTTCTTTAACATGATAAAATGTATCTATAGAAAACCCCTATAAATTATACTAAATAGTAAAAAAAAATACTATTCTTTTAAAAAACTCACAAAGACCAAATGCCTGCTAATACCAAATATAATCAACATTGCAATGAATGTTCAAGCCAGTGCAATAGAATGAGAAAAAAGTGAAAGTTAAAAAAATCAGAGAGGAAGAAATAGAATTTTCATTTATTTACATGATATAATTGTCCTATATGTGTCTGACAGAAAACCCAACAACCTACAGTAAACTTATTAGCATTTAATAAATTGTTTAGAAAGACTAATAAGTACAAAGATTTTCTACAAAATCAACTGCAGTTCTATACACCAGCAAACAGAAACTACCACTTGAGAGAGGGAAAAGAGAAAGTGGGACAGTGGGACTATTAGAGCAAGTAAAAAACTAAGATACTTAAGAACAAATTGAAAAAGTATAAGCATGACCTTTACAAAAAAAATTATGTCATTAAAAACTGAATTAATGAGATAGTGCATATTCATTAATGACTCAAGATCATAACAGACTCCCCAAATTGATATACAGGCATAAATGCAATCCCAAACCAAATCTCAGGTGGGTATGTTTGTGGCTTTTTTATTCTTTCTATTTTTTTTTCTGTTTGACTTTATACATGTTACCTACAATTTATAAGAAGTCCAAGAATAGCCATTTCTGACCTGGAGGACATGGCGGGTTGAGATGCAATATTAGCTCTCACACTACAGTAACAAGGAGTCTAGCCTGCCATAGAAAAGGAGGCCCAGGGACAAACCCACCCAGAGGTCAAGAACCCATCTGCGACTGAGCAGGCATTCCAGGCCAGTGGGGAGAGAATGAACTCTTCAATGAACAGTTCTGAAACAAACAGATACATTAAATAAAATGAGGTCCCTGTCTCACTCCAAATATAAAAATTAATTCCACAGCAATTATGGAATTGAGTATCAAAGACAAATATGTAAAAATTATTAGACATAAAGATAGATGAGTTCTTTATGAGCTCAGGGTATGTAAGTATTTCTTAAACAAGATTCCCCAAAACACAAACAATGATAGAAAAGATGGATAAACCTTCCTTGATTAAATTAAGAATGTTATAAAAATATAAAAAGAGTAGCTACAAATCAAGACCTTTCAACAACATAATTAACCAACAAAATAATCAGATACTCCTAAAATATATATATCAAGCATTCCTAAAAATTAAAAAAGACAATTTGATTAAAAATTAAAAACCACCATGGCCATTTCATAGCAGAAGAAAACAAAGGTCAATAAATATATGAAGAGTTCAGTTTGCTATGTAATCATGGAAATAGAAATAGTACAAAGAGATTTTAAATCCTGCACCAGATAAATTGACATTATACACATTATGGAGAATGTGAGAGAAAAGGCAGTCTGCTACCACGATGGTATGCGTATACCCACTCATACCCACACCCGCTTTAAATTATGACCACACCCACTTTAAAAACCACTGCCATTATCCCGCAAAGGTAAAAACACACACACCTTGTGACCAGGCAATTTCACTGCCTGTTCTACTCATCTTAGAGAAACTCTTGCAGGTGTGTATCAAGAGACAAGAATAAAAATTTCCATAGCAGGACTGTTCATAGTAACTCAAACACCCATTGGCAAGAGAACAGATCAACTGTTGCAAGTCCTACACTGAAGCACCAGATATTGATAAAAGTGAATAAATTGCTGTGATAAAAATCATCATTGATGAATTTTACAAATATAATGTTGAGCAAAAAGAAGCAAGTCACAAAAGAACATTTTCAGAGAATTCGACTTAAATGATGGTTTAAAAACAAAAAATGAAGCAACACGTTTTAAGGAATATAAGCATATGTAAAAAGACAAAATATAATGATGAGGAAGAGAATGAGAAACATCAAATTCAATGGAGAGGTGATCTCTGACCGAGAGGAACAGCCTTAGGAAGGGAGTGAGGGAGCCTTCAAAGGTACCTGCACTGCTGCTCTCTAGCTCAGGTCTGCGCTGTGGGTGCAGGAATTTGCACCTCACTATTATACATACTCTTCTATTGTGGTATTTCATTTATTGAAAAATAGCATTCAGAAGGTGGCATGCTATTTTTAATAAGCTTCCATTATGTGGTAATATATATTTATAGTCAACACCTGCAGAAAAAAACACTATGACATATGAGTCATTAATGACAGCCCATTTATCAATACATAAGAGACAAACTTTTCCCAATGATCACAGTCATGTGATTCCCGTTCCCTCCTGAGCTGTCTTCCCACATTACAAAAACAAACTGAATGAGCTGATACTATGCACAGAGGAATATACTAGCCATTTTTATTTCTTATGCTTGAGTCCTTTATATTACTCTCTCTCCTATTCACTGATTATTCTGAAAGGAATAATCAAATTTCAGAAGGACCAAGAATTCTGAACATCTCTTTGTGGAATATATGCCATGTGAATTTTATATATAGACCTCAATTTACATAGAAGACACCCTAATTCATAACCTCATCTTTTTAGAACAGAACGTCACCTCAGAAATGAGGCTGGAATGGACCCTTGCCCAGAGAGGAAACAGAAAGCTGGGGTGGCCGCTAGTCAGAAGTCTGGCCTCGTGGGGGGCACCTCTTCCTCCTGCAAAGACCACCCTGCGTGGATGTGGTTCCTCCTTCACCTTCGCTCAGCCCAGGCCGTGTGCAGCAGCGTGGCGTGGGTTCTACGCCACCCGACAGAAAGTTTTCTGAGGAGCCCTCTTCATGTTATCTCTGCCAAAAACTATTCAACAATTGTTTTCACTAAAAAATGTGCTGAAGTCATTCTACATAGCACTCAGCACACCATAGGGAGGGAGAACTACACACCCTGATTACCCCGGTCTGAAACCACATGGTAGTTGTGGCGACAAGACATAACTTCATAAAACAGCTATTTACAACATACAGATGGCAAAATATCACTTCTATTCAAAGGTTTAGGGTTTCAGTCATGGATTCTGGATAACCCAGCAGATCTGTGACTCATTCACTTCACAAATATTTATTACATCTCTAGAAAGAAGTTCAAGTTTAAGAGTCAACAGGACAAGCCTTTGCCCAAGTTGTTCCCAGTTTGTATGTTCGCAGAGAGAAACACATAACCCAATACGGTATGACAAGGGTGGTAAGAAGGATGGGCAAGTGTGACAAGTGAAGACAGAGGGAGACTTGCCGGGACAGTGATGGACCATGCCAAATGGGCACATACAGCTGCTGAATGACAGGCAACGTCTGAATGGAATCCTAAACCCTAGGGCAGCAAAAAAGGTCCTGCTGCTGAGTGCACTGAATATTTCATTTGTTTTTCCAGGAAGTCAGAAGGAGCAGAAGGTTTCTGTCTGATCGTGGGAAAAAGACAATCAGGCAGCAGATAGCCTTAGTGCCCTGCAACCTGCAGGCAGGCCGCCTCTAACACAGCTAGTCGGCTCCCAGATCTCGGGATCAAGCAGATGATCTGGACAAGAATAAATAGGAGCCAGTATGCAGATTATACTGTATGGCAGTTAATGCAAGATAAAGCAACTCAGAAGCTCACAGACTAGTAAACCAAGACAGGCACAGGGCTAGACCAAACCACAGAGATTCACTCCCACCATCCACTAAACTTGAAAGGATCTTTCAGTGTTGTTTTTCTCACAGGTCCCTGAAAAATCTGAAAACAAAACAACACTGCAGTCACAAGGCACTGACATCCATGTAAACTAGAACGCCCTCCACGTATGTATAGCACATGAAAGTATCCCAAGCATTATGCGTTTGCCAAACCTCTGCTGCCACACTAGACTAAACACGGTAACTAAATTGAACTCCAAGGAGAATTCATGTGGTAACTTCTTCAAGTATCTGAGAGCAAAGGAAGACAGTGTTTCCAGAACTGCCTCACAGTGCTTCAGACATCAGCTATTCTAATTTTAAAAAGGCCGAGATTAAAAAAAAAAAAATTCTTGTACTTTGTGAACCTTTAAGGCACACAGATTTGATTTAGGGGTCTAGAAAGACCCTGGAAATATCAGCCAAACTGTATGGATATAAGATATTTTCTGGAGAAGGCTCACAGATTTCATCATATATTCAAAGGCAGGACTGGCCCAGGAAAGACTGAGAACCACTGTTTAAAAATAACAACAACAACAATCCTTTAGAAAAAGGTTCCATATTGCTCATGTTACAAGGAATACTTTTCGGCCAAGAAAATAGCATATATATTTCAGGGAAACATAAAAAAATTATTTCAAGAGCTAGGATTACAAGGAACCCTGTTTGTCTAACTCAAATTGATCATTTTTCTTGGGCTACAGTTAACAAGATTGACTAACCTTTGCTACTATCAAAACATTTTACATGCACATGAACTTTTAGGGGAAAAAATCCCTTCTTATAAAGATTCTGCATTTTACCAAATTCCTGCTTTTTAAATTTTATCGAGAAAATTAGCAAAAGTATAAGAGTTAAAAAACAGTTTATGTTTTATAAAACTAAGCTATTTAGGAAAGAAATTTAAAGTATCACTATTTAAATGTCCTTAGACTGACCTCCTGGAGATCAGGGACCCAGGCTTAATCATTTTATATTCCCTATTATCATGCAAACCACAGATAGCTGATCAGAGGCAAGCATGTTGAATGTCTTAATTTATCATGCAGAAATTTTAGTCTATTCAAAGAATTCCTATACTCCATCGTGTGTCTATTATATGACTTACTTATTATAGGCTTCAAATCATTTAAACTCACGCAGTTAAACAACTAGTGTATACCACATGCCGAAGATCTGCTGTAATCGTGCATGAATGTGTGTGATCCTGGGTTGCCTTGAAAGCAAAATTGTAACTTGACTTTAATCTGTAAGGAATGTAGGTTGCCTCGAATGTGAGGTTATAATCAGTCCAATGAATATTTCATGCAGAGATGACTATGGTTCCTCTAAGATGATGAAAGGGACAGTTAAGTTGTTTAAAACCCAGGGAACAGATCTAGAAAGCTGAAAGATGACTCACTGCCCCCGTTTTAACCTCGCTTCTGCAAAACACACTCCTGACCTAGTCTTCGGAGGGTAGGGTGACCACAGTACTTAGCCTCCAAACTTCAAGAACACTTTTTGAGAAAACAATGGGCATTATTCTTGCAAGCATAGATAGAAAGAACTATTAGAACTTTCCCTAGAAAGAACTAGGGAATCACTAGACATAAATAACTTTGACAGCCGATTGTGTGATTCATCTTTCTTCTTCAAACAGGGTTTAGTTAAAACATTTTTAAAGTCCTATAAATTTCTTTAAAACCCTCACTAAAGCAGTTTCCTAGTCTTACTTTATAACACCTTTCATCTCTCTCTAGTCAATTATAGCATCTCACTCTACCTTCTCGGCCACTGTGATTTTCAGATCACTCCTTTCATCCTTTATACCCACTCAGGAGTACAGAGCACTTACAAAATCTCTTTTCAGTTTCATTGTGACTTCAATCTTCTCTCCTTTGCCCTCCTTAAACTCTGTTTCTAGAGCATTCTTAACACAACCTGTTTCCTAGATGTTTGATTATTTTTCCATTTCTCTACAGAAAGATCTTATTCAAATATTTTCAGAAACATTCCATTTGTATTTTCTTTTAACCCAGAGTACAATGAACACATACATCCTGAAAGCACCTTCTTTAACAGCTTATCAAAAATTTTTAGTTAAACATTTTCATTTAAATGCTGTTAAAACATAAAAATGCACTCATTCCTAATTAGTGGTATGAAGACCATGATCTAAACTTAAAATGTGGGGTTAAAGGAGCAGTATTTTGCTGGTAAACCCTAGTGGTACTATCTAGATAGCGAAGAAATAGCAGATGTGATGTTTTTACTTTTTAAATTGTTTTCATGGTTGCCCTGCCTGTTTATGTTGTTTTTGCCATTAAAGAAAAACATTAATTGTTTTATTCCTTTAATCTTTCCAGAGCCTGAAACAAAGGCAGCATGAATGCATTCTCAGTTCACATCATTGATTAGGTGGAAGAACCTAAGACAGAATCGTACCAGACAGAAGCCTGGGTCTTTGCCCTAACTCTGCCATTTAAGAACTCAATGGCTTTGGGCAAGACCCTTCAATTTCCTCATTGACAAAATGGGGTAACTCTACCTGCCCCCTTCCTCATGGGGTAATTGTGTTACCATAGACAGTTAGCTAATTATTAATAAGGAAGGAAGGACCAAGCGAAGTAAATCGATGGGAAGTTAAATACTGACACACTGTGCAAACATAAGCTATAATTACCACTTGCTGATGGTACAACTTAACAGGAACATTAAAATAAATCCAACATAAAAACATCACAGCATGATTCACAATGGCCAGGACGTGGAAGCAGACCAAATGTCCATCAATAGATGAATGGATAAAGAAAACGGGGTACCTCAATACAATGGAATATTATCCAGCCTTAAAAAAAAGGAAATTCTGTCCCATCCTACAACATGGATGAACCTTGAGGACAATATGCCAAGTATAATAAACCAGTCACAAAAGGACAGATACCATGTGATTCCATTTATATGAGGTACCCAGAATTGTCAAAATCATGGGCACCAGGGCTGGGGGGAGGGGGAGTGGAGACTTGTTGTTCAATAGGTATAGCATTTCAGTTCTGCAAGATGAAAAAGTCCCAGAGATCTGTTACTCCACAAGGTAAACACAGCTAACACTACTGACTATGTACTTCAAAATGGTTAAGGGTAAAAAAAAAAAAACACTTTGGTGTAGTCAGTGTAAGGCAGATTGCAATTAAGTGAGGTTTAAATAAAATTAAGCCAAAGTAACAGCCTTTGTTGGATGCCTCAATTAGCAATCAATTTTGCTAATTTTAGAAAAACACATTGCTGGTAAGCAAAGGCTCTGCCCCCAGAGACATTCTTGTATCAGCAGGGGTATCTCTCGTCCTAACCGTCCTCCTGTCCGTCTCCAGGCCTGCACCTGCCCTGCAGTACTGAGGCCGCTGCTCACCATCCTACAGCATTTGGCTCAGATTGCGGCTAGTCTAACACTCACCACATGACTCTCAGTCAGTGACACACATCTCTGGCATCAACATCACACCTCGAGCTTCTTGAGGGGGGAAAATGCATCTAACACTTCTTTAATTTCTCTTCACTTAGCTCCCAGCTCCATAGCACAATACCACTCATCAAATGTTTGTTAACTGAATAAAGTCTACTCTTCCACAGTTTTTGACATCTGTCATTTAGCTGTTTGTGGGGCAGAAACTCAGGAACACAGAGAGGTTGACTGTATTCAGCTGTGCACAGAGGTTTTGTGTTTTTCCCCATTCACATCTGGTAGAGAAAAAGGAATGGAAGAATCATGTATTTATAGCTGTGTTTATAATAATACAATAAAGTTGTTAAGTGATAGCTCTCTAAGACAAAAAAAAAAACTGGAGCTGCAAAGTTTATAATAATTCTCCCCAATCCATTTATGGTTTTGAAATAGCCAGAAGTCTATATCATGTTAACAGTCCTTATAAGGGTTCCTAGACAAGAGTGCAGTTTTAAATGGGGGCAAACCTCAGCCCTCTAGTACTTCCATTAATAAAAACTATAAATCCACTGGAAGAGAGTGTTTAATTAGAATATCGCAGGCTCTCTTTAAAACATGAAACTATAATCCATCAGAAACTTAAGACTTATTAGTAGGTAAGCTGTCAAGATAAATATAACTATAAAGAAACAGAGAACAATATGTAGTTTTATTCCTAAAATATTCAAGTGTTATTCAGAAGATAGCATGTGACAAGAACAAGAAAATGTACTAACTTATTCTTGATAAACTGAGGCAGGAATCTGGTCCAGGGAGAAAGTCAAGTCAATGCCTTGACTTTTGAGGGGAAAAGCCTAGTTCAGGAGACAGGATATGTGCCGTAGTCACAGGGATGGACGAGGGTGCAATCTGACCCAATGCAGTGAGCTGTTGTGATGACCGAGTCACAGAGTCAGTGCCAGTCTCGCCCCACTCAGGTCAGCACCCACTGGATATGGCAGATCTGCCATATAGCACTCATCACCAAGTCTAAAACAAGTCACTCCAATACGATAGTGACCCTACGCAACAAAAGAAGAAATGAAAACAGTGGTTTCATAACTTCTAAGACAAGCTCCCTGTTAGACACAGAACTTGAAGTCAGGAGTTCCGGCTGCCACTGCCCATGCCAGTCCCCCGACTGGGAACCCTGAGCCGGACACGTGCCATCTAATGCACTCACCCCTGGAGCCACAATGGGGCTTCACACGTAACTTATCAAATGATCTACCAACCAGCCCCCACAGCAGAGATGGAATCTGAACCCAGGTTTCTCTGAGTTGAGTAGCTGTGACAGAAAATGACCTGTGACATCTAAAATATTTTCTCTGACCCTTTACAGAAAGAAACTTGCCAATCACTAGACTAAGGCTTCAAGCTTGAGAGGATAAAGCCAACACTGACAGACATAGGAAAACGTAGAGAAGAAAGGGTTTGAAGAAAAAAAATGGGGAGCTCAATTTTAAATGGATGTCAGAACTGACTGGAAGCCAGAAAGGGAAAGATGTGAGATACTAACAACAGACAGAGGGGTCTGGGGCAGAAGCACAGACAAAGGGGAAGCTGTGAGGAAGAGGAGATAGTAAAGGGAAACAGAGCAGTGGGTTTTAAACTCGTTATGGAAACGAGGCTCTATATTCAAAGAAAAACTTACATGGAAGTCCTAATAGATCAAATGAACGGAGAGAGCTGCTTTGGCTGAATCCAGGAGAAATACACAGGACTCATCCGGTTGGCACCCCTTTGCCTCTGCAGCAACTCTTGAGGAACCCATCAGTATGATAACCAATCAAAGTCAGGAGGTCAGAGTCTGAACAGTGGGTTGGACAGGCTTCCAGACTCCGGGGGGTGGGGGGCACTAAAAGCAGCAGCAGAAAAGACCGAAAAGGAACAACAAGAGAAGTAATAGAAACAGGCTTATGTTGTCGCTAGCACCTGCAAGACAAAATTAACTCACTAGAGAAGAATAACAAGGCAAGGCTTGCAGAGAAGTCATAGGAATGCTTAATAAAAAGCCAGTGAACTTATTTAGAAAGTCGCTAGAGACCATCAGTAGAGAGAGAGCAACAGAAATCAGTTTCAAGGAAACTGGGAAGAAATGGAATCAGGATGAAGCCTGGGGCAATAAAGTTTGACATTAACAGGAAGGGAAAGATGGGATGAGGGGGAAGACAGGAGTGTTTGTTTCAAAATGTAAGGACACCAGTTTCCTCTTCCAAAGTGGTAGAAGACGGGCGTGGCAGGCTGCTAACAAAAAATGGCTGTGACAATTGCAGGGATGCCTTGGTAGTTCCCTTGCACACGGTGAGATCAGCCAGATGGCTTGCTTTGGCCAACAGACATTAGCACACAAGACACAAGAAGAGACCTGAATATTGTGCACTGTTCTGGCTTGATGTTCTTGTAACCAAAACCAGCGTGAGGGTGAGCCAGACAGCCTGCTGGGGGATGAGAGGCCATCCTAAACAGAATGAGACACCCGAGCGGACAGCTGCCAACCTGCAGAGGCCACCCAAGATTGCCTGGTCACCAGCTCACCTGCCAGCTGGTCACTGATTAATGGAAGAGAATTGTGACCTAAGTAAAAATGGTGGTGACTTTAAGCCGCTAAAACTGAGAGCAGTTTGTTCTGTGGCAAAAGCTAACAAGGAATGAATGAGGACTTGTCTGATGTGAAAGATAGTATAGGGAGAGACCAATGCTGTAGGTATGGCATATAATCAGAAAAGTGCTTGAAAGTATTTCAAAATGTTATAAAGATACAAAGCTATTCCTTTTCCTTTCATGTCTTTCAAATTGTGTGTAATGAGCCACAGTCATGCAACATGTTATTATCATTGTGACTATAATTGTCAACTAACATTGGAGATCAGTGGATGTGACCATACCTACCCAGTCATACTTATGAGTTAATTTAGAAGCTAACCCAGGTTTAAGGAGCTTGCACACTCTTTTTATTTCTTACAGGTAGGAAACAACATAATCTAAGCTACTGTGTATTTGACCGATAAACGAACCTATGTTGCTGGAAGTTAAAGATGTTCAGCCAGTTTTGTAATTCTGTTTGGAAGGCAACTGCTATGGGCAGAAGAGAACTGACATGTTTTCAATGCAAAAGTTAAAAGACAACATCGAAATCAATGATGGGAAACTAATGTTAGCCTAAAATATTTTTGTAGGAATGCCTGCCGTACTTTGTGTTTTCTGTTATGAGGTTTCTCTGCTGGATTTTATCTTTTACCAATTAAATGAATTTTTGTCCTGTGGGTCACCATTTAGTTTAGCACATGTTCTTTAGAGTCTCTCCAACAGTTTTCTTGTGGGTTGAAGAAAGTATGTGATACAGTCAAAAACATATATTTTTCTCCTACCTCCAACAGCATTTTCTTAATAAGACCCATTTGTAAAAACATGTTTAACATTTTTTTAAATAAAAAATTCATCTTTGAGTTGAAGGTGAACAAACACATTTGTGTGTCTTCCTTCTTCTGAAAAGGCTACTTAGGAAAATATTTCCATTTGGGTAGGATTTCCCCCATGTCTGGTTATGAGAAGCATTATTTTTCTCTTTCATAGTATGTTTATTGATAATGTGGGAAATAAAACATGGTCAACTGAACACATGCTTTCTCCTGAAAAAATTTTTCAAAAAGTATGAACCCACAGATGTAAAACACAGAAAATGAAATGAGAATAGATCAAAATGTCAAATGAAGAAAACGGTCAACAGCGGTATTTAACAGAACAGAAAAAGTGAGGATGCCAACTGGAGTGAGGAGGGCAGTTGAGGACTCTTCTCTGGGGACACCGACCAGACTGGAAGAAAGGACCCCCCCCCCCGGGCCACCACAACCAATTACCCTACAAAAGACCAACAGTCAGGAAGCCTGTGGCTGCTCTCAGAGCTGCCGGTCAGCCCTACGATGCCTTGCTCTTAATTCTGAACGGACAGCCAGAAATCGAACGTCTGAAAAAAGTCTCCAGGGTGTAAAAATAAAATTGAGTTTTAAAAAGTTAAAAACCAGGGATAGTTCAGAAATCTCAAAAAAAGAGAGGCAGAGAGATAAGGGAAAATATTACACCCATGGAATTAGAGTAGGGATCTATGAAAGCGGAGATGAGAAGCAAGTTCTCGAGCATGAGAAATTTTCAGTAAAAAAATTCCAATAGATGGGTTAGAAGTGGGATAAGATTCAGGTAGTAGAATAATAAGACAGAGGTATAAGTAGGGGGAAAAGGAAAAGAAAGCCCTAATCAAACACCTGACACATTAGAGAACCAGAACAAGAGGCAAACACAGTGGGGAAAATCACACCCCATTCCCCCACCAAAGGAAGTCACTTTCCAGAACTGAAGTGACTGGCATGTCACAATGAACATATGTATGGGAAGCCAGGAATTATATATAATAAGACTCATATCAAAGGCACATTCAAAATACCCATGGGAGAGCAATTCTTAGTATATTAGATAAAATTTAAAACAACATTCAAGGACCAAAAACTAATTCAGAGATGTTGTCTTCAAAATCTGAAGGAAATGTTTTCATTGTGCTATACCCATCCTTTTGAGAGGATAGATTTCAAGTTGGCAAGATCTCAAAAAAGTAACATGTCTCTAGAAGATTCCATATTTTTTGTTGCCAAGCATTTCCTTACATTGGCCTTCACTTACATTACTTAGTAGGCCTTGGAGGCACTTCCCTCTTCTCCATTCCCTTCTACTTCATAACCTAAACTTCATTTGTCCATCCTGTGAAGTCTAGTTTTAAGCCACCCACCGCCTTCCCCAGGAAGGGTGTCCTGTTCCTGCCAGCAGGGTGCAGTCTTTTCCTGCGTGCCTCACAGACCCCTCTGCTCTGGTAGGGCACTTCTACACTACTCTAAGTAGCATGATTTATGGCCAATCTCTTCTCCCTAAACCAACAATATGGGCTTTCTCCAGGCAAAGGTTAGCCAGTTTCTTTTTTGGGGCTCTGTCCTTTCAGCCTCTCTACTCAGCAACTGTGACGTCGAACACAAGTGCTTTAATATGGTAGATATTCACTGATAAGATGACGATGGACTTCAAAATTAATGTTAATCCATTGTACAAAGACTACAGCTCCGAAGCTATTTCATCTCCTGCAAGTCCCTTCCATGTACAGATTTCCTGTCTCAGAGACCCCATGGTCAGGGCAGAAAGGATCATTTTGGGGGAGTCAGGAGGAAAAAAATATTCTTTCAGGTTAAAAAAATGATCATATGACCCAGCAACTTCACTCCTGCGTACACACATATGAGAAGTGAAAACATATGTTCACACAAAAACCTGTACAAACATGCTCATAACAGTATTATTCATAACTAAAAGGTGGACACTATCCAGATGTCCACCAGATGATAAGTGAACACATGAACTGTGACACATCCATAAACTAAAATATTATTTGGCAATAAAAAGGGCTGAAGTACTGATACATGCCAGAGCACGGATGAATCCTGAAAACAGTGTGTAAGTGACAATAGTCAGTCTCAGAGCCCACCTACTGTGTTTGTCCATTTATATGGAATATCCAGAAGAGACAAATCTGTAGAGACAAAGTTAACTAGTGGTTGCCTAGGGCTAAGGGAATTGGAAAAAATGCGGAGTGACTGCTAATTTAGAACGTGGTATTTCTTTGAGGTGGGGATAATGAAAATGTTCTGAAATTGATCATAGTGATGGTTGTACAACACTTTGAATATATTAAAAAGTCCTGAATTACACACTTTGAATGAGTGAATTATATCTCAAGATTTTTTTTTAAAGATCAATGTGGGAATAAATTAAGTTCACATACTACTTGTCTTTAAGGCAGAATCAAAGAACTCCAACTAAAATAGGGCAAGATATGCAAAGTACGGCAAAACAGAACAGGATCGAAACGTGCACTGGGGGTCTGAAAAGGTCAAATTAAACAAAAACAACAAAAAAACAAGGTCATGTTAGCTGATATCTATTTGCCTCAAAACTAACATAGGATCTGCTCACTGTGAAGTTTACTAGTTTAAGAGAAGGCCATAACAAAGGGTAATGAAGAGTACTGCGTTGTTTTACCGGAAGCACAGGGTACCTGGTTACATAAACTTCTGTAGGGCACTTAATTTCGAAAGGCCGTATCTCTAGTTTCACTACTTGCCAATCACCTTCTCTCAAAGGTGTATTCTTGAAGCAATTAGTGGTAAAGTAGTTCACATTTACAGAGGGCTGGGATCTGCAAGTACCAAGAGGTTTACTCCAGGCATTCGCAGAAGACTTGTTACACATGACCTGCAGGGTGAATTAAAGCACCCACTTACAAAATCTTTGTTTGACAGATGCTATGATGATTAGCAAATAAATCTATAAGATTTTTGATTCTTTTGAAATGGATGTGCACCCTGGCCAGGTATCAGTTAGTTAGAGTGTCACTCCACATGCCAAGGTTGCAGGTTAGACCCCCAGTCAGGGCACATACAAGAGCCAACCAATGAATGAGTGAATAAGTGAAACAGCAAATCAATGTCTCTTTCTCTCTCTCTCTCTCTCTCAAACCAATAAACAAAATAGATGTGCAGTCTTTTAAACTATCTAAAATTAAATGACACACATAAGTATTTTTCAACTTTAAGTGTTCATTTTTAAATGGATCTCAAAAAAGCACGATGATATAAAGGCATGGTGGAAGAGAATAGATAAAAATATTCTAATGAATGAGCAGTCTATAATCCCTCTTCCAATATCAAGGATATTAAAATTAATAAACCATACTTACCAAACTACGATTTTAACATAAACTTAAATCCTAGTCTTATCTTTTTTCAGAACTTTAAAACTCACACCTACCCAAGTGTAACTCATTTGAATACATCAAAGTTTTAAGATACTGATCTAATTTTAAAGAAAAATTGACGTAAATAAACTATATTCACTAAACATAGGAAGTAGCCCTTCAATTATCTTTGCCTTTGTTTTCAATTCTCTTCATTTTCTTTTATCTTCAATGCTATTGGTAACTATAGACTTTTTAAAAAATCTCTATGACAAGTAACAGGCACCTGGTCTGACTAAGGACCAATATTTTCATCCACGTTGGTTTGAAAGATATTTACAAGTCCTGTGAAGCTGCATCACCTAACTCAGGACTTGCAGCAGTCATGGACAGAAAGGTCCCAGTCAGGCAACTGGAGACTTCCAAAACCAAACTGGCAAGACCTTGGGTTGCATGATGACGTGCTATAAATCTGAGAAACTGTTTTATTTTAGTATTTGAAAATCGCATGGATAAATTAGTGCAAATGAAACACTCCTGTTTCTGAAATACAAACTATTTTTTAAACCCTTCTCTTTGCACCCTGGTACAAAATGTACAATGTAGAATTCAGCTTCTAAACTACAATATTTACTAGCTACACTGCCAACTTGTGGGAATTAACTTCACTAGATACACACTCATTATTTAATTTTCTTCATTGTTTAACTTCATCTTCATAATTTTACTGTAGTAAGAACATTTAACAAGAGATCTACTCTTTTAATAAATTTTTAAGTGTGTAGTACAGTGCTGTTAACTCCAGGCACAGTTCCGTACAGCAGGTCTCTAGAACTTACTCTTCTTGCATAACTGAAATGTTCTATTGAACAGCAACTCACCGCTTCTTCCTTCTGCAGTCCCTGGCAACCACCACTCTACTCTCTCTCCAGTACGAGTCTGACTACTTTAGATACCTCATATGAGTGGAATCAAACCCTGCTTGTCCTTCTGTGACCAGCCTAATTCACGGAGCATGATGTCCTCCAGTTTCATCCACATTGTCACATCATGACGTTTTAAATGATTAACGTTGGTAGAGCAGATGAACTGATAACAACCGGGCCTCATCTTGCTTCATCAGCTCCCTGCTCCTGCTGTGTGTGGGTTGTCTTTCAGTTAAGACTGTTGCACCTGGAGATGACGTCCCTGCCTGCTGGGGTGAGGACACTGTTCTGAAGTATGGAAACACTGCTTTTGAAGAGTCATGGCCTCCTGGCAGTGTCTCTGTCAACCACTGTGGCAGCTGTGCTTGAGGTCATGAATATTACATAAGGGCGGCCCATGCTTTCAAACCGAATCTCCAAGCCACGATTCCCATAGCAACACACAAAGATTTTACTCATCTCAGAGATGCAGCAGCCGGAGGAAATAGTCTAATGTTACCGTTGATTTTTTAGCAAGACCAACACAATACTTTTTCCAAAGCAGTAATTTTTTTTCCAAAAGAAAACCAACAATCGTGTTAAAATATGTTCCATTTAAAAGTTTCAGAGTATCACACACACCAGAGTAGCTTAAAATTGAATGACAATCCACAGTTGAGAAATAGTGGCTATTCAAATGACTCCATGGGTAACAGCGTCCGAATCCTGACAATTGGTGAAATCTAATACGGTCTCAGCTAAATTCTCTGCTTATAGATTTCATATCTTATATCCAGTCCCCGGT
This sequence comes from Artibeus jamaicensis, assembly GCF_021234435.1. Lineage (NCBI taxonomy): Eukaryota > Metazoa > Chordata > Mammalia > Chiroptera > Phyllostomidae > Artibeus > Artibeus jamaicensis. Next base: position 609,765 of record NW_026521995.1, on the reverse strand, counting down.
GCCATATATATGCACGTTATTATTATGGGATGGAAAAGAAATGCCCCCAAGGAAGCAGTGTGTTCAATTAATAAAATCCTTTGAAGCTTTATTTTTGAAAGGTATAATATGACCCATTTTTTAAAATATAAGAAAACATTACCATAAAACACCTATGAAATAAAATTTGGGAGAAAGATTATTCAAATAAATACCAAAAATAAACATAAACTTGAAGAAAGTTTGGTTTTTTTTAAACAGAGAAATGGTTTGCTGGAAAAATAAAGAGAAATCATTTTGACATTAGATCCAGTTTTTTCTCTTTGTATAACTAAGGGTCCTTCTGTGTCTAAAACATCCACCATGGAAACACGTTACTTGGATCATAAAATAACATAAAAGCCAAGACCATTCATGTATCACACTTCCTTTTTCTACCAAAGGAATAAGCTCATTTCTTGTACCTCTTTAATTTTTTAATTTAATTTATTTTAATTGTTATTCAAGTACAGTTTTTTGTCTTTTACTCCCAACCCAGCCCACCTCCCCAGTGCTCTCCACCTCCCTCCCATTTCCAACCCCCTTAGTTCTTGTCCATGTGTCCTCCACACTTGTTCCTATCATCTTGTACCTCTTTTAAACCAGACATTAAAATGCTGTAAGGACCCAAACATACATTTTGGGAGAAACTCCCGCAGGTGGTCCATCACGGACCCCGCACAAGCACAACAGGCAGAGGAAGAGCTGGGTGGGGGAAAATAATTTTACCTTTGCTTTTTCCAACTGGGCCTGGGCCTGTCGCTCTGCTTCTCTGCGCACTGCCTCCCGGTCTTCCTCCAGAGACACATCTGAATCGGATGGACGGCTGGTGTAGGAGTCTGCCGAACCCTGGGAAGGAACGTTTCCATTTTAAAATATGTTCCATCTATGACATTTGCATTGGAAATGTTTCACCAACACTACATTTAGCTTCCTGGGTTTTGCTACAAGTTCCTGAAAAGAGGAGAAAATAATCCATCTCGTGGAAAACCATCTAGAAAAATCATGCTCTGGTTTGCAAGCAGATCATTCACTAGGGTAGTTGTGCCTCCCCGAGCCTTAAGTTCCCGTTACTGTCCTTTTCAGAAGCCAGAGCAAGTCCCTTTATATTTCAACCAGCTCCGTGGTGCAGTGCAGGGCTGAAGTGCACAGATGGGTTTCAAGGATAGCCGCAAGAACAACCCACACGCTAAAGCAAGTATTTACAACTAGAAAGAAGATACCACTAATAAAAAACACACAAAAAGTAAAACGAGTTATAAACTTGAACTCCCCCAAATGTCACCATCAGAAGGAAAGCTGCCAGTTTAATCTTAAGCATCCTTTTGTGCCTTTTTATTCACCTGATACCTTCTTTGACAAAACGTAAAACAACAGCAGTCAGCTCCGCTCAATATTTAAGCAACACATTTTTGCATTACCTTTAAATAGATATATAACACCTGTCTACAGAAAACACTGCCCGGGATATCTACTTCGGCAATAAATCACAACACTGGAAAAGGATCTCAGAAAATTACAGGACTCTCCCTGGCTCCCTCTCTCGCACCCGGATCATATTACTAAATGAGGGAACCCGTGCCAGCACTCACTGCAATGATAGCAAAAAGCAAAGGCAAAATAACGTCTCCCCAGACGAAAGCCCTGGAGCTTACACAGATATCAGAATTCTTCAGCCTTCCTCCCTTGGCTCTTTTCAGAAGCCTAATCCAGGTGGCCTTCATTAGCCAGGCAGCGCCTTTCCCATCCGCAGCTGCAGCCCCGGGCACAGATCTTCAGTGCGCGCTGAGCCCTGCAGAACAACCTCTGCTCCTTCCCCATCCATGCTCGGGGCAAGCCCCTTTTCTCGCTCCCTTTCTGCCTCTGGGGCGTTCACTCCCTACCCCGGAGGATTCCAATCCAAAGAGATTCTTATTTTCCCATTCCGAAGGGGAAAACAAACACTCGAATGCTTTATATTGCTTTAAAAATAAAGAACACTTCAAGTGCACTGAAAAACAGGCACCAACTCGTTCTAAACTCAATTCATCTAACTACCCAGAAGATTCTCTTTCCTGCTCTTGGGTTGTTAAAGGAAATTAGTTGTGAGAGAACCTTTAAAAAAAAAAAAGCCTATTGCAAAACGTATGCAGTGACATTTGCAAGTGCAAAGTTCAAGCCTTATCTTCAGAGATCTGGAGGGGGAGGGCGGAGGACGCACTCACTCCACTGGGCATGCTCCATAGGTAGCCTTTTCATGCGGATGCTCACATCACACACACCGTTAGTCTATGTCAAATTGCCATTTGCATTCAACGTGTGAACAGCTGGAAAGGTTCTGGGTTCTATAGTAACAGGCACAAGGTCAGTTTGTCATGTTTGTTTCAGATAAAGCATTCTCTCAGACACAGCATATAATCTTTTCATTTAATGATCCCTGTCCATTACCTGCTTACAGAAAGTCTAATATATGCCACAAGACAATTCACAGACAATAATATTGTATGCAGTACTGGATACAAAAATCAAATAATGCTCATCAACCATAATAGCATACTGCTCCTGAATGCTGTGACTTCCCAAACAAGATGGGAGAGGGAAATTTTCTCACTTAATTAGGATATAAAAGTAGTCACAGCTCCAAGCAATGAGTTTAATGGAGCTCAAAATGACTTTGAACTGCTTCTCCAACTGAGAAACTACTGCTTCAAATAAATTTACTGGAATATATAACAGTGCAAATTGTTATAACAACAATTATGAAGATCCAAAGCTTGGTTGGCTTGTTAGCTCAAGTTAGGATTCGTGGAACAGTTTAGTACAAAGTTTTCTTATAAATAAGGCGACTGAAGTTTGAGAAGGAAATATACTTACATTATTAATTTCCTGTACTAGTGGAATTACACATTGTAAGTTTGTGTATAAAGAAATAAACACTTTCAGGTTTCTTAAACATAATTCTGTCGATGCATTCTAAGCTTCATTTTTGTTTGAGTATGGTGGAGGAACTATTTTGTAAAATCTTATGTAAATGAAAGAAAGGCATTCTTTAAAAATTCCCCCTTACTTTTCTTTTTTTTTAAATTTTATTTAGTTATTTTTCAAGTACAGTTTTTTGTCTATTTCTCCCATCCCGGCCCCCCCCCCCCGCCCCGTGCTCCGCACCTCCCTCCCATTTCCACGGGCCTCAGTTCTTGTCCCTGTGTCTTTCCTATTTGTTCCTCCAAATCCCTCCCCCTTTTTCCCCTTAAATTCCCTTCCCCCTTACTTGTCTGCCCTTCCTTTCTTCCTTTCTTCTTTTACCCTTCCAACTGTGGGCTAACCGCAGTCTTCGCAACATAAATGTTAGGAAGTACAGTGGGATGGGAGTTTGAGTATAAAAGTAATAGATGGAGTGCACCTTCAGTATGCCATCATTACACAAATTAATAAAAAGATTACTCATATTGTTATGAAGTGGATGTAAAATGCATGGAAGATACAAAATGCATTCCAATTTTTTGTTCCAGTAAAATTTTCAAAGTTGATGAGTCTGTCGACACATGCGACAGCATTCTTCACCCTCCCGGGGCGTTTCCTACAGCAGGTGGCACAGGGACACATGCCAAGGAGCACAGTGAAGCCCAGGAAGCGCCAGGGCCCACACGCCCCTTGCTGATGTTTTAGACCCAATCACCCTGCTAAAAGTTCAGGTTACGCCTCAGTGAGGACATGAAGTTTCTGTCATACAGAAGCCCATAATAGGAGGAAAAGTATTAACACGCACAATGTATGCAGTCTTTCCTTTTAAACAGAATAAGATTACTGCCAATAATCAGACATAACTTTAAAAAATTTTGTCTTCTAAACATTATTTTGATTGTTGTCACTATTACAGATGTCCCCCATGTTCTCCCCTTTTGCCCCTACACCCAGTGTCCCCGACCCGCGCCCACACTACACTGTCATCTGTGTCCGTGGGCCATGCATACATGTACACGTGCTCTTGGCTAAGACGTAGCTTTCAATTGCCTGGTCATTTTGAGATCTATTTCCAGGTTTATATAATTCATTGTTTTTTTAAATCTTCTACATTGACTTTTGGCAATGATCTTTGGAATATTTGCAAGACTATACTACCCTTTTAGAACATGAGGTATGACTGTGAACTGTAGTTATAAACTGTTTAGTGGAGCTTATAGAAGAAGCCACGTTACCTCCACAACTTGCCTCTGTAATAGTACATACTTCCAAAATATTTTTCATTATAGAAGTTACACATGCCTGTGGTAGAAAGGGAAAGACACAAGTAAGGTCACTTTGTATCTTCCCACCACTAGTAACCACTATCAAATAGCAGCATCTTGGAGCCTCTGGAGTCCCTGAAATTTTCAAAGTCACCCTCCCAACATGAGTGTTACAATTAATCTCCTTCCTTCTGGGAGTGCGGGTCTTTGCAGTCTAAAGTAATGTATCTAATTACGCTTTGCCTTTGGTACCATATGGACTTTCTAGGTCATTCTGCTTCAAGTTGTCTTTAGTCAGGAACAGCTGGCAGTCATTTCCATTAACTCCAGAACAGGTTCATTACAAGATGTACCCTTGATCTCTTGAGTTCCTACAATGTGATTAACTGGTCTTTTGTAGCATTTGTCCTTGCAGATACATCACATGTTCAACTACCCACATTTCCTTTTCTACATTTTAATGTTCTCATTCCTCATTGTAGGGTTGTAGAATACAACTAGCACCTAATGTCTCATCCAGAATCTTCTACTTTTAACCTCAGAACCCACACTCAAATTATGTTTTCTTTGCTTTTTAGAAATTTTAACTTAATGAGTTTAATTTATGCCTTTACCTAGTCTTCAATTTCTGTTTTTTTCCCCAAACACTTTTATGTAAGTTTGGCACAAAAATGATCATCCTTTTCCTTTAGCATTTTTTTTCCTTTGGTATTTGTAAAGTTTGCTTTGTTGATGTCATACTCTGCTGTGAAATGGTTGTACATACTCCCAGCACCATTTGTTTTGAATGTTCTTGTGCTTTCTCTTTTAAAGCCAAAAGAATGAGAGTTATACTTACTCAGGAGTGACTCTTTAAAAATTTGTTTATTTATTTTTAGAGGGGGGAAAGGGAAGGAGAAAGAGAGGGAGAGAAACATGTGCTAGGGAAATGTCGGTTGGTTGCCTCTCACATACCGCCTGCTGGGGACCAGGTTTGCAACCCAGGTGTGTGCCCTGATTGGGAATCAAACCCACAACCTTCCAGTTCGCAGGCCAGCACTCAATTCACTGAGTAACACCAGCCAGGGCAAGAGTGGCATTTTTGATCCCGAACTGTTCATCTATTCCCCGATGAAGTTTTCATACGAAGTCTACAGCAAATGCTCTTGGACAAAATCAGTTTCTCAGAGTATTCTAAGGTTCCCAAATTCTAGACGAAACAACTTCCCACCCAAGATCCTTAGGACTTCAGATGACCTTGTCATGTAGAGGGCTATGCTAACCAACAGCAAGTTTGACTTCAATTGTTTCTCCCTGACCTGTCATGGGACCGACAGACACCCACTGCCACTCTGGTCTGGCCCACATTCTTCATGTAACGCAAAACGGGATAGAAGTCAGAGAACAAGGACCAAAGGGAAAGGATCTGGCTGTTGTGTGGCTAGGGATGATAATTCCTTCATTCCTCAGGCTGTTATCTCCTTCTGGAGCTTAGGAGAATTAATATGTTGTGTTTTTTTTCCAGTGATGACACCTGGATGTCTCTAAGAAACTACTTTGCCCCTCATGCTTTGTTGGTTTCCTCAGGAAAAAAAACACACTGTTCACAGATCATTCGTGTTCCTGGCAGTAAAAATTCAAATAGGGTGCAAGCTAGAGATTAAGCACATTTTCATTGCTATTTTATACTTTAGTTTGCCAATGTCACATAATTTCTGCTCAAATGCATCCTGTAGTAAAATCTCAAATGTGACTGACCTACCATTTGGCGTAATGACAATGCATTAATAGAAGTAAAGCCAATCTCTGTAATTCATTCCTGTGTGATGCTTTCATGATTATGTGAAAGCCAAAATGTTAGCTTCCATTTTCTCAAGAGCACAGGAAAATTTATAACCCTTGCATGGTTATAGTATGTATCAATGAAGATATTAAATTTTACCAAAAACCAAACACACACAAAAAACAAAAATATGCATTTGGTACTCTGAGTGCTGCAACTGTAAGTTAAATGCTGAGAATATGATTGTGAAAAGGATTAACGCTTTCTTTCCATTATGGAACTTGATATTCCAGTGAGAGAGACCATTTTTTAGAAAAGTTATTAAAAAACAATCACAATGAGAAAAAATAAAACAGGCTGAGATAAAATGATAATGGGAATATGTTCGTTTAGTTAGGATGATATGACACTCAGAGGTAAGATTTAAGCTGAAACCCAAAGGAGAAGAAAAAAAAACAGCCCTGCAAAATTTTGAGAAAAGAGATGTCTAGGCAGAAACAGCACATACTCAGGAAGGCCTTGAAGACAAGGTATGCTTAGGTATTTGAAAAACTGAAAAGCAGTCAGTACAGCTAACATGGCACTTTTTGCAGAAGTATTTGAGATTGCGTCCGCTCCCTCCGCCTCTTTCTCACTGGACAGGTGGATGCCCGTTGAGGCACACCTGCAGTATAGATTTGGGGACCCCACTTTGTTTGTATGGCATCACCTCACAGATGAGACATTTTTGATTTTCTTAATTAGAGGGGGTATTTCAATTGCCAGTAAATTCCACTTTATCGGAACAATCATGTCTTCTGAAATTGAAACAAAGTTCTCTGATTTTCTCCTTTTTAAATCCAGCACTGTCTCCTAAAGGTTTAAGTCAGTATGTTTTTGAGATTGTCTATATTATGTTACTAATGAGTACAATTTATTTAGACTATGTATATGAATGATAACAATCACTAATTTTTAATGAATGTGTGCCCTATGTTAGGCATTGTGTTTGATCACAAGCAATAAATAATTTAGTTTCTCATTATCTCTATTTTTACTGATGAAACAACTGAGGCATAAGGAAGTTCAGTTACCTCACCAAGGTTACAGAACTAATGATCAGTGGAGGTAGGCATTATCTTCTCTAAATTCAAGTTCAGAGTCTCAAATTTTGTCTTCCCAAAAGGCAGTGAAGGTCCAACAAAGGTCTAAGGAAACAGATAATTTCTTTCATCAATGTAATGCTGTTTTGTGGAAAGAAAGATTCAAAGAGTTGGCTGCTGCCCTGGAATTTTCCTCACTTTAAAAAAGTCACTGAAAATTGTAAAGTATTCTGTTCACCACTTGTCTACAATGGAAAGTACATAAGTAGACTAGGAAAACAATGGAAATCAAGAAACTGGCTATCGAAACTTTCCTTTCTTCCCTGAAAATCAACAGAACTTGGCAGACTGACCTTCAGTAGTCTCTCTGGCAGCTGACCTTGCCTGAAGCTGGCTGAGATTCAAGTGTCTTCTGGGCAGCCTTTTGGTTCAGCAGGAACACTTCTTAGTTTTCAGCACTGAAGCTGAAGTTATGCAAAAGCACAAATGGTAGGTGCAAAGCTCGGAGATGTGACTAACGAATCTTTTTTTAAAATATATTTTATTAATTATGCCATTACAGTTGTTCTAGTTCCCCCTTCATTCCCCTCCACCCTGCACACCCCTCTCCCGCCATTCCCCCCCTTTAGTTTATCACCACATTTCTCAAGTTCTATAGATTCTATATTTTCCATACTATTCTTGCCCTCCTTCCTATCTATATTCTACCTACCATCTATGCTACTTATTTTCTGTACCTTCTCTCCCTCCCACTCCCCTGTTGATAACCCTCCATGAGATCTTCATTTCTATGGTTCTGCTCCTGATCTAGCTGTCCTCTTAGTTTGCTTTTGTTTTAGGTGTGGTTGTTAATAACTGTGAGTTTGCTGTCCTTTCACTGTTCCTTTTTTTATCTTCTTTTCTTAGGTAAGTCCCTTTAACATTTCATATAATAAGGGCTTGGTGATGATGAACTCCTTGAATTTGATGTTATCTGAGAAGCACTTTATCTGTCCTTCCATTCTAAATGAAAGTTTTGCTGGATAGAGCAATCTTGGTTGTAGGTCTTTGGATTTCATGACTTGGAATACTTCTTTCCAGTCCCTTCTTGCCTGTAAGGTCTCTTTTGAGAAATCCGCTGACAGTCTGATGGGAACTCCTTTGGAGGTGACTGGCCCCTTATCTCTTGCTGCTTCTAGGATTCTCTCCTTCCACTAATGTATTCAAAACACTGGCATCACCCAATTTTTCCTTGGAGGGTATGATAGTGGTTTATATTTTGTATAACAACCTCTTTCCAATATTTGCAAAATTTGACAGTTAAAAGGAATCATTTTGGAAAGCTAAAATTAGATGGCCAATTATCATATTATTTTTAAGTTTAGATTTTAAGCATAAGATAAATAATTTCTCTTCATGATTATAATAGTTTGTGTGTGTACCTGTGTGTGTATTTTTGTGTTGGGGGAGCTTTTTAGGCCTTGAATAAATATTTATGGGTGGTGATAGATGACAAGATTTTTCATATTAATATTTTTTAATAAAATATTACTTTTCAGTCATAAGAATAGAAATGAGGAGGCAAGAAACTGAAAAATACAGCCTGGGAGAGGTATACTTCCTCAAAATATTGCTAAAAAATTATATGAGAGAAAAGGGATGAATGAATCACAGAGAGGAAATTTTAGGTACAGAAATTCATGGTGGGTGTAGAAACCCTGCATGAATATCACTACTGTCAATCTTTATAGTGAATCACTAAAGTCAGCATATATACGTGCTACATTTCTCTTTGCCTAAGACCACCTTCTCTTAACTCCATTTTCTTGCTAGCTCCTACCCTATGTTTCTTTGTTCTTTGCAGAAAAAAATTCTTCAAAGAGGTTGCCTCTACTTACTCTGATTCTTCTTTTCTAGTTATCTCTTTTTTTCAGTTAAATTTTTTTTCTATCATTTCCTTTTTTTGAGAGAGAAAGAGGAAAGGGAGGGAGAGAGAGAGAGACAGACAAACAGACATTGACTTGTTGTTCCATTTATCCATGCATTGGTTGATTTCTCTATGTGCCCTAACCAGGGATTGAACCAGCAGCCTTGGCATATGGGACAGTGCCCTGACCAACTGAGCAACCTGGCCAGGACCCAGTTCTCTCTCTTAAACTTTCTCTCTTCCACTCCACTACTGAACTAAAACTAGTCAAAGTCATCAATGATATATGGCTAAATCCAGAGCTCGGTTTTCAGTGCTCATCTTATTTCACCTATCAATAGCATTTAGCATGGTTATTTAATATCACTCCCTGTCCTTTATTCACTTCCTCAACTTGGCTTCCAAGAACTCTCACTCTCTCACAGGTTGGCTGCTCATCCTAAGTCTCCTCTTCCACATATCTCCTACCCCTTCCACTCACACACATAACCTCCTTTTGGCTCCAACCTCACTGGCCTTCTTCATGTTCCTCGTGGGCACCCGGAATGCTCTCTCCTTAGATTTCTACACGATGGCTTATTACCTCCTTCGAGTCTTTGCTCAGACATCACCTTCCCACAGAGGTCTTCTGTGACCATCCTATTTAAAGCTATAATCCTACTGCCCCCTTAGTGTCTCTAATCTCAGCATCTCTTCTCCTGTTCTACTTTTTAAAAAATAGTGCTTTTACCTTCCAACATGAAATATAGTTTATTTACTAATTATGTTTACTGTTCGGTATCTATCTCCCTCCCATAGACTAGAACATCCATGATGGCAGAGATTGTTTTGTTTTGTTCACTCATTTATCCCAAGTGCCTAGAATAGTGCCTGGCACAGAACACATGTTCTGCAAACACTTGTTGAATGAATGAACAACGGTTACCAGAGAGAGCCTATTCTCCCTTACCTCCTACATCCTGAAGCCCTTCCACTACACAGGGTCCTTTTTAGCACTCCTAAACACTTCTGAATATGCCTAAACATTCTCATGCCTCTTCCAAAAAAAGCATCAACAGCAATCTGACCAACCCATAGTGGGTGAACAATAAATATTTTCTAAACAAAGACTTCAGTCTGAAGATACAGTGCTTGGTGTTTTATCACAAACCTCAATAAATACCAAATTTGTTAACTTCATATCAACTATAGGCTAGTTAAATAAACTTGACCCATAACAAGCAAGCCACTCAAAAACAAAAAGCCATTATATTTAGAGTTTATATAGCAGCCATCTTCCAAGGGATTTAAGAGAGATTTTATATTTTGAAAAATATGATTAATGCTTATGTTCTATGAAGCTTTTCCTCCCATTACTGCTACTTCTTCATTCCAGAGACTCAAAGTTCCCATCAGAAAGCTGCTAATGACGCACTAGGCAGCCAGAGGCAAGTCATGTAAGTATACCCTGGCTAACCTCCTCCCCCTAAAATGAGTATGCTAAAGCAAAGCTACTAGAAAGAATATTCTTGAAAAGTCATTGCAGATGGTTTGAAATACATTGTAAATATGACACACTGCACGACTCTTCGGCACTGACTGTTACTTCTCTTACACTACTACTGCATTTCTGTGGGGACGGAGTTTAAATTCACAGCAGAAAATGTGACTGCATACTTCTAGTAAGACAGAATGTTTAAAAGAAATCCACCCGGCAGTGGAGAAAGCCATTTTCTAGGCAATTTTGAGTAATATATTTAAAGCAAGGCAATGGGCTGACAAGACAAATGTAAATTCCAGCACATCTCAGTGGGCTCTCCAGGACTAAGGGGAGCCTATGTTACATCAAGCGATGACACATCCAGCCGCAAGCCTCCCTCTGAGTGGCATAACGAACAGTAACCCTTGGCTCCTGCCTTTCAGGGCCAGTTCTGCCAGGTAGTGGTGAACAGTCAACCCACAGACATTAAAGGACAGTACCTAAGTATGTCCTCCAAGGAACCACACAGCTGTGGAAAGGGATATGACTTCAGTCTGTAAAGATATGACCTTTTAAGATATTTTTTGCACATACACAAACTATACTAACTGATAAGGAAACCTATAAGAGATCAATGATATAGATAGACAAAGGTTATGACTTAAAAAATTTAAAAAGTGATCAGTCACAAGCATTTAGAAAAAGCCTCACTAAATTAAAAACAATCCAATCTCCTCATTAAATTAGTACTCTTTTTAGCAAAGTACTAATTCACAGTGTTGTGAGGGTACATGAAAACTGATGCTTTCATATCTTGGTGGTGGTTTTCTGACTTTCACACAATCTATTGGGGAAACATGTTCTTTTTATTAGTATTTAGATATGTATCTAGATTAACACATATCTAGACTAATAATTTCATTTCTAGGAACTATCTTAAAATTCTTAAATTATGCCCCATATACTTAGTAAATTATTATAAACCTTAATAATAGTTACAAGACCAAAGAGCTCACAGGTAAATGTTTATAATAGTTATATTTGGTGAAAAAAAGAAAAGTCTGGATCATTTCTATAAAAATATACATTCATGTATATAAAAATACTAGGCGTACACAAAAAGGACAGAAAGAAAGAAATAGGGTCAGATCAGTTTTCCTTTTTTAAAAATTTAAGGGTAAATGTAAAAATTTTCTGTAATGTTATCATTTTTATGAATAGAAGTAAAAGCTCTTTCATACTGCACTTACAATGTCTAACAAAATACTCTGAAAATATTTTTGGTGTTGCAATCAAATAGGGTTTTCAGATCCATATTTTCTCTAACTGGTTGATTTAACCCTGATAGTTTTGTTTTGTTTTGTTTTTACATGTGGGGACAGGAAGCAAGCTCTGGGGCTCCAGGAAGACCCTTTATGCCTGTTCAAAAAATGCTGAAAACTGTTGAGTCATATCAGGTAGGACTCAAGAATTAAAACTACTAAAGCATGAAGTGCTAACATTTTAAAGTATTATGTTTCTCTGTACAAAATGCATTAAGATAATTATTTTAAATATCTACTGAACCATGAGAGTTTTCTCATATGGCTACTTAAATAATTTTTTGGTACTAGGTTAGATACTTAAGCAGGCCAAATGACTCAGTAACTTGGTGGTAAACTATTAATACACTGCTCTAAAAGTCTAACCTTCCAGAGAGCTATGATGACTTTGCTTCAGAGAGATTTAATATGAAAAATAGGCTACACAACTGGGGATTTGGCTGAAAAGTGCCAGTGGTGTGGAGCATTCAGTAATAAAGCAGTGAAAAGTACCTACTGACCTAAAATAGTCCGTGTGTCCCTTTAAGCAGCTACCCTACCTTCAGGAGGTGATTTAAGAACTATAAAGACAATCTAGTTCACACCAATTTATGTTTAGAAGTAGGCTGCCCATTTCAGATTATTCAGCTGGATATATAACCAATTATTGGTTATATTAAGAAAAATGTTGATGTTAGAAAATCCAGACAATATTAACATTTAGAAAATACGGGGCAAGACAGTTGGTAAAAAGCAATTCAAACAATATTTCCTGTCTCACAAACTTAAACACCCAAGGTGATATCCGGAGGTGGCGACTGTGGGAAGTGTTCAGGTCATCAGGGTGGAGCCGTCATGAATGGGATTAGTGTTCTTAATAAAGAGACTCCAGAGAGCTTTCTAGACTCCTTCCACCAGGGGAGGACACAGAGAAAGGCGGTCAGCTGGGAATCTGAGCACAGGCTCTCGCCAGACACCAAATCTTCCAATATTCTTGAACTTGGCATTCCCAGCCTCTCGAACTGTGAGAAATAAACTTCTGTTGTTCATAAGCCACTCAATCGATGGTATTTTATTATGGCACTCCAAATGACTATAATAAATACAATTTTAAGTTTAAAAGCATATTGAATTTCAATGATGGCAAAGCTTCCATCAAGCAGGGCAAAAATGGCTTGACAGTTTAGTAAAGTTTAGAAAAGGCCTGTGACCCTTCGCTAGCTTCACAAACTGGTAGAGCGTGTGTACTTGCCAGGTCTGATGCTTCCACTGTTTAAAGAGATGCCAGACTCAGACCCTCCTAACCAAAGATACACACCTGCTAGGTCTTCCACTGACCCAAATGACAATGATTCAACATCGTGTATAACTAAATATTAGTATTCCTATCTCGCCTTCCCCCACACAGAGATCACATTAGAATGCAATGTCAGTGAGGAGGTCAGGAAGCTTTCTTCACCTCCGCATCCCTCATGCCCGTGCCCATGTGGGTGGAAGACATGACTGGATGTACAGTCTACTGAGGGAGACGGATATTACAGAAGTAACAACACAAAAAAACTATTTATAACCTTCTTGGTAATTACTGTAAGTGGAAAGCATAGGGTGTTATGAGGGAAGGTAGCAGGGAGACTAGAAAGAGGCTTCCAAAGGAAAAGGGAATTTAGGTTGGGTTTTGAAGTTATAGGCAAATATAATAGAAACAGAAAAGGGAACAATGTTCTGAGGCAGATGGACCAACCTGAAGAGGAGAATGATCTTAGTGTGTTTAAGGAGCAAGAGGAAGTCTTTGGAGGTAACTCAGATGGATATGCACTCAATATTTCAGGTACATATTGGCACGTTCTATTACAAAAGGAATTGAATTATGGTAATACTATTAAATCCTTAATGTCTTCTGTGTAAATGCATGGGATCAGCCTAAATGACTCTTCATCATCATTAGGTTTACATCCACCCATTCTTTCAAAAAGCACCTGTCACATGCCAGGCACTGGGCATTCAACAATAAATATGACACAGTCCCTGTCCTCAGGTGACTTACAGTGCCTGGATCAGCTACTAATCCATATTTAAAAATTTAAAAACAGAAGAGCCATATGTTTTAGTACATAGAATTAAAAATAATAAATTTTAAAAGGATCAGCAATCAAACTGGAAAAATATCTACCTTTCACAAAGTGTTTATTTTTTCATATATTAATACATCTTGGAACTCAATAAGAAAAAATTCTGTAAAAAAAAAAAGAGGTAAAAAAATAGGAAGAGGAATTCACAAGAAAAGAAATGCCCTATTTAAATTATGATGTTTTTTATTTCAAGTCGTCACGGCGGGGTATTGGGAAAAGTTTTCAATTAGCAATAATTGCGCCTCGGATAAACCTCATTGGCTACGATACTGCCACTGCGCAAAGCTTAAATTATGATGTTTTTTAAAGTGGTGAAAGCAAATACTAGTGTTTGGCTATGTTAGAATGTATATTATGGCATTTTTTGTGTTGACAAATGACTGAATGACATTAACTGCCCATCATTAGGGAACTGATAAAATAAAGTTATACCCAATTATGTGGCATCCATATGATGGCACAATATTCAGACATCAAAATTAACAGGACAGGCATTTGTATATATCTAGCAATAAGTGCTAACATGGAATACTCTCTAAGACTTATTTTCAGGCAAAAAAAAAGGAAAAAAAACAAAGTAGTGGATACTGTTCTGCTGTTATTTGTATACATACTATTTTAAAAATACATATATACATAGTAGTACCTATGCTATCTCTAGACCAGAGATAAATGGCGGCACACTAAAATCACCTAGAGAAAAATACATGTGTCTGAGCCATTTTCCAGACCAATTCGACCAGAGGCTCTGTGGGGCAGAATCAGGCACCAGCCTTTTTCTGAAGCTCCGCGTACCATTGCATTGTTTATTCAGGAGTGAGCACTTCTACGACCGGCCACTGAAGAAACTGGTGATGGTGGTTCCCCCGGGGAGGAGACCCAGGAATCCAGGGCCAGGGAGGGGAGGGACTTATTTTTCCATTGTGCTACCTCTGTAATGCTTGAAGTTGTGAGTGTGTGTGTGTGTCTACCATGTTCATAATACTTAAAGACATTTAAAAATAACATTTCTAGGTAATTTTCCACAAAGATTTGCAAAATCTGTCTCTATTCTCAATCTCTATGGTATATTTTTCATACATACAGCCATTACTTGAAATTTATTCAATTAAAAAAGAGATACACTTTATTTTTATGATGAAAAATATTCAAGTCTCTCCCAGGATGTGACCACCTATGTTAGCAATAGGACCCAGAGGCAGGAGTCCAACCCTGACTGTGTGTGTGGGGGCTGGGGGTGTGGGGGGGGGGGTCTCGGTACTGACTCAGTAAATGGTCCCTCCCATGGTGCCTCTTTGGCCCTCTTAACTTGGCCTCTGGAAACATTTTTTCCTTTTCTCCCAAAATGTTTTTGTAAATTTTGTAAATCTATGTGAAAGGTCATAGATTTGATATAACCAGCATTTAAAATGGCAATCGATTAGCTATTCATTATTCCCCTTTCTTGGCTTTGTATTTCTTCATTTTATATTTCCCTGCTTTCTACACACCATGCAGATATTCATAGATTTATATACGACTCGACTCTGCCCCTAATACATAAACTGCACAATGATGGGGATTTGTGTCATTTTTTTCCACAGTTGAATTCCCAGTACCTAACTCAGGGTCTGGTACACAGCAGGCACTCAATATTTGTTGCCTGAAAATAAAGCTGACTTTCATCTCTATGGAAATATCATTGCCCACCTCTTCCACTTCACAACCACAAACCTAGTCAAATCACTAACCCCGTGGGCAGGTTCCTGGGCAGCTTTCTGATTGGTCGGGTTCTGCCCTGACCCCACCCTTCTACACGCAGTGGCCACATCAATCTCCCTCTAACATATGTTAGATCATATCACTCCCCTCTTTAAAATATTCCATTCCTTCCCATTTCACTTCAAATAAAACGCAAACTCCTTATCTATATAACTGGCCTTTGCTACAACTACAGGCACCGCTTTTCCTTTACTACCTTCCATCTGCGACCACCACCTTTTCTGTTTGTCTCTGTGCACAGCAAACTCCCTCTGCTTTAGAACTTGTACTTCTGTGTTTCCACTGCTTGCAACTCTTCTTTTGTCTCTTGCTACAGTTCTTTTATTACACCACCCAGTTTATTTTCTTTGGAGATTCCGTGAGATTATAAACATACTTGTTTAATCATTGTTCACACTTTCATCATCCGTCCCACTCCCCTTTACCCCTAGTTAGAATACAAGCTCTATAAAGCAGCATGACCCTTAGACCTGGGAAAGAGCTGCCTGTGCCCACGTTGGAGAGCTCTAGAAGGTTCTGCTCTGGCCCTGCACATTTATCTGCAGTCCATGCCACTCCTTCAAAACCAGCCCTGTTCAACAGAACGCTGTGTAATCACGAAAAGGTTCTGCATCGGAGCTCTCCCATACTGTAGCCTCTAGCCAATATGTGGCTTGAAATAGGGCTAGTGCAATAAGGCAACAACTTTTAAAAGTTTACTTAATTTGAATTAATTGACATTTAAATAGCCATGCACGGTAAGGGCTACCATATTAGTCAGGGTAGCTCTGGCTGCTCTGGGTACCAGACATCCCAGAATCCCTCAGACAAATGGCCTTGAGTCGTTTCTCAGGCCTGATTTGGTCTCTTCTCAGGTTTATCCTTCTTAGGACATACTTCCCCACCAGTGCGCACACTCCCAGAGCCAGATGTGACCAAGGGCAGCTATTGCTAAGGAAAGAGTGATGAACAGGAACTTGAACAGATAGGACAAAAGTCCCTCAAGGATCTTGACAGAGCCTAAAGGAACAAAAGAGCTGCGTGTCAGCTCTCTCCCCACTGCCACATCTCCATCTGGAGCTTCAAGAACTCTAAATTCAAATTGGCCTTCTCAGTCATTATAAAGGCAGGCACTACTTGGGTTGCCATTGACCCTCTCACCCCAAGACCCTGCAGAGGTGGGTCTTCCACAAGGAGAGAGACTTTATTTTGTTAACCTCTGGGTCTTCTGCTCCTCACTGGTTACCTAGCACCCACCTTGGTGCACAGTAGGTGCTCAGTAAATATTTTTGGGTAAGTAAATAAAATATGTCCATTGTATCAAACTTTGGGTGATACTGGGTGTTAAGCAGGTAAAAAGATATTTCTATGGACTGCATTGTTTAGCAAATAATCTAACATCTGTATTTCCTACCAATGGGGCATCGAAATATGAGACAGATAGAAGAGAAAGATAAAACTGTAAGCAGAGAGAGAGACAGTTTCTGGGGTGATGTGCATTGGCAAAGCTTATCACAGGAGACAACCTTCCTGAAAAATCTGACCAAATCTGGATGGATGCTAGGAGATAAGATATTCAGACTGGCTAGGGTGCTGTCTTTTTCTTTTTTTTTTTCCTTTTATTTTCTTTCTTTTCTTTTTTGTTTTTCTTACCATACCTAAGAGTTATAGCTTTCTTCAGTGATTTCAAAAATACAAATTAATACTAGAGCCCCACTGTATATCATTTATAATTATACATCATTTTCTGAGGATGATGGTATGATAAAAATATATGAAAGTCTCACTCCAAAAATGGAAGTTCAATCCTTTTCGAGTTATCCTTTTGTGATTTCCACAGAGAACCAAAAACAAGAATGTTTCCATGTTATGTCCAGAGAGATGCCTGGAGTGGGTGGACCCGACTTGTACACGACCAGCAGGACTTTGGAGCTCTGGGTAAGCCACGTCCTGAACACACTCTGTCAGGGAGCAGCAGTTCCCAGGAACTACCTCCGCCAAATATGTGTGAACCACATATTTCATGAACGCTCACTAATACAACTCTAGCTGCACATTCCAACCTCTGCAGGCAATTACATCATTCAGGAAAATGAAGGTTCTATTAGGTAGGAGAGGTGGGAGTTCCTACCTGTTTATTTCTGACAACAGAACCAAAGGAGGGCAGCGCGAGTATAATTTTCCCAGCTGGCATGCCTCTGAAGACCGGGCCTCAGCAGTGAGGATTAACAGCTCTGCTGGCTTCACTGCTTTCTAGGGTCAGAAAGCCCGCTGCTCTCGTTCTTCAGGCTGACTTACGGGGGTGCTTACAAGCAAGGCAGCCCATTTTATAGGGGGCACGCTACAGATTTCTTCACATAGGAAGAAATGTGCTAATTAATATAATTTAGATTACATGAGAATTACAGAAAGAAAATTCTACACATTTTCTAAACAGTGAGATTCCCCCCACTGGAACATTATTATTTTCCTCTTCATATTTTCTGTGGTGATTTGAAAAATTAAGACCATTCTACTAAATAATTCTCTAAAAATTACCTGCAAAATTAGTTTTCTTAATTCATAATTTTTCATTTACTTTTGAAAGTAATTAAAAGCAGGACCATCCTCAAAACAGTCCCTTGCCCTCATGCACTTTGCTTCTCAGTTAGACTAAAACTCAAGGGTTTTTAAACAATGAAGGCTCTTCTTTTTGGCAAAGACAAAAGCAAATAGAAAAATATTGCTTGGTAATTCAGTCAATATTTTAAAAACAAGTTTTTAAAGGAATTAGGAAGACTGAAATAGAAAGCTTTAGCCTAATTAAATCAAAACTAAAAAATTTAATTAAAAACATTTTTAAAATCACAGTTTCTTGTGAACTTTGAGGACACTATGCTGCGTGTAGTAAGCCAATCACAAAAGGCCGTGTGACCGCCCTCCCATGAGGGGCCTGGAGCAGTCTCACTGAGACACAGAAGTAGGATGGTGGTTGCCAGGGCCTGGGGAGCAGAGGGGGTGGGGAATTACGGTTGATAACTGTACTAATGCCACAGAACAATGCATTTAAAAATGGTTAAAATGACAAAGTTTGTTACGTATATGCCTATTTTACCACAATAAAAAATGTTTTTTTAAACCAACATGGCTTCTGGTAGAGAAATCTGAGTAAGCCTCCGAACTCGAAAAAAATTAAAAGTGAGAGCAAGAAATTCTCTCCATTAAAAAAAAAGGGAGGAGGGATTTTGAGGAACAAGTATGAAAGACAGAGAGATGAGGACTGGGGGGGGGGATGGGAGAAATAGATTAAAAAAAATGTACTTGAAAAGTAACTAAATAAAATTTAATATTAAAAAAAAAAAAAGAAATTCTCTCCATTAAGCTGACGAATACACTCTCACAGAAAGTCAGCTCCAGGAAAGCAAGAACTGCTCGCTGCCTCCTTGACTGTGCCCAGCTCCTAGGGTGGCTCTGGTCAGGAAGCTAAGCAACACATTTGTTGGTGGGAGTTGTGGTGAAAAGGGAAGAAGGGGAGGTATCTTTCCTCCAGTTTTCTTAGGGTAGAATAGACATGGGCACTGTGTAAGTTTAAGCCGTGCAGGACAACTGGACCCACACACACACTCAGTCCTCTGTGTCTGTGGGCTCGGCAACTATGGATTCAACCAACCAGGGGTCACACACATTCCAACAACTGGGTGATGAGCGCACAGTTCAATATACAGACGATGTATTGTCATACTGCACACTTGAAACTTATACAATCTTATTAACCTATGTCACCCCAATAAATTCAATAAAAATATTCAAAAAAGTTACATGGCTGTTGACGTATACCAATTATGTAGTATAATAGTACTGGGATAGTTGCATGTGTTCTAAACACGTACAGATGTTTTTTCTTGTCATTATTCCCTAAATAATACAACAACTACTCACATGGCATTTACACTGTATTATGAATTATAAGTAATCTAAAGATGATTTAAGTGTAAGGAGGATGTATGCAGGTTATATGCCAATTTTACATAAGGGACTTGAGCATCCTTGAATTTTGGCATCCATGAGGGCCTGGAACCCATGCCCTGTGCACATGGAGGGACAACTCTACTGTGAAATGATGACTGCAGTAAGTTAAGTTAATATCATCATCTCACACAGATACAAAAAAGAAAAATTTCTTTCCTTGTGATAATAACTCTTAGGATTTACTCTATGAACAACTTTTAAATATATTACACAAGCACCTGTTACAGTCATGATGTTGTACATTACTACATCAAAGAGAGATATTTTTTGCTTTTTTGGTTAGAGCTTCACAGTCTCCACCAGCCCCAAACTGTGAATAGGCTGATGACTCAAGAAGACTCTTACTATCAAGTCACGGTGGAGTCTAATAACTACATTTCTGAATCATTAATTGATCTTAAGCATGTGTCTGAAATATAGTTTGTATAAAGCAATCACATCTAGAGAAAGAAATTCTGTGAGCTGTATAATTATAAAAATCAGAGAACTTCAGGTTGTGTCAGCATTTTAGGTAACAAATAATTTCAGCACTAAAATACCCAATTAACACTCATTCAGACTTTACATGTGGACATATCACAAGCCATGCTGTTGATAGTTGAGTACAATAACTCAAATGTGGAAACTTACACATTTCAAGATTTGTATTTGGGCAGAGGGAGAAAACGGCCTTAATTATCATTGGGTTTCTTCACTACTGGTCCCTGTGACTTCACTTTCCCCAGTCTCCTGGCCTCTGTTCTCTGCACCCCCGTACAAACACATGGCTGGACCATTTCTCTAACGATAATACCTTCCACAAAGAACTGAAGCATAATGTTCCTAGGTCCTGATTAACATAATGACATTGACCTTTCGAAACAACCAAAAGAAACAGGTCAAGGGCCCTATGTATTTCATAATAATCATCGTCAGTCAGTTCCCAAGTCTGGGGAGAAATTTAAATATAACATCTGAATTTGGAGTGAAGGTTAATGTTTGACTTGGCAAGTATAAGTTTCAGAAAACTCAAATAAAATAGCTTTCTACACAGGGGCACCTGTAGTGTAGTCTTCAGTTTCATGTGAAGCTTGTGTAGAAGCTTTGTTGGTATAAAAATACCTGCAGGGTTCTAATCACACAGTCTGGATCAGGGACCAGCCACTGCAGCGTCTGGGTCAAAGTCAGCCTGCGGCCTCTTTATGTATGTTTCATGAGCTAAGAATGGTGGTCACATTTTTCAGTAGTTGAAAACAGTCAGCGGAAGAAGAATATCTCATGGCATGTGAAAGTTACATAAAATTCAGATTTCAGTGTTCATAAATTAAGCCTTCCTGCAGCACAGGCACACTCGGTCCCTCACACACTGTGACCACAGCTGTTTTTGCACTGCTGCAGTGGAACCGAGTGACTGTGACAGGGTGTATGACCCGAGTGGCACACACAAGGCCCACGGACTGAATCCGGCCCTCCGCCTTGTTTATCTGGCCCAGCGCCTTGTTTCTACCCCGTGGCAGCACCGAGCTCTCTTAACTGTTAGGGAGTAGTTACATTTACACGGTCCTAAATTACATTTGGCCCCTTGAAGGCAACTGCAAGGTTGATGTGGCCCCCGGTGAAAATGAAGTTGACTCCCCTGATGTACGGCCTTGAAGATGAAAATATTTATTACCTGGCCTTACAGAACAGGCTGGTCAACTTCTGTATTCCATGATAAGCCAGACTTAAAATTACATAGTTTGCATAATATTGATATCTAATTAGTCAAATTATTTCTTACTCCAGTTCCCATTTTTACAGGAGTACTTGAAAGGTTTATTTTTAGAGGCCATATATGTGGCACAAGAAATTTCCTCCTCATCTAATCATTCCCTCATCAGAATGATTTATTCTTGCCCTGGCCAGGTGGCTCTATCGGTTGGAGTATCCTCCATACACCAAAAAATTGTGAGTTCAATTTCTGGTCAGGATACTTAGCTAGGTTGTGGGTTCAGTTCCCGGTCCAGGTGAGCATGGGAGGCGACTGATTGATGTTTCTCTTTCACATGGATGTCTCTCTCTCCCCCCACCCTCTCACTCTAAAATCAATAAATATAGTCTCAGGCAAGGATTACAAAGATTATTTATTCTTAAAGCTGGTATTTCAAGACAGTTGCTTGCTAATCCTCTATTCCAACTAATGAGAAAATGGTTTTATTTTCCAAATCTATGTCTAAGGCATTTAGAGGTACTTTCAAAGTGGTTTTCAGCATGCCAACAAACCAGGAAAATTAGACATCTTTCAAATGTGGGCATATACATCACCACTTATAAAGGTACTTACTATCAAATTCACATCTACCCACGACCAGGTTCAGGCCCATGAACATCAAGGTCAATACTTAGAGCATGGGCTGCTGTACATCCGCAATAAGGGTCAAGGGAGCTTTATTTTCACCCGCTTTCCAGCAGTAAGTTGTGACAGATATTGTCTTCCATTTCCCAGTTTCAAGGAACTAGATTATTTAGGGAAAAGAAAAAAAAGTCTTCTTTAATTAAAGGTAGCATTTTCTATTTTAAATTGCCTGACGTTTTCCCCCTGCACAGTCCTGAAAGCTGAGGGTGAAAAGTAAACACTGCTTCTCAGAGGATTTAGAAAATGATTAATTTAACAATGGACTTCATCCCCATGAGCACACGGAGATCTTCTTTACCCTAATAAAGATGCACGTGCCTTTCTTTTTTATATATATATTTTTTTAATTTTTATTTATTTATCTTTAGAGAGGAAGGGAAGGAGGGAGAGAAATATCAGTGTACAATCGGTTGCCTCTCATGCATGCCCTGCTGGGAACTGGCCTGCAACCCAGGCATGTGCCCTGACTGGGAATCGAACTGCAATCCTTTGATTTGTAGGCCTGAGCTCAATCCACTGAGCTACACCAGCCAAGGGTGCATGTGCCTTTCTTTCTTCTTGGGGTGTTGATACAGGAAAGGGAGGGCGAAATCACAGAACAAGATCACAGGACGACATAAAAGCAAACAGGTCACATCACAGCAGTCAGTTCCCAAGCACTTTCAATCTCTCACACCACAGAATGTATAACTCTTCATCAGGCTACATCTTAGATACAGCTGCTTGCTTCCACTGAAGGAGCCTTTGTTTAGAAAGTACTAAGTCTGACACTTCTCAGTTGGATGACTGGGGACAAGTTATAGAATGTCTTTAAGGCTGAGTTTCTTTATCTGGGAAATGGGAAGAGATAGCAGGGCAAATAATATTATTGTGATGCTTAGGAATAAAGGACAGTGCTTGTGCAGTAGTACTTAGGAAAGTGCCATTGGTGCTACTTTGTTATTTTGTTGATGCACAGGACAGGACAGGCTAAGTGACCTCATGAGACGAGCAGCTAGAGCAATAAAGGGCTTGGACTTTGCAGTCAGATTGGCCCGTGCTTAAATTCTGGTTCTAGCTCTTATCAGATATGTGAGCTTAGGCACATTTTTATTTTTATTTTTTAATATATTTTTTAAACAGAATGATTATATTTCAATACACACTTTGCTTACAAACAAAAAATAAAACAACACAGTAAAAAAACAAAAAAAACATGATAATACATTTGCAATGCATGAGATATGGTTAACATTTTAGTCATAAATGAGCTCTTCAGAATCCAGTTACAAAGACACTAATAATCCACGGGAACTGGAAAAAAGAAAATGATGTCATTCAAACAGCAATTAAGAATTAAGACTATGAAGAGTGTGCTGAGCAATGATGGAAGAATGACTTCTCTGAGGCACCTCAGTGTAAATGCTGTGCTCTACAGTCTAACTCTCTCACGCACACTGACAGACTGATGAGGACCCTCTACAATTAGGGGTATGCTACTGTTTGACTCAAAATATCAGTTTTGGACATTATTAGTCCCCAGCATTTCTGATGAATTAAAATGATTTCAATGAATTAGTTGGAACAAATTTAAAATGAGTTAATACAACTGTGCATTTACTGTACAAGAAACATGTAGTCAGTATCTGGGCCCCAAAACACTACCTGACTATCCATTTGGTCACCAACACTACCCAGGAGCTTGTGCACAACACTCCACTGATGACAAAAGCGTAGGGAACAGAATCAGTGACAAGGTAAGAACTGTGTATGGTGCAGGTGGGTACCTGAAATATGGGGTAGAACACTTTGAAGTACATGACTGTCTAATGACTGTGCTGGACACCTAAATCTAGTAACCTAAAATAGTAATGAAATGAATGTTAGACACATTTTCAAATCTCCCGAAATCTCATTTTCTTCATCTGTAAATTGTGGGTGGCAAAAATAAAATTGTTTTGAATAATTATGACATGTAAATCACTTAATATAGTGCATCGTATAAATATCCCCTAAATAACCTCTACTATCATCCTTCTCATCAGCCTTACACAGCAGGTTGTGGCCCCTTGAGGAACACTGCCCAGCTTGGTTTGGGAGAAAGAGAAATAGGAATAAAGATATAATAGTGGAATCAGATATAACTCAACTTGAGCTCAGGAAGGAGAAAGCACAGTGCCTGGCTCACAGTAAAGGTTCAATAAATGCCCGCTAAATGAATGAACAATTGAACAGACGAATGAATGGATGAACAAAGGCTCTTTCCTCTGCTCTATCACAGATCCTGAAAACCTCTGCAAAGAAGGTTCTTTATGATCTCCCCACAATGCAGGCTATAGGGAAATGTAATCCACCACCCCCCTCCCACACCCCGTCAATGATTTTGTATTTCAGAGAGTGAAGTTTTGATCTAGTTTATTTCCAAACCACTGGATGCACCACCACAGTGCAAACCTCAGGGACCTGCACACATCTGTGGACAAGAGCCATGCTATTCAGCCCACCGAGCCCTTGCTGCAAGGACATTCAGCAGCTTCCAACAAGAGATGGCAGCACAAGAGGGTGACGGTGGCCTCACTGGGGAGTTCCTTCACTCAGGAATTATAACAACAAAGTATGTCCTCTGGGAGCACTGAGGGACTCCAGATTTCTGATCTGTCAGTTGCATAAAATCAAATCAGAATCAGCATAATTTTCATTTAACAAAATTTCCTTTTAGTTCATTGTGGCACAGGGTAAACAAAAGCAAACGTTCTCAGTCCACTAAGAAATGCTCTCCCCACCCCCTAGAGTGGTGTGTAGTCAACAAAAAGGAAATGCTCCTGAAACATCAGGGAGGCCTTTCGGCCACACGGGATTTTGAAGGTGGTGATGACGATCGTAGCAGCTGGCATGGAGCACCTGCCAGGCCAGGCGCAAGACTACTGTTCTAGGCGATTTACATATAGATGAACTATTTTAGTCCTTACCACAATCCACGAGGCAGGTGCCATTATGGCCCCTATTTCACTGGTGAAGTGAGTGTGCTTCTAATGCCACATAGCTAGTAAATGACAGAGCCAGGGTGTGAGCTCAGGTTATGGGGCTCCAGAGTCTACATCAATGACACACCATGCAGCATTACCTTAGTAGCAATGTGCACACCAAAACGTGCACCGCAGAGAAGGCAAGAGACCAGAGATCCCTAGCTGCATGGAGGTGGCACAGGATGAGAAGTCAGCTATACCCTGGACAAGCTACTGGAACTCTCCGAACCTTTGTTGTATTATCAGTAAAATGGCGGTAATGACATCAACACTGAGGAGTGCACCCTCACTTTGCTCCTAGCATCTTCAGTAATAACAACCACTGGATTCATCCGAGAATTTTGTCCTCTCTCAACTTCATGCAAAGGAGTAAGGTCAATGCCTCACAGAGCTCTACACACTGGGATCTCAATAGAAAAAATGGACAAAAGCCATAAATTAAACATTCATCAAGGACCCAGAGTACTAACAGCTAACATTTATATTGCACCTACTAGTCTAAGTGTCTCAATAGATTAACCCATGGTCTTCACAATGACCTTACAAAGTGACAAGAAACTGAGGTGCAGAGAGTTAAGTAATTTACCCAAGTGCACATAAGTAAGAGACAAATATGGCTAAGAAAAGACTAATAAAATTTAACCTCAAGAGTAGTCAGAAATATACAAGTACTTAAAAATGAGATCTCATTTTTATCAAATAACCATTTAAAATTTTTTAATTTTCTATGTTAATTATGTATTTTAAAAATCAAAATATAATTGACATATAACACTGTGTTAACTTTAGTGTAAAACATAATGGTTTGATATATGTATACATCGCAAGATGATCACCATGGTACGTTAGTCAACATCTATCCCCATAAAATTAAAAAATTTTATTCTTGTGATGAGAACTTTTAAGATCCCTTTAGCAACTTTTAAGTATACAATACAATATTGTTACCTATAGTCTCCACGCTATATTATATGTCCAGGACTTTTATTATATAGCTGGGACTTTGTAACTTTCAACCACTTTCACTCATTTTTCCTACCCCCTAACCCCTGCCTCTGGCAACCACCAATCTGTTCTCTGTATCTAAGAGCTAATTTTTTTTTCTTTTAAGATTCCACAGACAAGTGATATTGTATAGTATTTGTCTTTCTCTGTCTGATTTATTGCACTTACCATAATTCCCTCATGGCCCATCTATGTTGTTGCAAATGGCAGGATTTTGTTATTTTTTATAGCTGAATAGTATTTCATCATAGCAAATTAACCAGTTTTAAAATGACAGTCGATGTCAGAGTGAAATGAAGTCAGACGCTGCTGGTGGGCGTCTGAATGAGCACACAGTTCTGGAAGCAAAGGTGGGGTGGGCGCTTCCTAACACCTAGTCACTCTGTTGTGCACCTGAAATTGATGTAACAGCATTTGTCAACTGTAACTGAAAAACAAGAAAAATTAAATAAAAGGTAATTTGAAAAGACATACTACTCTTTCATAAGTATATATTCAGTAATTTTCCTTTTATTTTTAAAAATATTTTATTTATTTATTTTTTAGAGGAAGGGGAAGGGAAGGAGAAAGAGAGGGAGAGAAGCATCAGTGTGTGGATGCCTCTTGCACACCCCCCACTGGGGACCTGGCCTGTAACCCAGGTATGTGCCCTGACTGGGAATCAAACCAACAGCCTCTTGGTTCACAGTCCAGTGCTCAATCCACTGAGCCACACCAGCCAGAGGAGTAATTGTCCTTTTACAAATCTATGTGAAGGAAATAAAATGCAGAAAAATATTTATGCATGAGAATATTCATCATGGGATGATGTGTATTTGTGAAAAACAATCTAAATATCCAACAATGAGAGAGTAATTAAATTAGAAAAGTACAATTAGGAGACTGCTCCCACACCCACTTGTATTTACTCCCTGATGAAACCTCCCTAATAAAGATGAAAACTTGTGACTAATAGCTTGAGCTCATCCTGGGTTCATTTTTTTAAAACAGAATTTGCTGAAAAGGAAATTCTGTTCACTAAAGAAGGCCTGCCAAACACATCCCGCATCTTGCAACCAGGAGGGCGGAATTTCACTTTGCTGTGGCCCCAAATATGGGCTACAGAGCGGGGCAGAGTTTTAGACATTTTACAGCTGTTTGGAGGCCTCCACCCACTGGGAGATGAAGGGAAGGGGGAATTTAAACGTGAAAAGAAACCAGCCAGGCTGTTAGAGCTCCAATTAAGGACTCTTTCATGGTTGGAAGATCCAAGCTCATTATTTCTTGCTTTAATCCTAAAAATATATGTGACCAAAATCAAACCATAGGACAGCATAGCCTATTTTCTTTAAGAAGGGCAACCATCATGAGATTTTTTTTCAAAGCCAATTTAGATGTTATAAGACAGACCCAATCATTCAAGCCTGCTAAGTTTAATGGGCATATCTTCCTTTGTTTTCTTATTTTTAAAATATTTTTAATTGCTGTTCAAGTACGGTTTTCTGTCTTTTCCCCCCACCCCTCCCCACCCCCTCCCGTTTCCGCCTGTCTGTCTATAAAAGGCACAATACAATGTAATGTGAGTTAACAACAATGTGAGTTAAACACTTTACCTACATCTCACAACTATGTGGCAAGCACTGTTCCATTAACATCCCCATCTCCCAGGAGGGGAACTGCGCTTACATGGGTTGATTTGCCCAGAGTCACTCAGGGCCAACAGTGGCAGCACTGGGGTTCAGCTTCTTGTCTCCTCTCAAACCTTGAGCTCTTGACCTCTCTTTGACTTTGAATAATTAACTTTTTTCAAATAAAAAGAATTATAAACACTAAGGAGCTGGAACACCCATCTCATCTAACCATCTAGTCTGTGTAAGAAGGCCTTCCAGACCAGCTTTGCTAAAGGCTAATGAGCATCTGAATCACTTGGGGAACCTTGCTATGATATGGATTCTGTTGCAGTAGGTTGGGGGTTGGGCCTGAGATGCTTCATTTCTAACAAGCTTCAAGGTGATATTGGAAGAGCTGGTCCACAGAGCACACTTTGAGTAGATAGGAATCTAGCAAAAACCATAACAATAAAAATTCTAATATGGATGTAGTAAAAATATCAAAGTTTAGATTACTGTAGCCTATATACCATAGCAGAGTACAGGAGGTTTCAAATATTCAGTATTAATGACAAATATAATGAAGAAAAAATAGTGACAAACTGAATATCTGACTGAAAGAAAAACGGAAAAAGGAACTTGGAACTATAAGAAATTAAAAATTATTTTTAAATGCCTATAAATATTCTTTATGAGTTCAGTAAAATTAACCAGTTCTGATAAAGTATAAAACTGAAAAGAGTTACCACAATTTTTCAAAAGGTTATATATTGACCTCTTCTACAGAACAAACACATTCAAATTTAAGGACTCAATGAATATTCTAATCTAATTTTCAGGTTTTTTAAAAACAGGGTTTTTTCTAATTTTTTTATTTATTTATCTTTAGAGGGGAAGGGAAGGAGAGGGTAGAGAAATATCAATGTATGGTTGCCTCTTATGCGTCCCCTGCAGGGAACTAACTGGCCTGCAACCCAGGCATGTGCCCTGAGAATTGAGCTGCGATTCTTTGGTTCGCAAGCCTGCTCTCAATCCACTGAGCTACACCAGCCAGGGCTAAAACAGTTCTTTAAAGATTTTATTCATTTACTTTTAGAGAGAGGGGGAGGGAAAGAGAAAGAGGAAACAAACATTGATGTGCGAGAGAAACATCCATCAGCTGCTTCTCACACGCCCCCAGCCGGGACGCTGCCTCAAAGCTCAGGCACCTGCCCTCACGGGAACTGGCTGGCAAACTGTCGGTTTGCGGGAGGACGCCCAACCCACAGAGCCACACTGGTCAGGGCTAAAACGTCTTAACACTTAACACAAGAAAAGTTCTAAATTTGTCTCAATAACCCAAACGATATGAATTAATGAGTTGACAGTGACTTCATTTAAATTAATAGCACAATTCAAATAAACACCACTTCCGGTTGTGACACTTAGGGCAGCACTTTAAAAATGTATGCAGATACCCACGCTGTAACTGTTTACCATGGCGGCAAACTTTAAATATTTTCTTCACTATATAACATATGGCACCTTAAATTATGTTAAAAAGAATAGAAATTATTCATGAAAAACTGGCTTCTGTGCATAATCACATAAAACAGGTACATATTGAATGTTTATATTCCTAAACTACTCCTTGGGGTATATTCTAGGAAATAATTTCTGCATTTGCCTATATATACTCTTTGTTAAAAAAATAACAAAAAGCTGGAATTCATCTTCAGGAATGCTTTCTTTAAAATGTTAACATCATGCCTCAAAGTGTTCTCTTCTGCTTGACAGCACATGTCTGAGTGCTGCTCTCTCCAGTCTGAGAACTTGGCATGAGCCACTCACACCACAGAGAGTAAGGTTAAACATGGGGTGCATCTCCGCATTATTTGTTCAGTAGAAGTTTTATGTGTCTTACCACGTTGAAATTTACAATGAAAACCTTCACCTCTCATTCTGGAATTGGATCTCTCATGGTGATCTCACCCCCAGAGTTGGAATAGAGAAACCAATAGGAAACTGTGATTTCAACTTGCTGTGTTTAAAGTAGAGAGCTCAGTTACTGTCTGGGAAGCTTCTTTTCTCCTGGCTACCTGAGAAGAAGTGAAACCACCTTACTCCATTATGCCTCTACACACACCTGAAAAAGGAATTTGGTTTTCAGTGGAATATCAGCAGAATACCAAAATTCCTTCTTTAATATAAAGTTATTTCTTACCAGTTAAGCTATGGTATTGCTAACCTAAAGAGCTTATAGACCTTTCTAAAACCAGATCAAATTATCTCAATTTATCAAGATGTTAAGGAATCAGAAATGCGATCATTAAATTTGAATCGAATGACACAATATTTCAAATAAATATATGGTTTAAAATATCCTTTTACAATTTCAAAATGTGTCTGTAACTCAGTTTAGCTTCCTATTGTATTTGCATATAAAAATGTTTGTTGTTCATTTTGTACTATGTATGGATTAATGTTAATTTTTTACATATTTTCTGAATGAGAGCAATGTAACATCCCAATCATATGTATCTATTTATCTATCTTTATCTTTAATTTAAATATATTTTTATGTTTAAGACAGGTGTTTCATAGAGTGAGATTTTACTAATGGTTTATTATTTACAAGTGATTTAAAGAAAGTTTTATAACAGAATTCTCAATTCAATTACTTTCAATTAATTTTAACAGATACTATTTCCCTGGGAAGTCAAGATTTTTTTAAAGAATCTAAACAGCCTGTAGCTATATTTATAAGGATTTTTAAAAATATCTTTTAAAGATACATTGTAAAATATTCAAATATCACATATAAATTCAAGTATAATCTGAAATACAAGTAATTAATTTATAAGATGTTTATTAATTTCAATTTTGCTCAGAAGTATTTCAACATTTGTCTAGTTCCTCAGAAACAAGCTATTCATTTCATATTTCTATGAGTGACAGCAGACACTTGAGAAGAAAGTTTAAAAACAAACTTTAAAATGATTTGAAAAACTGATGAAAATGCTAGACGTCAATGAGCTTAAAAAGAGTTTCTCACCACTTCAGAATGCTCACAGCCATCATGGTACATGTTTCGTACACACCCTCAACTAGATTCTCACATGGCCAGGAGTCACTTTTACAGGAAGCTGAAGTGCGTTATCACAGTGATACCACTTCCGCCACTGGAATATAGCACTATTAGTTTCCCACGCTTGGCAATGCTCTTAAAATAGTCTCCCAGACACCAACAGACAAGCAATGACTGCTTGTGAGCACTTTAGGAAATGATGGTCTGGCAAACTGAGTGAGAATTCTACAACCAAACAAAATCAGTTTTTCATGTAATAAATTAATTGATTACTAAAAAGCAAAACAGAGCAAAAGAAGTACTCGTCTAGGGGACATTCATTCGTTCGCATTTCTACAGAGTGATTTAATCACTGGACACAGACCTAGACATAGAAAGGCTGCTAGCGTTCAATGGAGAGCTGGCAGACCTCTGAGTCTCCTTGATAGACAGGGAACAAAACACACCAAGCCTGATTCATTTCCCATTTATTTAAATAAGCAGAAACTTTTCTAGGAATTTAAAGGAAATTTGAGAATTAGTCTGTGTAAAATTAAATGATCTAGTAACTCACTGGACTTTGCATCTCCTACCAACCAAATGGTCTAACATATTCTTTTCATTCTTATATTAACAAAGATACTTGTATATAAATTCTTTCTTGCTTCAAGTTGTGAATAATTTGTGTGGAAAGGTACAGAAAGAAACCCATGTATGGTGGACAGTGGTTCATGCCATGTTGGTCCTTCAGCGAAGAATGATGTGGCTCTTCTGTCACCTTGCAGGTAGTGTGTAGTAAAAATGTCACATCATTCTGTCTCAACATTATGATCCAAACAATACTTCATTTTCCTACAGCCTGTTAGTGAATGATAGCAAAGACCTTGCCAAATACCCCTGTAATTCAAAGACAGGATTTCTGCCAAGAAAGCCATGCTGTCTTAATTAGAAATAGTTTAACTGGATACTGGCCAAACCTCATTGGTTGTGGAGACTGAAATATGGCTCGACCTTGGGTGGCATTTGAGAAAAAACACAAATACGCACCATGTATAAGAATCCAATGCACCTTATATTTGTAAATAATTGGCTCTCAAATAGTTGTTAAATACAAATGAAGGAAGACATAATTACAAAGATGCCTAGAAGAATAGGGGGTCCTTTCATATTCTGATGAGAGTCTGAAGACCAGAGAGGTTAGATAATTTTCCCAGAGCCAATCAGCTAGATTGCCTGCTGGGAACCAACTAACCCATAGATAATGTCCTTAACTAAACTCTAGGACAGGGACTACAATACAGTGGGTAGCAAAGTGAAAAGAAATGAGAGTGGGCTGAACTCTGGAAACAGTCTTAATTCTCAACTCTATCAGTCACTACGTCTGAGACCCAAGGTAAGTCCCTTAACTCTCCAGACATTTCCTTTTATCCTTAAAGCAAGTGGATTGCATGAGATGAGTCTCTTCTTCTCTCTCTAACATTCCAAAATTTTGTGCACATGAATAAAACAGCATTTGCCTAAACTGTTACCATAAAGAACAATAGAAATTGCACAGACCTCTGGATTTTATGAGAATTCTTTAATCTCCTTTCAGCTTTATATGATAACAAGAAACAAGCTAATTAATGATAATAAGAAAGAGATACTGCGTGGGAAATGGGGTTTCAACAACAAAAAAAGAAAGATTGGGAAAGAAGAAGAAAAAGATACACAGCAAAGAGAGAACAGCAGGCCTATAACATGGGAAAAGATGCAGTCAGAGGGGGCGGTGCATGGACCGGGCAGGACAGGAAAGACCAGGCTGCAGATGTTGAAAGGAGACCTGACAAATAAACCCCTTCAAGGCCACGTGACTTGAAACAGCAATAACCGAAACACTGCTGACATTAACATTTTTATAGCAGTTTGTGATGTAGAATGTACTCCCCCTAAATTATCTGTTTTTAAGCCAAATCTATTTAATAGGTTTTATTATATCCTCACTCTTTGACAAAAAAGGAATGGATATTCAGAGAGTTTAGGTGCCATGACTAAAGTTGTATAGGTACTAGGATGTGAATTCAGACCCTCTGACCCCAGAGGGTCTGAAAAACTTGCCTTTTTCAACCACATCAATGCTGCCTATCTTGTTATAGCTTTT
Organism: Artibeus jamaicensis; assembly: GCF_021234435.1. Classification (NCBI taxonomy): domain Eukaryota; kingdom Metazoa; phylum Chordata; class Mammalia; order Chiroptera; family Phyllostomidae; genus Artibeus; species Artibeus jamaicensis. The sequence goes on along the minus strand of NW_026521995.1, from coordinate 576,996 downwards.
AAAAAGGATACTATTAAATGGTATATTACTTATTAGAAAAGGAGATGAATGAAAATAGAAGGAACTAGCCTTCAGAGCATACATACTCTTTGAAACCCTAAGGTAGAAACATGTCTGTAAATACCGTATTTTGACGTGTGTAATATGCACCCACATTTTTGGCCCAAACTTTCAGGAAAAGAATCTCTCGATTTATTTAAAAGATTTATACATTTATTTATTTAGACATAAAACTGATTATCATATTACAGGGTATTATTTTGCATAGACATTTTCATTGCTTTCTAGAGTTATACTTTTAATGCATAAGCACAAATAAAAGAATTAAAATCACTTATATAGATATAGAATTAGCACTACCCATGTATAATATGCATTCTTATTTTTCCTTCAAAAATTTGGGCAAAAAATGTGCATTACACGGCAAAATACGGTAACTGGCAAGACAAACAGTAAACACCAATCAGGTTCAGAGGATGGTCTTCCATGGAGAACAGAGAAGACCCCAAGAAGGAATAGGATGTGAACCAGACCTGGGACAAAAGCTGGGCCATTCTGTACAAGACATTCTCAAGTAAGCCAGCCTGCTGGTGGTACCCAATCAGTAAGTCAGCCACTCAATCAATCACTCATATTTGTACAGGAACCACAGGTATCCTGTCTGAAAAGGCAAGTCCCAGCCATCCATCCTGCTGAGAGCCTGGAATGCCACACTAATAACTTTGAAATGTGTCCTATAAGTAAAAAGGACTCACTGAAGATTTCAAAACAGGAAATTGAGATGTCAAAATATTTAGGAAACCTATTTTGCTGTTTCTGGGGAAAATGGCGCTTAAAGAGATTTTCAACCCATGTGTCACAATAATTTTTAAAACATGCAGTACCTGACTCCTTAGTCAAAAGCACTGGCCTCTTTTCCCTTAGATTGTCAAATTAAAAAATGACAATAGCCAACACAATGATAGCCATCCAGTGTGACTGAATCAAAATTACACCTCTATTCTTTTGTGATATCAGCAAAAACAATAATATACATTTTGGTGTTCAAAGAATTTTAGTAATTTCATGTAGTTTATGTGTGCCATGAGATGAAAAAGGTTGAAAATCGCTGGGTTACCAAGAAGAAGGGCCAGTGTGAAGACTCAGATGTGTGAGAAGACAAGATGTTGGAGACGGCAATGTGTGAATGTGGAGGAGAGAGGGGACAGGTGGTCAGCTCAGACAAACTTGGCCTTGATCATATGGAAGGCATTCACATTTCCTTCTTCCTACAACAGTAGGGAGGGTACTGGGTTTGCAGCAAAGGACGGTGTAAGGAGCATGGGGTTTGCAATCAAACAACCTTGTTTGCTACTTGCCAGCCATGCCCATGACCTGACACCTGACGTCCAGTGCAGCCCCAGAGTTTAAGGGGGCAAACCCTGGAGTCTCCTTCCTCAGTCCGGCCCCATCGCCACAATATGCTACCTCTGTAATAAGGCCATCACTTCAAGTTCTACACCTCAGTTTCTTTATCTGTAAAATGGAAATAGAAGCCTATGTCCCATGACTCTCAGAAGAGATAAATGAGTTATTAAAAGTATACAGTGAATGTTAGCTAAAAAAAAAAACTGTTTGAACCTCAGTTTCATCCTCTGCACACAGACAAAGTACCATGTATCTTGAGGTTGGGTAAATAACTGAGGCCAAAGAAATTTCAGTTTTCATTCCCCCATTTGTACTGTGTTGGTTCACTCTAAATTAATGTAATATGTCTTTCCTGTGTGAATATTCTGCATGACGTAGGACCACTCCATGCTCCTGCACAGTTGTTACCCCCAGTATAAGATCATGTTCCCCTACTTATGGCTTAAACTGAATATAAAACAATTTAGCTTTCAGTTTGTACTGGAGACTCAAATTTACAACCGAGGCCTCTTCAGTCCCCTCACAACAGTAGAAACCATAAAAGTCAAACTTAGCATCAGAAAAATTCAGAGACTATTTCAAATTCAAGAAGTGTGGCCAACCAACTGGCAGTTTAAGGAGACGCAAATTCCGAACATCATTTGAAACCACATATATTTTCCTGGAGGAGGAGGCAAGTTTCTCAGGGGGCACTGGCAACTTTAGTTTAAGGTGTTGCTTGAAAAAATATGCCCCTAAATCTGTTAGAAGTGAAAAAAGGAAATGGCAGCCAGTATTTCAGAGCTTATTAAGACCGCCAATGTGTTTCTTCCCAATCGTGACCATTTGTTCGGTTCCATCAGGGCGTATAGTAAAGCTGCCTTAATGTCACCCTCTGAAGGTTCCAGGTGCAAGCGGGGGCACCGAACTTTCAACAGGTACGTTCAGCTATGGTACCTTCCCTCGGCCTCTGTGGGCTCCGAGGCTGACTGCCACCCGAGTGACTGGCTGCTCAAACTGAGAATAGAGGTGATGCCAAAACACATTCTGTGTAGATATGAAGACGCTGATACTAATTGCAAAATGCCCAGATGGATGCCTAAGCCTCAGGTGTACAACTTAACCTGATTTCAAGGAGGCATCTCCACTGCATCCAACACAGCTACTATGAACGAGGGTAGTGCACAGGGGAAAGGGGGGCTATTAAAGCATTTCTATTATGCCATGTATATGAGCACAAAGAAAAATGGTTTGGGTTTGAAAGTCTGGGTCTCTGAAATTTTGTAGACAAATATAAGAAAATTACAAACAACTAAGTTATCTTTAGGCTGTCATTTTTCTTACACACAACTCACACACCTTTGTCAGCAACCTGACTTGTTTCTGCTGCTTTTCATTTCCTGTCCAGCTTTCTCTATCACATTCAATTGACTTCACTAGATAAGTATTCTGAATTTTAAAGAAATTGATACACCAAAACAACAGTCATTTTGTATGGGAGATGTAGGTGCCATGGTGCGGGCACAAATGAGGAGAGAGAGCAAGCTCAGTAGAGTAGGAAGTTTGTCTCATTGACTGTTGCATTCCTGGGTCCCTGAGTTATATCTGGCAAAAACAGTAGCTGTTCAGTAAACATGTGTTCATCAAATAGATGAGTGTGTTTCCCTGTCCCCATGCATCCCCACTCATTCATTCATTCATTCACTCAATATTTGTCATGCGCTGTTGTGATACAGATGATTCGCTAGATATCATAGCTCCTATGAGGCAAACACAGACCCTGCACTCAGTGAAGCCTGCAGTCTAGACCAGCTGTTCCCAAAAAGAGTGTTTAGAAACCTGCTGCTGCTTTTTCTGTTGCCTCACTAGTTGAGGAATGTTGCAGCTCTTTGAGGGCAGCAGCCAGGACACACACGCCCTGCACTGTGCACGGCAGTCCCATGTGATAATGTGTGTGCAGCCCCCAGGCCCTTTGACCGTCTTGCTGAAAAACCTGTTTGTAACATGATTCAAGTGTAGAGTCTAACTCTAGCCTGCATACAAGCACAAAGCATTTTTGTATCCTTGTCCGATACACCGGATTTTCTAAATATGGAAGGACTGTGTAAATCAGTGGAAGACTGCACTTTGCTTGGAACATTCCGAGAATTGTTAGCATTGTCCCCAATAGCCACACACCCATGCTATGGTTAATCTGCATGTACTGCTGTCCCATCCATGCTGCCTTCACATAGGACAGGCATGTGACTCCGATGTCATGTCTTCCAGTGTGGTCATATCTGCACAGTTACAAATTGAAATACAGGTTGCTTAAGAAAAAAAATCAATACATTAATTACTCTTTGAGGTTCTACAAATTGTGTGTCAGCTGTACACATTAACTATTAATTTTATTGCATGATCATAAAGGAGTCATGCCAAAGTACTTGTGAAAGAAACTGAGTCTGCTAAATACACCACTAGCCTAGACAATAAATAAGTCAAATGATTACATTTGTCTGAACCAAATACACTGGGTTCTATGACAGAGACAAATGGGAAGGAACCACTTAATAGAGGGAAGTCAGTGAAAATCTTTCTGAGGAATCAGAGTTTAACTGAGACCTTAAGGATAAGAGCAATGGTCAGGTAGGACATTCCGGAAAAAAAAAACAGCAAGTGCCAAAACTCTGAGGCTACAGAAAACTTTGCTTGTTGGAGGAGCTGGGGAAAAAATCAATGATGATAAAGAGTGGGCATGACTGCAGGTGATGTGCTTTCTGGTGGTGCCTGGGATGAGCTGGACACAAAGTGAACAGTGGACTGCTTAGGGGTATTTGATTGGGCATCACCGTGGCAGAAAAATTGGTGGGTAGGGGCCCAGACTGTGACGGCACCATGGGGGTGCTGGTGTTCCTGCCCTGCAAGAAGGGAAGACATGCAAGGACCCCCAGAGGCATGCAGGACTGCAGAGGCCCAGGTCTCCTGGGATGGAGAGGGGGCACTGCCGCTTTGGTGCACCACAGTCCCAGCAAAACAACCCTTCCTTGTGAAACCCTCCAAAGAGGTGTATTTGGAGAGGGAGTTGGCATATTTCACCCGGGAGTTAGTTGACTTAGATACCACACATGAGAAAGAAAAAATCAGATCAGACATGGGAATCCTAATCGGCCGGGCTCCAGCCAGAAATTTCTTTTATTATACTTTTGATTATACAAGGAGGTACCCTCCCCAAACTGGAATTGTCTTCTGGAGGGTTTCACAAGGAAGGGTTGTTTTGTAGTACAGCCTTCCTCTGCTAGGCAAGTGTTCTAAGAATCTATCCGTATCAGTGTACCAGCTGGTGTTATGAGAGGCTGTGTTTGACTTCAGTAAAAAAAATTTTAAAGACTCTTTCAATGCATTTGCTCATTTCATGATGGGTGATCTATGAGCACACCTGCCCACACCTCACTGAGTGTTCAGCACTTTATAACCAAAATAGCAAGACCCCATGCCCTACCCTCCCTATTCACCAAAGGAAAAAAGTCCTCAAAGGGAAACATTTTGTTGATGTGGAAGAGGTGAAATAAAACACAGCAGAGGCACTAGAAGGCATCAAAATTGATGAGTTTGAAAACTGTTTTGAATAGTGAGAAAATGTCAATAGGTGTAGTGCATCAAATGAAGAGCACCTTGAAGGTGACTGAAGTTTAAACATGTAAGGGTAAGTACACATTTTTTAATAAATAAATTCTGGGTTTTTTACATCTCCCCGTGTAACCAGAGCTCTTAGTTTTCATAGAGGCTCTGCTGTAGCATAAAAAGAAATAAAATAAAAGGCTACATTTGTTCAAGTGTTACAACCATTTGTGTGGTATCATTTATCATCCTGAGAGCAAGTCACATGCAAAATGAACACCAAATGCTGAGTTATATATGGAAAATCTAGTTTTTAAAAAAGTCACTGGATTTTTCCTTTAATATAATTATTCTTTTAAAGCAGGTTCATACCGGGAAAAGAAGAGCTACAGGTAGGGTTTACATAAGACACGCTTTTTCCAGAATTCAAAATCTACAAAGCTCAAAAAACATGAGGTGTTAGAAGTATTATGTTTAGTTTCTTGAAACACTATAACATCTTCAGAAAAGAAGTGAATGCTGAAGAAAGAAACCACACATGGTTCTGCGGTGGTGTTATTTTTAATTTCCTGAGCCCCGCCAATGCACCCGTAGAAGAGTATGTAGATGATGAGCCTATTTGAAGATCTGGCAAAGTTATCTTGTGCCGACTTACTCACCTTACTTCTTACAAACACCCCATTCATTCCTCTGCCATCCAGCCTTCGGCCCCACGGGGCCCAGAGACCCTGCTAGGGATGGCGTCCTCATCCCTATGGCCCCAAATGCAAAACAAATGAATAAACAAAAACAGAAACAACAAAACACAAACAAACACAATCACTCTGGCTTTCTTTTCAGCCTCAATCCTTCTCCCTGGCCGCAGGGACACCCAACACAACTGGCCACGTGGTTACACCTGTCAGCTCCTCTTCAAGCCGCATTACCACTGTGGCGGGCCACCGTTTTCTCTCCCTAGGACTCTTCCAACAGCCTGTGGCCTTTCCAAGGGCCATGTGTGGTGCTGGATAAGGCAGAAGGACTGGAGGGTGAACGGGGGGTTAGGACCGGGCATAATGGAAGTTCTCCCGGCTTCTTACCAAGGAGACTGTTCCCAAGAGAGGCTGGATCTCCGGGCAAGCAGTTTAAGGGACCAATTAGGAGGAAGAAGACATGCCAGTGCTAATAATGCCTGTCAAGTTATTAAACCCTGATTATTATACAGTTTTCTCCTTTTCCCCAGCTTTTCATATATATTTTATTTGAAGATTGAGATTGATAGGGCTCACATTATTATTACTTATTGTAAAAAAATACACTCTCATGGATACTGAGTGATGTGTTTAATGTCATCTAGTTGAAGCCTATTTCAGGTGTTTGTTTTAAGAAACATTAAGTTTTATTTTAATACTAATCAAGTATACCATCTACTTGCTGGTACTGATAAATATTAAGTGTTTCAAAATATTAACTGGAATACTTAGAGTTTGATCAATGCTTAAAAAGATTTATTGTTTTACTAGAAATAAAACTTGGCTTATATTACTTTATGGTAATGCCCTGGGGCAAAGAAAGAGATAATAGCTGTTGCCAGACTTAACAGACTACACAGATATTCCAGGATAAATATAATTAGTGAAAAGTCTTTCACTGCCACAGAGCAGTATAAGGGACATTTTTTTTAGACCTAAGCTAGAAATCTAAATTCATAGACTCAATCTAAATTCCAATGATAAGAAATGTCAGTAGTTCACCACCCCTGGAACATTCCACTCTCTCTTAACAAGCAGTTGCTTTATTTTTTTTCCTTTTTAATTAGTTTTAGATGTCTGTGTAGTTCATTTTACCTTGATGTGTGTTTTACCCTGAGTCAACACAGATCATCAAATCACAAAGAAAAAAACAGAAATGCTTACCCTGTTAGTTTGTATCATAAATTACTGAGTAAAAATCATTTGTGAAGTAGGTAAAAATATAGATTTCATATAGAATCATAAAACTGTAAAGTCCAATTCTCTTTTTAAGATATGTATAAGATCATCTAGAATTAAAATTTAAGCCTCATCATTCTTTAGGAATCTTATTTCTCTTAAAAAAGATTATAAAAAGAGTTTTAGCTTTCATTATTTCTTACTGAAAAGATGATATTTTGCAGCTATCAAACGTGACATTTCAGGAATAAAAACAAAAAATAATTAGCAAACCTTATTAAAATATTGCTACAATTTACCACTTTACTAGAGATGATATAGCGTGCTTGATAGATTCCAAATATGACCCCATATTCAGTATACAAATTTGATTGATATAAGTGTATATATTCCATCATTTGCTCAGCAGATGAATAAATCAAATAGGCTAGCAAATATTTTCAGATTGTGCTACATGTACTATGTAAAATGTTCTTCCTCAAGAACAATGAAATGCTACAAAGAAATGGCTCCTTTCCGTGTTCCTTAAAACAGAGTTCTGTAACTAAATGAGTGTATTGCACTGTCATTCATGTAAAAATGAAATCTGAACTTTTGAAAATATCAAATGTAATTAAGAGAAGCTCTCCCAAAGCAATGGGCAGGAAGCAAAACAAAGTAAATAAGAGTTCTTATAAATAGCACTCCTGGAATGCTTTTAAGCCACGTACTTACTTATCGTTCCCTGGTTGTGACTGACCACTCTTCTCTCTCACAGTTTATCAACCCTGCCGTTCTCTGTTTCAGTACCCTGCCAGGATAACATTGGTCACTGCCCACATTCCAGAACCTAAGAGCATTCATACAGTGCTGACATGCGCTATCTCCAAAGCCCCTTGCGATAAAGCAATTATGTTCTCCTGGTGTCGTAAGACTTAACAGGACCAGATGCCCTGTTTTCCCCTGCTTCACAGAGGAGCCCTGTAATGGGACATGATGTGTAAAAGTCACCACAATTCATATAATCTGAAAGAAAACACGAATACCAAATTGAGAGGTAGTACCTTTCCCAAGGGTAAGAATGAAGAATAGTGAGACTCACTTCGCTGAATAAGGCTAGTCTGGCCTGCACAGCTCGTGCGCTGCTGTGAATACACAGCAGGAACAGACCTGTAAAAATGTTATCTGTCAGAGCCATGCAAGCAGGTCAAACGTCCTTATTAGGAGAAAGCGCACTGGCCTTAACAGAGCAACAGGAGGGTAGGGGGTTTGAAATTTGGCACATCTACATTCGTATTTTAAATGTTACGATTATTTTCCTTAGGTTTGTGAAAACTGTCAGCATGTTGACTTGCTGAATTGATGAACTAATCAGGAAAAAGCTTTGAATAGAAACTGTATTTCACAATGGATTCTACAACCTTGAGAGAAATAGGAGCATGGATCGTATGTCAAAAAGTACCTTAATTTCATAATTAAGAACTAGATTTAATTTATTCTGTTGGCCTATTATTTTGTGTGCTTTGTTCCAGATTAAGGCAGAGAGAAAATTGTATGAATATGCTGGGTTGGATATGGTTTCTCTCAGCTGGTATGGACCATCTGGTTTTCTGTGGTAGAATGAAAAGGTAGAAAAAGGATCGATGGACCAGCATGTGAGCCCAACTAAATTTTGAAAGACACCAAAGGTTTTGGATGTAGCAAGTAGTCTTAAAATCCATTACTTCACCCAACTAAAAAAATATACAGGACTGCAAAGAGGCCACAATCTCTGACCCTGTCCCATTCCCCCAAGCACCTTCTTTCTTGTTTTATGAAATTTATTTTATCATCAAAATAATAGTCTTATAATCTGAAAATGAACAGGATGGTGAGAGACAGTTTATACTTGATCCAAAGCCTGTAATTGCAAAACAAACATATCAAAACAAAACAAAAACAAATAAACGAAAGAAAAAAACCTTATGTGAAATCTGTCTATAAACAGAATACAGCATGAAAATAAGAAAAATTATATACGTGCAGTCTTTATTTAAATATCTAGGGAGACTTCTGGTCAAGATGGAGGTGTAGGTAAACATGGCTTGCTTCCTTGAACAGCCACATCAAAATTACAACTAAACTAAAGAAAAACCATCACTCAGAACCATCAGAAATTAAGTTGAATGGAAGTCCAACAACTATGGATTAAAGAAACCACATCTATCTGCACTGGTAGGAGGGGTGGAGATGTGGAATGGACTGGTCACAAACCCATACATGGTGGATAAAAATTCTGGAGGGATATCTTGGGAGTGAGGAGTCCCAGCCCCACACCAGGCCCCTAGTTCAGGCTTCCAGTGCCAGGAAGATAAGTCCCCATAACTTCTGGCTGCAAAAACCAGAGGTGATTGAGTCGATGGAAGAAACTTCTGGAGTCCCAAGCAGTTCCTCTTAAAGAACCCACCTGTGGACTTATTCAGATTCAGTCCTTCTGGGCCCCAGTACCAGGGTGGCAGCTTAAAGGCACCAGTGGCATACAGGGAGAAACTGAAGTGTCTGGTATCAAGGCAAGAGCTCGGGGACAACTTTCTCCAAGACAGAAAGGTGGGCACAGGTCACTCACCCTTTTCTGAACCCTCCCCCAACAGACTTACAGATCCAGCAAATGGGTACCCTATCTGAGAGTCAATGAACATGGCTAAAACTGGTTGCTCTGCCCTGGAGGTCCCCTTGGGTTTTGTCGCACGAACTTATGGGCCCACTTAAGCTAATAACAGTGGCTTTTCCATATAAATGGCCGATCTTGGCTCGTGCTTCACAACTTCCTAAATTGTCTCAAACAAGAAACCCTCAGCCTCAATGAGTCCCACCCCTGTACCTCTTGTTAAGTGGCCCAAGACCTGGCACTAGAAGCAGCCAGCCTAGGTTCACAGCTTAGCTTTGCCTGGGAACCTCCAAGCCCAGCACCAGTAGCGGCCATGGGCAGACTACTTTATAGCCCAGGCAGGGTGGCCCTGGGCAGAACACAGTTGGGGGTTGACTTTAGCCTGCTCCACCCAGAAAACCCCAGAGCCTGCATACCCAGTGGGCAGCTACAGACCACGTCAGAGTACCACCATCCTGTCCCTACACAGCTGATCCTCCATGGAGGGTGGAAGATGGTGGTAAGTGGTCACAGCTAGTCTCTGAAGCTGACTTGTCTGAGCAAATCCCTCTCACTCACCTGCCAACAGCAATAGGGGCTCAACTACAAGAGGAGGGTGCAGTCAGCCCACATGAAGGATTCTCTATGCATACCCAGCGTGGGTGATAGGGGAGGCTGTGCCATTGGACCCTATAGGACACCTACTACATTAGACCATGCTACCAAGACAGGGAGTCATAGCAGCTCTACCTAATACATAGAAACAAACAGAGGGAGGCTATCAAAATGAGAACAAAGAAATATGGCCTAAATGAAAGAACAGATCAAAATTGCAGAAAAAAACTAAACTAAATGGAAATAAGCAATCTGTCAGATGCAGAGTTCAAAATACTGGTTATAAAGATGCTCAAGGAACTTAGTGAGGACCTCAACAGCATAAAAAAGATCCAGTCAGAAATGAAAGATACACTAATTGAAATAAAGAACAATTTACAGGGAAACAACAGTAGACTGGATGAGGCCAACAATCAAATCAATGATTTGGAACATAAGGAAACAAATAACAACTAATCAGAACCAGAAGAAAAAAGAATAAAACAAACAAACAAACAAACAAAAATGAGGATAGTGCAAACAGCCTGTGGGACAATTTCAAGCATTCTAACATTTGCATCATGGGAGGGCCAGAAGAAGAAGAGAAAGAACAAGAAATTGGAAATCTATTTGAAAGACTAATGAAAGAAAACTTCCTTAATCTGGTGAAGGAAATAGTTTAGGAAGCACGGAGAGTCCCAAACAAGATGATGCAAAGAGGTCCACTCCAAGACACATCATAATTAAAATGCCAAAGGTTAAACATAAAGAGAGAATCTTAAAAGCACAAGAGAAAAGCAATGAGTTACCTGCAGGGGAGTTTCCATAAGACTGTCAGCTGATTTCAAAAAAGAAACTTTTCAGGTTAGATGGGTTTGGCAAGAAATATTCAAAGTCATGAAAAGCAGAAACATACAGCCAAGATTGCTCTACCCAGCAGAGCTATCATTTAGAATTGAAGGGCAGATTCCCAGACAAGAGAAAACTGAAGGAGCTCATCATCACCAAACAATTACTATGCAAAATATTAAAGGCACTTTTTTAACAAAAAGATAAAAACTATGAACAATAAAATGGCAATAAGTAAATTGCCATTTAGAAAAATCAAATCTAAAGAACAAACTAAGCAAATAAAAAGAACAGAGACAACATCATGGATATGGAGAGTTTTTGATGGTTGCCAGATGGAAGGGGCATGTGGGGGAATGGGTGAAGTGGTGAGGGGATTAAGAAGCACAAAGAGGACTTCCAGCCAAGATGGAGGCACAGGTAGATACAGTATGCCTCCTTGCACAACAAAAATATGAACAACAAAAATTTAGAGAAAACAAAACCAGTACTGACAGAAAATTGAACTGTATGGAAGTCTGACAACCAAGGAGTTAAAAAAAATAAACATTCATCCAGACCAGTAGGAGGAGTGAAGTCGGGTGGCTGGGCAGAGAGTGCTCTCGTCAAAGCAGTGGCTGGAGGACCCCTGGCACACAAGGTGGCAATTGTGGAGGGGTGCTGCACACAAGGCGGCTGGTGGACTGGGTGGTCCCACATTCACATGCAGATAAACCAGGTGAAACTGGGGAGCAAGACAGACCACGCAACCCAGGGTTCAAGAGTGGGGAAATAAAGCCTCAAAGCACCAACTGAAATCACCTCTGGAAGTTGAGGTGCCAGGAGAGACTCCCAGCCTCATAGGAGAGTTCATTGGAGAGACCCACAGAGTCCTAGAATATACACAAACCCACCCACCCAGGGACCAGCACCAGAAGGGCCCAGTTTGCTTGGGTGAAGCAGCAGAAGGGACTGAAATCTGGCAGAGAGAGGAGCAAGCCTCATTGTTCCCTCTCAGACCCCACCCCCACATACAGTGTCATGACCCAGGGACTGGGTTGCCCTGCCCTGGTGAACACCTACGGCTCTGCCCCTCACTATGGAACAGGTGCTTCAAGACAAAAAAAAAAAATGGCCCAAATGAAAGAACAGATCAAAGCTCCAGAAATAATACAACTAAATGATGAAGAGTTAGCCAACCTATCAAATGCACAGTTCAAAGCACTGGTGATCAGTATGCTCACAAAACTGGTTGATTTTGGTTGCAGATTAGATTAAAAGTGAAGGCTACACTAAGTGAAATAAAGAAAAATGTACAAGGAACCAATAGTGATGGGAAGGAAACTGAAACTCAAATGGAATGGATGAGAAGGAAGAAAGAAACAACCAAACAGAAAAGAAGGAAGAAACAAGAATTCAAAAAAATGAGGATAGGCTTAGGATCCTCCAGGACATCTTTAAACATTCCAACATCTGAACTTTAGGGGTACCAGAAGGGGAAGAGGAACAGACACAAGTGGAACACTTATTTGAACAAATAGTAAAGGAGAATTTCCCCAACTTGAAAAAGGAAATAGATTTCCAGGAAGTCCAGGAAGCTCAGAGAGTCCCAAAGAAGGTGGACCCAAGGAGGAACACACCAAGGCACATCATAATTACATTAGCCAAGATTAAAACGGAGAGACCTTGCAGGCAAGAAGGGGCTGGAAAGAAATATTCCAAGTCATGAAAGGGAAGGACCTACATCCAAGATTGCTCTATCCAGCAAAGCTTTCGTCTAGAATGGAAGGGCAGATAAAGCGAGTCTCATATAAGGTGAAGTTCAAGGAGTTTATCATCACCAAGCCCTTACTGCATGAAATGTCAAAGGGACTTACCTAAGAAAAAGAAGATAAAAAATATGAACAGTGAAAGGACAGCAAACTCACTCACAATTATTAACAACCACACCTAAAACAAAAACAAAAACAAACTAAGCAAACAACTAGAATAGGAACAGAACCACAGAAATGGAGATCACATGAAGGGTTAGCAACAGGTGAGTGGGAGGAGGAGAAGGGGGGAAAGGTACAGAGAATAAGTAGCATAGATAGTAGGTAGAAAATAGATAGGGGGGAGCGTAAGAATAGTATAGGAAATATAGAAGCTAAAGAACTTATGACACATGGACATGAACTAAATGAGAAGGTGGGAGGGAGAGTGTGTGCAGGGTGGAGGGGAGTGAAGGTGGAAAATAAGACAACTGTAATAGCATAATCAGTAAACTATATTTTAAAAAAAGAAAAAAAGCACAAAGAGGTAGTTACAGAATAGCAATGTAGATGTAAAGTACAGTATAGGAAATGGAGTAGCTAAAGAACTTATATGCATGACCCATGGTCATGAACAATGGTGTGAGGACTGCCTGAAGGAGTGCAGGGGCTTGGTGGAGCGGGGCATAAGGAGAAAAACTGGGACAACTGTAATAGTGTAATCAATAAAATATAGTTAAAAAATAAAGTAAAAGAAAAGAAAATACCTTTACTTGGCTTTTACATATATTCCCTGGTGGTAATGAATTTGGAGTCTTGTTTTTCTGAAAAGTAGCTGGAATATAATAGGAAAAAAGGTTCATTTTTTTCTTTCCAGTGACTCATTCTAGGAGATGAAAAAACACTGTAATAAAAGTGGCTTTTCTACAGAGAGTTAAGGTTATTTTTGAACCACAGTTTAATTGGAGATAATCTTGGTATGAAGATGGTCATTGGTTTTGCCTCTGGAAAGGCTGGCAAAGCCTTTTGTCTGATGGGAGCTTGACGGGTGGCTTTACGTTCTGCTAGAGGACACTCGGGGCCCAAAGATCAAGGAGAAGCCCCAGGAACCCAAGGTCCTATTCCTACAGGAAGGCTGCAATAGCAGTGAGAGCAGAGTTATCAGAGGGGAAAATAGGAGGAACACGGAAGGAAGCTATGCCCAGGCTGATGTGTGTGCACCAGAGGCTGCTCAATGGCCTGTAATCCCTGCCTGTGCTGTGGACACCTGTGTGGCCCTAGACTAGTGACGGCCCTGGCTCTGCTCAGATTCTTCATCTGTAAAATTGAGGTGATAAAATGCCTATTCACTGGGTTGCTGTGAGAATTAAATCAGATAAGACATATAAAACAGTTGGCCTCATGTAGCATACATCCTCACTAAATGTGTTTAAACTGTGTTTTTTTAATTGTGGTAAAATACAGATAACATATAGTGTGCCATTTTAGCCATTTTAAGTCACAGGGCAGTGGCATTGAGTATATTTACATCGTTGTGCAGCCATCAGTACCACCTGTCTCTAGAACTTTTCCGTTACCTGAAGCTGGAATTCCGTATCTATCGAATGCCAAATCCACATTTCTCCCTCCTTTCCCAGCTCCTGGTGACCACCATTCTCCTTTCTCTATCAATTAACCATAAATATTTGGACTTTTGTGACTGATTGATTTCACAAAGGCATAATGCCTTTGATTTTTATAGCATTCTGAGTGCTATGTTTATGTTGACAGAATGAAAATCTGTTTCAGGGAAGGCAAGCACTCTCACTTACCTGTAAAAATTAAACAAATATGCATTTCCTCAACCCCAAAATGGATATTCCAGCAGCACTAGAGACCCTCCGTAGCTTTATTAACCTGATGGTAGTAACAACTGGGTTTTGGGAGTCTCTTTAAACAAACAACTTTCAACACCTCCATCAATCACATCTCCTCGAAAGTTATACTGAAGTGGTCAAGTGATGGTTCTCATGGGAACTGAATCCTGTCAGACTCCTCCAATGTCCTACAGATTCCTACCCTTCATAATATGAAGGTTAGGGACCCCTTCATATTGCCCTTCTCTACAGAAGAGAGGACAGTTTGGACATCTCCTTAAAATATGAGCTTTCGCTGAGCTCCAATTCAGCCACAAAATCACCTTAGACCTACACACACTAGTTACAGTGAAAAACATAGTTACACACATATTTTTTATCTTGTTCTGTTATCTGAATAAATGATGATTTCTTCCTGAGCGATCACATTTAACTTCATGTGGGTAGTACTCAAAACATATCATGTCTAGGAGATCAATAATTTTGGCAACATTATGAGGTAGCTTTTATCATACCATATATTTTGGATATATATACAAGCTTCTTTAAAAATAACCAAACATTAAATTTGCATTAATTATTCATATTTTGCTGTGAAAGCCCACAAACAAAATAAATAGAACCTTGAGACCTGTGGGATACCATCAAATATACCTGCACAAACACAATGCATATCTTGGAAAGTGAGAAAAGAAAGAGGGAAAAAAGAATATTTGAAGCAATAATAGCAGAAAACTTCTCAAATTTGTAAAGAAATATTCATCTACACATCAAAGAAGTTCAGTAAAATCTAAGTAGGAAAAGTTGAAAAATATCCATACCCAGAAACATCAAAATTGACCCGTTGAAAAGCAACACAGAGGATCTTGCAAGAATAAAGAGAAGCAACCCATCACATACAATTGATCCTGACTAAAATGATAGCTCATTTCTCATTAACCACCAACCTACTTTCTATACACAGCAAAGCTATCCTTCAAATATGAAGCAAGCTAAGACATTCCCAAATAAACAAAAACTGAGAAAATTTGTCACTAAACACTGAAAGGAGGGAGGCCTGCACATTGAAATAAAAGGACACTAGACAGAAATTTCAATTCACATTTAGAAATGAAGGACACTGTTAAGCTAACTACCTAGGTGCTCATAAAAAACAGTATAAATGTCCTGTTTGCACTGTAAAAGCCTTGGAAGCCAAGCTGTGTGTGATGTGCAAAACCTGGTGATGTGGAACTTAGTCTTGAAAACTTCCAAGCATATGTTTTTATTAAACATTAAACCTTATTAAACTAAGTCACAAAGATGGTCATAAACTTGGACTCGACAGGAAGGATCTCAAGCTTACCAGGTTCCGTGCTGTAAAAATACCTGTGTTGGTGCCAAGATCAGAGAGGCCCAAATGGGAAGAAAATGAAAAAGAAAAATATGAGCTTTAAGAACTTGATTTGATACTTCTTAACACTGAAGGTACATTCTTTAAGCAATTGCCAGAGCTTTAAAAAAAAAGACAAAACTACAATGGCTCTTCTGAGATGCTTTCAGTGTTTCGCGTCATCTGCTATGGGCCTTTACAACCTCCCTGGAGAACAACTAAGAGATGAGAATCAGTACTTTAATTTTATAGGTGATAAACAAGGCTAGGGATGTTAATCAACTGTTCCCGAACAAAGAAAATCATCCTTTTCTTTCAGGGTAGTGAGCTCTGTCCATCCTATCATGTCCTCAAAGCAAAGCCATTTTCTGCCTGTAAGTACCTAAGAAGATTAGGAACCCAGGATGGCCCGAAACGGACTTTGTAAAGGAGGCATCTGATTCAGAGGTGTGGAAACTTTTGAACTGCAACATACTTATTTTGTGTTAGAAGTAGAAATAAGGATTGTAGGTATGAATTAAGTAGTCATAGTTTCCCCTTCTCTGATGCTTAAGATGCTATTAACAGGTAACAAACCTATGTAATTAAACCAATGTTTAAAGGCAGGTAAGCACTACTTGTAAGGCTAATAACTGATATAATGTTACATAAAGGTTAAATGAAAGCAGGTCCCCTACCAAGAAAGTGTGTTGAAAATTCTAGTGCTCCATACCTACAGAAAGAGTGAGGGAGATGGGCCCCCTGGGTGACCACTTAAAGGGGGAGTCCCAGGGGATGCTACGAGGGTGCAGGGTCCCTTCTGGGTTCCAATTGCCCTGAATCAACGAGCACCTGATGATCTATGGACTCATGCTAACCTCGACAGTGCAAACTCTGTGTATCTAAAGTTGACACAGAATACACTTCTCCTGGTAACTACCACTGAGTCAGGTGTGGTTATTGTGTAAGAGTTATTACCTCCAGAAGATAAGTTAGGTACCTGAATAAAGTCGAAAACGTTTTCTTCCACTTTCCAAAATTAAGGCTTAACCTTCTGACTGGCCTAGTGTAGATTTCTAATCAAACTGATGCTCTGTTCCCTCACACTAAAGCACCCTGTAGTGATGCCAGCAAGGCGCTGCAGCATAATGTACCATCTGTCTTGATGTTAGGAAGTCTTTTGATAGCTGGACCTGGTCAAGGGAAAATTGTCTAATAGGTGAGTCTTCAAAGAGCTACCCAGTGTCTAACAAATAAAAGTAACATTGGAATCTAAACACGGAACTTACTAAAATAATATACACAGAGATATAGAGAATAAATATTTAGATAAATATTCACCTTTGCTAGTAATGTGAACAGAAATTAGAGCACTGTTGTGAAATTATTTGTATTTTAAAGCAATTATTAATACATAATGTGGGGTATACTAATATGAAATTAGCGTATCAGTACTATTATGTTGGCATTTTCAACTGGTATAATTATTTTAAAAAGAGATATGAAAAGCCATAGCAGAGACAGACGAACATTCCGATCCACTCACTGCGCATGTAATCCCACCTCTGAGAATTTATCACACAGGAGTTATTTAACAGAGCCAGAAAACTATATGCTCACATTTTTATGCCAGATTTATTTATCTATAAAAACAAAATTATAGAATTAACTAAAGGTCCAACAATAAATGACCATTTCTATTTAGAGAAACTACAGTAAATTTGTGCAATGCTATATCATTTGGTGATTAAAAAGTGATTTCAAAATATAGTTGAAGAAAAAAGGCAGGATCCAGAATATTCTGTACACTATAGTTACGATTATACAAGTATGCGTGCTTGTGGAAAGGAGTATGATATAATTTCCTGAATATCTGACCAAAAGCAGTGAGACTGTGGGGCATTCCCATGCACGTTTCTTTTAATATTTCTTCTCCTTTTAATATGAATAACTTGCTATTCATGACTTTGACTTGTAAAGCTCTCTTTCGAGTTTTTTCAATTTTAACAAGGGAAATTACTTTGCAAATCTCTGCTGGGATAGCACAAATTTTTATTACTGTGAACTGATTGTTTTATGGGAGCAGCAGGGCATCAGACCTTCTGGCCTCTCCAGCTGGTAAAGCCAGCACCTTGGTGATCCTCCACTAAAGCATCCAGGCCTTTTCAGCATCATGCCTCCATTTACCACAAATCACACCCGAAACATGGTGCAGAGCCCTGTGGTCTCAGACCACTGTTTGTTTACAACATGTGAGAACAACAGGACCATGTTAACGTCCTCTGCTTTCTACACTGATTGGGCAATACAAAGGTGAGGAGAAAGGCAACACAATAATTTAAAAATGGCTAGACTTTGTAGAGTATTTAACCCGCACAACCTTTTTTGTTTTCTCAGGCTTAGTGTCGCTCAGGAGCTCTGTTTCTTTACCGTTTGGAGGTCGAGGGCCACTTGGAGAGCCTGCTTGGAGGAGAGGGGGTGATGCAGATGTACAGAGAGGCGCATTTGCATGTCATCTCAGAGGATTTATACTTGCTCTCTCTCTCCTTCCAGCCCTCTGATACAGCACTCACAGACATTCAGTTAGGAGTCCCGCTTCACAGGGCTTTACTGTGGAACATTAATGACTTCAATCTGTCTGTATTCCTTCCAGTATGCAAATGAAAAACCACTCAGCACTTTGCCCATTGCCTCTCATAGATATCCTCATTTGGGGTCTCAAAGATGAGTTTTTTATTATTGGTCATTGTCTGCAACTGATTCAACCGCAGGCAGCACACACAGCGGTCTGCATGCACTGTGGTAAATATTACCCTGAAACAGATATTGTTACTCCTACCTTCACAGATGATGAAACCGAGGCTCGGAGAAGATAGAACTTGCCAAATCACACAGTTACTGAGGGGATGGTATAGTATTCAAAGTCAAGTAACTGAGTCCAAACATTTGCTTCTAACCACAGTCGGAAAAAAACTGAAATTGCGGGTAAAAATATTAAATAAAGGGAAAAACCTGCATAAGTCGAAAAGGTTATTTCTACCTGGTGGGACAGAGGGAAGGGCACAGCGGAAGGGCCATGTCTGTCTAGGAGCGGCGGCACACAGTTGCAGCCATACGAGGCAGACACCCCAGAACCCGCAGTGGTCAAAAGCACACTTAACAACAGTCGGAGTCATTTTTTCTCCCTTTGGCTGTGAAAAAGCATCTATAACAAATTACACTGGTCTATTAATTTCATCTTAATGCAAGCATGGGAATAATTGACAAATGTGCTTTCACATATTTGGGGTTTGGAGTCACTTTAAAAAGTGTAACTGACATGAAAACTGAAATTGTACTGAACGAGACAAAATTAAAAACCATGTCACTCACTCAGTAGCCTAAAAAGTTACTCTACGGTACATATACATAGCTACCAATACAGAATCGCATCCATAGTTTTAAACATTCTCTCCATTTATGGTATTGCCCAGATTGCAAGAAAAGTTTCTCTCATTATTGGGGGACTTTGAGAACGGCTACATGAGAGTTTTAAGTGGGAATAGAAAAGAAGGCTTTTTATAAAGACTTGTTTTAAAACTTAACCTAAAACAAAAACCCATGTACTTATCAGCCCTAATCAAACACAGGTATTAGTTAAGAGGAGGCCATAAGAAATAAAAATCTAGGCTTGGTAAAGAGGAGGCAGCTTAAAAAAATAAACACCTCTGTCGGCTTCTCTGTAATACTTCAAGACAGAACTGAAAGTAACTGTAGCATAAATTATTCAAGTAACTATTTTGGAATCATGCAGACTGACTTTCCAATTAAATAATGGTGACATTGGCATGCTCAATTTCACCACTGAAAATATTCAAAATGATGGGTGGAATGTACTTGGTAATTTGGATACTTGGTAATTCAGGTTTTGGATTATACATTTTCCTAATTCATAATGGAATTCCTCTGCAGGAACAATGATACCAGCTATTTCATGTCTGATAATGTTTTTAGAAAGGCAGCAAATTTATAGGAAATGATAATTCCAGATGTCTTTCAAAATAGACAAGACCAATTTCCAAATTAAATGAGTGACATTTGAAAAGCACAGAAATGTGTGTGAAGTATTTAATACCCAGAAATCCTTTATAATTAATGCATACATTGGCAGCTTGGCCAGAGCCTAAATAAATGCAAAACTGCAGTATAGGAAATGTAATGGGGATAACACAAACAAGGAAAGTCTATTTTCAGAAAATTTAAAATGAAATGTAATAAAAGGACATTGAAATCATATAGGTTAAGCAAAGCTTCTCCCGGTTTGCAGACTGTGCTATATGATCCAATGCAGAACGAACGATTACCACACAGCAATTTCTTAGCAAACAGTTTTCTCTCTTAAACTGAGTGTAGTGTAGGCTAGAATAACTGAAAACAAAAGAAGAACCCTGGAAAGAACTTTTAAACAAGTTGTGCTTTATTGATTTAAAATTTTTTCAGCCTCCTATTAGCACAGATATTTCTAACCTTATGATTTTTAGAGGCTGCTGTTTACATATGGGTTCTAGAACTATTTTTTTCCCAAAGTCTTCCTTCCAAAGAAAGGCATCAATAATGATATGATCTTTTCTTTGAAAGTTCCAAACCAAATCCAGACACCCAAACATCTAATTATTGTGTGGTAAAGCTCTGTACTTAAGTATTAAAAATATTAGACATGCGTTGCTCTATTTCATTAAATAAAAAAATTAACATCATAAACAGCAATCAAATCTCAATTCGCAGCAACACAAGAAGACAAATCACCCTGTATTACGTACGTAGATTGGCCTCAGAAACTAATAAGCTCAGGGGCTGGGCTGCCCGGATAACCCACACTGAAACAAGAGATTGCCTAGAGTTGAAAACGCATTTTTATTTTCTACTGTTTCTTTACTGTCTGTCCCTGTCTCTCCCCAGCTATTAAGTGATCTCAGTATGATACAGTTTAAGACCAGAGTTACATTTCACTTGCTTAAACCACCTGAACATTTATGTAATAACATTGTGAATGATAACATTTCTGGCAAGACAATGACAACTCTAAAAAAGAGTGAAGCAACTAACATGATTTTAGCTTGAGTTCATTAACAATCCAGTACATGGCTGTGTCCTCTAAACTGCACGGTGCATGTGGCCTGCCTTCCTGCCCAAACGCTTACCCCAGGAACGATGCACCTAGTCTGAGGAGACTGGAGGCGTCCGTCAGGCATGCCAGCCCAGCTCCAGGTGGGGTCAGCTCTCCAGGAGAACAGCCTTCACAGGAGCAAGAACTCAGTGAAAAAGCTCAAGACAGTCAAGTCTTGCTTTGCTGACCTGCGTATCAACTGCTTTCCTTTTCCTTGCTGGCTGGGGATGTGCGGTATGAGCTAGTGTGACTTTCTAATGTTCTTTAGATTACAACCGTTCTGTTCCAGAACCACTCTGGCAAGCAGAGGAGCCCATCAGTCAATGAACAAACGCAAGGGGGAGGGGCTTTTGTACCTTGACATCAGCTGGCTCAGAAGAGAGAAGCCTGCAAACTTGTGCAAACAGAGTAACAGTTCATTAATATCAGATGCATGCCTTAGAGCAGCACTGGTCAGCACAGTGCTAAAGACACTTTCTACAGAATAATAGGCTGCACACGGACCAGCTGCTCGCGTTCAGGGAAATTATTGGACTGAAAGAGTCTGAAATAAAAGTGAGAGCATTCTGCTACTCCCACGCACAGAAGAAATATTTCCTCTTTTACATAGCACAAAATAACATCATACTTTTGTGGTCACCTTTTACAATGTGTAGGAAGAGTATACAATTTCTTTGCACAAATAAATATCAATTGGATACATTTCATTTTAATGAAAAATAACTCCTTTTCATCCAAAGATACCTTTAGAAAATGAAATGATAACCATGATACTCTGAGAACACTTGCAAAAAGCACATGACAAAGGATTACTAGCTGGAAATAGAAAGAACTCCTGCAAGTCAATAAATAAATCTAAAAGGATAAGGAAAAAAACATAAATTGAATAATCATCAAGAAGAAAGTCCTAGTGTCCAATCAACATGATAACATTCTTGACTTCAGTACTAATCACAAATACAAATTAAAATCAGAATTTACCATCTCACACCCAGGTGAGTGGAAACATCTATATGTCTGAAAATACCAGGTCTTGGTGAGGACGCCAAGTAGGGACTGGCAAAGCATGAGCCAAGGGCCAAACCAGCCAGGGGTCTGTTTGGTGCAACCTGTAAGCTAAAAATCTATTTTACATTTTTAAATGTTTGAAAAGAAATCAACAGAAAAATTGTATTTTGTGACAATGAAAATCATATGAATTTCAAATTTTAGTGTCCTTAAGCAAACGTTCATCAGTCATGATTATTCGCTTACAAACAGCCTATGGCTGCTTTTCTGTGAAAACACCAGAGTTGAATAGTTGCGACAGGGACCATGTACTTCACTAAGGTTTAAGAATCTTTTCCCTTTTCACAGAAAAGGTTTGCCGACTACCAATGTAGAACAACCAGACTTTCATGCATTGCCGGTGGAAGTAGACGTTAGATATTTAGCAAAATGTTGTGAAATTTAGGTGTGAGTACCCTAGGACTGGCCGCCCATTCCTTGGGATTGACGCAGAGAATCCCTCCCATGAATACCCAGGAGAGTACAGGTGCGGAATGGCCCTCTAACGCTGGGGGCCACAGTAAGAAGTTGGAAACATTCTCAGTGCCTGGCAACAGGAAATGGATGATCAGAGTCTGAGACACTATGTAGCAGCAAAAGTGCTATGTACGTGGGTAAATCTGCACAAACACGGTGTCAGGAGAAAGAGGCAAGCTGCAGAACCGTGATACTCTGAGAACCTGTGACATGATCTGTACGAAGTTGGAAAATATTCAAAAACACTACTTTATGTAGGTGGTACAAGTACAAAGATAAACATGAAAATGAGTGCCAAAAGCAGGATAGAGGTTCCATCTGGATAGGAGCACATCTGAAGAGTTCATGGGCCGGGGGCAACTCAACAAGTGATAATTTATTTCTTAAAATAGGTCACACCAACACCATTCATCATTATATTATCTATGCTTTTTTTATACCCTGAAAAATTCCTAATAAAGAAATAACTTTAGAATTAGGAAACATAGTTAAAAGAATCATGATACAAAATACCTGTTCATTATATAGACAATAAAATGTTTATGGGACACTTTCATTGTGTAACAAAATAGATATGATATATGAAAGTAAGTAAAAGATGCTTGTTCATTATATACAGACAATAAAATGTTTATAGGATATTTTCATTGTACAACAAAACAGGAATCATACATGGAAATAAGTAAAAGAAAAAGATGTAGTCTGCCAATTTTCTTCACAGTAATGACTCTACTGTTAAAAATATTTACAAAAAGCTTGTAAGGAAACATATGGATTTTATTTATAGTGGTTGCACCTGGGTAATGGTTTGAAGGTGTTTTCTTTTCTCCTTTTAAAAAATTTTGTATTTTTTGAACTTTCTACAGTAGGTTGATATTACTTCTTCAACTTCAAAAAGGTTTTCTTAAGTATCTAACAGGCAACCATGAATTATCTAATTTGTAGAGAAATTAGAAACCTTTGTTTAAATTACTACTAGCTTGCAGAAAACTGATATAAGTGAAAACGAATTAGAAATGGATTTGTCTAGCAGAAATGTTCATGATTTCGCTCTCGTGTACAAGACAACCCCCACCCACACACAAATTATTGTTTTATGCCCCGTGAGCATTAACCAAGTCTGCAACCACTTTAACAGTCGGAGGCCAGTATTCTTTCTTTCAGTGACTATAAACACTTACATCTCTCCCACAATCTTCTAAATTGGCTTTAACATCTTGCTGGTTTCTCAATGAATGAAAAAAATGTTTATCATATATTCACTCTATATTTATTTGAGGAAAATGTTCTGAAATTGTTTAAAAATTATTATTTGGACACCAATTTTCAACCTGAAACATAGTTTCTTTTCTGAGAATGGTATACATAATTAGTAGCTTTCCAAATCTGGCCAGCATTAATTTATAATGCCACTAAAATATATTTGCAATGGGAAAATGTTAACTAATGTTGACTCCAGTCAAGCAAGAAACACCTGTGGCTAAAAGAAGAGGAGGATGAGGATGGAGCTTCTAAAGGGAGCACACAGGGACTTGAAAGCCTTTCCAAACTCCTAGAAACTCTAATGCTAAACAACATAATTGCCTCACTACAGGTATATCATTCTTTTTACATGTTTTTTCCTTGCTTTCAAATGAGATGGAGGGATATCTCCTTAGGTCTCTGGGAAGAAGACGAAACAAAAAGATGCAGAAGAAGGGTTAAGGGGTAAGTGCAGGAATCACTTACAGCAGACTACTGAGGGTGAAAAATGGCAAAGGGAATAACTTTGATGCAAGAAAGGAAATTATAGATTTTAGGTGCAAGAATGTTCATCATGGCAGGGATTGAAAGAAATGACAATTCCGAGACAATTTGGTCACTTTCTGGCCAGCGTTGAGAGAACAGAAAAAGGAAGGCAACCTTCATTTAGGTGGCTATCCAATAGTGATTTTGGGGGGGCTTCTCATACTTTTTGCAAATTTTCAAGTTAGGTTTTACAAGTTAGGGAGTGTCTAATATGCTTAGCCATATTATAGAATAAATATGTTAAAAATAACATTTTTTTCTGGATTTCCCAGGTATTAGGTCATTCCTCTCTTTAGAGTGCATTTTCATTGTTGAGTATTGGGAAATAAAGAACCAAGACCAAAACGACAACACTTATTTTTGCCATCCCTCAGGTTCCTAATCTATACAAAGGGGGGTAAGACTTTCATTGTTGGGATTACATGAAACATCTAGTCCACATCTGGCACATCAGTTTTTCATGCTATAACTCGGTGACTTCCAAGTAGGGGTGATTTTTGCCCCCAGGAGCATTTAGCAATGTCTAGAGACATTTTTGATTGCCACACGAGGAGGGGACTGATTTACTGGCATGTAGTGGGTAGAGGTCCGGGATGCTGCTCTGAACCCTGCAAGGCTCAAGATGGCCACCCCCACAAAGAATTATTGAGCTCACTATGTTACTAGTGCTTAGTTTGAAACACTTGAAAGAACTTCTTATATCGGAGGTATCAATGTGAAATACTTTAAATTATAACCCAAGATGACTCAATGGGAAATTCAAATCACATCTAGCTCTACTTCAGGATGCCTGAAAGTGGGAGAGGGGGACTGGAGGAGTGAGAACAGGAGAACTGGACCGCTGTGAATTTGGAGGATCTCAGAAGCAGGCCCTGGGAGCTCAGCTGAGTGGCCTGTTACTCTGATTCTCCATAAGAAGAGCCCACTGGAGCAGCTGGCCGTCAGATTTCAGAGGGTGGGGTCTTCATTTCTGCAGTCCCTACTGGCTTTCACATCACAGACATTTTGCCTTAGCTGTTTCCAATTCCCTTCTCCTGCCCCACCCCTCGACCTCCAAGCTGCCTTTGCTAAACTGTAAAAATGGCTTAATGAAAATTATATTATAACCAGAGAATTCCTGGACTGCTATTTTTATAACTAAACATGCATGCTCAGTAATCTGCCAAAAGAAAGGTACCTCTTCTCTGTTATATTTGTGTTCAGGCTTGTTGTTTGCTTACACACACGGAAGGCAGGGAGGGCAGTTACAGCAACTGCCAATCCTCAGTCTGAGGCAACCTTCCCACATGTTGTCTTAAACTTTAAAACAGCAGCAGATTTTTCTGCACGAGGTGGTGGTGGCCAACGTGTAAATATGTTATGTTGCCAGGAGACCCAAAAAATGCAGAATTTTGGAGGTCACATATTTCAAGTGGCCACTCCAGACTTCAAAGTCCAGACTGTTTATCTAACAGGCAAGGACTGTGAAAAAATTCCCTTGATCACACCCGGGTTTAGAGCTTACGCCATCAACAGCGTCGTCTTTGATTACAAGGGCCATGATACGTGTCTGAGTCCAGACAACTGTGCATGCAGTAGCCAGACCATGAATCATAGCAGCAAAACAAAACTCAGGCATGTGCATGCGTGAAGTCTCTAATGTGTTTTGGGTAAATAGCAGCCAAACACATAGCCTTCTTGAAAAATAAAAAAGGGAAATAGTTTCAAGTACCATACTAAAAAAAAAAACAACAAACCCCCCTCAAAACAAAATGAAAATTGTCAATTCCACAACTGAGGCTTTTTTCCCACCTAAGTAATATGTGTCACTAATAAATGTATTTTTATTTTTGATTTCATGGGACAATTCCAATGGAACTATTGGTCATTGACAGAGAAGACTATGGGAAAGAGCAAAGCAATTTCATCTCAAAGTTATACTATTTAACCCAAATAGTTATATTATTGAATTTTCTTTCAGGTTTTATGCTCCTGTGCAGCCCTAACCAACACTGCCCCCAGGTCATCTAGCTGTGGGAAGGGGGATAGAGAATCTTCATCTAAGCATCCAAATAAATGAAGCCCTCCTCTTTTATTTCATAAAAGTTTTAGCACTGGGGAGAGAACTCAGTTAGCTTTTTGCCCTTCTTCTCTCCTTCATAAAGTGGCTGAACTGTTTCACATATTATGCGCTTTGTTATTAGCTAAGAACTTACACTTCCTGAACAACCTCCTTTTTGGGATTGGTTAGTTTCAAACACCACAACCAACTGGATGCAAGAACGGAAAGGGACTCTCTCTTCCATCATCCCTTCTCTTCCGCCACCCGAGCACTGGATAAGACACATGTGAAAGAGCTGTGAGTACTGTTATTAATGAAGAAAGTTTTTTGATCTACATCAACGTTGCCACTTCAAACAATTCTAGGAAAAACAGGAGGAGGAGAAGGTATTTGGGGGGTTCTTTTGACCTCTTCAGCACCCTCTGTTCCATGGCAAATTTGACTCTGAAAGGCATAGGGTGGGATTTTTTTTTGGTGTCTGCAACCTGTATTTAACATAGCAAAACTCTATTATCATTAAATGTTTTTCTACAATATAAAAGAAAGACTGCTAATTATTTCCTAGAATAGTTATATGAAAACATATTATTTAATGTATTAGGTTTAATGTTCTAATATTTCCCCTGAATAAAAATGCTATCGAATTATACAATATGAGGTGTGTGTTGGGGCTTTTGCATAGTTTTTGAGATACTCCCCCTCTTATCCCATTTCCCAACCCTTTCTCCTGGCCCTTCTTATCCTGCTATTTTGGGATTTCTTTTTGCAATTTTCACTTCTCATCTGTGCTAAGGGAATATTATTCCTGACTCCCGGTTTCTGTGAGGTGAGCTTAAATATTTTAGATCTCTGAGTTCTAGGCTCCTGCATGTAATGCCAACTAGACACCTCCCCGTGGCTTTCCAATGGACTTCTCACATGTCACATGCTTCCAAAGGAACTCCTCATCCTCCCCTTATACCCCAGTCCAGCACATGATAGTGAATAGTAACCCCCACCCTGGGATCCAGACCAAAACTCATATGCAAGTCCTATCCACTGTGGCAGTGGCCTTTGCCACCTTCCTCAAGACATCCTTAGCAACAACCCCTAACTCACCCCATGGCTGCTGTCTCGTCTCCAGGGAACAGCCAACCTGGTCCTTCTTAAAGCATGGATTCGCTTCTCTCACTCTGCTGCTTCAAATCCTCTAAAAGTTTCCCACTGCAACTGAAATAACTGTGGCTGCAGGGTCCCATAGTGAGGACTGGCTCTTGGGCACATCTCTTGTCCCTTCATTTTGCCCCATCACTACCACCCTGCAGCCACGCTGGCCTTCCTTCTGTCCCCAGACCCTTCCAGATGCATTCCTGGGTCAGGGTCCCTACACTTGCTCTTCCACGTCCTTGGAGCGCTGCCCTGTAGACACTCAAATGGTGCCTGTGTTTTGCATCACTCAGGTCTCAGGCCCCCACTCGCCTCCCCAAGGAAGCCCAGGCCTCCAAGACCAAGGTGTAACTGCTCTTCCCTGTATTTCCCTGTTTGACTTTCTATTTTGAACGCAGCTGTAGTTGAAGCTACCTCACTG
Organism: Artibeus jamaicensis; assembly: GCF_021234435.1. NCBI lineage: Eukaryota > Metazoa > Chordata > Mammalia > Chiroptera > Phyllostomidae > Artibeus > Artibeus jamaicensis. Next base: position 549,049 of record NW_026521995.1, on the reverse strand, counting down.
ATTTATTGATTCTGTTTGCCTTCCCACAACAAGGAGTGTAGAACATACGGATTGTCCCCCATGCTACTTTTAGCTTTAATGACCTGTTATTTCTTTTCGAGCAATATGATCTAGCCCATAGTCTGGCAAAACCTGGCAGTCCATTCAGGAAAGTGCAAAGTACACCAGCACTAGAGCTGGGAGACCTGTGTCCATCCCGGCCCTGCTGTCAGTCACTAGCTGGTTAGGCCACTCGGTACGCCTGCGCCTCAGAACCCTCTAATGTAGCGTGGTTGTTGAACTAGTCACTCTAGAGAAAGGCTGAGGACTTGGTCCTACAATGGACAGTTCTAAAATTGTTATTCTTTTAAAAATACTTTTAAAATTTTCAGTTACAGTTGATATGCAGTATTATTTTAGTTTCAGGTATACAACATAGTGATTAGGTTTACAAAGTGATCACCCTGATTTATATAGGTTACAAAGTGATCATCCTGATAAGTCTAGTGTCCATCTGACATCAGACATGGTTATTACATTATTGCCTATATTCCTGATGCTGTATTTTATTTCCTTGTATAAAATTGCTATTCTATTAGACATGTTGAAGAAAAGACTGTGCAATAGTCTTGATCAGTGAGAGCTATCAATTATAATCTCTCTGATATTCACAATGAATTCAGGTGAAAAAATTTGGTCAGAATGTTTGGTACTGGCTTGGGTAACTGAATTTGTACCTAACTCTTATTTAAATTTAAGCTTGTTAACATACTAAACCCTACAAGGAGACCTTCTGATACCGCGTTGCATTGGTATTTTGATGACATAATATATACCTATGCAAAGTCTGTCAAATATTGTGTTAAATAATGAATGTGAATCCTATGATTCATTTGTGTTATCCTTAAAAATATCTCTAAGTATTCGAGACATCTTTCAGCTTTACTGAAGTATAACTGACACACACATTGTAAGACATTTAAGGTGTGCATCATGGTGACTCCACAGACACACACGTTAGAAAACGGTTCCCCCATCTGGTTCAATGACACATCTAACACTTCACTTTTTGGCCGCAGTCACCACGCTGCGCACTGCACCCGCAGATCTCACTCATCTCACCATGGACAGCCTGGGCCCTTCCACCAAGCCCACCCCGTCCCAGCAGCCCCTCGGACCCCACAACCACCTTCCTCCTCTCTGATGAACTTCTAAGCTTTAAAAAGATGAATTTATAAATTGAATACAATAGAATAAAATATATGAGGAAAATAAATCTGGGATAGAGGTGCTACAAAAAATATGGGACTGCTAAAAATAAGATCATGAGCTAAAATGTAATGGTTCTTACTATGTAATTTCATTTTATAAATTTTTACAATGAAGACTAAAATTAATTCTATTGTCTCGGTGTAAATTTACTGTAAACCACAAAAATATAATTGTTTGCTCTTTGATTTTGACTACAAACACAGAAACATGTTTTAAAGCTTATATCTCTCCCACCACAATATTTTTATTGACTTTACTGAGATAATTTTAGGAGTACAAACTTAAAGAAAAATGTATTTACAAGCACATTTTAAAAACACTATAGGCATAATTCATTCTTTGCTTTTTTGAGAATAAAACAAGATTTTCTTGTATTGCTTGAGTAACCTAGGAATATAATACAAGTGGGATCTTTATTTGTGTTTTAACTCTTTAGCACTTTGCTTGGGAGGATACTTTTTTCTGAGTGTTTGTCCTTCTTTTTTGTAATATTGCTGTGCATCTACACCAATAGCATTTACTCCTGCAGGGCCTCAAATTTGCACAATTAATCCAAATGGGCCAATCCAAATGTGGCTTCTACCACAGCTGGGTGCAGAAGAGATTAGGGAAGCAATTAGGAATAATTACCTCCCAAGGAAAGGACAGAGCACAGAGTCTGACTACAAGGGAAAACTGGAAGACACACACGCCTGTGCATTTGCAGTTCCAACATTTCTCACCACATACCTTCCCCGAGTCAGCAGTTCTAAGAGAGTGGGCTGAGGACCCCAAGACCTCTCCAGATCTGCAGGCTCAAAATTATTCTTTGAGTATCATATGAAAAACTGGAGTTATACCAAATATGAACATTTAGGATATGTAAAAATTTTTGTCTTCTTATGCTCTAAATATCAAATGAAACCATCTACTACAAATACTCAAGGTTTCGTCCATACAAACAGGCCAGGAGCCCTGCAGCTAACCCCTGATAATAATAAACTGACTCATTCCACTGAGCCCCCAATCTATTTCAGTGTAAGTAATCTCTTTAGAATAAATGCCTTGCTCTTCCACAGTGGGCTTATAAATTAGGATGATAGCATGAGCTGTTTGTTAGAGCAGCATCAAGCTTTGCTGCTGTGCATCAAGACCTGGTAAGCAGAACTTTTTAAGTGTTTGTGTATCCAACCAGGTAAGTGTGACTTAAGCCTAAGTGTCATGAACCTTGACCAATGTGGGGATTTAGGACACCAACCCACCACATAGTCAAAAGCCCATGTATAATTCATGACTCCCCCAAAACTTAATAGCTTGCTGTTGACTGAAGCCTTACCAATAACATAAACAGTTACCGCATATTGTGTATGTTATATGTAGCATATAACACACAAGGCCTCAGGCCTTGGACACAAGTTCCTCTTGCCCCAAGGTCTCAGATCAGTCTTGCTGGTCAGGTCCCCACTGAGCCCTGGCTCCAGAAGCCCTAGGGTGCTGAGCCCTGTGCATTCACAAGAGACAGTTAGCCAGACACTGCCTTACTTCTGTCCTCAGCAGAGCAGAGGCAGGGACGTGGTTGTTAAAACAGAGCGGGTGCAATTTAGTATTTCCAGATGTACATTTTTCTACAAAATAGCATTTGTGTACATCTGATATTTTGGGAGGCTGGGGAAATAAGTCAAAAGAGAATTATGTTGTTTTTGTTATGAACATAAAAGGGATATCCTTATAAAATGTTCTTTATACAATAAGCACGCACCTTTGTGGTCACTGGACTTGGACCCTGCAGTCCACAGGTGCTTTGGAATAACATAAGAACATATTTCAAGACTTTATCCACAAAGGAAGGAACAAATCAGGAATGTTCTAGAATACTGTCCTTTAATTTCATAGGAGTTTGATGTATTACTCTTCAGGGAAGGGTCATATATGGAAGTGCTTTTAAAAATCACTACTTTCTTTCTATGCACTGAATTCACATAAAGCATAAATAAATATTTGAAGCATATCCCATGGTTCGAGGAACAAACTGCCATATTCCAAAGAAAAATTAGGATTTTTGGAAAGTATAACTTCTAACTGGGCTTGCTTATTTGCATTATTTAATTTAATGCAGAGGGCACAGTAAATACTGATGCAGTCCTAGGAAGGAGGCGTTACCTGTCTACCTCCACGGGCTCCCTTTCCCTGAACTCTAAACACCACGAATCTGCTGATCTTGGCGTGTGTGTGTGTGTGTGTGTGTGTGTGTGTGAGAGAGAGAGAGAGAGAGAGAGAGATGTAACAAGAGCGAGCCGAGCTGGGCCAACATGCAACGGCACATTGGATGACCGAGACTAAGTAGCCACTCTGGAATGTGACTTTGAAGTCAAAGCTCCATTTATTTACCTTGAGGAAAGGTTTCGATTATTAATTACTTCATTTGGATTGACACATTTAACTCAAGGTAGCATTGACAATAATCATTCCTAAGCTAATCATTCAATCTTTTCTTTTTTTTCTACAGATTTTTTTTCTTTCTGATTCAGTGTACTAGTGCAAATTAATTTGTAGTTGCTTGTATCTTTGGTTATTCATTTATCTTGAAAATTGAAGACAAAAGAGACAGGAATCAGTACCACCAAGAACTAGGCTGGAGTCCTGACTCGCGCTTTGTGCCTGTGTGATGTGAGGCAAGCGGCTTGCCTCTGCCGTTCGCAGACTCTGCAACTGAAGAGTGGAGACACTCTGGACTGCCTACAGAATGGGTGGGGCATGATGCAAAACGAAAGCGTTGTGCCCTTTGCTCAAAATTAAGAATTTCAAAAGAACTAGCAGAGAATCAACCCTTCTAAAGCACACGTCACACATCTGAGGACACTAATTGTACATCTTTCATGGGCTGTGTGGAACAAACACACAGCATAACATGTCAAGTGCTAAGCAGTGTCTGGCACACATGAGTTCCTAGTAAACATTAACCATTTAAAAATATTATTTGTGTTGCCCTGTATTCTGTTATGCACTTCCCCATTGATTTATTTATTTCTCCTTCAATAGTCCTTTATCACTGTCTTCATTCACTCAATACGTATTTGTAATGGCAATGACAGCAAAATGTCTACATTACAAGATAAGCTCTAGGTGGACTTCAACCCATATTTCAAGACCCAGTTCAAACTTCTCCTTTCAAGAAGCTTCCCCTGATCTTCTCAGGGAGAGAGTCTCCCCTCACTGTTCATTGCATACTTCCTGTCATGGCACCAATCACCCTGCATTTACTGATATTTACCTAATGTGCCTGTCTTCCCCTTAAGTCTGCAGCAAAAACTACATGAGAAAAGCTGTGTCCACTCATCTTAGTATTGCTGTGAGCTAACATAGATGGTGTCTAATAAATAATTGATGGAGGAATAGATGAATGAATGACCAATTAATTCTTTGCAAGCTGGAGTATTATCTAAGATTCATTTGCCTTCCTTGCCCATACATCCACTCACATACTAACTTACATGTTTAAAATATTTTTTCCTCCCTCTGTATATGGTATATCACATGTTCCTCACATTGTACCACTGTGTATAATGCTCTGTCTGCTCTACATCAGCATGCTATTAATGGCATCTAACGCGTCATTCTCCACAAACAGCTTTAAAACTGAGACAACTAGATTTATGTTGTCTCATTCTGATATGTTCAAAAATTGTAATCATAATGCAATTCCTGACAACATGCCTGAAAGAAACTCACTACATTTATGTTCTGGATAGAAAAGTAAAAGGATAAGAAAATCTATTACCATGTTGCTTCCAAGCCTTCGGTTTCCTAGTTCAGTGCAGTTTACTGTGATTGTATCTAAAAAGATAATAAAATTGGGATGTTCCCAGTAATCTTCCAGTATTAAAACTCATTCCCTGGGTCCTCAAAAATATCACATTTAGATGCCTTCTGATGTAAATAAGCTCTAATTCCATATATTCTTACATCAAATATATGAAATCCAAGTTCACCTTTTCTTGATGATTCAGCTTTATAATTACGATCATTTGTTATTGTACTATGATTCCGTTAGTGCTTGAAAACTAAAAACAGCCCAAATGTTCATTAACAGTAAACAGAAAAGTTGTGATATAGATTCTCTGCTAGAATATTATACAAACACCACAAACTTAGAAATGTAATATTTAGTGAAAAAGAGCAAGCCCCCAAACCATATATAAAGAGAATATGGTTTCACTTATATTAAAAGTGCAAAAATAGGCAATATGACTCTATCAGGCTTAGCGATGTATAGAGAAATGATAAAGAAAAAATCATAGAGGGAAGCTTGTTACCATAAAGGGCAGGGTAGTGGTTAGGTGTAAGCAGCAGGAGCTTGTTGTGATTATAAAGGATAAGGAGGAAGAGGTATACTTCCGGGGCTGTTGGGAAGTGCTCGATTTTTGAGACTCTTTTTGAGGGGTTTGTTATATGGTAGTTTTCTCTGTAGTTATTTGGTTAAATACAGATAAGGTGGTGTTTTTTGTTGCACTTTTCCATATGCATTTGGTTTCTAATATTTTTCATCTTAAATTTTCCTGGATGTTTTAGGCAGAAAGTAACACTTTCATATTTAATAAATTAATGACTACTGTGCATATAAAAACACTTTACATTATGTAAGTTCATTAACATAAAATTACCTAGCCAGCTGTGGTCTCCAATGCAAAAATAAGACATTTTAATAATTTATTCTTTTATTGCCATATTTTGATAATCTGTTGTCTACCTTGGGCTTTGGACGCCTAAATATAGTCATTATTTCTTTCACATTCATTCATTCATTCATTTTGAAATCACAAGGAAGTATAACTGACAAACTACCAAATTTTTTTAAAGAAATAAAATTGTGTAATTAGAAATATTTCATAGCCTTCAAATCATTGTTTCTAATCTGCCTATTCCATTTCATCTAAGGCCATTTTAAAAATTATGGAAATATAAAATGATTGTGTAGAACAAAAAAATCGTTACATATATTTATAAATAAACAGCAAAGAAACTTAATAATCAACAAATACTAACAAGAAAATATATGCCCGCTGCCTGCTCACCTATGAGTCATGAAGTTTCATCCATAGAAGATGAGTCGCATTTTTTCTCTGGGCATTATTCAGCTCATGTTAATGATTCCTGCTCTCTTGGAAATCAAAGCTTAACACTCAAGGGAGCCTAGCATCCTTGAAAGGTTTCTCACTATTGACAACCCCCAACTCCTGAAAAAAATGACAAAGGGGGCACAGAGAGCAGAAGGTGCTCCTTTTAGCAGACCAGAACTCATATGAGGTCATGGCTCCGGTGGTTGTCACTTACCTCGATTATTGAGGCTACTAAAATGACAAAAAAACAACTGTCTTCTGAGTCACTAATTTGCCTTATAACTTGTGAAAGAAATGGATTAAATCCTCAAGGAACTGTGGTATTTACAAATGTGTTCAGACAGCTGAAACACATGCTAAGACAATCTTCTAAAGTCTTATTACATCTCATATTTCTATTTCAAGCTACTATAATCAATGAATGTGATTGGTTATGGTGGGTGGGGGCAAGACAGGAGTTATTGGGAGTGTGTAGAAGCTCAAAAGCAACTTCTCACTCATGAGAAAATGCCCCAAGGTCCACGCAGATGCACCAGAGCTCCTCAGCTCTTCCCATAAAGAACTATTCTTGCTTTCCCAGTTCCCTCTGTTTCTACGCAATACATTTTCCTCTTGGCTTGCTCTTTAGGATTACTGCACTTAGTGGTATGTGGAGTGAAGAGTTTACTAATAGTCTCCTCAAAGGAAAAATGTAAACTTTCTGTTCCCCTTCTGTGCTGTCAATAGTAGCTCTAACCAAAAGTCAAGTGAATTAAGTAAGGCAATTGATCGTTTTATTCAAATCCTCAGTTTCTTGACTATGGTTATTCTACTTGTAATGAAATGAATGTCAGGGGCATTCCAAAATTATGTAAAAATTAAACAAGGATTGCTTTTGACATAACTGAAAATCAAGTACACTCCATTTATAGACAACTAGCAATGTGCACTACAAAGTTTTTTGGCCCACCAATAAATAAAGAATAGCCAATAGCTATAGCGTTCTGCCTGTTCTTTTCTAATGCTTCACCTGTATCAACTCATTCAACCTAGAAAATTAACCCTATGGGATAATATAACTATCCCCATTTCTAGATGAGAAAACAAAGGTATGGGAAGTTCAATAACTTGTCCAAGGTCACCGTTAGTAATTAGCAGAAGTCTAGATACGGACTTTGTGCTCTCAAACTTTACGTTCTGCTGCCTTTCACAATCATGTCCTTTTTTGTACATATACTGAATTTTACATGTTTTTCTTGAAGCTCTAGTTTTTTTTTTCTTACTCTGCCAGGGCAATATTCTGTAACTATATGCTCATTTATTCAATTAAACATAAATTTATTTTGTACTTATCTCTCAAAAAACCAAACTAAATGAAACAAACAAGAAGGTTCTTGCCTTCATCAAACAGAAATAAGACAAGCTCCCCATGCTGATAGAAGAATCGATAAGTACATAAGGGCTGGGTATAAAAGAGTCAAGAGAGTTTTATGTGAGAACCAAGGAGGGCACAATTTATTTGAACTGCTGTGAACAATTTATGGAGGAACTGAGAGGTTCTTGGGGGAAGAGTCTAAAGAGCAGGGTCAGGGGCTGACCAAAGGAAATGACAGTGGAATGAGCCCTTTGAGGAGCCTAAAGAGCAGAGCTGGAGAAGCAAGTCAATGTGTCTGACCCCCACCTGCCTGTCTAACCCCATGTGCTGCCATTCCCACCCTGGCCTTCTCTTTCAGCTACACCAGCCTTTCTGTTCTAGTTATAGGAGGCTCAGTCCTCAGAAACTTTGCACTTGCCTGGAACACTCTACCAGGGGGGTCCAAACTTTTGGTGTCTCTGGAGAAACACTGGAGAACGAGAAGAGTTGCCTTGGGCCACTCTTCTCTTTACAAACACTAATGAAACTGATAAGCAAAACAAAGTTTTTGAGTAAATTTACGATTTTGTGTGGGGCTGCATTCATGGCCATTCTGGGCTGCATTTGGCCCAAGGGCTGGACACCCCTGCCACACCTTAGATCACGGACTGGCTTTGCCTTGTCTTTCAGGCCTCACCTCCTTACAGATGCCTGCCAACTATTGCAAAAACACCCACACTTCTTAATTTGCTGGTTTGTTTTGTTTATCTGATGTCTTTCTGAGTTAAAATAAACCTTCAAGTGACAAAGACCTCATCTTGTCTTATTTGTGACTGATTTCTCAAGGTCCAGAGCAATGTCTGGCTCTGAGATAAACTCAGATGGTATTTAATGAATGAATGAATGATTAAAGGTAGGACGTTTTCAAAAGAGAATGGGTATTTGGTAGAGTCACACATAAGGCAGAAATTAGGTAGAATAAAGGCTGAAAAGAAGTCATTGAATTAAGCAGGGAGAAGGCCCTTGGAGAGCTTTGGGAGAGCAGTTTCAGGAGAGTGGGTCGAGGTGTGGATGGGAAACAAAAGGCAAGTTGCTATGGGTTTAAAAGCACGTCACATGCAAGGTCATGTTTCCTTCTACTCAAACTAGGTTAAGGAGGTGGCGGGAAAAAAAAAGGGCATTTGTTGCTGCTATAAGAGGAGCTCACCTTTCTTCTTCTTCACTCTCCTAAAAAATATGGCTTTTATTGGATGGAATTATAGAAAATAACACCTGAGTGTAAAGTAAATTGGAAGGGTCTCCTGGAGCCAAGGGTCCCCTTAGACTTTGCGTAATCCTAGTGAGGAAAAGCTTAGGTAATCAAGAGAGGAGCCTTTCATTTATTCTCAAAGGATTCCTAGGTAGGTTGAGGCCTTTTCTATTCTTCGATATGCTTTTTTAGTTTGGAGATAATCTGAGGTGACATCAACAGGGACTAACTGAACTGTTCCTTTGTTTTCCCAGGACTGCTAAGCCGGTTACTCAACATTCACTGAAGACGTCATGTGTGCCCACTCTTGTTCCAAGCACTGAACCTGCAGAGGTGAACACCTGCATACCAACACTGCGAGGAGACTACTTTAAAATACTTGGGAAGCAAATGTCTCAAGTAACTATTAACCTTTTAGAAAATTTACATACAGATGAAAAAATATTAGCAGTGTGTTCCAGAAGCTGGCCTAGCTAATTGTTAAAATTCAGGAATTTTGAAAGGCAGTTGTCAAATACTGCTGTTACTAAAAGTGAAATTATGGAACTTACAACTAAATATATTATGCTTAAAAACAAAAATTATAAGACTCATGACTCGTAATTTCCTAATTATTTTACTACTGTCTATACCCTCAAGGTTATTTACGTCTATTCTCCCTGTATGATGGAAATGCTGTGACGTGTGCTGGTGAGCACCTCTTTCCGGCTCCAATGACGTCACACCGTAGTTTGACATTGGCCACCGTGAGAGTATTTCCACCACAGAAATTGGCAAATACTACAAATCAGAAGGATTTTTGGTTTGTTTTGAATGTTTAGAGAAGCTAATACATTCTTTTCCATGAGTGTGGAAAGATGAATTGTAGAATTTCAACTGTCTAAATATGTTTTTGCAGTAATTTTTCAGACTTGAACAAGGAGGAAAAACAGTAAAGGAAGCCCTAATTTTTACTGATGTCACAATTTACTGAATAACATCTTTGCAGTTTTCTCATCCAAAACAAAGAATTTAACATTTAAGTCCACTAACAATAGAATATTCTTTAGAATTTTTTGAGAGGTTGATCAAGGAAATGGTGTTTTCTTTTCCTCAAATCTCAGCTCTTAATAGTGGTGTATAATGGTTTTAAAACAACTCTCTTCTCTAGAAAGCTATTAAGTACACCATTAAGTATCGCAATGGTGTACTTAATAGCTTTCCATGAGTTTCCATGAAATAAAATCTAATGTATACCTATGTGCAATCACCCATTCTCTCAATATTTAATATTTACTGATTATAAAATGCTAGTAACCCTCTGAGGTCACCATGTAATCATTTGGTGTTTTGCACTTCAATTTAAAATATTTGGTGATTGTCTAGAAGCTTCTCATAAATTGACCCCTTTCATCAAAAGCCTACAATAATTCAATAGGGGGAAACTAACTTTATCATAAATAGATGACCTGCAAGCCATAATTTTTGTGGTAACCACAAATAGAAACAGCTCTTTGAGAATGGAGAACCAGAAGACTACAATGTCTCGCCTGACCGTGGGAACACACCACTTTTCTCTGGAACACATCTGCAATTCTCTTAACCAGCAAAAAACCGAAGCAGCAACAATCAGGCTCACGAGAAGTGCTATCTGATGGGACACAGGAAACATTTTTCTCCTAATATGTTGATTATTAATTTAAATAAAACTTTGTGTTTAATTTAAAAAAAAACATTTTATCCTTACCCATGAACTTTTTAAAAAATTGCTTTGAGGGAGAGAGAAATGAGAGGAAAATTAGTTGCTTCAATTAGTTGCTTTCTCATACCTGCCTTGACCAGAGATAAACCTGCAACGTGGGTAATGTGCTCTGGCCGGGAATCAGACCTGCAACCTTTCAGTCTATAGGAAGATGCTCTGACCAACTGAGCCACACTCACCAGGGGCTGCATTTAATCTTAATTATATTCTCATTTATAAACCCTCGGCTTGGAAAAAAGGAAGTGATGACATAATCTATGCTACTTTTAGGGCAAAAGATAAAAAGTTCCTATGATAGGGACTAAGCCCAGAGAAGCAAAGAGGAAAATACTTTTAAAAAAATACACAAATTGGTATCACTATAAAACAGTGGTTGCCAACCATGGGTGATTCTGCCATCCTCAGGAGACATTGTGGCAGAGTCTGGAGACATATTTTGGTTGTCACGGCCAGAAAGAGGCTGCTTATGGATATCTAGTGGGTAGAGACCAGGGAAGCTGCTACACCTCTATAATGCACAGGATGGCCCTCCAGAATAAAGAATTATCCAGCCTATTAGTCATGCCAAGGTTGAGAAATTCTGCTATAAAGCTAAATTATTATTGCAATACTAGGTTAATAAAATATTGCTTAAAACAAATAGAAGATAGAGGAGATATGCAATGCCAATCATCTAAATATATGCCTGAAAGTTTCTCTCTTATCTAAATATGAATATTTGTTATTAACAGTTCTTTACCTAATGCAGCCATAATAAATAATAATAGTCATTGAGTTCTAAGTGCTGGGCACTGGGCTGTGCACTTTACTTGCATTATCCCAATTCAAATTCGCTACAACTATCTGAGGTCGGTGCTGTTATTAGTACAAAAAAACCATTGATTGCATCAAGTATCCTCTAGAGGTCAGCAGTCCCTCGCTCAGTCTCTCAGGAACTGTCAGTAGCATGACCCTGAACATTGTGACAAAAAACTCAATGTTGTGAGAGCTTTCTAGAACTCAGCTGGGTATCAGCTGAACATCCTCCAAGAGGAGTGTATTCCTAAGTGAGAAGAAGGCTGGATTTATCAAAGGTATGTAGCTAGATGAAGAAGGCATGTACAGATCTTAAACGCTGAAGAAGGCAAAATCCAATCCAGTGCAAGGAGCCACAGCAAGGAGCGGATGAGGGACTTGAATGGCCTGGTTGATGAGATTTCTCTCCTGCCTCAACTGCCACCCTTACCAGCCCCCCCCCCACATATATGTTTAAAGGACATTGATAAAGTGATTTGAAGAGGTATGAGCATGTTTCATTATAATCATCAACAAGGATTCATTCAGAGTCTGGGTCAGTATTTCTGCTTATCATATAACCTTAACTGGCTGAATTATTTCCTTGGTGCATAAGTCTGGATTAAATTTCCTTGGTGCACTAATCTAGAATTAAAAACACAAATATTTCAATGACTGAACAAATATAATTAATATTTTAATGCAAGAGTATTGCATAGTTCGTATTTTATGTATTTTTAACATTTGAGAGAATTTAGATCTGCCTTTCAATTCCAATTTAAAATATATAGCTGAGTAATTGGTTTAGACTTGAGATTTTAAACTAAAAACAAGTTTATGTACTACATTGAATATTTAGGAGACCTTAAATTTTACCATATTTATAATTTTAAGTTATTTCCTAAGATGTACTTACATGGAGAGTGGTATAGGACAACTTACATGCTTAACAAAGACAAGGAGTATTACATATAAATGCATTTTAAAAGGTTCTGGGACTGGAAGAGGAGCAAAGTAGTTTAAGGTAAAGACTGACGCCCTCACCAGAATAGAAGGGAACTATTCTGAGGGAAGAAAAGATAGGTTTTCTCAGCAGTAATGGAAGTGCTCCACCCCCAAGAGCCTTCCTAACTCTCAATCAGGTGACTGTGCTTCCCAGGTGGAGGTTCCTTGATTTCACATCCTCTGGGGAAGTCCCACTGCCACTCAGTGCCACGCCCCTTCCCAAAGCACTGCTCACCCTCCCAGGATGGACCCACTGGGGAAACAGAACTAAACAATGACAGAGGGACCCCACACCACCTGCCTCTGTGGGCCAATGTAGGCAATTACTCACAAATGTGGACAAATAAGGACTGCCAGACATCTGAAAAATAAAAAGAACAGTCTAAAACAGACACTCCAAAATAAATTTAAAAAATGACCCTTGAGGACATACAAATAAAGAAACATAAGTAAATTTAAACAAATAAAAAACCGAATTAGTACCTTCAGAGAGTCAAGAGATTACTGCATTTATAAAACAAACAAACAAACAACAACAAAAAAGAAGCTATGAAAAAATACCAATGAGGCATTGAAAAGGTTTTGGAAATTAAAATATACTTGCCAACATCAAAAAACTCAGTGACCAGGATAATTAATAAAAAAGAAGTATGTAAAACCAAGGGGAAATTATGGAAAATATGAAACATGTTAAGCAACAAGGATAGTTCCTAGTGTTTCAACATTATCTTTAAAAAGAATGAGAAAATATAAGAAAAATAGATGTAGACTGAAAATTCTGTCCAATGCCAAACTCATACTGAGATTTGTCCTGAAGAAAATTTGAAATTCAGATATAGAGAAAATATTAAAAGCTCCTAGAGAGGAAAAAACAAACAAATTATCTACAAATAAAAGAATCGGGTTGTTAATAGGTTTCTTATTAGCAATCCTGCATGACAGAAGAAAAACAATAAAAACCAGGTTGAGAAAAAAATATATTTTGAAATTATAATTCAATATCAAGGTGAATTATTAACTAAGTATAAGATCAAAAGTTAGAAACTTCTGAAAGTGCATTATATACATAAAGAACTATTTTCTAATTACTAAAGGTTTTCTAGCAAAACTAAAAATAATCCATGAACGAGAACTTCATGGGATATCAATTACCAGTTGAACAGGACCGAGAAGTAGCAGAAGAAACTTTAAAGAAAAGAAGTAGACTCCACTGGCTGGGAGGTCTGAGAAGGTCATGCCTGAGTGGCAACTTTCAATGACACTGGAATATGGATGCTTGTCCATGGATCCAATATGTAAATGATAGTTTCATAATTGCGAGAATGGAAATGCTGTTTATTACTTTCCAACTTAAAAAACCCTATTATACAATGAGGTCAAAGACTTAATTCCAGTTTCAAAACAGAATATAACTATAAGAAGTGGAAGGTATTACATTTCAAATTCTGCTTTCAATGGAGAAACAAATTACTAAATGAAGAAAGATAATATTTAAATACCCACTTATAACCATCATATGAATTAAAACCTATAAACTCTGTTTAATTTTTATTTATTTTATTTTTTAAATTTATTTTTATTGTATTTTTCCCATTATCATACTATTTTAACAGTGGTTTTCCTTGGGGAGTAAAATTGAGGAAGGAGGCGAAGGATGGAGGTAGATATTTACTTTTTATTTCATATCCACTTCTTTTATTTGGACATTTCCAACCCACATGCATGTATTGTGGCTAGAATAAAAAATAAGTATGAAGATAATACATAATAAAGAGACAGGAAAAGTTGAGAGAAAAAAACTTCCAGTAAAGGATTATTGGATAAATAACCTATATATTTTACATATCCACCTTAAAGGTTGAAAATATAATTTTCCTATTGCATGCTTTTCTTGTCTTAGGAAAAGAGTAAACCTAATTATTACAGTTAAAATAAACTTAATTTTAGAGAGGATAAAAATATTGCTTAAGAGCTACAAAATCCAACCTTAAACAGCAAATCTCTTAAGATACATTTCTGAAGATACAACATAAGCAAAAGTCATACTACTCCAAGTTCAGAGTAAACTATTTGAAAGTAAAACAAATTAGAAAGTGGAACTGAGTAGCTACAAATAGGCTTAGAATTAGTTGCACCGGGAGGTAGCTGCTGAGAGCTGGGGTGGGGTCCCTGCTTTCCCAGCACACGGAACAGGTGCTCCTGAGCTCTCAGTCCGAGGGTTAAAATAGGTATCCTTACAATATTTCTTCATGTAACAACTGGTCCCAGAGATATCTGTATGTTGTATTTACTTCAAACGGGAAAATCTAATGTTAAATTGTAAATTACTTTTCTGTCACCATTCCAACTGTCTAATCCATAATCTATATATTATATGCATGTTTAAAAACATGCCTGCCTCACTCTCAGTGGACTATGTATCAAGACATCCCTTCTGAAACAAACAAATTCATGCATCAAATAAAATCAGTCTTCTTAAGGGCCCACTATGTACAGTCACGGTCCTTGGAAGGACAGGATGGATGACGACAGCACCACGTGGCTGTGACCCAGAACGTCTTACCTTCCCATTCGATGGAAACACCTATCACCTCATCAAGTTCTATCTTCAGTGTAAAAATTCTTGGCGTCCTGGTAGCCATGTAACCACTGGAGATATTTGACTTTGTCTTCCTCTCTGTTTCTGAAAAATCCTCTATATTTCTCCTTCTGACAAAATCCAGGACTCATTCCCACTTTTCCCTTTTATATACATAATGTATAAGATAACATATTTAGTCCAGAAAATATTGAGTGGGCCAAAAAGTTCATTTGGTGTTTTTCCGTAAGATGGCTCTAGTAACACCTACTTGTCTTTAACGTCATTCTAAACAATTTGGTGGATTGTATTGTGACAGCTGTCATAATCAACGTATATTAAAAAAATACTTATCAACATTGGTGAATTTTTGTGTAGCCACTTTAATATTGAATATTGAATATTGAAGAAAATAGGCAATAGTTTTACATATTATGCTTTATTATTTCAAGAAAGGTAAAAGACATAGCTGAAATGAAAAAAAAAAAAAAAAGGTTTGTGGCGTGTATGGAGAAGGTGCCGTGACTGATCACATGTGTCAAAAGTGGTTTGTGAAGTTTTGTGCTGGAGATTTCTCACTGGTTGATGCTCCACAGTAGGGTAAAGCAATTGAAGTTGATAGCAATCAAATTGAGATATAAATTGAGAACAATCAACATTATATACCAGGTGGAAGATAGCTGACATACTCAAAATATCCAAATCAATAAAGTCATTGGTGAAAATAAAAAATGTGTCCTTTATTTTATGAGAAAAAAATTCTCAACAGACTTTTTGGCCAACCCAACACTATGCAATATTTTAAAATTAGGGGAACATATCTGACAATAATTTTACTTTTATTTCAAAAATGGAAATGTCACTTTTAGTGAAAAAACAGTGGTAAAAAGAAGAGAAAATACAATCCTATCACTTATAGGGCATAAACTTAAAAAAAAAGGTAATTCTGCAATGCTTCCAAACCAAAAGGAGAATCAGAATAAGTTCATATTCAAATGTTACTCTTTTAAAATTGCACTTTTGAAAGTGCTTCATTTTCTGGCTGACATCTACAAATACACATCATTTCTTGATGACATTTTAAACAAAAGGGACAACTTGTTCACCCAGAAAAGCTGTCAAGTCATACCCTTGACTCATTTTGCCAAAAGCCAAAGGTGTCGGGCAGACCCGGTGCCTCTGCAATGTCCCTGGCGCCAACACTTGGCATCTCCAGTGCCGCTTTGGCAGGCCGATGCATGCCCAGCTCACTGTTCCTCGTGACCCAAACTAGCCAGCTTGCGTGAACTCTTGAAAGTGACCTTGTGGAAAACAGAACCCTAGAAATCACTGTACTTCCTTTTGAAAATCACAGTTTTAAAACACATTTGCCATTTTATAATGATCTGTGAAGAAACCAAAATATAAAATTTTGATATATTTTGTTGACCTAAAACCACCATGTTTTTGGTTTAGGCAACTGAAGCGAGGAAATACACACACGCTTCTGACTGAAAACTTAAACCACCTGTTTGCATTAATTACATCTTTTATTATAATTGAGCTGGAAATTATTATCTTTTATGTTTTCATCAAGAGATAAGCTCCTTGCTGCCACTCCCAAAACACTTTCCTCTCATTCCAGTCAGTGACCTCACTTCTGTTTTTGAAGTCCATGACGTCAAATCGCATGACCGCCTTCCTCCTCTGCTGCTGTCCGTTCACTCACCTCACAAATATTTGTGAGCCACAGTTACTAGGAGCCATCACTATTCTGGGAACTGGGTGTTCAGTGTGAACAAAAGAGATAAAACATGGTCTTTTCTTCAATTTCATAGGGAAAGGGTGTCATGGACACGCAATTGGTTTATAATTATAATTTACAAGTGATATAAAGTAAAAGTATAGTGTCTATTTACCAACTTCTGAAGTATTCTCCTGTGTTTTTCGAGCAGTGTTTTACCTGGTCTGGTTTTCCTCTCCGCTACCTGCATTCTCTGCTGTCAACCAGGAGGTCACATGCAAAGCTCCGTCCCTACCCTTAGTCCCTGGCCCCCTTCTACTGGAATGACTCTCACTTCCTCTCCAGGAGCCCCCACATAGGACTCCGTATGCCTTCACCCCAAATGGTTTTTGCTGTGCAACCTCAAGCCCTGAAACCTTCCTCTGATCATAATCTTTTTTAAAGTGTTTACCTTATCTCTTACAATAAACGTACTCTTAGCCTTTCCCATGACCTCGAGATCTTTAACATCTCTGAACTCTCGTCCGTCTGCTGACCTCTCTCACTTTTCTCCCTGACCCGTGTCCCAAGGCCCAATACCTCACCAGCACAAACTTCAGCACCCAGGAGCTGTCTCTGACTGTCTTCAGTTCCAACAGATTAAAGATACTTTCAGTCATTTTCTCCCACGTTACCGCAAATCGCTGGAGAATTTCCATGCAGTTCACTTTATCCAATTTCACCATGGCTTTCCCGAATGCTTACAATTATTTCATCATAGACCTTCATCCCAGTTCTCCCTTCTGTCTCACCCTGCCCTCCTCCTATCCCAAGGACCTACCTCACCCCTAACAATACAAAACATGCCAACCAACGTGGAATTTACTCAAAACTCATGTCATCAACCACACACTAAAACTTTACATATTCATTTATGTGCTCTGCTTCCATTTAAATGCTTAATTCTTTCAAAGGTAACCCTAGACCTCTGCACGTGGTCCCATCTCCTCTCAGGGCTCCAGGAATTTGTACTCTGTCTTCCCTCAACTCACTTCCCCTCAAGTGACTGTGGCCTAACTTCCTCCTGGAAAATGTAGGCCACAGTACACCAAAAATGTCATGCCTGCACATTCTGTACAACTTATTGCATGGGTGCTTGACTGCCACCAACCCCTTGAAATTTCTTTTCTCAGATCACAAATGCCCTTTCACTAATATCACTTTCAACCCAGTGGATACCGCACCTCCGCCTCCCCAAATCCTGCCCACCCTCAGTTACAATGGTGCCAAGTAGGGTTCCAGTTCTTGCCACTCCCTGACAGCTCCTCACTTTCGTTTGCAGCCTCTTCTCAAGTAAGAATTCCTTTACCAACCCTCTTCTCCTCTGCCCCTTCCTCAGGAGTCACAAATGACAACAATGAGCATATTCCGTGGGCTTCCGGGTACATTTTGTTTAACCTTGAACATGTGGATGTCGTTCGTTTTTATTGGAGTCAACATTTACAAATTAGAGGAGATTTACATAAACTGAATTTCCAGTTTGCTCAAAAAACCATAATTTATACCAATTATGAAATAAAGAAGAACATCAAATAGATATATGGGACTGTTTGACAAGAAAGTAATAATAAAAGGCTGGGGTCCTCTGTCATGTAAGAACCCAAAGGTATGTTCACACCAGATTTTGAGGACTTGTACTGGTTACCACAGATATTACTAAGTTAGTTCCATCACCCTTCATTCTCATTCTCCTCAGACTTACCTACATCTTCTCTTTAATAGGCTCGTTATTTGTTTTATCTTACATTACTCCCCAGTCTAATTTCAAAAAGGATTTGACTGAATCTTTTAGTTTACTTTCAATCAGAATGTTCAACTTACTTAATGAAATCTGAACTAAGAAACAAATGAGATAATAAACAGATAATCTAAGTTTTAAATTTCAAATTATGCTCTAATAACATTGCATATATTGTCCATGAAGCAGATGACAATGACTTACTTTAATCCAAGGGCATTCTTTTTTCTTAATTTTAGAGGCAATAAAGTTTCCATGGGTAAGAACATAAGAAAAGAAAGTAGATAAGAAAAGGTAGAAGAATCTACATAAGAAAAGTCATTTAAATTTATTCTTCTTTTTATTCCCATGCAGACAATACAAAAATACTTGCATGGAAGTAATTAATCCTAAACCTGTGTTTCTCAATGTTGACACTTCAATTTCTATGCTATTTTATTTCAGGAATAATGTGTACATATTTCTGTAGAGAAAATAAAAAGTAGGAGTGAAAGTCCAAGGTGGCCTATAAGGAAAAGAGCTACCCCTGTTTTAATCAAGGGAGAGCAGTGAGACAGTCCTCCCTCATACTTATTCAATTACCTTGAAATGTTACCGAATACACCATAATTTTAAAACTCCTAATAGCACTGAGCTAACATTTTGAAAGATTTACTTATGCTTTGAAAAGAAAAATCCATACAGAACCCAGGGAGAATGAATTTTCAGTCTAGTGGCAGCATAAATCAAGGCTTTGTTAGCTGCATTTGATTTCTTGCTTTGGTGCCTTGCTAGCCCACTAGGCCTCGTTGCCAGGCAACCATGGCAGTTTTGCTGAATATAGATATGAACAGGTTTAGGTTACACTGAAAAAAAATTGAGTGAAATGAGCATGGACTTATCCTTCACCTGAAATATTGGGGAAACAAAATCTTCTCAAAATATTTGAAAGCACTGTATTTAATATCTTTTGATATATTCCACTATCTTAGATAGGGATAGTTCTTTTCCTCATTTGAGGAAATACACTTGTCCAGTGAATACTGAGACAAACACTTGTCCCCTGCCACAATGACTTGCAGTGCTGTGTTTAAAAACACAGGTGGTTTGTGTAGAAATGGAGCGTGTTGCAATCTCATTTTAATGAAATAAGAACACTTTTACGTTTGATTGTGTCAGACTCTCCCACAGAAGCCGAGGGCAGAGCTGGGCGTGCACCTGCACGGATGCCTCAGCAGGCACCACCTGGCCACCCCCACAGGGTTTTAACAAGGTTACTGAGAAAGTAAAGTGGCAGGACATGACGCTGCCACAGATCCTAAGGCTTCAGTACTGGATCCTACAAAGAGAAGTGATTGTGTCACTCGAGACATGTAGCAATGAGGCATGTTTTTAATATATTTTTTTCTCCTTCTCTCAAACATTTCTCACATCCCTGCTTTCCTGTCTGTACTCCAGCACGGCCTTTAGGGAAAAACAAAAACAAAAATAAACTCTCTGTTTTCCTTTATCTCCGGAGGTCACACCAGTGGCCAACAAAGTCCTTCCTCAACTTCCTTCAGGGGGAGTTCAGCCACGGGGCTGCGACCCAGAGAGACCCTGTGAACCTTCAGAGTTAAAGGACACCTGCTGACCAGTGTAATTCTCAGGTATATCAGAAGACCAGGCTGTATCTGGTTAGTCCAGATGGCACAAGGCTGCAATCTGCCTGCAAGTCTAGAAAAGTCTCCAGCACACCTGTCATTCACATTAAAAAATATCTCAGCTGCTGCTTCTGCTGCTGTTCATATCTGCAACCAGCTCAGATACTGCAGTACCAAAGTCACGCCAAACTACACAGACTGCTGCTCTGTAGTCCCCAGGGAATCACTGTGAAAATCTCAGAAACCGGTCAACATTTTCATTCTCTGAGTGATTCAGTTTTGATTTATCTCCCATCAGGCTGGGAGGAGAGATGCTGTTAATTTTGAGAATTTTATGACAATGCTATTTCTCCCTTCTGCTTTATTATGCTGGTAACATTCTTATACCCAGCCTTTCTTAAGGCTAAGCTAATTTAAATAGCAGATGTAACTTGGGTTATTTTCTTGGGCCCCAGGACACGGGAGATATTCACATCCTTGCTAGACAATAGGAGGAGGCTCAGTGCATTTACCTGGTGGCACTAGTTTAACCAGGCCAACAGGTGGAAGGACCTTGTCATCCCCCTTCAGGTGCTTCCCTTCACGCTACCAGACAGAGCTAAGTCAGCTCATTTCACTCTCCTGGTATGAGTTGGGGAGTGCATAATGATTATAAATTTAAGAGCTAAGAATGAACAAGGTGTGCCAGGATGAAAACCCCAAACTTCCACGGTGAGAGGAACACCGCTATGTTTGCGCTCCCGAATCCACTCGTCTCCTTTCTGAAAGGAGTGGGAGCTTCCTCTGTGTTAATAGTTTCCAACTCACCTTAATTTTTTGGTGGCATGAAAGTTAAAATAGTGCTCTTTCCTCACTTATTGTCTCATTTTCTTGGATTAACACTGGTCCTTAGAAGAAAATCCTGTCTTTCTTTCCCAGAGTATTTTGAATATCCTGTTAATTTTTTAGGAAGTCATTGCATCATTATCAATGATGAAAAACCAGTTTTGCTTACACTTAAATGTGTTAATTATCAAAGGCACACTGAACTCCTAGAATTTTGAAGTATATTGCAGTCTGTTCTGTCTAATGACATAATGCAAATTTACTTTGCACAAGAGCTACACCTACATACGTGGTGAGAATAACTCTAATGATCACATGATCTTTACCAATAAGGCTTAGTTTTGAACTTGGCTTAAAAGTAGCAATTAAATTTCACTGCAGGAGTCAATGTGGTGGCCAAGCAGTGGGAGCAGAGGTAAAGGGTGTGAATGCACCCCATATGTTCAGAGAGGTAGAGGTTCCATCTAGCGAAATGGTTCATGCTGGGCCCAACACTCATAATGAGACTGGCTGGGGACGCTCTGCAAGGCCAGGCTGAGAAATCGAGATGGGCAGCAGACATGCCCTATTTTAAGTCGTGTGGCCAGGTAGAACCTTTGCCCTCTTCTTTCTTTGACATCTCTTGTCCCCAGTAACTATATTCCTTGCAATTTTGTGGTTAATCCTCATGACTACCATGTGAGGTGAGTACAGGCAAACCTTGGAGACATTCCAGGATCAGTTCCAGACCACCACGACAAAGCAAGTATCACAGGAAAGTGAGTCACACACATTTTTGGCTTTCCAGTGCATATAAAAGTTATGTTTACACTATACTGTAGCCTATTAAGCACACAATAGCATTATGTCTAAGAAAACAATGTACATACCTTAATTTAAAAATGCCTTATTGCTAAAAAATGCTAACCATTATCTGAGCCTGTTGGGAAAATGACCCCAGTAGACTTGCTTGACTCTGGGTTGCCAGAAACCTTTAATTTGTAAGACAACAATAACAACAAATAAGGCACAATCTGTGAAGCGCAATAAAATGAGGTGTTCTTGTACAGTGATCTCCATTTTGTAAAGAAAGTGATCTCAAAGAGGTTAATTCACTTCACCAAAGTCACGAGGCTGGTGCATTCCTGTCTAATGCCAGATTGGTCCACGGGCTTGTCCACACACCCTCCCACCACTGGACTTCAGAGTTTTAGCAGCAAAGCCTCTTCCGTGGAGAGCTTATACCTTCCCAGTTCTCCTCACTCTTCTTCACTTTCACCCTCTATTCATACTCTGTTGTAACAATGAAAGTAACCATGCAATTTATTGCCCAACCAAAGCCGCTTTGAGAATGAAAGAAGACACTATAAATAACTGTGGTGGGCAACAGGGATTGTAAAAGGACTTTTGGTCACCCAGTGTGAATGAATACCTGAAACAGAACTAACATTTAGCAACTTAACTGGAAATTGCTCACCGTGGAATCTCTCCAATCTTTCTTCCAAAAACAGCATCCCTGAACTCACCTCCTCCTAATTGTTCAAAGGGATCCCTCCATGACAGCCACATGGTGGTTTTTCTCAGGGTGGGAGGAATCAGCCCATCCTCGATACCTGGGCTTTACCTTCTGTCCATGTACAAAGGAGGGCTGCCATACCTGCCCTTCTCTCTAGGCCATGTAAGCACAGGGTGTGGCACACTCTCCTTGACAGGTGTGCTGACCAGCTGACCCAGGCAGCTTAAACACACAGGGTTCTCACTATAACCAGCCTGCAGTAAAGTTGGGGCCGTCAGAACTAAATCCCCAAACTGGGCATAGACTCAGATCCCTCTGAGCAAATTCTGATATGGTAACTTGTTGCAAATTATACTACCTCTTGATTTCAGGGAACAAGTCACAATTGGACTCCCCAGTCCTGGACTCTGGAGGCTTCAAGATGGTATCTAAAATGAACCATGATGTAGATCAGCACCTTCTCCCTGAAATGTCACACTTCTTGTTCAGTCAGGATACGGTGCTCTGAAGTTTAGATTTTAAGTGGCGTCTTTCATGCACCTGCTTGAGCACTCATTTTCTCTCCCTTTTACCTTCACCCAAAGAGAAAAGGGGAAGACACTTGGTGACTTGCAGAACATATGATTTTCTTTACCTTCCTTTATCCATATTTGTCACCTTTTAGTGCATGACCTTCAGACATGGGAACACCAGGCAGAGAGGACGGCCCCAAGGGGAAGCCTGACTGCCCCTTGGGGGGCATCTGCAGGCAGTGACAACGCACCTCCAAGGGAGTTGCCTCTCCCTCACTCTCGGATGCTGGCTCTGTGAGACCCAGAGATGATGTGTCTCTGGAAGAGCGGTTCCATGGACTGCAAAGTTCATCTCGTCCAAGGCAAGGGCTCAGACCAATGGAAAGGAGCCAGCCAAGGTGGAGCAGAGGGAACTTCGGCTCCACCTGCTTCTGACAGCGCCCCTCCTGTCTAATCTGCGCAAGAAATCACTTGGGTTTGGGAATGTTTAATTTAACTTTATCTGTGGATAGTGAGGAATCTATAAAGGTTTGATCTGTCAAAAGACTGATGAAAATCTGGGTTTAAGGGAACTTTTTGAAGAGTGGAAGTATTTGAAAGGGTTTAGAGAGAGAAAAGTTGGGAAGTTAGTGCTCCCTAAAGAGTCTAGATGAACACAGGATGATAAATCCCTGAATCAGTGCTATAGCAATGGAGCCGGGTGGGAAGGGACAGACAAAAGGAGAGAATGGGAATTTAACAAATCTCTGGGGAGTGCTAACACTCTGACAAGCACTTGACATACACTGTTTTTAAAATACTACAGCAGGAAAAGTTTCCCAGATGAACAGACTCAACCTCAGAGGTTAAAATTTTGCCTAAGGTCACACAGCTACTGGAAGAATCAGGATTTAAACCCAGGATCTGTCTCTAAAGTCTGTATTTTCCTCACTAAGGTCCATTGTCACAGCATTGGAGCCTGAGGGTAAGAGGCAGCGGAACAGAAATGGGAAACAGGACAGCAGTGGGGAAGAGTTAGTGTGGACACAAAGAAGGATTTACTCCCTTTCGAATGTCTGAATACCCTGTGAGTCAGAACTATGATGGTTTTTAAAGGGTTCACATTTTAATATTAAACAGGATTAAAAATTAAATTAAAAACAGATTGGTGATGAAGGCAGTCAAAAGGTAAAAAAGTTTAGAGAATAAAAAATACATAAAAATTAAAAATAACAATGGAAGTCCTCATACAAGTAGATACTTCTTAATGTTTTACAGCTGACTTTATAAAATACCCCACGTCCATATGTACTAGAGCCACCTGGTACAATTTCTCAGGTTTCCCAATCTAGATATAGAGTCCATTTATTTAGTGAAAAAATATTTAGTGGAAGAAGAAAAAACTGTCTCCACGTGTGAGTTGCTGGAAGAATCTTAGCAGCTCTGAGCATAAGTAAACAATTTATCTGAACCACCAGACACACACTGATTCCCTGTCAATTGTAAGTTGAAAAAATGAAAACCCACACAGGTGTTTTCAATAAGTTTAGTAAACCTTCTAATGTATCCCTAATGTATCCCTAATGTATCTCTAATGTAAAGAAAGGAGAGTAAATAATGCCAGGGAAATACTGCTGGCATCTGTGGTGTATGGTTAGAGCACAGAAAGGAAAATATAAAAGTGAACATTTTCAGAAACTTATGGTCTAAAAGACTAGTCATCTAGATGGAAAAATGGGCAAAACCAACAAGGGGTAAATATCTGACAAAGTCACAACTGAAATCATTCAGCTTTAGACTCATCAAGACTGACACATATCTAAGTGATCAGAGAGGTTAAAAAGGAAAACAAGAATAGGGATTCTTGACAATTTGAAAGAGACATCTATATGGAAGTGAGATGAAGCATACAGAGTCATGTGACCAACAAAGGTGCAGGGTTCCTCCCTGGAGGACACCTGTCCTCTTGGTGCCCACGTCAAGCATCCCATCCTACACGGAGTGTGTGTAATGTTCATGTTAGTCTTTTAGCCAATTTCCAGTAATATTTATTTTATAATATAAAAATATGCATACACTTAATGATTTAATAGGAGTATCTCTTTCAAGTAATAGAAAGCAGACTCCAGAGTTCTGAGTTGTTAATCTCTAGCAGTCCGTGTTATGTAAATGTATGCACTCATGTTCTTTATAGCTTCCCTTCATTTTCTTAAATGTTCTTAGTTTTTTTAATTGATCTGAGACAGAGAGAGAGAAGAAGGGGGGAGTGAGATGGTGAGAGAGAAAGAGAAAAACATCAATCTGTTGTTCCGTGTATTGACCACATTTTGCCACATATAATGTGTACCTTTTGCCCAAATTTTTGAGGGAAAAACAAGAATATGCATTGTACGCGGGTATAATGATTACATGCCATGGGTATAATAACGTGCATAATAATCCCATATACTGTGCACAAAAGCATGGGCGTGCATTATACACAGCAAAAATGCAGTAGATTCTTGTGCATGTCCAGCTTTGGTCTATTGGGATGGTACACTAACGAAGGCACCTGGCCAGCGGTTATAGCTCCTGATTGAAGAAATGGAAAGCAGCTAATAAAACATACTGTACATGAATAACAATTTATATATGTATATACACACACACATATGTGTGTGAATATATATATATCCATAAAGTTGAAATACCAGAAAGTTCTTTATGACTGACTTCAGAGCTTGAGAATTAAAAGAACAGCAAGGGAGTTTGCACAGGACAGGTTCCCAAGTGGGACCTGTTAATCTTATATTTCCGGGCAAAGTGACTTTTCAATAAAGTAGGTCATTCTGGCATGAGGTCACATTTACAGACTTCAGGGATCTATACAGCTTCTATGAACAAATGCCCTCAGGACTATGTCTCAAAACCACACTTCTGGAAGAGGTATTTACAGGCAAAAAATATACGGGGTGGGCAAAAGTAGGCCTACAGTTGTGAGTACGTGAAACACAGAGTTTATTATTATATTATTATTTATTAATGTGGTATTATTTTCCACATGAACAGCTGTAAACCTACTTTTGCCCACCCTTGTACAGAGATTCCAAAGTGAGGTTTCATATTGTGTATTTAATCTATCCTAACAAAAAGTAAAAGTTACTGTTTGAAGAACTCTGTTCCATAAATCTAGATCCTCACTCCCAAACCCTCTTTCTCAATACTACCTTGAAGATTAATTTAAATTTTATTCTAATTTCTGTTCCTTCAAAAACAGCATCATGCACATTGCAACACTGCTTCAACCACTGAAAATAAATTTCTTGACTCCGGCAGGGTCATCTGTAAAGCGCGAATGCATCATGATGACTAGTTCTCTCTGGCTCCCCGCTGCTGTCCGCAACCTCATTTGGCACCTGCCAGTGTGCGCTGCCCTATGATGACTCCTCTACAAGCCGCTATTCTCTGGAGATTTGACTGGAGAGAGGCATTGGGTGTACCTTGGAATGCGCAATGAAAAAAGAACCAATGACAGGCGAAGACATACAGGAAATTCCAAGAATGTCACTACAGTCCAGCCACCCTGGCCCTCTTGCCATTCCTCACACCCTCTAGTCATACTTCTGCCTTAGGACTTGGCACCTGAACATTCCTTTGCCTGGGGATGTTCTCGATTCTTACATTTCACCATGGCTACCTCTGTTACCTTCTTCAGGTCTTTTGCTCATATAGCTTGACCAACCAATTTGCAACACCCCCTTCTCAATTACTGGCACTTCCTAACCGCATCCCTCCTTTATTGTATTCACTATCTGAAATATCATTTGCTTTTTGTCTGTCTCCTTCCACTAGAATGTGAGTTCTGTGAGAATGGGGATTTTCAAGCATCTTACTCTTTGATGTTTCCTCAGTGCCAAGAATATCATAGAAGAAGCACTCAATAAACACTTGTTGAATGATTGTTGAATCCTTATAGCAAGATGACTTGAATCCTCACTTCATCTAGAGGAATAGGTAGTTACTCTCCTCTTGTTCATTTCGGTCATAAAAACCCTCAGGAGGGGTTTAAGCAGTTGCCCAAATACCCCACTCCCACACATGTGCCATAGTTTCACCAGGAAAATACAGGTGGTGCTTCACTCTGAGCTTATGCTGTTCAGCAATATACATTTATGTTTATCATATTGGACAAAGTGTGTCTAAGAAATACTTTAGAAGAATCGGGGATAGAAAAATATAAAAACTCCTCTCTCCACTGTGAGATTCACTATGTGGTTTGAGATGAGATGGGTCGATTTTGAACAAAGTCTAAATGAATGTTTAACTAAAAATTAGAATACCAGATATGTTTCACTCCACATAGGGAAGTCAGAGGGATGTCAGCAATGTATAAAACAACCACAGCTGATTAAAACTGAAGTGATGATGAACATTTAAAAGTGTCTCCCTACACCTTATATTCAATAAGGCATTTTAAAATATTAATGAACATTTTTATTGATTCATTCCCCAGCACACACCAACCAAATTAATGTTCTCCCTCTAATGCAACACTAATTAAACTCATAAACATTGCTTTTGACAAACTCAGGCACAGAGATATTTGTAAGAAAATGGAATATACAGAAAACATTTTAACCTAAGAAAATACAAGTATTCTGACTCTGTTAAACAACCAGTTCTAATTTTTTAGCCAACAACTTGACCTTTAAAGTATTAGGATAAACAAAAAGAACTAGAATAAACAAAATCTTTTTTAAAAGTTAGAATAATGGAGTCTGAAGTAAACCAAATCCAGTGGTAGTTGAAGCTTATAAGGAATTGTTTCAAGTTTTGCCCTCATGGCAGAAACATTCTATTAGGCAGACGCTGCTTTAAAACAGCTAATCTTTTAGGAGGATTAATCAGACACAGGAGGGCATATACTTCTGAACCTACTCCTTTCTGCAGTGTTTATGTACTGGGAGAAAGTGGCAGACACCCACTTGGGCATCTGAATTAGCTGCCACAACCATCTGCACAGGGAGGGAAGAAACTGTGGAGGCCAAGGGTCTCTTTTCCAGGAAGGGATGAAAAATCAATAATAGCAATACCAAGGAGATTAGAATATATTAATTTTTAATAATGAATAACTCAAATTTTTCCCCAATTTTTGGAACTAATTCTGAGAATTGTGCTTAAACTAAGATGCATCTCTTAATTTGGTACTATACGGAATAAATTGTCTATAACAGAAAAAATCACAATCATCATCTTCAGATAAATATCGTGACATTTGATATAAAGTAAGAATAATCTAATTCGTGAATTTCAAATTAAAGTAGTAAAAATTATTTCTGGACAGAAAATATGGACACATCTATTTTCCCTGTTAACTTTGGAAAACCGTAATTGTAACCTAAGAAAAAGTTCTGTGATTAGTACAGTTGGGTTACAGATGTAGATGCTGGCTAAAACATCAGTGTTAGAGACTCAGCTTTTAGATGGAGGGTAGAAGGGACTCCATTTACCTATTAATTTTAGTGGACTAAGTTCACTGAACTTGATAGCAGGGAGCTAAAGCACTTGTTTCTTTAAACGTCTACAGATTGTTCTCATCATTTTGAGCTCAAACTAATCTTTCTGTTCTTGGTAGAAAACTAACTTGAAACAACATTAAAGAATCAAATTTGATTAGGGTTAACATGGCATTGTTATTTTTAGAATGTTAAAGTGAACTGTACGTGGCCATTATGGACATAAATTAATTAGACATGTAACATTGAGAGATAACTATCACTATCTTGTTTCTAAAAATGGAGGAACATATCAACAATATTCTCAAATAAAAATTTTGCTCATTCTATCCTTGACATTTTACTTAATACACCAAAAATAAATCTATACTATTTTTATTGAATACCAAAGTTCTGCAGTTAAAAACATGTTACAACCATAACTTTGTATTAATGCATTTCAAATTCTGCCTAGGATACAAATATGAAGCAACTTAATAATGGCAGAACTAATCTACAGTTTCCATGTCTTACAGTTCACATTTTAGAAAGCACCACCACACTTTTGCCAAAGGATTTCTAACACATATAAAAATATTCATCTGCTTTTCTAAGGCAATACTTTCTGAAGTTGTCCCAAATGTCTCTATTAACATGAAACCCCTAGATGCCTTTAGGTTCCCAAATTACAGGTTTCTGCTTAAACAATATTTCGAGGAGAGAGAAAATCATCATCTACTTACCCAGGACACATTTTTGCCCTTAGGAGATTTTGGCATGGCAACCTGCAGTACTGAGGTGGCCAACAACAGCTGTGCCAACATGGACAATCCGGTGGAATATTTATTCCAAATGGCTTTGTTACCCAAATGCAAAAAATTCCCTTGTTGGCCAGTCACAGATATCATAAGTAACGGTGAAGATAACCTTCAGATAGCCCATTTTTCTTCTCAGTACGAAGCATGCGAACACACACATCACAGAGCACTATGATAATCAGTCAGTGAACGGAGGCAGAAGCTGCAGCCTGTGTATCTTTTACAGATCTGTAAAATCCAAAGTGGAGTATTTCCCTAAAAAATCCAAAACTTGAATCCATGTGGAAACATCCAAAAATCACAGAGGAATCCCTCTTTCTGTTGCTCAACTGCCATTCCCAATTACTCTCCAAGCTTTAATAAAAAGCTCGGTGGTGGTAGCTTACAATTTTTTTGGTAAGAAAAAGAGTGAAAGCAAGTAGCTTTGAGGAGCCTTATGGGTTAGCCGCTGGCATCCATCTTAGGAGGTGCCCAACTCCAGGGCTGCCCAGAAGATAAAGAGAATGCAGAGCTCAGTTTCAATAAATAATACATAGTCTCAGGTACAATGTGTACCTGGAAGTACCTTCTGCGCAGCCTCACCCCGGAGGCATTGCTCTCCGGGGAGTCACAGGGCACCTGTTGTTGATGGAAGTGCTGCATGCACGTCTGGTCTCCTAACAACCAGTTGCCTTTGTTTATATGGTAAGAAAAATAGAAGTCCCAGAGGGGAGCAAATTAGATGCCCCAGATAGAAGAAGAGCAGGGCTGGAAATCAGAGTTCGCTCTCTTTCCTTTGTTTCTGTGTCCTTGCATCCTGATTCTTTTACCTCCTGTCAATCCAGATTAACTAAGCAGATCCAGGCTAAATTCTGCTACTATCAGTAGTGATTAGTGTGAGTTGATGAAATCGGATTATACAGGCTGAACTCAGCCCTCTCTCTGGGCAGGCAACACCATGCGAGTGGAAAGCTGGTGTCCTTCTCTTCACCAGACTGAAGCTTTCTAGAAGGTTCTGCCAGAAGGAGTATTCTAACAAGAGAAAACCTGGCCTCTTGAAGCTGCTCATGTACAAACAGAGGGGAAGGAACCATCTATTTCATTTTCTACTTTTTCAAAAATTCCATTGTTCTTTTTTTTCCAATTTAAAGTTAAGTTATAGAAGAAATGCATGGCATTTTTCCATTTCATTGTATGTTTTTTTTTTCCCAGAAAAGTGTCCAATTTCACCAAGGAATTGAGGTCATAGGAGGCTACAGAAGGAGCCAGGAACTGGCAGTCACTTTTGTTGAGCATCTATTACATGCCAGAAACAACATAAAGGAACTTACATACACTCAAGCTCAAGCACTCCTGGAAGTAGGTATTAATATCAATGTTAAAGAGGAGAAAATTAAGATTTAGAGGTATTCATCAAAGCAATGTTTTTTAGACTCTTCTCTCATTGAAACCAAATGGCACATTTTTGAGGGTCTTTCCCAACTAAAAGAATATATATATGAATATATATATTTTAAGAACCATATGTTTTCATTAAGTATTTAAAATTCTCTGGAATTATGGTTCCTGCTTATCTTAAAAATAACAATGTTGTAGGGCTCCTTATAAGAAACATTTAGGAATAAATTTTTTGTAAAGTACTTAACACTAAAGGGGGAGGTCTACATAGTTGACCACAAAAATATCAGTACTGCTGGCAAAGGGCCTAAATGACTAGTGATTTTGGCTATATATTCAGCAGATATAGTTAATAATAATAGCTAATATTAATTAAAATGCTCTATGTAGTGTTTTACCTTTTTAAAAATCTTTCTTAGTGAAAACAACCACAATCTCATGAGGCTGATTTCAAATGATTTTGTATGATTTTGATAGAGGCAGTATTTACCAATATTATTTACCAATATTATTTACCAATAAAAAACATGATATTACAATTAAAATTATAGATAGAAACTGAATTTTCAATAAGTTCAAAATGAGAGGAAACATTAAAATACACACAGAAGTTGAGATAAAAAATATGTAAAATGAATTTTTCCTTTATTGTGAGCAACCTGTATGTGTGTCTGTATGTGTATGTGGGAAGCCTTGTCTGCTTCATTGTGCTATCGGCCCCTTAAGGACATGGCTCATTCTACTATGTGCTTATTTCTTTGGGGAATGTAGGATTTACTAATGCTTGCTCAATAACTGCTCCTGATTAGGTGCAATTTCATTATGCATTTTAAAACAGTTTGTTGAATATAATTGTGTTAAAAATTTCTGCAATATAATACAAACAGATCAAGCAACATCCATTAATGATGGAAACACTCAACAGAATAGCCATACCAGGAAAGTACCTCAACATAATAAAGGCCATATATTAGAAACCCACAGTTAATATCATTCTCAGTGGTGAAACATTGAAAGCTTTTCCTTTAAAATCAGGAGCAAGCAAGGATGCCCAGTCTCACCCTTCTTCAGCACAGTTCTGGAAGTCCCAGCCGGAGCACAGGTAAGAGACAGAAATAAAAGGCATCCAAATTGGGAAGGAAGAAGTAACACTGTCACTTTCTGCAGATGACATAATTATTTATATAAAAAATCCTAAAGACTTCACAAACACATACACAAAACTATTAGAAACAATAAACAAATACAGTAAGTTGCAGAATACAAAAATCCATGCACAAAAATCCACCACATCCCTATATACTAACAATGAAATTTCAGAAAAAGAAATGGGAAAAAAAACAATTCCTTTTGCAATTGCAACAAAAAGAATAAAATACCTCAAAATAAACTTAACAAAGGATGTGAAGAACTGGTATACTAAAAACTATGAAGCATTATTAAGGAGATTAAAAAGACACAAGGGGCGGGGGAGGATGGGATGGGAAAAATAGACAAAAAACTGTACTTGAAAAATAACTAAATAAAATTAATTAAAATTTTTTTAAAAGATAAAAAAAGACACAATGAAATAGAAAGATATTCTGTGTTCATAGATTAGAAGAATCAACGTAGTTAAAATGTCCATATTACCAAAAGGAATACACATATTTAATGTAATCCCCATCAAAATCTCAACATCATTTTTTTAAGAAATAAAACCAAAAAAAATCATCAAATTTGTATGAAAACCCCAAAGACCCCAAATAGCCAAAGCAATCTTGAGAAAAAAGAACAAAGCCAGAGGTATCACACTCCCTGGCTTCAAATTATGCTATACAGCAACAATAATCAAAGCAGCAATGCGGTTTTCATTTGCATCTCTCTGATGGCTCCTGATGCTGAGCATCCTTTCATATGTCTCTGGGCGCTCCGTATATTCCTCTTAGAGAAGTGTCTGTTCAGGACCTTTGCCCATTTTTTTTAATGGATTGTCTTCCTGGTATGGAGTCATATGAGTTCTTT
The DNA here is from genome assembly GCF_021234435.1 of Artibeus jamaicensis. NCBI lineage: Eukaryota > Metazoa > Chordata > Mammalia > Chiroptera > Phyllostomidae > Artibeus > Artibeus jamaicensis. The sequence goes on along the minus strand of NW_026521995.1, from coordinate 516,416 downwards.
ATATATTTTGAAGCTCAAATCCTTGTCCGAGGTATCATTGGCAAATATACTTTCCCATACAGTTGGTTCCCTTTTCATTTTGCTGGTGTTTTCTTTAGTCATGCAGAAGCTTTTTAATTTATTATAGCCCTAATATTCACAGCAACATTACTTATAATAACCAAGTGCTGAAAACAGCCTAAGCACCAATCAGTAAATGAGTAGATCAAGAAAACTGTGGTATATATACACAAGAGAATGCTATTCAGCACAAAGAAAGAAGGAACTCCTATCTTTTCTGACAGCATGGATGGAACTGGAGAGTGCTGAGTATTATGCTAAGTGAAATAAGCCAGGCAGTGAGACAAATACCATATGATCTCATCTATAAATGGACCCTAATCAACAAAACAAACAAATAAGCAAAATAGAATCAGAGACATGGAAATAAAGAACAAACTGACAGTGACCACAGAAGTGGGGGGAGCACGATAACTGGGGAAAGAAAGGGAAGAATCAAGTCAAGGAACATGTGTATAAAGGACCGGTGGACAAAGACAATGGAGAAGGAAGAATTGAATGTGGGAGGTGGGGGTGGGGGTGAGTAGGGGAGGGGAGAGTCATGGGGGAACAATGGGGAAAACTGTAACTAAACAACAATAATTTAAAAAAAAACATCCTGGTATTGGCAGAAAAACAGACATACAAACCAATGACACAGAAGCGAGAGCCTAGAAATAAAACCACGTGTATATGGGCAAATAATTTTTGACAAAGGAGCGAAACACAAACCATGGAGAAAAGAAAGCCTCTTCAATAAATGGTACTAGAAAAATTGAAAAGCCACATGCAAAAAAATGAAATTACACTAGTTTGTCCCTATGTTCAAAGATTAATTCAAAATGGATAAAATACCTAAATATAAGATCCAAAACAATAAACTACATAGAAGGAAACACAGCTAAACTCATGGACCTTGGTGTTAGAGAAGATTTTGAGTTTGACCCCAAATTCAAGGGAAGTAATGTCAAAAATAAATGAATGAGACTATATCAAACTCAAAAGCCTCTGCACAGCAGGCAAGAAACTGCCAACAAAACAAAAAGGCAACCTATGAAATGGAAAATGCTATTTGCAAACAATAGCTCCAAGAGGTTTACATCCAAAATACACAAAGAAGATATACAACTCAACACCAAGCAATCAATTCAATGGAAAAAAAAAATGGGCAGAAGGCCTGAACAGACTTCACCCAAGAAGATCTACAATGGCCAAGAGATATATGGAATGATGCTCATCTTTACCAGCTATTAGGGACACACAAATCAAAACTACAATTAGGTACCACCTCACACCTGTTAGAAAGATTATTATCATCTAGACAAGTTAATAACAAGTGTTGGAGAGGTTGTGAAGAAAAAGGAACTCTCACTACTGGTGGGAATGTAAACCGGTATAAGAACTATGGAAAAAATACCAAGGCCACTCAAAAAAATTAAGTATAGAGTTACCATATGAACCAGCAATACCTCTTCTAGATATCCACCTCCAAAATTTGGAACCATTTATTTGCAATGATATGTGCACCCCTATGCTTACTGCAGTGTTATTCAGGGTAACCAAGACATGGATGCCACCAGTGTCTTTTGATAGATGAATGGATAAAAAAGATGTGGTACATTTATACCATGGAATACAACCCAGCCATAAGATAAAATACTGCCATTTGTGACAACATGGATGGACATTAATGTATCATGCTAAGTAAAACAAGTCAGTCTGAAAAAGCTAAGAACCATATGATTTCACTCATATGTGGGATATAAAACTGAATCTCATAGACACAGACAACAGTATGGTTGTTTCCAGAGGGAAGGGGTGGTGGTATAGTAAAGAGTAAAGGGGACAAAATATATGGTGACAGAAGATGATGGGACTTTGAGTGGTGGGAACATAATGCAATATACTGAACATATATCATACAAATGTACATTCGAAACCTGTATACTCATTAACCAATGTACCTCAATACATTTAAATTAAAATAATTAAGTTGTTTAAAAAGCAGATAAAGCAATTTGGAACAGAATGCTTTGACTAAAACGTGAACACTAGGGGTTACTTATTTAGATTTATTTAGGTTTGTATTTTTATATTTTAGATTTTCTAAAAATCACAAGTTTAGTGTTCCAAAAGTGAGTTGTGTAAAAGACCAGACCATGTGACTCTGGACGTACTTAGTTTCATATCCTCTGGATACATTTAAACTACAACTAATTTTTGTTCCTTTGGATCATAATGGTTTCAGGTTGTTATGGGTTGAATTATGTTCCCCCAAAAAGGTATATTTAAGTTCCACCCCTCAGTACCTCACAATATGATTTTATTTGGAAATAAGGTTTTTACAGAGGTAGTCAAGTTATGAGGCCTACAGTCATCACTCCTATTCATCACAGTATTTGAAGCCCTAGCCACAGCAATCGGACAAGACAAAGAAGTAAAAGGCATCCAGATTGGAAGGGAAAAAGTAAAACTCTCATTATTTGCAGATGACATGCTATATATAGAAAACTCTAAAGATTCCACCAAAAATTTTAGAATTAATAAATGACTACAGTAAAGTCACAGGATTCAGAGTCAATATATAAATGTGTTGCATTTCTATATACCAATAACAAATGATCAGATGAAGAAATCTAAAAAGTAATCTCATTCATAATCACATCAAAACATATAAAATAACTAGTAATACATCTGACTGAAGAGGTAAGAGACATGTGTTCTGATAACTGTAAGACACTGAATAAAAACATTGAACAAGACACAAATAAATGGAAGGTTATACCTTGTTCATGGTTTGAAAAAAATTAATGTTGTTAAAAATGTTCTTACTATCTAAAGTAATGTAGATTCAGTGCAATCTCTATTAAAATACCAATTGTATTTTTCTCACAATTAGAACTAATTCTAAAATTTATGTGGAATTGCAAAAACCTCAAACGGCCAAAGAAATCTTGAAAAAGACCAACTGGGAAGTATTTGCTCCCTATATCAAACTATACTACAAAACTACAATAATCAAAGCAGTATAGTACTGGCATGAAAACAGATCAATGAAATAGAATATAGAGGCCAGAAATAAATCCTTACATATATGGTCAAACAATCTATGACAGAAAGGGAAAGGAGATAGAGTGGAGTAAAGGCAATCACTTCAATAAGTGGCATTGGAAAAACCATACAGATAGAAGCAAAGAAATTAAATTGGACCACTTTCTCACACTATCCACAAAAATATATTAAAAAATATAATGGATTAAAGACCAAAATGTTAGACCTGAAACCATAAAACTCCCAGGAGAAAACACAGACAGTATACTGTTTGACATCACTCTTAACAATATCTTTTTTGGATATATGCCCTTAAGCAAGAAAACAAAGAAAAAGTAAACAAATGGGACAAAATAAAACTAAACATTTTTTCAGAGCAAAAAAAAAGCACCAACAATATGATAATACAACCTACGAAATGGGAGAAGATACTTGCAAATGATACATCCAATAAAAAGTTAATAAACAAAAAGTTTACCCTTTGTGACAGCATGGGCAGACCTGTAGAACATTATGGTAAGTGAAATAAGTAAGAGAAAGACAAATACCATATAATCTCCCTTATATGTGGAATCTAACAAACAAACTGAACTAATAAGCAAAATAGAGACAGACTTATAGAGAGCAGGATGACAGCTATTGGGGGGGAAGTCAGGGGGTGGAGAGATCCAGCAAAAAAAAAAAAAAAGAAAGAAAAAAGGACTCATGGACAACAATGTGGTGATTGCAGAGCTGAGAAGGGTGTAAGGGGGTTAAATGGTAATGGAAAAACACAATAAAAACTTTAAAAATGAATTAATAACTAAAATATATAAAGAACTCATACAACAGCAAAAATCAAACAATACAATTTTTGAAATGGGCCAAGGACCTAGAGAGACATTTATCCCAAGAGGACATACAGATGGCCAGCAAACATATGAAAAGATGTTGAATGTCACTAGTCAGGAAAATGCAAATTAAAACCTCAGTGAGATATTGCCTTATAATAACTACCACACACACACATAAAAAAAAAACAAACAGATAAGAAGTGCTGGCAAGGATATGGAGAAAAGGGAACCCTTGTGAACTGTCAGTGAGATTGTAAATTAGTGCAGCTACTATGGAAAACACTATGGAGATCCCCCAAAAATTTTTTTAAAAATACCATACAGTTTTGATTCTTGTAGGTCTATAGTATAGTTGATATCAGGAAGCATGATACTTTCCATTTTGTTTTTTCTCAAGATTTTTTGGGGTCTTTTGTGGTTCCACATAAATTTTAGTATCAATAGTTTTATTTCTAAGAAAAATGTTATTGGTATCCTAATAGGGATTTCATTGAATTTGTATATTACTTTAGGTAGGAAGGACATTTTAACAGTATTAATCCTTCCAATCTATTGCCAAACTATCCAGCAACTCCACTTCTGGTATTTAGCCAAAGAAAACAAAAACTTTAACTTCAAAAGATATATGCACCCCTATGTTCACTGCCACATTACTAGTATTAGCAAGATATGCGGGCAGTGATGTCCACTAATAGATGAATGAATAAAGAAACTGGGCATATATATGATGGAATATTACTCAGCAGTAAAAACAATTGAAATTTTGTCATTTGCAACAACACTGATGGATCTAGAGAATATTATGCTAGGTAAAATAATTTAGACAGAAAGACAAATACCATATGATTTTACTTACATGTGGAATATAAAAAAATCTAAGTAAATGAATAAACAGAACAAAACAGAAACAAACCCGTAGATACAGAGAACAAGCTGATGGTTGTCAAAAAGGAGAGGGTGCACAGGGTGGGCCCTAATCCAATATGACTGGTATCCTTACCAAAAAAAAAAAAAAAAAAAAAAAAAAAAAAAAAAGGACATTTGAACACAGAGCCAGATGTGCACAGATGGAAGGCAATGGGAAGACACACAAGGAAAAGCCTGCCACGTGACTGGAATGATGCACCCACAAGCCAAGTAATGCAAAGGATTTCCAGCGAACACTAGACAATGAAGAAGCAAGGAAGGATTTCCCCCTGGAGCCACCAGAAAGAGCAGGGCCCAGCTGACAGGTCAGTTTTAGACTTCCAGCCTTCAGAACGATGAGAGGATATATCTCTGTTTGAAGCCATGTAATTTTGGGTACTTATAGCAGCCCTAGTAAATGAATACAGACTTGTCAATTCAGTAATTCTTCTTCTGTTTTGTTTCAATGACTCTGGAGTATTCCAAGCTTCTTTCAGTAATTTCACTACACTCTGGGGCAGGGGTCACTTTTGCCTTCCCCTAAACCTGACTGGCACCTACACCAAAATCCTAAAGGTAAAATGTTAATTTATTTTTAAATTGATTTTAAAGTATACCTATATTGTTTTCTATATTTGATTTAATTTTAACTTAATTCATAGACTACCTACACATTTCACATTAGGCCTCCTCAATTGGGACTCTTTGAACCTAAGGAGTCTATGGATATAATTTATGAGGTTTATGAACTTGAATGGGAAAAAATTACATGTTTTTGTCAGTCACTTCTGACTAAAACTTAGTATTTCTTTCAATTACAAATATATTAACACAGAGTAGTGTTGGTAGCATCTTTGATGTCAGCAAGAGAAAGCAGATATTTTCATACCAGATTATAATTGCTTCAGATGTCTTAAAATACTATATCTATTTTTTAGTTTATGATATACCTGCTGAATTCTTTAAGGGAAATCTGTGATGTGATTTTTTGCAATTTATTTTGAAATACATAAAAACACGATGATGGTTTCATGATGCATGGATGGATGAACAAATGGCAAGACATGTAATACAGCAAGCGTATTAAGCATTAATGGGAGAGTCCTGGCGTGCCTATATGGGTGTTCTACCTAGTAGTCTTTAAGATCTTTAGTCTTGCTATTTAGAGCACTAAGAAGCATATACATGATCATGTACAACCTTTATCATTTTTTAAAGCCAATTTTCAATAGTAGTAAAATTCGTATGAAGTTGTAATGTTTAAAGGCAAATGCCACTAGAAACTTGGTATTACAACATTTCAGTTTCTATCTATAATAATAAACCAGCATAGTAAAAAACTTAATTAAGAAAAATGAGTACATACATTACTGTATTACAGATGTGGTTTTTAAAATATTGTGAAGACATTGTTCTTGTATGATTAGTTTCCTTTGTCATTCTACAAAATTTTATATTATGCCTTTAAAAGTATCATTCTTAGAGAGACTCCCTTGGGATTTATGAGACTACAAAAGAGTCCATGGTACAATAAATTTAAGAATTTCATCTATAAAGGAATCATGAAAAAACTGAATAAAGCAATATTATTCCACAAAGCTATTTCAAAGGATTGACTCTATGGTAAGATTAAAAAAGTCAAGTCTTGCTCTGGCTGGCAAAGCTCAGTGGACTGAGTGCAGGCACAGGCCTGCCAACCAAAGGATTGCGGTTCGATTCCCAGTCAGGGCACATGCCTGTGTTGGGGGCCAGTTCCCAGCAGGGGACACAGGAGAGGCAACTATACATTGATATTTCTCTCCCTCTCTCCTTCCCTTCCCCTCTAAAGATAAATAAATAAAATCTTTAAAAAAATAAAGTCTTTTAAAGTGTAATGTAATAACCCTATACAAAACTAGAACCTTACAGGTACCCAAGAAATAATTGACTCATATTCTAGTAGTTACCTATTGATGTGTAACCAACTGTTCCCCCAAATAATGGCTTAAAAAATTTATATCTCGTTGTCATACAGGCTCAGAGGGCTCAAATAGGTAGTTTCCATTTGGAAACTCTGCTGTAGCTATGGCTAGGTAGCTGCTGGGGCTGACTCACCTGAAGGCTTGTCTGGGTTGGACAACCAAGATGCTTTACTCACACGGCCGGTAGTTGATGCTGGCTGTCAACTGGGAGCTAAGGTGAGGCCGATGACTACAGAAAAACATGTCACCTTTGCATGTGGCTGGAGCTTCTCACAGTATGCCATTTGGGTTCCAAAAAACAGTACCACAAGAACACGCATTCCAAGAAACCCTGAGTGATATGCAAAAATTCTTACCTAATCTTGAAAATCCCCGCATCACTTTTGCTGTGTGATGCTTGCTGAAAGTGAGTAACAGGACCAGGCCAGATTCAGAGGGAAGGAAGGATACAAGAACAGGAATACTGGGCTTGTGGATCATGAAAGGGGAAAGATGCACCTGTGGAGACCAGCTACGACACGTCCATAAAACCATCATAATCGTCTAGGTGAAGGAATGAGCATAATTCTGTATTTGATTAGCGTGGGCCTTCTGACTGCTTACCATGCTCACCTATGACTCCAATTTAGCTAATTATTTCTCAAAGAGCCCCGAATGAATTCCTTTCCCACTGCATTTCTTACTTTGGCCTTGAATGAGTAAAACATGGGGCCAAATATGTGATTTAGTACTCCCTAGTTCCCCATTAGCTCTAAAAATTCAACCACGCTCATTCAATTCCTTCAAGGAGAGTGGTCTTTATTAAAGACAAGATTCATTATGTATTTTCTGTCATTATACCTTTCCCATTCCAAGCACACTGCTGATTACATAGCAGTTTCCCCCAAAGAATCTAACAGTTGTCATCATCACACAAATAAGATGTGCAAACATATCCTGGCTTTTGAAAGAGGCTGGAGAAACAAAACACACGTTGTCATCAGTATGGACTCACATGCCAACCCTTCTATGGCTGGTTTGTCAGGAAAGAATGAGACTGGTTTATATCCATTGATGTGATTGAGCATTTTCCTTTTAGTGACTGTGTTTGCAATCAAGGAATTGAATTTTATTGTGTCCCAACAGGAATAGCCCATTGATCAAGGATATTTCAGTAGATTAATCTCTTAATTAACTTTTTAACAGAATTTTTAAAATGGGAAAAGATAACGAGGTGAATTAACAAGTTAGACTATTGGGGGGGCACTCAAAATTAACTCCTGGTCCAGTCAATATAGGTCTTTCAGTACTGACTACTTACTATACAAAGCAGCATCCCATCAACTTAGTAAGTCTTCCTAATAATGTATAAGGCAAGTACTATCACTCTTCCCATTTTATAGGAAATAGAGACCCAGAGGGTTTAAGTGACCATGGCAACACCCAGCTTTGATCCTCTGGGTGTTGGTCCCGACACTTGCCTGCTTGGTACGTCTATCTCTCAGTTATTACAAGAATAGCTGACCAGTGCTGCAACCCACTGAGAGACCTGAAACAGGTTTGTAGCATCTCATCCCCTCAACCCACCTCTGATTTCAGCCCAGCTGCAGTGTAGTCTATGTCCTGCTTCAAGCCCAAGCCTTGCAACCTTCCACTCTCCACCCCAGGGTCTTATGACCTGCAACATCCACTCAGTCCATCAGCAAGCCCAGAAATGGGGGGGACTCATTGCTTGTAGAGTCAGCTCTCAATAATTAGGGGACAGGAGCTGATAGCCAAATGCTCTCAACTGCCATCCTTAAACTCTTCTGGGATGTTTAGACACCCTTCTCAGGGGTGCCTGGTGCTATCTAGCTTGCTTCGCTCACATCTGGATGATGTTTTTTTTGTTCGGATTTTTCTCCTTCCCTGTCTCCCAGAGACCACCCACCCTACAGAGTCCTTGCCTCAGGCTCTGCTTTGAGGGCAACAAGATCTATTATCATTAAACACACCCAAGCTATCCCATAGAGGCAGTGGAGTAGATGCTCATTTCTGAGTGTTTCTTCTGTGATTTCACTGAGTTCCATCAGAAAGAGGTCCTTGGCGATGACTGGGGAGCTATAGATTTCACATGCAGGCCCTTCAGTTTTCTCACTAATTAGACTGATCCCCTTGAGAAGAAGGATGTTCAGATCTGTTTCCCACACTGCACCTAAATGGCTGCAGGACGTTTAACAGGTGCTCCATTAGTGCTTGCTGATTAAGTACACCGTTCTCTCTCTTTAAAGGATTATCCCTTTCTGTTCTTATCTAACCTATTAAAATGCTAGCAGTATCTTCCCCAGAGGATCCCCCATGGGCACTTTTCTCTGACTCGGCAGTGCTTTAATCCTGAACTCCGAGGATCCAGCACTACAGGGTGTTATTGCGTATGGGCGTGTCCCCACGAACCACACGGTACAGGGTCAAACACGATACAATGAGCATGGCAAAAAGAGCACAGGTTTGGAGTGACACGGACTAGGGTGAATTCTGACTCAAAATTTACAAAATATGGAAACTGGGACAAGGTAATTAACTTTATATGGATTCCTCATCCAAATAAAGACCCCAGCGAGATGCCCACCACAGAGCTCCTTAGAACACTGTATGAAATCGGGTGTAAAGAATGTAGATAGTAAAGCTCGCAGCGACTCAGTACCTGGGATCTTCCTGCCCACGGTTCTTGCTTGGCCTTTATGATGTAATTACTGTGACCAACCTGTTTGAGTCTTAGATTTCTCTTTTGTGAGGGAAGGATTATTAACTCACAAGTTTACCTAGCATGGCTGAAGCCAAAACAAACAGGCCCCTGCATATGAATGTTACTTGAGATTTGCAGGAGCTATGACAGGCAGTGGAGGGAGCAAAGGTGAGACTGCCATGTACAGCTGTAGACCCTGTGCATGGCACAAAAGCCGGCCAAAGGGGGAGCTGGGGGTGAAATCACGGGGGCTGCACTCACCCACTGGGGGTGCATTCTGCTAATTTATCCACTCAAAGAGAGTCCTTTTTAAAAAATGCACAGAGAGGCCAAAAGGACTAGCAGAGGTCTGAAGTATAAAGAATAAAACAGTAAACTTCTCAAATTCAAATCCTGGCTCTGACATTAACTAGTTGTTCATCTGTGGGCACAGTCCCTCTGTGCTTCAATTTCCTCATGTGCCAAATAAAAGGTTTTTTATAGTACTCATGGGTTATGAGGATTAAATGATTTTGTGTAAAGCACTTTAGGACAGTGCCTGGCATACAGTATGCAGTCAGTAAATGCTCATAGTCCCTGGCTGATGTGGTTCAGTGGACTGAGTGCTGGCCTATGAACCAAAGGGTCGCTGGTTTGACTCCCAGTCAGGGCACACGCCTAGGTTTCGGGCCAGGTCCCCAGTAGGGGGCATGAGAGAGGCAACCACACATTGATGTTTCTCTCCCTCTCTTTCTCCCTCTCTAAAAATGAATAAACAAAATCTTTAAAAATAAATACATGCTCAGAGTCAATTATTATTACTGTTATTCCATAAATATAACTAATATAATAAAAATAAAGACATGCCAATTGTGAAATGACACAAAGTATTTATTAATTATTCAAAATAGAATTTAGTTCTATTCAAAACCAATTTATGTGTACTAGGTTTTTTGTGAATCCAATTCGCAATATAAATTTATATTTTTCTCGATTTTTATGAATATAATGAATAAATTGATGAGCCACCGAAATGTACAAGTTATAAAAACTTAGCTCTAAATGATTTGAAATGGCTGTCAGAATTATTCTCTCAGACACAAATTGTTTTGTTTAGTTCAAGTCAGTGCTATTAACATCAATGACTGAAGAGCTGTCTGTATTTAGTTTAGATCAATGTGAATTTTTAAAAAATTACTTGTATAAATAAATTGGGATTTGTTATGTACAAACAGATATATAACTATTATACAAAATCTGAGTTGCATTCATACTTTGGATATCTAGAAAAATAATCCTTTGAGAAGGAAACAAAACCCACCCAGGATTATGAAAAGTTTAATTATTTATTTATTTACCTAGCATATTCCAACCTGAATATGCCTTTCCAACCTGAATATTCCTAATATTGCCTAAAACTCTGTCAATCGGTCATGACATTTATCATGAGAATGTATTATCCCCTGGTGACTTGCCAACTAAATGCTGATCCTTGTTAGATGGTAAGTTCTTCAAGGGCAAGTAACATATTCATTATTTTAATATATAACACTATACACATTATATACAAAAACAGTGTGGCCGAAATGATAATACAAGCGTCTGCCCAGTGAACTCCAAAGACACATCCCTGCCGGATCTGCAGTAATCCAGCCCAGAGGGGACACAAGGACTTGGAGGGTCACGAAACTGACTTCTCAGCAAGGGTCTCACCACAGCATCCTGTCCCCTGGAGGGCGTCATCGACAATATCTTGTCATTAAATAATAGTCACAAAGCCATTTTGTGGCTCTTTCTGAGTGAATGTTGGAGGAGGAGGAGAGAAAGGGGAACAGCCAGGTCAAGGAGGGGAGAGGCTGTCTGCACTTCTCCCAGGAAGAACAGAACCTTTTGTTTTTACCAGTGCCGGGACAGCTTTCGGAAAGACTGCCAAAGCCATTCAGATTGTATTAATTTGGCCAACCCACTAAATTAAAACGTCCTTGATAAGAAAAGGGTGAAGGAGTGGCTGGCTATAGTGAGCCTTCATGGTATTTGCCACTGTCCTCCATTTCAACCAACATTTACTAGAGATTTTGTTCTTTAAAAAAAAAAAATTGTTTTCAGGGGTAATTAACCCAAAATATGTTGTGAAAAGCAGAGTGACTAACTTTGGCTATCTTAGCCACTTTCTTCCTCCATTTCCTTTATTACAAATAAAATTTTGGTCTAAATAAATGGTGTTTTGTGATTAAGAACAGGAAAAATGAGAATCCTCATATTTATGTTTCGTTTTCTGCTCACTCTCTCGGCAGCCCCTGTCACTGAGACTCTCATCCCCAGACTGTATGAGTGTGGTCTCCGTGACCTTCCCCATTTGAATCCAGCCACCTGAGCTCCCAATAGAGTCCTCCTTGAGTGTGTCTGTTTACACCACTAGAGATTTATGATCATAAATAGAATTTATTGCTTATTTCTTACCACATTGAGTCTTATTCCCAACCCTGCACCCCTGTGGTTGTGATATATGTATAATAATTATATGAGAAGGCTTAAAATAAATCTATGTAGTAACAGTAATATTAAGAAACATTAATTTGAAAGAATGTAAGTACCCCTAGGGTTACTGCAGCATTATGTACAATAGCCAAGATTTGGAAGCAGCCCAAATCTCTGTGAATTCCCCAAATTGCCCAAAGTGCTTACCCCAGTGGAGCACATTTTGGCTGCTTTTGGAGTGAGGGGAGTGCATTCTATGCAGTTCTAAATGGCTGACGCTGGCAGTAACAATGGGTTCAGAGATTTCACACAGAAGGCTACAGGCTGGAAGGTATGATTGACATTTCTGATAAGGTCGGCATGGTTATTTTATTGATTTGTTTAATTTTTCCCTTTTTATTGAATTCATTGGGCTGACACTGGTTAACAAAATTACACAGGTTTCAGATGCACAATTCCATAACACATCATTTGCGCACTGTGTTGTGTGCTCACCACCCCAAGTCACGTCTCGTTCCATCACCACTTGCCCCTGTAAACCCTGTTCCACCTGCCCCCACTCCCCCTCCCCTGGCAACCACCACACTGCTGTCCATGTCCATAAGTTTTTTCTCTTTTTTTAATTTTGCTCATTTCTTTGTATTATTGCTTATATTAGCTTCACTCTTTGCTTCAAAGTTTAACTTATTATGAAATTATCTGAGATTATTGTTTTTTGCCCAAAGTTTGTAATAGTTCTAATGTTTTTTATTATGTGGAGCTGAATAAATAAATATAGTACATTGATGTTCTGTATTTATTTATTAGTTATTACTTGAAATTATTATAGTTACATTTTAATACTTTAAGTTATGGTAATTTGTGACAGACTGGCATGAATGAAGGGAAGTTGAATCCTAAGTTCCTTATTTACTCGGAACCAAGTCTCATCATTCTGGTTGCAATTAAGTCACATTTTTTTGAAATCAGAGAAATCAGTTCACATTCTAATAAAAACTGATGGTGCAGCTTCACCCTGAAATTTAAAATCTTGAGCTTAGTTGGACTACATAGTACTTAGAAGCCATTTAATAAAAAGCATTTTGTGTTGTATCAATCTATGCTTTACAAAAAGCAGAACCATTATTTAAAATAAAAAGAATTAAAAACAATTCTGGCATAGAGAGAATATGAACAGACTTTTTCTTCATTTGCCAATTCATTTATTATGAGACTAATTCTCTGTGCACACCCCTCTAGCGGCTCCTGGAAGTTGATCTTTAAAACCACATGTGTCTGTAGCCTCTTGTATCTATTTCCTTACTAAGAGGCTAACCTCTCACCTTTATGAAGAAGTACTGGCTATAACAAGATAATGTTGGAAACTGAGGTCTGATAGCTGGTATTTAGGCTGCACATCAGTACTTACATCATACCCCTCAGAGCTCTAGCAGTTACCTAAAGCTTGTAGCCTGAAACCTAATCATAGCAAAACGGTGACAACCCCGACTGCCACTTCTCCAGGTAGTAATGGAGTAGAGCTATTAGAGAGAAATCCTCACTGACTTGATGTCTGTATAAAACGCCATGGGGACAAGCAGGCCTAATCAAGGGCTTAAGCAGGGAGAGTAAACGAGAAACTCACAATCAACTCAGAAAAGAGTGAGATGGTCGTCTCATTCTTCATGGAGCTGTAAAGTGAGCAAAACCCCAATCAGTGTCCGTTAGGAGTATTCTCTAATCCAGTTGAGCTGCCAATCACAGCTGAAGATACAGGGCCAATGGAAGAAATGGTATAATGTGGAATAACAGGGAAGAAGTGAAAAATCAGAGAAATGCCCTCAATTGATGATGGCTCGACCATTTGAATGGAGATTTATTTCAAAATTTTAAGTGTATTTCATCTGTAGGAATAAGAATCCTATTTTTAAATATAATGAGACATTATAATTTTATTGATAAAATTTATAATTAAGTTTTTATTTTAATGAGCACATTATAATTATAATTCAAGTAAAAATTATATGACAATCAGTTGCTTCAAGAGTGACTGATCAACAGTCTTTAAAAGAATAAATTTGTAACACCAGAAAAATTTAACTAAAGTAATGGTCTGCACTGTAAGAAAAAAATTACACAGATTTCTCTTTTAAAAGAACTGTGGCCCCATATGAGGTGAGGTCATGGCAAGGTTTGACCCTGTCTCCACCCATCTTCAATCAGACAACAATGAACCGGCAAACCTTTCTAAGAACCATTTATTATAAGATTACAAGTTCCACGGTCTGCCTACATTGCTCCCTTATTCAATTTGAGGGCTAGACATTTGGGATTTGGTTTTGGAAACTTTTTATACACCATTAAACCACTTTTCAAGACATTTTCCGTACTTGTTCAGGAAAAAAAAAGCGTTGAGGTACTGATAGTTACTCATACTTTGAAAATTTTTTTTCTTAGGCTTTTCACTTCAGGGGCCTTCTCAGCCTTCTTTATTTTTCTGGAACTGAAATTTATTTTTATTAAAATAAGTGGACAGGTCAATTTATTTTAGCCAAACTAACCTTGCTCTGTGGAAAGCTAATGGATTTCACCAGTGTAGCTCATCACACAACATCACACACAGGATATCTTATTTCCTTCTGCCGTATCTATAATGATTTCACATTTAGAGGTTAAGTAAGGCTCCCATGGGGTAGAACTTTCTAGAAATACAAATTCACATTTTATCTTTCATGGCAGCTATTTACCAGAACTGGGTCTGCTCTGATCCATGGTTCCAACTAGGTCAGTGATGCTCAAGAAGAAATAAATGGTATGAACTGGATCTAGTGAGAAAGGATGTACTTTACAAGGACTTAAAGAATATATGGTATTTTATTATAGCTCATTTGTCGATACTACCTTCACAGTGTTGCTTAGCTGATTGTATAAACTTCAACTGTAATTCAATATTGCAATTCAATAAGATGTCAATATTTACTGAATGCCTGAATGAAATCTTTACCGTCATTATGAGTTACTTAAATCAATTTAAATATTCTTTACTCTTGACAAGTTTTTTTTACCAGGCACTAATTCTACCTCAAAGGCAATTCTGGATTTTCCCTACCAACTCTCTTATTGTTAGCTCTCTCATCCATAAACCCACTTATGTAGCCCAGGAACATCAGCACTGCTCCGCTGAAAGCTGTTAATGCCTTACTTTCTCAGTTTTAACTGCAGGTGAGCACGGTTCATTTCAAAAATTGTATTGTCGTGTTCTGCATATGTGTTCTCGTCATCCTGGGTCAGTTTACCTTTTTTCTAGAAATAACATTTAGCTTTTCCTTTGGGAAATTTTCCTCCTCCATGACCCACTGGCTTGGTGGGAGAGTCGGCCAACTAGCTCTCCCCTCCACTGACCTGTGAAGATCAGGCTGGGCCCCTGGGATCCTCTTTCACAGGGATTTGAACCTTGAGTAACTTGACACAGGTGGACGTGAGGTAAGCTGACTCACCTCAGAGCGAGGGCTCCAAAGAGCGGAGCCACGATTGCTGACACCCAGATCCTGACTTTCAAATTTCCTGTGATTCTCCCAGCCCTCCCCAAACAAAAGTGTGCACACAGATCACACTGAGAGACTACTGAAAATTAAATGATGAAGATCCATCCTGAGCTGCAGATTTGATGGGTCTGGACGGTTTCCCAGGGCTCTGCATTTGTTTGACAAAATATCCCTAAGAATTCTCATGCCAGTGAACTAAGGAACACACTGAGAAACACGGCTGCAAACCGCCAAGAATTCTGTTTTAAATTAAAATCTGGTGCTTTCTACTGTGCACCACAAAACCATTTCATCTCATCCACCCTTTACAAACCTTTGGGAAAGGATGATTAAAACAGAGGTATGTAACCTTGGGGGAGAGCAGAGGGAGGGCACAGATTTCAGATGTTTCGAGTAGGTATTTTTAAACTCCCCCTTCCCCACCATCCTTCCCTGTCCCCATTCAACTAGACCCTTGAAATCATGAAGAAACCTCTTTTCCTGATCAGAGTATGTCCTATTTATCTTTGTAGAAAAAAGTTTACAATCTGTCTTCTTTGACTATCACTTGGTTTCACAGTCTAATATCTGCCCAAAAGAACGACCTGATTTTTCCAACAATGAAACAATGAAAGAGAAGTCAATGCTTCACTTGGGGAAACTTCACAGACTCATGGACACCGCTGTGCAGGCTGGGGGCTGCGGGGAAGTGTGAGAAACGGACTCCACACGCCCAGTGCCCAGGTCACGGTGCTGGGAGCAGCTTCTTTGCCCCTTAACTCCCTTTCTTCTGAGCTGCTGTTTGGAAATTAGAGTGGATTATATAAATTATTTATCCCTTTGGTGATGAGGAGAAGAATGGTGATACACTCATCACAAACGTGCAAGGAGAAAAAAAGAGTTAAAAAAACTATTTCTGATGATGGAAACTGAAGACAATTGGCCATTATCTCAATGTAATACCAAGAAAGAGAACAGAGCAGCCGGGCTCAATGGGAGGCACGTCTATTCCGCAGAAAGGTCATCTAGCAGAGAAGAGCTCTAATCCCGCCACACAGAGGCTGGTGCCTGCCTCAGCCTCCAAGGGGGGAGCAGGGAGAAATGACACATCGGAAATAACAACCACTCACTTTAAATACGGGAAAGATGTTAGGGCAGCTGTTAATTCAAGGCTTCCCCCCAAATAATCTGGCAGTGTTTTTATTTTTAAATGGCTGTGCTTGAAGATATTTTAAAATATGGGCTTTAAATTTGTTTTACCCATTTTGTACCTACCATTTTTAAGTGACGTTAGTTTGTGGGTTTCGGTTCACTTCATCATTAAATTAAGCTCAGACCTCCTCTGCACTTGAGCAGGCCCTTGCCTTGGGTAAATAAATGGGTTCTAGCTTTAGATCCTTAAAAGAAATAAATAGAATATAATCTAAACAATAAAAAAGAAGGCCTAAAGAGTAAACAACTGCATAGTGTCAAACTCTGGGAACAAAATTTATCTTCAACTTTATAAATACTGAAAAGACCAAGGAACTTAAGCTCCCTATCATCAAAGTTCTAGGGGCATGTGTGTGTGTTTGTGTGTGTGTAATTCATTAGGTAATGAATTTTACATAAATATATAATAAAATGTTATATTGTAACGACTGGTGGTGGGGACAAAAAAGAATTTGATATTTCTCCAGCACCATGTATTCATTCAAGAAATATGTCCTGAGCACTGGCCATTGGCCAGGTATTGTTGCTGGACAACAGAGATATGACAATGAAAAAAAGAACTGAGAGAACTTGAAGTTCAAAGGGGGGCAGGCAACTAAAGGGTAATTATGTTAGGGGACAATTTGTGCCCATGAGGCCTGGGAGCGGCCTCTCTGGAGGAGCAGAGGCAAGAGGGCACCCTGTGTTGGAGAAGTCAGTGACATCCATGCCACTGGCGGACACCAGAGTGGATTGATCAAAAGTGCCTTATAGCCTATTGATCAGGTTGTACTTTATATTCTCAGAAAATGGGAATCCACTGAGGGTTTTGAGCAAAGAAAGCACATGATTACATTTGCAAAAAATTACAGCGGTGGCTGCAATGTTAAAGAATTAAGACAAAGAGAGGGAGACCAGTCAGGAGGCTGCTGCAGTAACTCAGGAGCGAAACAGCTGTGGCCTGGACAGGAACTGTGGTCAGTGGGAGAGAGAGACCAGATTCCAGAGCTCTCGAGAGAGAGAAGTGACCAAACATGACGACTCCGTGGATCTGAGAGTACAGGGAGGGAACAATGACTCTGTTTCTGGCTTGAACAACTGGGAGTATAAAGATGCCACTTACTCTGTCTGGTAAAACAGGAGTAGATACAGGTTTTAGTGGGAAAGTGGAAGGGAGGAGCACAGGCGAGTGCAGTTTCTGCAGATGTCTGGAGGCTTTTGGATGGTTATATGGGCATGGATCTAGGACAAAAGACTTGAGCTGGGCATATAGATTTAGCAGCCATCAGCATATACACAGAATAGTTTTCCCTTCAATTATTTTGACCATTTCTTCTAAGTCTAGTCTTTCCAGGCTTTCCTTCTTCTAAGAACCCCTCTCATCCATGCTGGTATTCATCAGCCTAAGAGTTGAATACAAACTAATGACTGCCTGAAGGACACCAATTGATATACATAAGAAAATGAATTCATAACACGTATACAAGAAGGAATAAGAAGGGAAATACAGAGCCAGGCAAATGAGGTATCACAGATGTGAACAGCAAAGTGCTTCCGGGCAGTGGGATGGGGCTGTGGACATCGAAGCTGACCATCCGACCACCCGACCATCCTGGCTGGAGGAAGATGATTCACTAGGGCAGCATAAATTAAGAGAAATCTCGTACAATAATGCATGTTTCTCTGCTAACATCTCATATATTTCTTCTAATCCCCATTTACTCAGGAAATGTGCTAACAATAAAGGTGTACCAGCGTGTAAATGCATTCAGCAGGATTTGATCACCTTACACAGAGCAGGTTCTGAAACTGCAAAGTGAAAGGCCCAACCCTGACCACACCTGAGCACATCTGCACATGACTCCCCCCGAAGGCCAGGCTTCAAGAGCCAGCCAGGCCTCCCCTTCTTCATTTCAAAGCACTTTGAGTAATATGACAATTTTGCAATGAGCATATTCCTCAATTTCCAGATTAGTTTCACTCAATGCATTTCAAATTGAATGTTTTCTTTTGTAATTTATATATTAATTGCTATGTTATGTCTTATTTATTTCACATTAAATATTTGTTACAAATCTAAAACATGCCTATGTAAAATGTCTAAAGATATAAAAAGTAAAATTACACTCGTCCAGCATTGGAATAGCCTTCGAGGCTTCTTCTTATGCAAATACAAATATAGACATAAGCACATTAAGAGTAAGTATGATCACACTATATACACTGCTTTGTAACATTCTCAGAATGTAGGCCTCCTTCTATGTCAGTCTATACAAATCTAACTTTTTTTTCTTTAATATCTGTTTGGTGCTCTTGACTATAGGTGGCATGTCATGTATTTTCTTCTAGTGCTAGATATTCTGGTTAGATTGAACATTTTAATGTTCCATAAACTCGTATATCCCTACCACTGGGCCAGGCTTTCCTGAGAGCAGGGCTTAGCAGTTTGATTCCTCTCAAATTTCAAACTTCCAGTATAGCCCTAGGCAAAGAGCGAACACTGAGTAATTGCTTCCTGAATGGATGGATGGATGATGACTACACCACAGCTGTACAGAGGTACATAAACTCTACAAAAGCTTTCTTTAAAACAATAAATCAACCTTGCAAAAGTGACTGCTCTTTTTCAACAACTTTCTTACCAAAGGAGAAGTGGTGGTCGGAGGCAGAGGGAGGAATAACAAATGGTTAGTTTATGCTTAACTGAGTACTTACTCTGTGCCACGTGTTTTCGTACCTTAACACATGTAATGGTCACAACCAACCAAATAGTTCACTCTATTATTATTCCCCATTAACAGAAAGGGAAATTGAGGCACAGAGAGATGGAGTGACTTGTTTGAAGGTCTACAATGTACAAATTTAAGGCCTCTGCTGAAGTCTGTCATTTATACATTGAACCGCCTCTCCACACTTGTGTTCTTCATGGCATTATTCACAATAGCTAAGACATGGAAACTACCTAGTATCTGTCGATAGATGATTAGATAAAGAAGTGTGGTATATACACAAGGTCTGTCTAGAAGATATCCATCCATGTAATATGAAAAACAGAGACGTTTATTGGAGATGATACAAGATACAAGAAACATAGGACAATGATGCCTCAGTCCCCTTCAGAGCAGGCACCTCGAGACCTGACACAGTTCTCTCGATCTCCATTGGCTACCCCACTATATTTTCCTGAATCTGGCTGATGGTCTGAAATCTCTTCCCTTTCAAAGGTGATTTTAGTTTTGGGAAAAGCTATAAGTTGCAGGGCACCAAATCTGGGCTGAAGGGGACTGAGTCACCTTGGTGATTTGATGTTTCACCAAAAACTCTCCACAAGACATGATACATGAGCAGGCACGTTTTCAGGATGAAGCTGCCAATCACCAGTTGCCTATAGCTGTGACTTTCTGAATCATCCAAATACTCTTCATGGAGGAATATTCGAACCTAGTGCAAAATCTGATGAAGATTCGTTGCTCTACTCACTCAATTGTTTTGAATGTGACAGCCACACAGTGCACATGTTCACTCAATGGCATCTACTGCCCCCACCGATGGGTACAATGAAGTGGTCGGGCACGGGCATTCCCGTCACTCTCCTTGGCTGTCAGGTTACACTGATGTCACACAAATCATTTTCATTATATTAACAATGGCTGGACTTTTTCCGGACAGACCTTGTATATACAATGGAATATTAGTCACCAGTTGCACATGGAAAGAAGAAAATCCTTCCATGTGCACTGTGTGGATGGACCCTGGGAGTGTCCATTGTTTCACTTCATTATGCTAAGTGAAATAAGTCAGAGAAAGGCAAATACTGTTTGATCTCACTTACATGTGGAATAAAAAAAACAAAATACATGGAAACAGAGAGTAGAAAAGTAGTTTACAGGGCAGTAAGGTGGGAAAAATAGGGAGAAGTTGGTAAAAGGGTATAAACTTTCAGCTATAAGAGGAATAAGTTCTAGAAAATTTAATGTGTAATGTGGTGACTATAGTTGCTAATGCTGTATCATAGCAATGAAATTTGCTGAGAGTAGAACTTAAATGTTCTCATGAAAGGAAGGAAGGAAGGAAGGAAGGAAGGAAGGAAGGAAGGAAGGAAGGAAGGAAGGAAGGAAGGAAGGAAGGAAGGAAGGAGAGAGAGAGAGAGAGAAAGAAAGAAAGAAAGAAAGAAAGAAAGAAAGAAAGAAAGAAAGAAAGAAAGAAAGAAAGAAAGAAAGAAAGAAAGAAAGAAAGAAAGAATGAATGGAGGGAGGAAGAATGGAAGAGGGAAGTTTGTGAGGTGATGGATGTGTTCATTAACTGGATGGGAGGAGCCCTTTCTCCATGACTACACATATCAAATCATGACAATGGGCATGTTATATATATTTCCAATTTTATTTATCAATTATACATCAAGAAAGCTGTAAAATATTTAAATTCTATCTTTCTAAAAACAAGCAAGCTTCCTTTCAGTGGGAAGAGAAAGCAATGTGTGGTGTGTGCTGAGAAGGCGTTAAAGCAACAGCAGGGCCCTGTGGCCCTGAAACCTCACCGACAAGTTCACTTCCCCACAGGCCTGAGTGTGCAGCCCTTCACTCCACCTTCCCGTCTGTGCTCCTCAACGTGTAGGCATGTTCATCTACTTTTCTATTCATAAAATGTCCTCATGTACTGAAGCTTACAACTAAAGCAAAATTCAAAGCTCTAAAACATTAAGTTATCTAGTAGTATTTTTATTGAGCAATATTTTAAACATTTATGGCTGTTATTTCTGAAGCTGAGGTCTGTTTGGAGGTAGGCATAGATTTTCAAGATATTTTCACATCCTTGAGAGCTGAGTAAAACTTTGTAATAATTTTATAGAATTAATGGCACCTTACAGCTTTGAAGGGTTAGATTAAGGATTTTATAGGACCAAGTTAAAAGCTATTAAAAACACATGAAGTCTTAGATATAAAGTCAGCAATCTCTTGAGAAAATACCTTTAAAAGGAGGCAAGGCAAATATATATATAAAAAATTGACTTTAAAAGACACAGGTCTTCAAAGTGACATATCTTTCAAGGACATCTGAGGACATAGCTGGAAAAGCTCCAAGTAATTTAAGGTATAATATATTTGTATATTAAAGCCACTATGCACGAGGGTCTTATTCTTTTATCTATGGAGGAATAGAGTCAATGCTACAAAAAATTCTTTAAGAAGTCATTTATAATAAAACATACTTTCCAAGGTATATATGATAAGTATATAGATTAAACTAGTAAAACAATTTTGATAATTTAAAAACTTATGAATCATGAGAGAAAGCTATAAGAAAGTTATGCTTTCATTTAAGAAAGGTATATCACCTACAACACTACTAACCAAAATCTCTATTATCTGCCACCTCAGCACCTCAAGTTCAATGATAACGGATTTTTATACTCAGATGCACTACAAACTTTGTGTTAATTAAATTCGATTATAATCCCATTATTTTAACTCAGAAATACATTCCAAAAGAGGTGAACAAAACACTGTACAAGGACTAGGATTAGATTTCGATCTGAACCTCAGCTCAGCCACTATCGGACTCCGTGGCCCGTGGCAGGAGGGTGTTTCTCTCATCTGAAGTTTCCTCCTCCACCAAATGGTGATATCATCATTGCCTGGCCTATTCTTAAAGGTTGCTTTAATGTCAAAAAAAAAAATGATGAGTCTAAAAGTACTTTGAAAACTCTGCAGGGCTGCGTGGCCAGGTATCAGGCGACCATAACAACCAGAATTGAACTAGAGTACTGAATTGATCAGAAGTTATAATATGTACAAAATAATATTTGGTGATCTCACCACATTACATGCTCTGAAAGTTCAGAAGTGATCACAGGCCAAGGACAGTGTGCGCTAATACAAGATTGGTAATTTATAGACTGGGTCATCCTCCAGCACCTAAGTTGTTTCAAGGCTTTTCAAGAGAATTACTATCAAGTAAATAGCCAGTAACCGAGCCAGAGGAGAGCAATTATCAACCATTTCCTGCCCTACCATTCCCTACTACAATCCTGTTGTAGGAGATATTAGATCTCACCATCTTACTTCACAGTGGCTACCGATTTGGGGAAAACAACTATGGATCAAGTGATGTGCAAGGTCCTAACATTTCATTTTAACTCTCAGAGTGAAGCTTCGAGCTTTCACTATTGCCCCGATTATACAAATGAGAAAACGGGGGCTCAGTGAGGGAAATGAGCTCCCCACCATCGCGACGATACACAAACAGTGACCACACCCAGAGCTGGACCCAGGCAGCTTTGCTGCACATCTAACTCTCTGTACATACCACTTTGTCTCCAATCATCTCACCGTGCTAATCGCCGGTTGCTTTCACACTTGTCAGTTAAGGAAGAAAAACTCAAAGACAGCCTAATAGAAAAAGAGGCAAGGACTTGAATATGCACTTCATGAAAGAGGACATCCAAATGGTCACATAAACGTATGAGAAGGTGCTTGATTGTATTAGTCATCAGAGAAATGCCAACTAAAAGCATAATGGAGGTACTTGTATTCATTCACTAGACTGGCTACTGTAAAAGATAACACCAAGTGTTGGTGAGTGTAAACTGATGGAACCACTTTGGAAAGCTGTTTACCAGTATTTGCTCGATCTATAGATGTATACACATCTCATGACTTGGCGATTTCAACCTTAGACTTAAGTCCAAACGAAATGCAAATATAAACATTCATAAAATGACATGTCACAAATGTTTATAGAATCACTAATTAGAATAATCCCAAAATGGTAACTACCCAAGTGCCTCTCGACAGTAGTATGGATAATTAAATTGCGATATAGTAGCATAATGGGAGACTATGTAGCCATGAGAATGAGCAAGCTACTTCTAGTTCAGCTACATACAACCGAACAAATTAGTCTCATAAACATAATGAAGAGAGACAGAAGCTGGGCAAAAAGAACACATACAGGGTGGGAAAAAGATAATTTACAGTTATTTGTATGAAAAATAACACAATGATTAATAACTCATACAGCAAAAAACTCTGTTTGTGCACTCACAACTGTAAACCTATGTTTCCACCCCCTGTATTGTGTGGATCTGCCTGTATAAAACTGGGACATAAGAAGAACCCATTCATCACATTGAAAGTCGGACTAGAGGAGGGGAAAGCATTGGTGGGTGGGAGGGAGGATAAGGGTGCTGACATTTCTCAATTTCATTACTGGTTACAATGACTTGCTCACTTTGCAAACTTTCATTAGGCTTAACACTTACGATTTCTGCAATGTTTTGCATGTATGGGCTCCTTTAATAAACAGTTTACCAAAAAGAGTCAGTATAAATTTCTGCTCCTCAATGCATGCAACTATCAATACTATAGAAGTGTTTCAGCAGAGACACACACACAGAGCTTACTATCCCTTTAAGTTTAAGGGTACTAATCAGCTGACAGATTTTCATCTAATTTATTAAAATAAAAATAGCAAGACAATTTAGATAAAAATAGGATGATTTGCTGAGATACGAAGCTGGATTCTAAAGGAATGATTGTTAGGTATAAACCACATAATGAAGACTAGATTGTGACATTAAATAACAATGTCAAAAAGCAAGAGAGGGGCTATAGCCTACAGGGTGGACCCACTGCTCACAGGACAATTTTTAAATATGAAGATGATGTTACAAGTGTTAGAAAAGGAAGCCTAACAGAGGTGACAGCCGTGGAAGGCGAAACCTTAGAAATGAAGCATTATGGCAGGTACATAACTTTATTCGAAACCCACATACATTTCATACTCTCTCTGAGAGACAATGTTAGAGTAGGAGGAATCCTTAAGAAAACTGTCACACTGAAAAAAGGTGTTAAGTACCAGTGGACGATTGTGATACGCACACATATGTATCAGCTGATTTATATATTATAGCTAACATATATACACATATTTTTTCACATATACCCACTTTTAATTTCTAAGCTTTTGTTGGCATTTAGTACCAGTATGACCTAAGTCATTGCCCCCTTAAAATAAACAACAGATTCAAGAAAGGACACCAAGATAGTGTACTTAATGGACATTTAACGGACAAAGCCCAATCACTGGTGCTACATATAGTTCGGGGCTGCCCTTTGCCCTGCTGTCTACCTGGTCGTCCAGTGAGCAGCTGCCAGGCCCCGTGGGCCCCTGCTCTACAGGGAGCAGAGATCGCTGCCAGACACAGCAGGCTCTTTCCCTCCAAGGGGATGGAATACGTTTCAGATATTACACCCCCATAGCTATGGATTGGCTATCTATAAAGTAAACCACAATCCATATATTAAACTGCCAAGAGGCTAAACAAACAGCAGCAGGGGAGTTAGTTTCAAATTCCCAAGATAAATGTTCTAAAATGAAGAAACAGTTATTTCTACTGAGCAAGGTATAAAATTCCCTCATCTCTAAAACATAGATGTGCTATGTGCCTGATGGTCCCTTGACCCAAGTAACATGGTAAAAGTTTGAGAATTAGCAGAGGAACCAAATCTTCAAACCTTTCAGCCAGGATTCCAGAAAACAGAGATTATACTGCCTCTTCTATTCACTTACATGTTCAATGTCAGCAAGAGGACAAAAATAAGTAGGATAAAAGGCATGGCTTTATTTAAGGTCTTATTTCAGAAATCCTCTATTCAGTAGGTTATACAAACACAGTTTTCCTCAAATTCCATATATCAATAAACAGAAATTCATAAAGCTATAGAATTGTCAGCCTTCATTATATTACAAAAATGTAAATAAATTCAAGTTTTTTTACTTTTAAGATGTGCTGTATGTGGATAATTTCATACTTTCAAAACTTTGAAACACTTACTGTCAAATCCTATGAAAAAGCGATTGATTTTTTTGTTGGAAGAAAAGAAAAGCTCTCCCAGCAGATGTCGCCTTTAAAAATCTGTGTTGGTCACCTCCCGCCTGCATTTACTCTCTACGTGTCAACTGTTGCATTCAAAGGACAAACGGCACTGAACATGTAACAACTGCAAAAACCTTTAATGAAAGGGCTTTTTAATCCTTTTACTTATGAAACAAAACTGAATACTAGCTTTAAGATTTGATAGGAATATAACTATCCCTTCCCTACTCTCCCACCCCCAGTCTCCAATTTAATCATTTACATTATATCATATTATGACCTTGTTTGTGTGTCCTGGAAGTGTCACATGTATCTCTTCCAGTGGCCAATTTTCCAAGGTCACAGATTTCTGTACGTTATATGAGTCAGTATTGATTAGCCCTGTGTAGATTTTCTATTTGTTTTGCAGCCAGGACGCTCCAGCCGGTGTTGAGCACTGCAGTTTGGCCAGCATTGCAGTTTGGCCAGCCTGCAGAAACCGCCTGCTCCCTCTCTCACTGCTCCCTGGAAATAAGGTGGCTGCGTGCAAAGGAATATGGAAATAAAGCAAGCCTTGCCTCCGAGCTTGTCGGTGAGTGTGCTGCACGGCATATTGCAATTAGCATCCAATCATTCTAAGTAGTGATACTTCAGTGTTTGTGTAAGCCTGCCTTGTAGAATTTAATACTCAGACAGCCATTTTGCAAAACACAGCAGGTCCATGAAATAAGGGCTATTTCCGTGAAATAATCACAGAATAATAAAGCTGCAGTAAAGGCTGGCATTAATGCAACAGCTGTGTCATCCTTCAAATGCATGGCATCTACTCTTTTTCTGAAGCTGATCAAAATAAGATTTAATGGTAGCCTCTGTGGCTATCCTTAATTTGACAAACTCTATTGTAGTCCTCTCCAAAAGAGAATTTTTTCATGCTTTAATTCAAATATGAAAACAGGGCTACTCTAGGAAAAAGAGAGTATCAACTGGTTTGCACTGATATAGATCTCTGAGACAACGGACTTCCCAAACAACCCCCCTGCAAGTTACTGTCCACCTTATCAAAGTAACACAGCACTGAAGAAATATAAAAACATCTCCAGGAAGCAACAACAACAATAACAAAACCCTCAGAATCTCATATACCTCAGGTGCCTTGAAATCTCATTGTACAAATGATTGATTCTCTGGCCGATCTTCAGCACAAGGATTAAAAACATCTCAAAGAGGCAACATGCACCAGACACAAATAGCATTCTGAGCCCCTTGCTGAAATTCTACAGCAATAGAAACTTACATAGGACACCCGTACTCGCCGCCGATGCACCAGCCCACAGCACTGCATGAAGAGCGGTGCAGAATGCAGTCAGCGTGTGGCTTCACCCAGCTGCACTGTGCCTTGTCTTCTCATCAGAGCCACTGTCCATTTCTTCCCACCTTCCGACTCCCAGGTAAGAGGCATGGGCAAATCCACACTTCACTTCTGCCTCCTAGGTAGTTTCTAAAAACACCACTGTTCTGGCAGACATGCCCGAACTTTGTTCTCCCTGTTTCTCTTTTGTAGGTAATTTGATATCTTCTTCTTCAGACAGTGGTTGATTGACCAGAAATCTACCAAAAGTATCATTCATTTCCCTGCAATAACTATTGCTAATACATCGTGACGACCGGTGGATCATTAGAGTTTCTTGGCAACGTTTTTACAGTAGCCATTCTCAACTCAGGAGGTTTCTGAACATCAGAGAATCTTGCATTTCACAAGGCTACAGTTTCCTCCTGCTTTGTGCAAGAGGAGGCCTACCCCTGATGCTGTTTATGTTACTGCTTCTAAGAACGCTGCTGCTCCCGAGGCTGCTCTGCCATTATTCCCTTCTTCCCGGAGCAGACTGGCAGCAGCATCCTTGCTTCAGTGTTCCCTCCGTAACACTTTGGGCATATCTGATCAGTGATCTCTCCCTCCTCCCTGCACCCTGAAAAATTACCAAGTCTAGACTTTAATTCACTCTGGATTCCTAGGACGACAGAACCACCCTCCAAATTGTCAGATGCTTTGTCTCCAAGTACGCAGTTCACAGGAATTGTAGAAAGGATGCTGGAGTGACCTCAGGACCCAGCTCCTTCAATCACTGCAGCTAACCCAGCTTTTTTTTTTTTTTTTTTTTGCTTACTGCCAAATATTCATTTTCTACATTAAAGCACATTAAATAAACATTAAATAACTCTGGCAAGCAAATCTGATCAGAGCCAGAGCAAATTAACTAATTAGATAACATATCACCTATGATTTAGATATACAAAGCTAAATAAGGCTGCCTTCCAAGCACGAGAGCTTACAAATGACTATTACCTGTAACCTATAATTTATACCCTTTTCTAAAGACTGAGTGTGCAGAGACTGAGCTGATCATAACATTCTTCCTAAAAGGCCTTATCCATGTCACACCAGAAGAGTTATTAAGTCATCTGGGGATAAAACTGTTAATTTGTATGACACCAACCATTCGATTTAGCAATGGTTTGCATAGACTTTCAATGTGCCACAGTCATTGGTCCACATTTGCCCCCGGCCCAAGTCCTTCCATGCACTGTTGCAGCCTGAGAAGACGTATTAACTATTTCATGTCGCAGATTGGGGTCACCCACAATGATGCTCTTCAGGCCCACAGCAAGTACAAGGCTATTAATTCCCAACAACCACTGACATTTCCTTAAAACCTATGACTTAAAGTAACAATTCTATATTATTATAAGTAGCCTAAGAGGTGATTAGAGCTGGAGGGAAAAAACCATCCTCCCTTAGTTCTATATTCTGATTTGACTAATAAAATAACCGAGGCCCCAAATGGTGAAGTGTTTTGTCTACAAGTAACATTAGCAATTGTATTACCAACACCTACCAATTTATAAAACTTAAATAGCCTGCAAGTTTTCTGTGGCTTTATCATATATTTTTTAGTCTTCTATATATTTAAAGATCCAAAAAGCAAATATGGATAGACTATAGATTGACAATAAGGTTACTTTTGTGATTATGTCATAAACTTGAAATGAAACAAAATTTCTCAATCGCATAGCAAATTGGATGTTTGAAAAAAACTGTACATTTTCCGGACCATGCAAGGAGTACTTCTAGTAGGTAGGATTTCAGTTTGTTTTTTTTAAGAAACTTCAATGAGAAATATAGTATATAAGAGAACATAATTCAGATTCAGCTTTTTCTTAAGGACCCTTCATCAACATCAATCAGAACACATGTGCCAGAATAACTGAATTTAAAAAAAGAATAAAAACTCAACATTAAAGTATGATGAAAACGTTGGAGGCATCATCTCTTCAATGATTCTGAACTGATTTGTAATTCACTGAACTTTTCATCAACTATGATATTATCATACACAATGAGAGAGACCCCCAGTTCACCCAAGATTCCACCCACCTCGCCATTTGAGAACCCATGAAGGATGCCAAGCACTAATGTTGATTCGGGTAAATAGTTATTGAGCACCTTCCTTTTTGCTGAGCATTGTGCCAGATGCTGGGGGTAGGAGATGAATAAAATACAATCCACACATGTCTTTAGACACTTACAACAAAACAGGGGGAAAAGAACAATGTTTAGTGCTATGAGAACACCAGAGACACAACTCCCACGCAGGCCTACAAAGAACACTGAAGGCGTCACAAAGGTGGGAACTCCTGGTATGGCCTTTACAGAGTGGATAGAAGGTAGAATTACATCCAGTAGGAAAGGGAGACAGAAAGACTCCCTGGCAATGGGGTAGGAAATACAAAACACAGAAGATTATATAGAGTATATACAGAAAACATGCTGTTGATAGAGACTCTACTAGAAGCATGCATATAAATATTCATGATATAATCAGATGACAGGGATACAACCAAAGTCCCTCAAACTAAACTGGGATCTTCCCCAAATTCAGTCCTTATTCATCTGTATGTCCCTGACAATTAGCACAGCAACAGACACATTAGCAGCTACGGCCGAGATCCATCGCTGGCCCTCTTTAGCCATTCTTACTTCATCTGTAAGAACAGAACTCAACATGTTACTGCTGGGCGAATATCCCAGCCTCCTTTGCAACCTGGTATGGTCTTTGAACCAGATTCTGCTTAACAGAATAGGAATGGAAATGAAATGTGCCAACGTCTCAGTCATGTGTCTCCTCTTTCTCTTTTTCCCCTCTTTTGCTGAATTGAATGTAGATATGAGGTCTGTCCAGAAAATGTCCAGCCATTGTCAATAGAATGAGAATGGTTTGCGTGACATCAATGTAACCTGGCAGTCAAGGAAACTACAATGTGCATATGTGAAAAATGATGGCTTTACTACACTAGTCAGTGGGGTGTTAGACACCATTGACCTCACATGTGTACTGTATGGTTGTCGCGTTCAAAATGACTGAGCGAGTAGAGCAACAAATCTGCATCAAATTTTGTGTTAAACTTGAAAATTCCTCTGGGAACTATTCAGATGATTCAGAAGTCCAAAGCTATGGGCAACTGGTGACTAGCAGCTTCATCATGACAATGTGTCTGCTCATGCATCATGTCTGGTGTAGTTTTTTGGTGAAACATCAAATCACCCAGGTGACTCAGTCCCCCTATAACCCATATTGGGCACCCTGTGACTTCTGGCTTTTCCCAAAACTGAAATCACTTTTGAAAAGGAAGAGATTTCAGACTGTTGATGAGATTCAGGAAAATGCAATGGGTCAGTGGATGGTGATTGGGGGAACTGTGTGAGGTCCCAAGATGCCTACTTTAAAGGGGACTGAGGCATCATTGTCCTATGTACAATGTTTCTTGTATCTTGTGTCTTCTTCAATAAATGTCTCTATTGTTCATATTACATGGCTGGGTACCTTCTATACAGACCTTCTAGTGCCAAGAGCTGGAACAGAGCAACAAGACAGAAAGAGCCTGCGTCCCTAGGGCTGTGTGGCTGCCAAGTTGGCCCTGTGTTGCCCACATCTGGACTATAACATGAAAGACACACTCCTACATTAAGTCTCTTATACTCTGCCCTCAGTGCAGATGCTAAACCTATATTTTTAAAAGTACATACTTCAACGTGTTTCTAGAACGAATGGTTAACTCCCAGAATCTAAGACCATGCAGGAGGTGGGGGGGTTGGAAAGGGGAAGGAGGAGTGCGGGGTCCGGAGAACAGGCTGGGACCAGACTGCGAAGTACCCTGAACACCACGGCAAAATAATGAGATTTTATTTGTAGGACACACAGTATTATAAAAGCTGTTAAATGAGAAAATATCTGTTGTTTTATTAAGATAGAAGGGGAGAATCCCCAGAGTGTTTGATTTACAAAACTAGTCAATATTTCTATATTACTGAGAAATCTGAAGCTTTTAAGCGTCTGTAGTTATCTGCAATAAATGTCTACTAAATAATCAAATCAAACAAAGTCAATAACACTAGTTGTTTGGTTCATGTAGCTAAATCACAAACCTAATGAGTTGTTAAACTTGCTACTTTATTATAATGTGAGATACATGAAATAAAATATTAAAAAGTGACAGTGAGAAGTAGAACAACAAAAGCAACACTAAATACAACGGAAGATAATGCCTATGACGTCAATCTTTAAAGTCCAGGAGACTCCCTCCTGGGCAGTCTTCGTAAGGCATGAGAATTAATGCTGATTTACTATTCACTTATATATTATTATTAGCTAGGAGAAATAAAGTGTGCCATGACTGCTAGGCATTAGATGAAGTTCATTTTTTGAGAAGAAGACTCTGATAACAAAGGGAAAGACCATACCTGGAGGAGCCTCTGCCGAGGACCAGAAGGCCCCCTGTCTGACTGAGTGCGGAGGACTTGTGTCGTTCTGGCTTCCAGAAAGGAGTGCCCCTCCCTCATGGACACTCCGGCCCACACGTTCACTGAGCTCTCCTTTCTTAGTGTGTTGCTACAGCTGCAACCATTCAGAGCCCAGGATTCTTAAGTGCTCCGAAAACGTGTCCACTAACACCAGTAAAAATAAACCAAAAGAGGGACCATGCATCTGTCCTCATGCATTCAGTCAGTAACATCAGCCATGCGCTACTCACTGTGAGCCTGTGGCTGACAGGTACCAGTGATAAAAGGACCAGGAACAGAGAGACATGGTCCTTGACTGCAGGGAGGTTAAAAGCCAGGAGAAACTCAAGTTGAAACAAATAAACACACAATTACAAACTGAGAACCTCTTTGCAAGAAAGTACAGAATACTATGGAAATGTATAGCAAAGAGGTATCTTCTAGGATTCGAGGTGTCAAAGCTTCCCTGAGGAAATACCATTGAGCTGAGGTCTTGAGGGTGGGAAGGCAGTAACCACATGCAGGAGAGAGGGGGAAGGAGGAGGGAATAGAGCAGCCATCACAGATGGAAAGAACATTATTTCTAAAGCTCTTTGTGGCAGAAGGGGGACTTGCTGCGTTTAAACAGCTGGAGCATGAAGCGAGAGGGACAGTGGGGCAGGATGGGGTTAGAAAGGCAGATGGCAGCCAGGTCATGAGGACCATGCTGAGGATTTTCATCTCTTTACTAAGAGCAGTGGGAGTCCATTCATACAGATAACAGGCATGACCAAATCAGTATCATTTAGGATGCACTTTGGCAGAGGAGCTGGAGCTAGACTGGAAGATGGGCCAGAGAGGAAGCAGGGAGACCAGCTAGGAAACTGCTCTAATTATGCAAGTAAAAGATGATAGTATCTTGTATGAGGCAGTAGAGATGGAAAGTCAGAGAAGTGGATGAATTGATGAGATAATTTAGGAGAAAAAACAAGTTAAGTGCATGCATAAAAAAACAGAAAAAGAAACACAATGTAAAAGACACGCACTCCTAAATCCTCTTCATTCTGGGTATTTCCAGCCACTAGTGGACTTCAGTGGCCTGTGGCACAACCCATGACAAATCTTGGATCTCACACCAGTTCCCGCCTGCATCTCTACTAGCTCAACCCTTACTTCTCCCCTTAGAATGCTGCATATAATTTCTCCCTGGCATCTTTCACCTTCCACAGAACTCCACTTCTTTAGCCAACCAAAGCACCACTCTATTTTCTTCCAGCTTCTATAGATTTAAAACCTTCTCTTTTTCTCTGCCTTTTCTGTCTCACCACACTGTCTGAGTCCCCTTTTTATCTATCCTTTTTTTTTTTTTCTGGACCAACAATCAGGCATTTCCTCTCAGTCATCAGCCTGGCATCACCGGTTTATTCACCATCTATGTACAGATTTCAGCAGCAGTGAATCAAATAACTGTAACTACAAGCAGTATCATGGGGAAGAAGTCATACTTCGAAAATGAATAATAATCACAGTACGTATCCTAGACTTCAATGGTAAGATGAAAACATATTTTGTGTGCTAGAGTTAGAATGCACAGGCTACATTCCAAATGGAGGGAAAGGTCTGCACAGTAACCCTAATACATCCCAGGTCTCTCAGAGCACCGTCATATTGAAAGAAATGCAACCCAACAACAGAAAGTAATTGAAAATCAAGCCAATCTCCACTGCACAGCTCAGGGAACAAACCAGCAACACCAGTTCAATCTGCCTTCTTTCCCTCCCCATTCTCTCCTACACTAAAGCTACTTGCAAGCTGGTCCTCACTCTGCAACACAAACAAAACCTCAAACAATTCCTTTCCCAGGTGTTCAGCTTCCCAATTCCCTCTCTCTTCCTTAACCTATATATTTCCCAGCCTTACATTAGGAAGATTTGATTAATTTCTGTACTTATATTTCCTATTTCACTCATTCCTTGGCTTTGGTACAAAGAGGGCCAGCAAACAAAAATCCCTCCCGTGAATTCTGCATCTCTAGCCCTCTCTCTCCCCACACTTCACGTTGTGTAAGACAGGGCGGCTGGCGGTGAGGGAACGTTTGTAGGTGCTGACAGAAGAAATGCTAAGCAGGCAAAGACAAAGTCCTCTTCATTACGGGAGGTGGAGGATAAGGAAAGAGAGTGGAATGGCCAGGAACATTCGTGGTTAACATTTTTTCAGAGAATCCATTTGACCAGTTCATTCCATTCATTATCGCTGTAAGAAAAGGCAACCTGTGTACAAAGGAAGACAACCCTGACAAATCTCTGATGATAATAAGATGAAACACTTCAGGGCAGCTATTTTGATTTCCTGTCTCTTTGAAAAGACCAAGAGAGATGTATGCATTTTGTCTCACTGCCATGCAACACTCCTGCTAGATTTTAGAATTCTGTGCTATATGTATAAACACACAAACACATGTGTATTTTTATTAAGATTCTTATCTGAAAGAGTGCCTTCAGGGCCAGTCCTCCCACTCTCTGAATAACCCCAGCAGGCAACTCATTTACAAAACCGACAACTGGCAGCTATGTAAAAATCCATGGCTGAAGTGGAAAGCTGAAGAATGACAGGCAGCATGCACGGACCCTTCCCAGAGATGCTCCTTTGATTTTCCTGAGACCCCCTAGGAGATGAGTGCTGCCTTTAGCTTCACTTTATAAACAAAGGAATCGGGGCATGATGAGGTTAATTGCCCAAGAACAAGACAGAGCCAGGAGTCCTATACAGAAGTTTGACTCCTGAGTCCATGGTCTTCCCGTGCTCTCCACTGAACGTAAACATTGTTTTGGTAGGTTGGCCCTGGAGGAGCACACAGTGATTGATTAACTCATCCAATCACACAACAGACACTGTTTTTGGTCCTGAGCCAAAGTCAGTCTGCCCTCCAGGGGTCCTCCCGCTGGTTCCCCGAGTCACCCTCACCGTTCTGCAAAACATGTCACTCCTGAACTGCTTCCTTTCTCTTTCTTACAAAGTCTGAGATTTTACCAACTGGAAAATTTATTTACATAACAAGTATCTTCTCAGAAAAGGTAAACATTGCCCATTTATAGAAGCTGTAAGTCATCTGTGCAAGTTAAATTATTTAAAACCTTATTTTATCTGTTTATATTTATCTGTTCCCCCATCTTGCGTCAGAAATAATTTAAGAAATAATTGTCAAGAATACATTTTAAAATAACATTGAAATAGCATAAAATAAAAGAGGGATTGAAAGGAAAAAAAAGAGTAACCAACACAGGGACAAAAAACCAAGGCAGAGATGAGGCTTGAAATGCATCCCATAATAATTGGTGCACTTCTTACAAATGAGCCATACATTTGGCTCTAAGCTTTCTATTAGCCCACTCAAAAAGGAAAACTCGGTCAGTTATATAAATTACTGTCCGTGCACTTAAAATACACCCAATGCTGACAAGAGTGACTCTGCTTGGCACCAACACCAGGCGCTGGATTCTCCTGGAAGTCCCCATAAAAAGGAACATTGTGTAAAGTGATAAACAGCACACCTGCAAGATGTCCTTGAGATAAATGCCACAAGAAGTTTTAAAGAGCTGCTTCTGAGACTGACCTTCCCTGGAAACTAAGTTTCGCCCCATACCAACAGTCAATAGGATAATCCAGGGGAAGGAGGGGAGAATGGGCAGAGAAGGGACCTAACTCCTTACAGATTCGGCGTGGCCCACAGTGTTATCGGCAGTCATGATCGCAGAGACCTAACGTCACTGATGCAGCTGAGTGAGTCTGTGCCTTTCATCTTCAGACCAGCTATCAAGGAGGTACTGTTACTTTTTTTATCCCTGGATTGTAAGGAAGCAACTGGGTTAAGGTAGAAATGGCGTTTGAACCTATATCTGTTGAATTCCAAAGCTCTTGTGCCCAACCACTATGTCTCCAGAGACTGATTGATTGGACTGATTGACTGAGTTTTAACCCTTCACTGGAGGATATATTTATTGATTTTAGAAAGAAAAGAAGGCAAGGAGGGAGAGGAGAACAGAGAGACGCAAAGAGATATCAGTTGGTTGCCTCCCATACATACCAAGACAGAGGATCGAACCAGCAACCTAGGTTTGTGCCCTGGATTATGGAGACCCAACCCATAATGTTTTGGTGCAGGGACTGATGCTCCAACCAACGGAGCCACCTGGACAAGGCCTGAGGTGTGTTTTTTTTTGAATGTTTATTTCTTTTACCTGAATGAAATGGTTATTTTCCAAGAATATATAATTTAAGAAAAAATGGCTTAAGAATTGACTTTAATTAGTAGAGAAAAAATATGGGGAAATCCCTCTACAAATGCATCCATTGAACATGGTTTCAGAAGACAGTCCTCCCAAATGTTTGAAGAACTGCTAGGTCAGGCGCTGTATAAAATGTCCCAGGGCTCCAGAGTGGCAGGGGTAGACTGTTTACTCCAAACAATCCCGCTGCGCATTGTTTCTCATTGATGACCTTACAGACATTCGATGACACAGACCCCAGGACTGATTTTATTTGGCTAGTTCAACACAGATCCTTCTGATATACCAGTAACCCAGCTGGGAGACAAGAACACTTAAGACAAGGCCACTCACTTGTCTTTAAAGCCAATGGCTTGTTCTCTGAGCACTTCATTACCATGCAGAAATTGTCGCGAATGGGATGAAGAGGAGGTGCGCGTAGCCTCACGCAGTGAGCACTTGGGGAATACAAACACAGGTGGGAGGGCGCTGGTGCTGGAGGGAAGGCTTGGTGATGTTGGGTCTTTAAATAAAGGCTTGTTAAGATAGTAGAGACAGGGACATGAAAATGGAGGAAGCCAAAGATAAATGCTGTAGTTCAAAAGAGTTTGCCTTGGTTTCGTTTCTACATTAACTCTACTACAAAGGTCACGAGTATGGGAGACCTTAATTGTAAATCTTTAGTTTGTCTGAAGGTAAAATACTTCCTCCCATTGTTGTTGTTTGAAGAGTTCCCCACATATAGAATGGACAACTTGGAAAAAGGCAGGATAAAACTGAGGGAGGCAGAGCGGCCTGACGGACTGGCTGGAGGAGATGCGTTAAAATAATCAAATGCCAGCTGCCTTGTAGCATGTCATTAAACTGGCCCAATCTCTACATTTAAGATGATTTTTGGAGGATTAGACATGAACAGGAGCTAAAAACGTGACAGAAGGTGTATGTCTGTCTGTGCTGGTATGCACATATACATTTTAGCAGAAATGGAGTTACATAGAAATTACTAACTATGTTAGAATAGATGATCAAAAATCACTTAGTAAACTCTAAAAATAGACTAGTAAATTTGGTATTAATATCACCTTGTGTTTGTTTTAGATACTATATAAATATATAAATGTGCTTTAATGTGCTTTTTCAGTTCATCTTATCTTCAAAGGAAAGCATACAGTATTATTCTAATCCTAATGGGAAACTGAGTGTTTTCAAATTAATCTAATTAATTTAGAAGATTGCTTTAACGAACTCCATTTCATAACAGATTGCTGGGTCCCTCCTGTGTATGGGGCACTGTGGTGGATGTTAGCCAAAAAGAGATGAGAATTGGCTCAGGAGCATCAAAGACCTTCCTCAGATTCACTTATAAAAGACTCTAGATACTTCCACATGATGCAAAATGTTTCTTTTAAGAAAAAGCAGGAAAATAACATTTGGGGCCAAATTTTGTATAGACTTTAAGAATCTGTTAACTTCCATGGAAATATTCTCCCATGTTGCCAAACTTTCTGTTTCCTACTAAACTCAAGTCTGAAAACAAACTGATTTTTTTTTTTTTTTACTATTTCTGGTCCTTTTCCAATTATGCTGCAGGTACAGGGTTAATACGGTTTCAATATTTTTTTTAAATAAATGCCTACCTTAAATACTCCGTGACATTAAAAACACCAGGCTAAACCTAGACATCAAGAATATACAAAACAAATTTAGTGATACAAGAATTCCATTAAAAATAACTGCAGAAATATCAAAGAAGAAAAGATAAAGAATTATGTTTATATTAAAGATGGAAAATAGGCAAATACAAATTGTCAAGGAGAATTTTTAAAAAACTAAAAATTGCCCTGGCCAGGAGGCTTGGTTGGTTGGAGTGCTGGCCCTTATACCAGGGGGTTGCAGGTTCAAATCCTGGTAGGAGCACATGTCGCAGGCAGCCAAATCAGTGTTTCTCTCACATCTATGTCTGTCTGTCTTTCCCCCTTTCTCTCTAAGATCAGTAAAAAATTAATTAATTGATTAATGAATTACGAAATAGCCCTGGCTGGTGTGGCTTAGTGGGTTGAGTACCAGCCTGCAAACCAAAGGATCACCGGTTCGATTCCCACTCATGATGCATACCTGGGTTGTGGGCCAGGTCCCTGGGTGGGGCGTGTGAGAGGCAGCCAACTGATTATTTCTCTTGTGCACATGGATGTTTCTCTCCCTCTCTTTCTCTCTCTCTCGTCCTCTCTCTAAAAATAAGTAAATAAAATTTAAAAAAAATAAAAACCTTAAAATGTGACATTGGCCCATAAAAAATATAGGAAAAACTATATCCATTGAGCCATTGGCCTAGTTTTGAACTTCCTAACCTAAGCAAATAATATTAGAAACACGTTAATAGATTAGGGAAGAAATACAAGGTTAATGTTGAAGGATAAGTCCTTGGGGAAAGAGAAAATAAATTGGAGTTATTAGCCTAATCTAAGACTCAATTGCTTAAGTGTTTCTGTTCATGCAACGAATATCTTGGGAACCTTCTGGACATCAGGCCTCGGTGCAGACACGGATGATACATCAGTAAGTGACTTAAAATCTCTCTCTCATGGGAGCAAATATTAAATTTTAGGCATTAATATTAAATAATATTTAAAGGTGTCAACATGCAATTTTTTTGCATTGGGTAAAGAGGGGTAAAGAATAACTGATAGGGAAGGGTAATTTTATCTTTTATA
The DNA here is from genome assembly GCF_021234435.1 of Artibeus jamaicensis. Lineage (NCBI taxonomy): Eukaryota > Metazoa > Chordata > Mammalia > Chiroptera > Phyllostomidae > Artibeus > Artibeus jamaicensis. Next base: position 478,123 of record NW_026521995.1, on the reverse strand, counting down.
GTTGGTCAGGGAGAGACCTTAAAAAAGATAACCTCTGAGTAGAATAAAGCTGAGGGAATAAGACATGTGACCATCTGGGGACATACGAACCTAGGGAAGTGCTGGGAGAGGGAATGCACTTGACCCACAACGCATAGTGACAGCAAGAAGGTGCCTGTAGCTGGAGCCTGGTGACTGGCCAGGAGCGTGACCATTCAGGGTCTTTAGGTGACTGGATTTGAATCCTATTGCAAAGAGAAACCACTGGAGGACTTCAAAAAGAGTACATGAATTGATTCTCATCTTAGAAGGGGCATTCCATCTGCTCTATGGAGACTGCTAAGGTGGATACAAAGAGAGAATTGTTGAGACAATTTCAGTAGTTCAGGTGAGAGAGGGAGACTTGGTCTAAAGCATTAGGGAAGAAATCTTGAGAAATGGTAGAATTCTGGATATATTTTAAAATTAATTTTTTATTTTTATTTATTTTTAGAGAGGAAAAGGGAGAGAGAAAGAGAGGGAGAGAAACATCAATGTGCAGTTGCCTCTCATGTGCCCCTCCGCTACCAGGAACCTGGTCCACAACCCAGGCATGTGTTCTAACTGGGAATTGAATCAGAGACCCCTTGGTAAGCAGTCCAGCACTCAACCCACTAAGCCATACCAGCCAGGGATGGATATATTTTAAAATTAGAGGTGACAGGATTGACCTATAGATGGATAGTGTGTTAGACAAAGAAACCAGGAATGACCCCAGTTTGGAAAGGGGGAAGTTGAATGCAACAACCGTGTGAGCGGCAGCTCCATTTACTGAGAAGTGCAACACAGGGAGGAGCAGGTTTGGAGGAGAAAACAACAAATACTTTCCAGGGCATGTTTTCAGAGGCCTCTAGCATATCAAACTGCAGATGTCGAGTAGGCATTTTAGCATATGATTCGAGAGTTCAGAAAAGAAGTTTGGGTTGAGACAGAAACTTAGAAGTCATCATATAAATGGTTGTTTTTTTAAAAAATGAGACATTCCCTAGAGAATGTGGATAGTGAAGAGACCTAGAAACTGATCCCTGGGGCATCTCACCATCTAGAGGTCAGGAGAAGAGGAGCGATCATGAGGGAAGGAGAAAACTAGGACAGCGTGGTACTCGGCAGAAGAGGAAGCGAGGAAGTGATTTTCTCTGCCCATCACCAACAGGAGGTCAAGTAAGAGGTCCACAGAGAACAGATCATCAGATCTAGTTAGGTGGAGGCCATGGGGGCTTGTGACTAGAGTAGACTCACTGGGGGGATGAGGGCAAAAGTCTGATTGAAATAAGTTCAATCAAGACAAAGATCCAACCTGATGCAGAGAATATAGAGAGGTTTGTCAAAATTTGGTTTAGTGAAGAGTAGAAAAATTAAAACAGCCTCAGTAACAGGTGGGGATAAGGCATTTTTCACCTAGAATGGGAGGTATTACAGAAAAGAGAGGCAGGGTGGACAAGATGCTCTAAAAGAGACCATGGATAATGGCAGGAGCAAAGTCCTTGTTTGGGCCAGAAGGGATGGAAGGGCCAGAGGGGATAGAATCTGCTGCATAAAAGCAAAGTGGTTGGCTGAGATGGGCCCTTAGGTCATCCACTCTGGCAGGAAGCAGGGCAGAGAGTCTGTGCACAGCAGGTACGATCGATTTAACGGAAGTGGGAGTAGGAAAGTCTTTTTGGAGACTTGCTATTTTCTCAGATGGAATTAGAAGAAAGGTCATTAACTGAGAATGAGAAGATGGGAGAAAGTGTTAAAGATTAAGAACAAGCAAAAAGGTGTAGAAAGTCATCTTAGAAGTGGTTGAGTGGAATGACCAGGGAAATAGGATGAATACGAAGCACTGAGGGCAGCACATCTGTGGTCATGAACTTAAATAAAAACAGCCTCCCTATTTGTGATTCTTACCCCTGGCCCTCACCTCATGTTCATCTTCTCAAGTCCCAGGGCAGTGTCAAGGAGAGATTTATCCAGGCTTGGGATTTCCCAGGAACACCGGACAGAGGGAGAAATAAGCAGAGAGTTGAAAGTGTACGTGTATGCATGCAATGGAAACAACTGTAAGCGGCGAAGTGAGCACAGTGGGGAAGGGGAGTGATGGGCCACTGAAAGATTTTGGTGACAAAGATACATAATTAAAAAACAGAATGAGAATTTTTGCAGTGTAATATGAGACATGTCAAATGAGATCACAGGCATTCTTTTCTTTTCTAAGATGTCTTCAAAAGAAGTTGCCAGATGGGAGGGAAGGAGGGGAGATGAATGAAATATGAAGTGATGGAGAAGGACAAACGGGTGGTCACAAAATGGTCATGGGGATGGAGACTACAGCATAGGGACCACAGTCAGCGATATTGTAATATCCATGCAGGGTGCCAGGTGGGTACTGGAAATATCAGGGGAATCCGTTTGTAAAGTATATGACTGTCTAACCACTATGCTGTACACCTGAAACTAATCCAAAATAATACTGAATATAAACTGTAATTGAAAAATAATTTTAAAATGAAAAGCAAAGTTCATCTCACAATACTGTACTAATGATGGAGCAACATGAAAGCAGAAGGATGGATGAGGTAATCTCCATTTTCTCGTTCCTTGTTGATTCAATTAGTTGAGAACACTGAGAGAATGACAGATGCATCAGAAAAAGCCACAAATTTAAGATCAGAAAGAGGAGAACTTGGGGAGAGTCATTTGCTTAATGATAAAGGACTTCAAAAAGTAGTGTATTATCATACCACGGAGGTTTTTATTACTCCAATTTAAGAACCAGACAGTTCCAAAGGTGAAATAATTGAACTATGAATTTTCCTTTTTGAAAGATTCAACTCATTATGTTCAATACAAACAATTTTTTGCTCCTTTCTAAAGAACAGTTCATTTGGGTCCTAACATCAACTTAATTGGCTCTGAAGAAGTGGGGTTTCTCTAATGAATTTTTAAGCTTATGTTTATACATTTAAATTTTATTTTTCTCATTGGGAAGATTTATTATGTAAAGTATCAACAGACATGCCTAAAATTGTAGTAAGATTTTTTTGAAGGTGCAATGGAAAGAACGTAGTCCTTTGACATTTAGTGTCCCCGACAATCTTCCTCCATCCAACTTTTTTGTCCCTTAGTTCTACCTGGCTTATCATAAGGGGGGAGGGGGAATATGCTTCAGTGTCTCTTTATTGGGAGTCGTCAGTATCGGTTGGATACAAGGATCTGAGGGACTTGAGGGTTGATCAGTACAATGGTATGTCCCAGCGTGGCAATGGCACACACAAGCTTTTCTGGGTGACTAAGCAGGATGTCCCCCCAGCAGGAGTCTGTCCAGAACTATGGCACACAGGGGTTGTCACTCGGAGGGGAGCAGGACAAGGGGGAGGGGGATGAAAGAAGAACCTCAGTGTCTGGGCGATGTCTGTCACAGCTCGGGGGGGGACTTGCAGGGAAGAGACCTCAGAGGGCTCCCTTACTCACCAGCTGGGGGCCTTAGAGGCCCGAGGCTCAACCTTATGTACAACCAGCAGGTGCGGGTGAGATTTTGGGGGGTGTACAAAGCAGGCAGGAAAGGGTTAAAAATCTGTTTGCTTGGGCTCTGTTTAAAACAACTGGATGTATAAGAATACATCTGAATGTATTTGAATTTGGCACCAGCCAACTTTTGAGCTAAGTGGTTTCAGCCCTCACTGATGAAATAAACAATACTAAGAGGCCACCTTTGGCTCCTTTACATAACAGAGGAAGTAGGGGAAATATTGTTTTAAAGAGAAATAGAGAATGAGGAGCCTATTGGTTCCGCTTTCAAAATTCTGATATTCCCTTGTATTACAATAATTATAATAATAGCTTAACATTTAAGGATTGTTTACTGTGTTCCCTTTTAATTTTCACACCAACCCTTCAAGCTAACATTTTTGTACCCATCTACCACATGGGAAAAATGAGTCTAGAGAGGTTATGTACCTGGCTTAAGTTCACACAGCAAAGGAAAGTGGGGCAGGGCTTCAGTCCTAGGGGGTCTGGATAGTCTCGATGGAGAGTTGGTGTGATAAACCACAAGAGCATCCAGATGCTTGTCTAAGGCTTTTTCCTCTGAGACCAGGGGGCACTCCAGCCTTTCAACCTAGAGCCGTTCTCTGGATTCTTGGAGTGGAACAGCCAACGGAGGATGCTTCCTGAACATCCCCTCCCTCCTAGTGCCACAGTGAACACTGGCTCCTCACACCCTCCCCGGCCAGCACCGACCCAGTGACACCGGTGGGTTGCTTCACAACTCCTGACTAGTGGGACAACCACCCATATTTGAAAGCAAGGTCCAAATAAGAACGCATGAAAGGCCTTTCCCCACTTGGTAAAGTAGGAACACTTTCTGGCCCCGGAACTTCCAATCTCTCTTAAATTAGAACTCTATGCTCTGCTCTGGAACACAACTCCCTGGAAAGCATAAGGCCTCGTAACAGTTGACCTCACTTCTTGGTGGAGGAAATTATGGCAATCATGTGACTAGCTGCAAAGACAAAACACATTTTGTATTCTCCTGACAAAAATAAAAATGAACACAGGTGCCAGTATTACTTTCAATACCTCCACCCTGGTTCAGCGAGACGCATGCAACAGACCCACGGGGGCAGTTTTGTACTACATGTACCTCTATTAGTTTCCTTTGGCTGCTGTTACAAACCGCCACCAAGCTAGTGGCTTAAAACCCCACAAATGTATGATCTTACAGTTCTGGAAGTCAGAAGTCCAAATACAGTCTTCCTGGGGAAAAAGTAAAGCGTGGGCAGAGCTGCATTCCTTCTGGACGCTCTACAGTGAATGTTTCCCCACCTTTTCCAGCCTTTGGAGGCGCTGCATCCCTTTGCTTCTAGCCCCTTCCCATCTTCAAAGCCAGCACTTCCACACTCTGACTCGGCTTCAGCAGACTCCATCTCCCTCTCCAATTCTCATTCTTCCCTTTTCCTGTAGGGACCCTTGAAATTACACTGGGCCTTCCAGGATAACCCAGGGTAATCTTCTCAGCTCAAGATCCTTAATGAAATTGCATCTGCCACCTCAGACAACATAGTTATGGGTTCCAGGGATTAGTCCATGAACCTGTGGTGAGGGGTGGCACTTGTTACCCCCCAGGGCTGTGTGTGCTGGGTAAGGAGCCACTCCTTCCCTAAGGATGCTTTGCTGTTGAAGCCTTACAAACCTTGATCAAGTCCTCCCACAAAAGGCTGGTGAAAGAATCAGCAAGGCAACTCAGAACTTTGAAATTAGCAAATGAAATCAAAACTCCCAGACGACAAACCGCCGAGGTGCACTTCTGCCTCTACTGTGGCCAACGATCAATATCATGTTTCATGGGAGTGTGAGCGGCGCTTTTTACGAGATTACGCTGCACGTTAGGAAAAGTCCTATCCTTCAGGGAACCCCATTGTCACTGACATACAGGAGTTGAAAAAATGGTTTAATAATTCCAACTTCAGTTTTTAAATGATGTTTGTTCCAAGGTAAATACTGGTGTCTGAAATTCAATGCTTAATTCAACAACCTCATGTGATATGGACCCCAACACAGAGACCAGACATCTGTGCTTCCAAAGGGACTCTTTTATGATGCCGTTTTTTAAAAGTCACGAAATCCCTTTTAATGATGTGACAGACTTGCAGCCAAGGTCACTGTGACAGATAGCAAGGACACTGTACCATGGAAATGCCAGCAGGGTCCACCTAATTGAAGACTTTTAAATAGTCAAGAAGAAAAGCCCGCACCTCCTCCCCTGCAGGCTGCATGGGATTCGAGTCTTCCCAGCAGGGCGGCGCCAGGCAGAGCAGCTGTGTCTCACAGCTGAGCAAACGGGGCACAGGGCGCACTTTGGAGAAAGGGGGAAAGTGACAGGTCCAAGGACACCAGTGGGTGCCAGGGCTCGGATTTCAACTCCAAGTCTTTAGACACCAAAACCCTCTTTCGTTAAACTTTGCCAGTTTGTCTTGGATTGTGCTTTTTCTTCCCGTGTGTACTCTCCATGATGACCCCAGCAAGCAGCCGTGGTGCCCCTGCCGCTAAACACAGAACTTCCCGCCTCACCAGGTCCCAGCTCTCCAGGAGTCTCGTGAGTCCCAATTTTGTTTTTAGCTCAAAGAAATGTTTGAACAGAGTTTTGTATTTAGCCCTATAATATTTAATATAACAATGAGTCCAGATAAGTGTTAAAATAGAGACATTTTGTTTTAGTAGTCCTGAGGGCTCTAAAATAGGTTTTTTCCATCTCTACCAGAATATTTGATAAATTTGTTTCAATATTATTGAAAATATAAATATATCAATTTAGAAAATAATAATATTAGTCTTTATCTCAATATATAAAATCAAGATTTTGTTTACAAAGTTTCTTTAAAAATTACCTATTTTTACTTAATTGCACTTACAATACAGTTGAATTTAATTTCTTCTTGCTGCATGGTTACCATTTTTTAGGAAATATCTAAGTAGTATTTTGATTCTTCATTCATGTATTCACTTTAAATATTTTCCTGAACAATCTCATCATTTTATTTTCTTGTTATTCAGTTTAATATTTTAAAATAACAGTCTGTTATTCTTTGCAAATTTTTTTATCACATCAAAATCATGACAGACTTTTTTTAATGTTCAATTTTCCTCATAAATCAATATTCTTTTATTCTAATCATAATTTGTTCTATAGTAAACTCTTTACCCAGGGACAGGTTCTATTTAATTCTTTAATTGGTTTTGATATATGCTGAGGATCTAATTTTTTTAAGTAGCTAACTACTTATCCTAATACAATTTATGTATTGTATTAAATACTTGTTAATTCTTACTTGTTACTTGTTAAATATTTTTATTCTACTGTTTTATTGTATTCTTTTTATATATTATATAAGTTGGAGGCAAGTTGGAAGTGTTCTTGAACGTCCTGTTGGTGTATTTTCTCTTGAGTTCATCCCTGTTTTGTGTGCCGTTACTTGAACATAATAACCAAAAAGATTAATCTGCTTGTTTACCAGTCTTTCAAAATATTACACAATCTGAAAGGGTATTCTAGCTGATAATTACTATTTGTATAAATATTTTAAAAGTCATTTCTCTGACTTTTCAGTAAAATACACACATAAAATCAAAACTAAGTAAAAGTAGATATAAACAAAAATAATTATAACCTTATTTAAACAGCAAAGTCTAGTTAGCTAACCACAGGAATGCACCAGGTGGTGAGACCAACTCCCCTTTGTGCTTTAGCTAGAGAAAGGGACCTGTGTTGCCAAACGCTCAGCACATTCCTGTAATTCACGTGGCGTGCTCTGTTGCAAAACTTGCTGCTTGTCCAGCCAAAGCTGCACTGCAGAGACCACAGTGGTGTAGCCACCTGAAGTTCCATGGCCAGAAAAGCTTGTCCTACTAACTAAATAAATTAAATACTGTGCGTAATTTCTGTTTCACTCCCTTTGTGTTTTCATATTGCTGAAACATTTTAATTTTTAAAGATTGTTTTTAACTTTATGAAGAATCCCTTTGTGATTCTGATAGGGATGGAGCTTAACTATGAATTTACTAGGATGTAAGCTATCTCTATACGTAGTTTTCTTACCTATGTTCTTGTAATTTTTGTCAATTTATCTAAGTCTACATATACGTATTTCAATATTTTAAAAGTTTGTTTTTTAATTTTAAAAACATAAAGAATAGGTTCCATTTACAGGTGAGATCACATGGTATTTGTTTCACCATCTAGCTTATTTCACTTAGCATAATGCTCTCCAGTTCTATCCATGCTGTTGCAAAGGGTAGGAGCTTCTTCTTTCTTTCTGCTGTGTAGTATTCCACTGTGTAAATGTACCACAGTTTTTTCATCCATTCATTTACTGATGGGCACTTAGATTGCTTCTAGCACTTGGCTATTGTAAATTGTGCTGCTATGAATATTGGGGTTTATGAGTTCTTTTGAATTAGTTATTCAGGATTCTTAGAATATATTTTCAGCAGTGGAATAATTGGGTCAAAAGAAGTTCCATTTTTAGTTTTCTGAGGAAATTCCATACTGTTTTCCGCAGTGGCTGCACCAGTCTGCATTCCCACCAACAGTGCACTAGGGTTCCCTTGTCTCCACAACCTGTCCAACAATTGTTTGTTGCTTTGTTTATGATGGCCATTCTCAGTAGTGTGAGGTGGTATCTTATTGTGGTTTTAATTTGCATCTCTCTGATGGTTAGTAATGCTGAGCATCCTAACTCATAAAAAAAATTTAAATGCAGAAAAGTAGAAAGATGCATTTGTACCACTCTATTAAATAACCGATGCATTTTAGAACTCATTACGGCTGTATCTTATGCATTTTTTCTTAAATGTATGCCTGTTGAAATATATTTTTATTCTAAATACCTTTTATGTGAAGTAATTGTTTTTTTGTTTTAGTTTTACATATGATACAGGATTATTTGTTTCCAATATTCAATTTGTTATATTTCATGTCTCTTTACATTGTCCTGAATTTCAAAATTAGTATTAAAAATAATGATTTGGGTGGTTTTAAAGTTCTCCTGTGTATATAGAGCTTGTGTCTCAGCTGGGAGTATCAGTTCTAAGTCCCATACTAGGTACGCCTCCACATTCCAGGTCCCCCACTTCCTAGCTCTGTGACCTTGTATAAGCTACTTTATCTCTATGCACATCATTATTCTCGTCTCTCAAATAGGTGTCAAAATAGTACCTACCTCACACGGTTGTTATAATGGTTTGGTTTACTTTTCCTTTTTCATTTTTGATAGCAAACACATTAATTATTCCAAAAGCATCAGCTTTGCAGTCAGAATTGGGTTTTAATCCAATTCCAGTGTAAACATAGAGGAATCCCTACTTAACAAAATGAAGTGCCAGGGCACCGAGAGTAAAGATGAACTTCCACATTTGCCAGAACACAGTATGACACTCGTATTCATTTTGTTCCCTAGAAACTTTGATTTTTGCTTTTGCTGTGCTCTATGATATGCAGTATGTTCATTTGAAATGTTTTCTAAACCAGAATATGCCAACTGCAGAATTCTGCAGTGACTCTGTGAGAGAGAAGGGCAGCGGAGGCGCAACTGGCAGGGGGCTGTAAAGACAGGTATACAAGCTCCTGAGTGCTTAGCATTCTCAGCGAGAGTGTGCCCTGCTCTGTCGGTGGTTCCGACAGGAAAATGCAGACAACTGCTGGTCAGAACAGTCTGATAGCACAATGCTGGTTTCCTCCTCAATTAAATTAGAATTTATATGGGATTTTTATAAACTTCTCTTCAGTTGGGATTATTTTATTTCATCATACCCTTTACTTTGAGTTTAGCATACACGTGTATCTGCTTGGTGAGTATTTGAGGCATTCAGCATGAGCCAGGCCCTGGAAGACAAGCTGGAGACTCACTAGGGAGTAAATGCACTCAGATTTCACCCTTAAAGAGTTTACAAATCACAACTGGACAAGTGACTCAAAGAAGAAATTTAGGTGGTGTAAGAGCTGACAACGGACTTCCTATTTCACTAGATCCAAGATATCCCTGAGAAATGGGGACAAAATCTGAGATCTGAAATATGATAATGTTAGAACAACTGGGTAAAAGGTAGAAGGAAACAGCATTTCAGGGAGCGGGACCAGCATGTGCAGACACTGGGCGAGGAAGCATCCTGGATAAAAGGCCAGTGTGAGAGAGCAAAGGGGGATATGGTTGTACTGAGCCTAGAGAGGAAAGTCATGCCAGACCATGCAAGGCTTTTAGTCCATTTTAAGGGCATGTGTATTTCTCATAATAATGGAGAATCACTGAGGGTTTTAGCAAGAGGGATATGTGACTTGATCTCCATTTAGAAAAGATCACACTGTCTACAGGCAGCGTGGGAGATGAGTTGGAGGGAGGGCGGCATAGAGACCAGCCAAGTGTCACAGTGGTCTGGGCAGAAGGCATGGCGGCTTAGGTGAAGCTGGCCAAGGAAGGCTGAGATGAAAGGATCCGTTCAGGATACTCGCATGGTAAAACCAGGAGAACCAGGGATGGGCTGGCTCCTGAGTCTGAAAGGGAGGCTGGTTACCAGGAATGGCTACAAGGTTCCTGGTTTCAGACGACAGGAATTGAGCCAGACTCAGCAAGGTTCCATTTGGACATGCTGACTCTGAGGTGTCTTTGAGAATATCAAGAGGAAATGTCAAAAAAACACTTGGACATGTTCCCTAGGCCAAAGATGAGGACTAAGTTACCTGGGGATGCCCCCTGCCCTCTCATTGTCCCACCACGGGCACCCCTCCGAACACACACAGGACCGCACTCCTTCGGAGCACAAACCAACTCATGATGAGACTTGAATCATACTTCGGTGAAGTCTAACAAACGCAAGGGAAGTTGTTTAGTTATTTGAGTCACTGCGAGTCTTTTGTAACATGTTTTTGGACTGTAGACTAATGCTGTCCAGGCGAAGGTCCAAGTGGAACCCAACAAAATGTCAAGAAGAATATGATTTTAGGCATTTGTCTAATGTCAACAGAATACTCACAGTTTTTGTTATGCTAGTTCAGAGCATGACCTATTCCTATCATGCCAGACATGTGATATTTTAATGAAAATAATACTTAACCTCTCACTCTTAAGATGTTCAAATACTTTTTAAAATATGAGGCTACTGAAAGGTCAGGTGGGGTTGTCGAAGCTGATAAAGCCGCCATCTGTGTCATAGACGAAAAGGAATTCATGCAGCAGACAGAGTGTACCTGCACCCTCACCCCTTACATGGGACTCAGGTCTCGGACTCCACAGTCCTCTGAGGCAAACAAAAGCATTTAGTGCTTTATAAGCTTTGTGTGGGCGGGGGTGGGTGGGTGTAGGGGGAGGAAGATGTTTAGAAACTAAAAATAAATCTCTGGAAAAATTAAGATCCAAGATTAACTGGTATTTAGAACAGTTCCTGCTTTTAAAATAGACTCAAGTTTTAAAAACTTAATCTATACAATGTATTCAACAGTCCCTTAAAGCTTAGTAAAGGGCCTTTTGTTCAACTGTTTAAAGCAAAACCCTGTTTCAGTTTTTGTGGCCACTAGGTGGCAAACTCGGCTAAAGGATGCTGCCACCATTGACGCTTCCTACAAGACTCAAGTCTCAGTAAAAGTTTTGGGCTGCAGCTACCATCCAATGTTAAAATACTTCCTCAGAGTTCACATTGCTTGTAATTAAATAATGAACCCAAGATTGCACAATGGTAGGCTTTGAAAAGAATCTAATCACATCCTCTTTCATTTTCTAGAACATTGAGGCCAAAAATAGTTGAATGGTTTGCTGTTGCGTTAGTTAATGGCAGATATGGGGCTCAAATTCAGGCCTCTGGCACCTCCCTTTAGTACTTTTCCACATTGCTTTTAAAATTATAACACTGTAACAGTTACTATTATCTGAATGGAGCTGTTCTGGCAAATATGAAGTCATTCTCAGAGTAAGAAAATTTGAATCACTACAACCCCAGACCCCTTGGCAGTCAATTTGCTCATGCTAAACTATTTAATGCAGCTTAGAAACTCTAAATATGTAAAATATTTAAAAGGATACTTTAAAAAAGTATAGCAAACAGTTCATTATGTTGGGTTGAGATTTTTTTAGGTTCATATTACATTTGGAAATATCATTAATCAAATAAAGAGAAAAATGAAAAGACTAAAGCAAGTTTGTGATGTGAATTGAAAAACTGAACCAAGGTAGACCTCGAAACTCTGGTTTTTCACAGTGCAGAGTGAGTGCACATATGTGAAGGCAATCTTGGAATATGAGCTATCAAAAGGTTTAGTTTTTTTAAGCAAGGACCAGACTAGGAATTGGAAGCGTTTCATAAAACAGTGCCAAGAATCTGAAAAACAAAACAGACTTTAATCATAGTTTGGATCCAAGCACATTATATGCCAATCATTAAGTTGCGTCTGGGGTGGATATGGGAGCTATACAAAACCAAACGCCAGATGCAATGAGAGATGTTTCAGAAAACAGCCCCACACTCCCAGTCCTCAGTCAGTCCGTACTTGACCCCACCTTCCATCTGGAAGGACTCCAGAGGGCACGCCAACATCAGGTCCAGACTAGGATATGCTCTAAGCTACAGAGAGAGTGGAGCAGAGAGCGAGTGAGGCTGCAAGTGCCTTCTGACAATCACTCAGCCATGAAATCCTCAGTGGATAAAGTCTAGACTTCCCAGCATGGCATAAACACGCTGTCTGGGTGGATTCCTGCCCGTCTTTACCCCTGCTCCCTGCCACGACTGCACTCTGCCCTTTGTTCACTATGGTATACCAGGGCACCCCAGAGCACCAGCACCCCAGTACCGTGAGGCGCTCCTTCCTAAACGGCTCTCGTTTCTCCCCAGCCCCCGCCTCTTTCTGTCTTTGTTTATCCACCAGAACTACTCCGGGGTCCAGGATGAGCTCAAACAATATTAATACCACCATGTGAGTTTGCTAGGACTACTGCAACAAAGTACCACAGGCTGAGTGGCTTAAAGCAACAGAAATTGGTCCTCTCAGAGTTCCGGAGGCCAGGAGTCCGAAATCAAGGTGTCGGCCATGCCGTGGTCTCTCTGAAGCTCGAGGGGACAACCTGTCCCATGCTCTTCTCTTAGCTTCCGATGTTTCCAGCAGCTCTTGGCATTCCTTGGCTTGTAGGTGCTTTGGTCTGATTTCTACCTCCATCTTCCCGTGGCCATCTTCCCTGTGTGTGTCTGTGCCTGCTTTCTCTTCCTATAGGGACATTACTCATGTTGGATTAGGGCCCACCCTAATCGAGTATGACTGCATCTTAATTTGACTACTGTATTTTTGCCATGTATAATGTGTTCCCGTGTATAATGCACACCCACATTTTTGTACACATTATACACAGGATTATTATACCCATGGTATGTAATCATTATACCCATATATAATGCACATCTTATTTTTCCCTAAAAAATTTGAGCAAAATGTGAATATTACACACAGCAAAACAGTGTATCTGCAAGGACTCTATTTCCACATGAGGTCACATGCACAATAGCTGGGGGGTTAGGATTTCAAAGTATCTTTTGGGGGGACACAACTCAACCCACACAAGGCCTTTTTCATTCCTACTACTCATCTCTCTTCCAAAGAGTTAGCTGCTACCTCTTTGTCCCTGGCCTCATTCAGACCTCCACAGCAGCGGTAACCACTCTGGGCACAAGTGTAATGCACACGTCCTCTGGCCTGTGAGATCCTCCGGATAGCAGGGCCTCTCTTTCCCATTTTTCTTTTTGTGTGTCTGCCTTGCATGGCACTTTGCGGTGCCTAGTACTCTGCCCCATGAATGACCATAATCCTCTGCAGCTTGGCCCTGGAATAGATCCAGCTCCTTGGCATTTTCCCTTGAGAGATAAGCTACAATACCAGATGGAAACAAACCCCCAGCAGAGAACTTAGGGAAGGGAGGCTCAGGCTGCAAAGTTCTGGGTAGGAAAAGGTAAGGGGAGGGAGATCTAGTGCATTTCACTCTCTCTACTTTGACTAATACTGACACTTGGCCTTTAAAATTCTGAACCGACAGTGGCTCTCTGCTCTTAGGAGACCTGCAGAGATAACTATGAGCCAAAGGAGATGACAAGAGATAAGATGAGACATGATAAGATAAGATAAAGGACTGTCCAGGGAGCAAACTCGAGGCTGTAATGCACCTGCAGAGCCCCCTTCTTTCTCTGTCCCTCATCTCTTCCCTGCCGATGTGTGACCCTCACTGACAGCAGCCCTCTCCAGGAGGCACAGACACTGGCTGATCCTCTTAAGCTTGGCCACCAAGAGGGCACTTGCTGGCCATGTTTAGTACAGAGGTGCATACAGAAAGAGAAGGGACATGCCTTTTTTTTTAAGTTACTACTGAAATAAATTTTCAAACAAGATTTGCTATGATATAGGCGGCCCATATGTTGACAGATGAGCCCTTGGGAGGGAGAATGTTTTTATCCTTTTTGTGCCCCACAGAATCTAGGGCAGTGCTTCTTCCACACACCATGGGTGCTCAGAAGACACCTACCAGAAAAGACCAGGTCTGTGGGCTCGGCACAATGCCCACCAGTCAGCACCCAAAACGGCTCAGCGCTTTCATCACTGACTCTCGAAGAGCTGGTTTGAGTCGCAGTTTGGCAGAGCCTGAAATCAAACCCACATCCCCAACTCCCAGTGCAGTGCCTTTTTTTCTTTTTTAGACATCATCCTTTTCTTAACCTAACAGAAAGAAAGTCAGTCGCAGTAATAGAAATCAACAGCTGTTTTCACTCCCAAGTGCACGCAAGTTTTCAAACCAACACACAAAAATGGCAGCTGAGGCTACTAGACACATAAAAGAGGCAATTCTGCTGGGAAATGGAGAAGCCCACTCAAGCGTGCCACACTCTGGCGCGAACTGCAGGGCAGGGTGGCTCCTGTGTGGCTTCTCGGGAATGACGGTCCGGAACACGGGAGGCCCCGCGAGTTCACGGCCTGTTCAGATGCTGCATCAGAATCTCACCAATTTCATGTCAAAGGCACATGTGAGGAATGTGCCTGTGAGTTTCCCCAAGTTCTCCAAGTTATTTAAAAGATACTGGAAAAGTGAGACTTATGTTTTTAATGAATATAGAGAAGAATTTTTTTCAGTTCCCAAAAATTATAATTGAAGCAGAGAGCAGTTCAAATTGACAAAGCTGACAAAACATAGCTCTGCCGTACCATCTGAAGACTCAAAACTCATTCTAAGGCCAAAAAATAAAGTGAGAGATTAGTGTAATTCTGACCCCTTACCCCCAGAAAATTACTTTAAGCATTCACAGACAAATTCAAGCCACTTTTTTCCCTCACCAAAGCAAACACTGACAGCCGTGAATTTGAAATTAAAATTGCTCGTTTCCTATGCTTTTTCTCCATTTATGAGTCTGTTCAGTACAGTGGTGAAGCACACAGTGACATGGGGACAGGCTTGTGCTCAGATGTCAGCTGAGTGACAGGGACTGCTGCCTTGACCTTCTTCTGTCCCAGAGTTCCTTGTTCTGGAAAATGAGGATGATGGTATTAGTCCACCACATACCTGATCATGAGAATTACATGAATGACTACATAGGAAGTGCCACAGGTGGTATTAGTGATATCATTCTCTCTTCTTCCCTGAAGACAAGTTCTCCTTACTGTGCTTTGACACATGTCCTTCAATTATTAACCCCCAAAAAAGAAAATTATAAAATATGTATCACCATTATCTTCAAAAGAGAGCTCAAAATATTGTGTACAAATGCCTTTATGGTTGTTTTTGTGTGCTTAGAGGAAAAAGAAATAAAGTAAAACCAGTAGAGAAAAACTTCCTAAGTAAGGCATTAGGATATTTTACCCAGGAGTTGACCCCTTCCTATCATGGATTTATGCAGACATTACCACTACGTCTGCTCAGAGATTTACAAAGGAAAAGAACTAGTTCCTGGTGCGTCCACAGTGCAGGCTGGGGAAGTGCTGTGGGCTGCGGCTCTAGTTCCAGTCTTGGGGAAAAGACACAGAAAGCAATCGGAATTCTCAGGAATGAGGGAGAAGGAAGGGGAACATGGATTTAGAAAGGTGTATCTTTATCATTCTTTGCTTCTGAATCACATAGAGAACATACAATTTCTATTTTAAAGGGGCAGGGATGTATCAACAACTCACTGTATCTCAAGATTTTGTGCTGTGCCTCTCCAGGGGCCAGTTAGGACGCACTCAATGAGAACCCGACTACATGGGCGGCG
The DNA here is from genome assembly GCF_021234435.1 of Artibeus jamaicensis. Classification (NCBI taxonomy): domain Eukaryota; kingdom Metazoa; phylum Chordata; class Mammalia; order Chiroptera; family Phyllostomidae; genus Artibeus; species Artibeus jamaicensis. Next base: position 462,367 of record NW_026521995.1, on the reverse strand, counting down.
TGGGCCCTAGGACACCACGGTCTAGTGGCAGAGAGGATTCAAATACAGATCATCCCCATTCCATGCTGTTGATAGGTTCTTGGAACTGTGTTGAAGTGACCTATAATGAAACCAATTTTACTAACAGGTCAATCGGTATAAATAAGAGTTAAGTTCCTATAGCAGCTCATCAATTTTAACCAGACGACACTGGACAAAGGGCATTCATTATCCACGAACCAACTGCACACCTAAGGGATATGCACGACAAAACAGTCGAACACAGCACCATGAACGACACCCGACCACCGAATAGCCAGGGTGTGGGCCCTTCCCAGCCAGACTGTGCTGCACGAGCCATTGGGGTGCACAGCTGGGGCTTGGAGGGGCTTCCTGCCTCATCAGCCCCCTCACCTTCTCCTGTTCCATCCCTAGCTGACCTGGGCTACATGTGATTTGTGCTGTCATTGGACGATTCTGTTAAAAACAACCACAAACCTTACAGTTCACTCACCTTAATCCCCCCACGCACAGTGATGATGAGAACCTACAAAAGAACAGTGCGATCGCCCCAGTCCTGGACCTTCTTCCCGTGGTTTGGTTCTAGTTCATGTGGGATTTAAAAGGATAGCTTATCATTTTAATTAAGAAAATAAAAGATATCCTAAGAGTTTGTGGTAACTCAAATTAGAATATGTATGTACCTGCTGCTGTTCTAATTTCCTCTGAAAACAGGTTTCTCGCTATGTCTGCGATAACCTTCCACGTTCTCATTTCATGAGGTATTTGTTTTGAAAACCACCTTGAAAAAAATTCTAATGTTCGGAGTTGTCCAGTCCCAGACTCTGAATTATATGGATTTCCCTGCCCAGGCATCTACAATCATCTAGGACTAATAACTTGTCTGTCTTTAAAGACAAGGCTGATTTTCCTTTCTAAGTTTTGAGCGCAATGTTAAATGTCAGTTTAAGAGGAGGGGTGTCAGGGAAACCATGGTTTCTCACAAATTACGTGTTTGTGTGTCCGAATTTCCATTCGTACTTGCCATGTACACACATTTTTAAGGCACAGTATCTTGTGTTCTCCAAGTTATTTTCTGAAAGACCTAAGTTTTTGCAGTTACGTTCAGAGCTGTATGAAAACAATAGTGACTAACTGGTCAAGGAAAGGGGAAAAAAAGCCGGTTTTTTTCAGCCACACATCACATCATTCGTCCTCTCTTAGGCAGGGGTTAGGGTACCATCCTTCCCTTCATACCACAGATGTTTCCTAGTGTCTAGGTCTGGTGGCCCAGAGGCAGACACCGCAGTAAGAACCCAGATGCAGGTGACTTCTTTAACAGCAGCCATCCAGGGAGAAACCAGTAAGGCAGTGGGAAGCTGAAGAGCATGCTATTTCAGGCAGGAAAGTGCTGGAGTGTAAATTATCCCAGAGTCGGCCCCAAGTCAAGGCAAGGAGCTGGTCTTTATACCACGCACCAGCCAGCCACTGGCTGGCACTCCCCGCACCCACCACACTGCTCCCTAGGATGCCAAGTGGTCCCAGGGGTGGAAGGACAGCCCTCTATAGATATTCACAAGTATCTAGGATGTGTGTGAAAGGGCACGTAGAAGCAGCAAAGGGTCCAGGTGCGCATGACAATTGGGCCCTATTCTACCCCGGCACTGGACTAAGGGAGTGGCTTTACTGTCTGTCTACTCGAGGAAGAAATTGTTTTGCTTACTCCAGCACAAAAAGAAAACTGAGAAAAAAATTCTTACAATAGTAAGATGAGGAGGTTTGACCAAATGAAGATTAAGTTTCCTTCTAGATCTGTATGTCTATAATTCTTTAAGAAGGACAAGTTTTGCTCCAGTTAACATTTATAGTTTTCCAAGAGAAAACTAGGTTTTTCTCCTGATTTAATTATCTGTCCCTTATTACTTAGTAGTCAGTGCCATATATCAAAAAAATGGTTTTAAATCTCAAGAAACTAGTCCATGGAACCACATTCTGTACACCGGTACTACCAAATGTGTTTATTTTCTAGGAATAGTCCCAATTATACCACAGTTAATTCTTTGTTTACTAATAGTACGCAAAAAGTTGGGGGCAATAGATGAGGATGATGGTGGATGGTCGCTCAGCAAGATAAAGTTCTTTTAGTTTTCATTTTCTAACTTCAAGGAAATTCTGTATTGCACAAATGTATGTTGCTGATTTGAGACATTTTTGGCAGCTCTTAACACTTCTTCCCCAAACCACTCCATTTGGAGGGTGCTGTGTTAGGGAATAGGAAGTTGGGGGTCCCCCCTAACAGCTCCACTTGGAGGGTGCTGCGTTAGGGAATAAGGAAGTTGGGGGTCCCCCCTAACAGCTCCACTTGGAGGGTGCTGCGTGAGGGAATAAGGAAGTTGGGGGTCCCGTGTCCCTCCCCTGCCTTCCCTCCAGCAATGAGCTGGCCCTTTGGAATCTACGATGTACAATTCTGTGCCAGTAATTCCCCCTTGAGGTGTTGCAGGGATGAAGCTGTGATGTGTCTAGAACACAATCAGTGATCCCAGAACTGGTCGTTGAGTGACTCAGGGTAAAATAATTGGTGTCACCTGAATTCTCTGTAAGATTGGAGGGTGATTTGCCCAGGAATAAATCAGAAGATTCTTCTTTTCTGTTTTTCCCTTTGAAAGTGGGCAGCTAGTTTCAGTGCAGAAGGGGCCGCAGGTCATAATCCAGCTTTTCCGAATGGTGGGAAACTGCTGTATCTAATTTTATTTCATTACACCTTAATTCAAATTTATGCAGCTACATAAAAAAAATAACTCAATCATGAGCACCCATTTAAAAAGTGCTGTAACACCATAGCTTTTACACTAGTCATTGCCACACATAACTACAATCTAAAATGTATAAATCTGTAGCTAATAATCAGGAATTTACATCACAAAAAGGAGTGTTTTGATTTGATGTAACAAATATAATATCTACTAAACAAATCCCTTTTAAAAATACTTTCATGTTAATATTTTAATATTTAATAAGTTTTATAATGCCAAAATATTTAAAGTATCATTATGGAGATACAGTTCTTAAATGATTTTGATACCAAACAAAACAGGAAAAAAATGTTTAAGAGTATATTTTCTATTTGCTTCGTACAGTGCTACTTTGAACTATTTAACTTCATGAACTTTAAAATCCCACATTCAATTTGGCTGGGTACATATCTGTGGTCTTATAAGACTAATTTTAGATCTATGCTATTTTCCCAAGCAGAAATACAACTAAAGTTTTGAACTTCTGTCTCAACCCCTGAATATGGGAATAATCATTCCAGTTTTCTAAGAATAAGCAAATAAAAGCATGTCACGGAAACTGCGGGCCTGGACCTCCGCTGGCAGCATTCTGGTCTTTCTTTCATTAGCATAACAACACTACCCCTGATAATGAGTAAGGCTAATCTCTCGTACTAACCACACTGACCGTACTCACATGGCTACATAAGAAACACAGTTGAGATATTTTATCTTATGTGTATATCCACGGTAAAAAATGCTTTCTAAAATGGCAAAGAAATCTATTAAATGAAGAAAGAAAATAGGAAAAGAATGTAGGCATTTCACTTAAAGTGCACCTGGCAGAGAACACTACCACAAGCCATAGACTAATCATCCTCACCACTGTGTAACACATGAGAGGTCAGAGGGCAAGGGGAGGAGCTGGGACTCCGAGGTTCTCTCATACTGCTTCCTTGAATGAATGAGCTGCTCTCCATCTTTGCCTAATAACAATGTATTATTTTTTCAATGAGCCATCAAATAATCAAATCCTTTAACTTGAGGTTTTCATTTGAATACGAAACCACACTCAGTACAAAACACTGTCTTTTGCACTTGAAAGAATGTAAAAATGCTGATTGCTGGCTCTTTCTCTTTCCAGAAGATACACTGAAGATACCACTCGCTTTCCCTCATGCTTTTGATGGACAAGTTTATTATGAGGGCATTAAAGACTGAACTGAAAGAACATTAATACCGTATCTCCCAGCTTTCCTCATCTATCACTCAGTTCTTCCCACTGGGTCATTGCCCTCATTCCTTTGATTATATAACCTCTGGCATAGTGCCTCCGGGGGCTTCAGCCCCACGCTCACCTCCTGCTTTGCTCCTGCTGTTCTCACTCACCATTCCCGAACTTCCATCTCCATCACCCTTCTGAGCATGGCTCCTCTCCCCACCCTGCCCCCACCCCCGTAAGGAAGATCTTGCCTCCTCTCCCCCTTTCGCTTTGGCTAAACCTGATTCGCCAAGACCCAGTGCCAGTGCCATCACCTCTGTGAAACATCAGTGACCCCATTATACAATTTAACATAAATTTCTTACTATAATTTTAGGAAATGGGATATCATTACAGTCTTGTCAGAAGAAAGGTTTCCTTTTCTGCATCTAATGCAGGCAGCTAATGCCATCCTGAGAGCGGCAGGTGGAGAAAGCTTCATGTAAGTGGCCATCTCCTCGTTTTGAAATTGTACCTACTAAGAAACCCTCTCTCCCTTCTTCCTCTTTTTGCTTATTCTCAGGCTTGACAGTAGCATCATCTGAGCAAACCCAATAATGCAAGACAAAAATGGCCAACAGGCACACACACACAGAATGTTCAACATCACTAATCACCAAGGAAATGACATCTAAAACCATAACAAGCTATCACCTCATAACTGTTGGAATTACTACTATCGAAAAGATGATAAATGACAAGTGTTGATGAGAATGTGGAGAAAAGGGAGCATTTGTGACCTGTTGGTCGGATAACACACAGATATAAGACATAGAGTAGCCATACCATCAATGTTTATTGAATTAGTTCATCAATGGTCATTTGGCTGCACACTCATGAATCTTATGTGCTGGCCAATGATAGAAGCAAAGAAACCAAGAGACCAGGCTTTACATCCCACCCCTCCTACTTACCAGCTAAGATGCAGCTGAGGGTCCCAGCAAATTACGGGCGGGAGGGAGAGGACTGGCCTACACAGGGCGTTAAAATGCTGCTGGAGTAAACTGGGAAAAGATCTCAGCTGTCTTGGTAACTCAGGCAAAGCTGAGAAAATGGGTCAACCCCAGCTGAAGTAGCCAATGTCAGTGAATGGAAATACAAAGCACCCCTCATTGCTGCCTGCCTCACCCCCAAGAAAATGTTTTCCCATTGGTACTGTCCACACAGCCAGGTTCGGTCCTGACTCAGGTCACGCTGCTCAGAACCCTGGTTTTCTGTTCTGTGAAATGGGAAACAGATCATTTATTGTGAAAGACTGCTGTGATATTTCAAGATGACATATAAGATGTTTACACTGAGTAGGGATTTAACAAAATAGAAGTAGTTTTGAACACAGTCAGGTTTCTACTCTCCTCACCCTCACCCTGCCTGGGATTTTGTAATATCCAATACTGAAGAGGTCCCACTGACTCCTCCCAACATGTAACGATACAATGGATCACGTGAAGAAAAAAGTTTGTTATACAAAGCAGAAAACTGAGGAATAGCAGGTTATGTATAACGAAGGGAATTAAATGTCTGTGTGAAGGAATCATGTGCCCGCGGTCCTGAGCAAAGAGAAGGCTGGCTAACATGAGAAAAGAACAAAGACCGCAGAGGAGGTAAGAGAATCACGCAGACAGTTTGGGGGCCCACACTAAGCTAATCTGGATAAAGGTAGTGACAGGTGATGACCTGAGGTGTGGACAAACATTCAGGCCAGGATGCAGACAGGACAAGTAGGACTTAGGCCATTGAACGATGTCTGTTCCTGCCGTCTGGGGGCTTGGCTGGACTTCAACTTGGCTCTGCAGCCCATGGAAGCCTATTACAAAGTTATTACCTTGGAAGAGGGAGCCAACAGCAGACTGCACTCCAAGAAACACTGAGTTGGTCATGGGTGTGGGACATGTGCCTCCTGTCCCCAAGCATAACCTGCAAACCTGTAATGCAGATGACTTGGGTAAGGGGTCCTGGTTAATTGTCCAGGGCCTGTCAAGGACCGGCTCTTTCAGCTGATCCGAGTTGCACTGACTGCCCAGGTCTCACTGTGATGAGATTAGCATCTGCCCCATCCCCTATGGGTGTGAGAAAGAAATCCTCCGGAAAATCCAGCTACAAAATGAGGAACTGTCAGCAGGCAAGCAATATCATCCAATGGAACGGAATTCCTTCACCGTTAGAGAAAACTCACTTCTCAAAATGGATTTCATCTCTGGGACCCATTTCCTATTCACATGCTAGCTTTGAAACCAGAAAGGAATTGGAAATTTATCGTTCAAGGGGTGAATTTCTTCCTCCCTATTGGCAGAGGAAGGAAGAAAAGGGAGAGGACAAAAAGAAGGCAGGTCTTCATGTCATTGAAGGGCAACACGATTGAGTTCAAAAGTTTTGCTGTGTTCAGACCTGGCTGGTGTGGCTCAGTGGATTGAGTGCCAGCCTGCGAATCAAAGGGTCACAGGTTCAATTCCCAGTCAGGGGCATGTGCCCAGGTTACAGTCCGGGTTTCCCAGTGTGGGGCATACCAGAAGCAACCAAACATTGATGTTTCTCTCCCCCTTTCTGTCCTTCCCTTCCCCTCTAAAAATAAATAAATAAAATATATTTTTTTAAGTTTTGCTGTGTTCAAAGTAAAAGATACTTGATTACTTGCTTTGGTTCTAGTAGCCTTTCAATGCCAAGCACAAAATGCAACAGTATCACTAAGTAAGAGCAGGTCAGGGAGGAAAGCAGTGCTGAGGACTAATATTTTATTTATTTTGCATCTTGGTATAACTAGGTCTTATTACTAATATCTCTAGGTCCCTCTCAAAGTGGTACTTAGCAAACCTAACCTTACTATTTCTAGAAATTAAAATGGCCTATTGTTCTCAGGCCAAAAAATAAAAATAAACTTTTAAAAATCTAAAAAAGCCCCCCTTTCTAAGCTGCAGTGATGCTACTGGAAATAGTGTGTTGTACTTGTCAGCTGCCAATTTCACTGGATGGAGGAGCCCCACTTTCTGGAAAGCTCAGCTGTTCCTGTTTTACTAGAGAAAAAGCACCACCGAGAGGAAATCTGAGAGACAATGTTTATGCAATGAGATGTTGTCTCTCAAACTGAAGGTAAGAAAATTGCTCTATGTGAGTACAGCTTTACTTTTTAAAAAATGTTAATAGTGGTTCTGTCTGGTGATGAAATCAGAACTTTTCTGGTACTTTAAAATTTTTTATTAGTGACTATTAATAGTGTATAAAGAAAAAATATTTTAAAAATAAAGTTTCTTAATGTAAGAAAAAGAATATAGGAACAGTCTTCTGTCTTGTGTGCTTTTCTGCATAAGTATTAAAAAGTAATACATTGTATGATTAACCTTAAAAATCCTATAAAATACTTTAATCACTTGTAATTACTGAATAAGAGAAATGTATAAAGACTATAATACTCTTTTGTTTTTGCAAAAAGTCTAAGAAACCATGAGAAATTTTACTTATTCACTCAAAAAATACTGGCTGGACGCTTGTTGCTTGCCGGCCCACTTAATGATGTGATATTCTACAGAGGATTTACACCAATTATCAATATTTAGTGTTACATAAGAGGTGTTGAGTATATGATTTAAATCATCTACTTGAGGACAGAATTTATATGGATTAAGCAAAAAGTATCAAAATCAAAGAGTTCTTTCTGAAGCAGAATTAGTCCTTCTGAGAATGCTATTCCCAAGGTTTCCTCTGTCTGGGTGGCAGGCCGATCGCATTGCGAGCAACTGCCCGCAGACAAAGCGTTCTCAGGTTGCACCAGACAGGGTTCCTGCGTCATTCACGTCACGCAGAGAACGCTCAGAGGAATAAGTTAACGGGAGAAGAAAAGCTTGCTTTTGGGACAAGTTTCACATAATTTACATTACGTGTATGTTTTTAACTTCAATACTACTTTTTTCCTCTCACTCATGAATCTTTCACCATGTATGTCTAAAAGACTGATACTACTTAAAAAGAACCTAATTATAAGAACCATTATCACAAACTAAAAAAATTAACAGCACTTCTTTCATATGCGCAAATAACCGGTCTTTACTCGCATTTCCCCTACTGTCTCACGGCATTTGTTTTTCCCTTTTGTTTAGGACAGGATCTAAGTCAGGTCTGTGCACTGCAGTTGGCTGCTGGGTCTCAACTTTCTCTACTCGGCAGGATCGCTCCACCTCTTCCTACTGCCCCCATACCAATTTGCTTGAGGAAGAAAATTGCTTCTTTGTCCTGGAGAGTTTCCACATTCTGGATTTTGCGGCCCTGTCATTTAACACGTTCCAGTGCAGACTGGCAGTTAGATCTGGAGGTTTGGCCGGATTCCTATCTGAATTAGAGAAGGACACTTCACAGGCGTAGTGGGTTCTCCTACCGGGAGGAACAGCATAGCGCGGGTTCTTCCTTTCCTTGTGAAGTCAGCCACCATTGATATCACTGCCTATAGCCAAGCAACCACTAGCAGGGCAGAATGGTGAAGTCCAAGTTCTTTGACCCTCCTTCATTTATTAGCTGGAATACTTCTACAAGGAGAAACTCTGCCCCAATAACAAGCTTTAGCCGATGCTACTTTTAAAAGTAAACATTGCAGTTTTTGATAAAAGATATGATATAAAATACAGATAACATTCTGGATTGGTTTCAATGAATAAAAGGAAAACTATACTAGGGGAGAAAGAGATATCCTATTCAAATGTTTTACTTCTTTTTAACGGATTTATAAAAGTCTTTAAAAATGGTTTTAAGTGCTCACAAGCAAAAAAGAACATATTTAATTCAGCCTTGAGAGATATCTAATGTATTCTGAGGGGCGGCAGCAAAGCAACAGTTCTGGGAATTAGCAGACGTGACTATGACAAGAGTAACAGTAAGCTCATTTCCATACCGCTCCATGACACAAAGTTATTGTTACTTGGCCTTAGAACGAGTTTACGTACTTGCACTGAAATATAAGCAGGCATCATGTTGTAGGATTCTAAAGACTTGAGGGAAGAAGGAAGACCTTTGGGAAGTACCTCTTACAAAGGCTCTGCAGGTGCCTGGCACCTCCTCTCCCCTCTGTCAGTCCAGTGGGTCTCTGACTACCATAGAACAAGTGATGGTCGGGCAGAACTGTCCCAGCTCTCCTCCAGGTAAATGTCTCAACAGCACAAGGGAGACTGTTTGCACTTCTCTAAAAAAGGGGGCAAACTCAAATCAAACTGCTCCTTTAGGCTCCTCCAGCCGATAGAAATAAACATAATGACAGACAATAAGGAGTTAAGAATAGGACCTAAGATTGAAAGTCAAACCTGTCAGAGATAGGATGAACAATAGAAGCTATTCAACTTTACAAAATGTAAACGTCAAAAATGGTTACAATATAGAACTTGAATTTCCTCCAAGTTTTTATATTCCAAATGATGGCCCAGCTGGCTGTTTCATCTGTAAGTGAGGTAGAAAGCCAGACAGAATTTTTAATATACCTTCTGTGCTAGTCCACCTCTGTTTGACCACTTGTCCCATGGATATGTATTAAGAGAAACATGGCAAAAGGATTAAGAAAATAATTCTGTAATAATTATATTTTAAAGTTAACATCTAGTCCTTAGAGGCTGACCTTTCTTTATTATTATTTTTAAACCCTCACCTGAGGATATGTTGATTGACTTTAGAAAGACAGAAAAGGAGAGAGAGAGAAAGAGAACGAGAAAAAAATCAGTGTGATGTGAGAAACACCAATCAGCTGCTTTTCACATGTACCCTGACCAGGGATCGAACCCACAGCGTACGTATGTGCCCTGACTGGGACTTGAACCCACAACATTTTGGTAGACAGGGTGATGTTCCCACCAACTGATCTACCAGCCAAGGCAAAGCTGACCTTCCTTAGAAGGTCAAACATCTCTGCCAGTAGCACCTGGAAACTGAATCGTCAGGTCATCTGACTCCTGTTTTTCACCACCAGCTTAATCACTTCTGTGCCCTCCGAGAATGACTGATGAAACATTCTATGTCTGAGGCAAAAAAGGGAACAGGCTATAACCAGCGAATTTATGAAATTCACTTGTCTTCTTATAAGGAAAGGAAGGAGTGGTAAGATACTGTTCTGAATTGTGGAGGTTGATGTATTCTCAGTAAGAGACATTTGAGACACACACACGGTAGACTGAATGGTCATTGTGCCCCTCAGAAAAACCTCCCTGGCTCTCCAATTTCTCACCCAGGGGATGAAAACGTTACAACAGAGAATGTTTAATGCCCCATGGGGTCCAAATTTTAAAGAATCTATACTTTTACCATTTCAAATTAATTGAATTGATTAGACTCCATGGGGATCGACGGAGTGGGAAAGCCGATCAGTGTGTGTGTCTGACTTAATCAGTAGGTTGTTTTGTTGAATTGATTAGTCAAATGGTATATGGTCATCCCATTAATGGTACAAATAGCTTCAGAGTTTAGAAAGACAGACTTGAACAAAGAATTTACTTTTCTTACATTTTAGCCAAGAAATATGTCTATTAAAATAGTAATGCCACGTTAGACATAAGTGGTCCTCCGCAGGCCTCTTCCATCACAGCACCATGGTACAGTTAGAATTCATTCCCCCCAAACCTTTAGAATGTCCCCCAAAGTTAATACCAGGGCAAAATGCCACATTAACCATTACACTAGGGCTCTTCTCAATAGTATGAAACTCCCACTAAAAAACTAGAATATGTACAACTATGTCAAGCAAGAAAAGACCATTCAGGGTGACGTAGGTGCAGCCACTTCCTGGGGTGGAGACAGGGCCACAGGAAATGCTCCACATTGCGGCCTAGTTCCCGCTCTCTACCCCGCCCCCCACCTGGTTTCCTTCTGAGCCGCCAGGCATACTGCCTCCTTAGCCGTTGCAAAGGCTCTTCCTCTGCCTGGAATGTTCTCGCTTCTCACTTCTCACATCTACTGGCTCAAATGGCAATGTCTCACTGAGGACGACCCTGACCTCCCTAACTAAGATTGAAATGCACACATCCCATCTCCCTTATCCTGTTCTCCATTTTTCTAACATTTATAATCTTCCATCACACTAAACACACTTATTATGTTTATTGTGTACAGCTGTATCCCCAGTAAAACGTAAACCCACGTGGGCAGGACATTTGCTGGGATGGAGACAGAATAACAAGGAATGTTTGTTCACTGATGTATCCCACATGCCTGGCTCATAGCACATGCCAAGTAAATATTTGTTTAATAAATGTAGGAAGAAATAAATGAATATAAATCTTCCACTTACAACCCAGAAGGATATCTGGGTTATCTCTAAGAAAATGGTTAACTTGACTCCAATAAATAAATGGACTGGTTAAAGAAATGTATTTATAGCACCTCCCTTCTGATGGGTTATACATCAATTTGTCATTGACCCATCACCTAGCAGTCATCTATAACCCAACATATTTATTTATGTTTTTTTCTCAGAAACTTTTCATGAGACCTCTGTTTTGGACTGTGGAGAGATTTAAGGAATGGTTGATTTTCACATAATTGTTTTTTAAAAAACCACGCAAATGCATTGTGAAAAAAAGGGAACCAGCAGATGGCGCTTCAGCCTTCTTCCTCTAACCCCAACAAACTAGATTAGCAATTGTGTTACAATGAGAGAGAGACTGAGAGAGGGAGAGAGAAAAGAAGGAAGGGGGGGGGGCGGAGGGAGAGAGGAAGGAAAGAGAAAGAAGAGAAAGAAAAAGTAAGTCTACAACAAGTAAATGTTTTTAAACTGCTCACTGAGATACAGGGGTTCTAGAACAGAATTACTGGCATCGGTAACCAAGTCAGGTGCCAACAGTGGCTCACAGAGCTGTGGTAGGACACGCCCACCACTAAGGAAATAACCTTGTATTTTTCGTTTTGGCTGAAAACTGAAGGGGCCAACAGGGCCTGTGGCAAATGTCTTCAATAAACTCCAGGAGAGAGTACCATATTCAAGAATTTTAGGGGAAGACTTCAAAACTTCCTTTAAAAGAAAATCAAAGCAGACTTTTAAGATGACAATGACCAGAAGTTACAATGGTACACAGGACCACAAGCCCAAAAGTTTGCAGCTTGTCAAGAAAAGCATCCAGAACAGATCCAGGGGAGAAAGAATATAATCACTTCCTGGCCACCGACACTAGACTAAAATCAAACGCAGAAACACAACCCACAGGGCACGCTTAGATGTCAACGTGGCGTCGGCAGTGGGTGACGGAGGGCTGGGGGGGGCGAGGAGGATGCAAAGTCAACTAAAAGGAGTTTTCTCCTTTCTCAAACTCTTAATTCCTCAGCACTTGCTTCATCAGAAGCACAAATAAAATACATATATTCATGAAATCCCAAGTATTGAAAAAATGACCTGATAAAGAGCAGAAGGCAAAACATGTGCAGTCATAAAGATTTCAGTGAGTTTTCGTTTTTACTTCTTATGAGCTTTCCAATCATATTTAATTCAAAGCGAACATTTTGTTTGTTTGCTTGCTTTTTTTGTCAAAATGCATTAGGGAAAGATTGAGGCTTCACTTTGTGCCCTCTTTTTATTAAAAAGTAGTTTTGTACTCACTTGAAAAATTATTTGCAAATTCTCAGATTGGTCCCAGAAATGCCTTATTCCCAGGGGCCTCTGAGCGGAGTAGTGTGCAGAGCTGGGCCAGGATACAAGAAAATGTCTGGCCTCCCAGCCAGACCTGCTCCAGTGGTTGTGAAAATCTGGAAGAAACCAGGCCCCCGACTAAGATTAATTTAATGTGCTGCAAAAATGGTAAAGCCAGGCCCCGGGTGAAGTAATCAAGTTTGCAGGCTACTTGTGAAATCAAGTTACTTAGTTCAGAGTCATCGCTGTCTTGGGGGGGAACAGTAGATGTCAGCGCTCCCATGAAATGCCATCCTGTAAACCTGGAAATGATGGGAGCCAACACGCAATGCACCTTTTATTCCAATTGGCTCAGTTTTGGCAGTCGGTTTAGTGCCACTCAACCAAAAATAAGGCCCAAGGATTTTTTTTTTTGCCATTTTTTAAACAAACTCAAGCCATAGAAGTAACTATTACTTTTTATTGTGATCATCAGTATTAAATACACCTTTCTCCTATCACAGTCCGGGCAAAGTCCCCAGGACTGGACTGGACGTGACGTGAGGAACACGGAGCCAGTGCACACAGGCGAGGACATTCCAGTCACTGCAGTACTGAAACGCTTCCTTACTGGGCCACAAACACTCACTGCTCCAAGCCCCAAGAATCTCTCTGCACATCAGCTGCCCTGAACTCTCCCCGGCTTCCGACAATCATAGGGGTTACAAACTGTCTGCGCACTCACAGTGGGTGACCTTCCTGATTGGTTGTTGCCATGCTATATAGTTGTGTTATATGTGTGTGTTTGTGTGTGTATATATACATGTGTATATATATGTACATAAATGTTTTAATACACACCCGAGGATATTTTCACTGATGAGAGACAGACAGACAGACTGACAGGGCCAGAGACATCAGTGTGAGAAACACTGATCAGATGCCTCCTCTATACGCCCTGACTAGGGGTCGAACCCACAACCTAGGTATGTGCCCTGACCAGGGCGTGAACCTGCAGCCTGTTGTCGTACCGAATGACACTTCAACAACCGAGTTACCGGCCAGGGCGGTTGTTAAATATGATTTTTATCCTCCCTGTGTAAGGTAAAATGAATGAAGGAGTAGAGGTTCTCTAATTTTAAACTAACCCAACAAAAACACTTGTTTCCAAGTCAGTTCCAAGATCCTCTATGATTTTTTAAAAAAGAAAATTGAAATAAAGTCATGGAAACTGAAATGTGGGAACCTCTCAGAGGAAGGTTGAGAGCGTCCACAGAAATATGCAGTCAAACATAGAGGTGTGAAAAAGAAGTTTAATTCTGTAAATAATGGCATGAAGAGCAACCGGTGGTAAACAATGGAAGCAAAAATGTTGGGAACCCATTTATGTGACTTCCTGTGTGTTTGTGTTTGTGTTTGTGTAGGAGGAGAAGCTGGAGACAGACAAATAACCTCTCAATCAATTCCCCCTGTGAGTCATTGATTTTTTGGTTTGGTCCATTTTAAAGATTTTGAAGTTAAAAGCCAAATATTTTTAAGGATATTCATACATACACACAATTTTACTTTGTTTATCTGAAAATAAAATTAATAATTTCTTATTTAAATGCACCCCTACATCCTTGAAAAATGGGTGGATTTCGATATTAATACAAATTATAACAGGAAAACTAAAAAGTAGTAGGGACATTTCATGAAAGAGATCTATTTTTGAGTTTGAGGTGCAGTTTGGAGAACAACCCACTATATCATCAATAATTTCCTCTGTATGTTCCAGGCTGCCAAGCTCTGGCCAGAGAATGCTCTGTCAGCCATCATGGAAGAAGGCAGGTTTATACTGCATTTGTAGAAATTTGATTTTTATGAATCTAAATTTAAAAGAATATTTTATGAATTTTAAATTTTTTTAATTTAATTTTTGTTCAAGTACAGTTTTCTGTCTTTTACATCCCAGCTTACCCCCCAAGACCTCCCCACCTCCCTCCCATTTCCACCGCTTACCCTTGTTTTCCTCCAAGTGTCCTATATACTAGTTCCTGTAAACCCCTCCCCTTTCCCCCTGAAATCCCCTCCCCTCTCCCCTCTGGTCACTGTCAGCCTGTTCTCTATTTCAGTGTCTTTGGTTGTATTTTACTTGCTTATTGGTTTTGTTGTTTAGCTTCCTGTTAAAGGTGAGATCATACGGTATTTTGTTCAGAAAAAAATGTTTCTGATAATCTTGAGAAATTATCAAGGATTAATCTTTTATTGAAAAATATTTAATAGGCAGTCTTTTGTGTATTTTAGGTAAATACTACTTGGAAAAACTTCTTATAAAAATGTAATATTAAAAAAAAGAGCTTAGAACAAAGGTGCCTGCATGGAAAATATCAAGCAGATTTCCTGGCAGAGAATCTACATTCACTTGCTAGATAAACCTAATGCAAACTTTACTGTGTTTAATAAAATGCCTAATTATTAACAGCCAAGAGTGTTTGCACATGGGAATGAGTTAGAGCTGACCTGGATGGGAGCAATCCCACCAATGTAGGCTGAAAACCGAGGAATCTCATGTCAGAGACTTTTGGCTTCAGTATCAAAACTCTTGGCTTTTTGTTTTATTTAGGGCTGTATAAACTGAGCAAGTACTTTATTTTCCAAAAAAAAGTCCTGGGACTCTTTCCCCCTATCCAGCAGCCTCCCAGGCACCTGTGAAAATTCTTACCTATCCACCCTGATACCTGAAACAGAGGAGGCCGAGCTATAAAAACTATAATAAAGGTTTGAGAACGTTTTCCTCTATAAGAGATGAAATTTTTTTATAACACAATAGATAGAATTTGTCTCTGGACATTGAATCTCCAAAAATATTTTTGGATTATGTTACTTACAAAAATAGGTGAATATTAGAAAAAAAAATTTTTAGCAACTTGTCTATCATTATGTCAGTTTTTCACCACATGTAAATGATAAAAGAGGAATCATTTTTAAAGGTAAAATCTGAGAGCAATAAACACTATAAGCAGATAATACGAACTCTGTACACAGAAATTTAGAGTATTGGGAAGTAAGCTGGGAAAAGTCTGTATAGTCAGGGGGTAAAAGTCCAGCATGGGTTAGCTTTGTACAATAATTTTTAATTTAATAAAAATAAATCAAGGATGATAGAAATAGATCAGTAATAATATAATCAGTGAGATGTAAGAGTATTGATCAGTGACTATGTGACCTGAGGCTTAGTATTTTATATGTACTACCACATTAAAAATTGACAGCCATATGAGTGAATTACTCTTATTATCTTTATTGTATAGAAAAAAATAACCAAAGGCTTAGAGAAGTTAACTAACTTTCACAGGGTCATTCTCCCGGTTCTTGACCACTGAATCTCTGAGCTGACTCCAGAATCAGTTCTCTTAGCTACTGCACTATATTTCTCCACCAAGAGCCTAAAGAGGTATCTTTGGCTTCTGTGTCCACAGTCATACAGATCAGCAAATAATTTCCCACACCACAGGCTACAGCAGTTGCTCTCACAAAGGGGCTCTGGAAGTTTGCTATGTGTTGCTGAAAACACATCGATAAAACAGAACAATTTCTACCAGTAGAGAGTTTTAATAAACCTTTTGGTTTGTAGGGTAATTTATATTATGGAATGAAGTGAAGATAGATGAAACTTATTTGGAAGATAGTATTTTTAAGCCCTCTAAAATTAAGTTCGCATTTATTTCAAACATTCATTTACTTTACGCAGCTATTATAATAAAATGAAACAGCACCAGTTTTTGAAAGAGCAAAGATAGGGCCATCTAACAGATTCAGAAAGCTACCAGCCAGCTCTTGGGTTCCACAGTAACTTATTTATATCATTCCATATAACATAGGCACAATTGCACACCTCACACTCTGAAGAACCAAAGGCATGCGACATTCCCTGTCCACATTCCCTGCACAACAGATGGGAGACACAAGGTGGAGGAGCACGGGGACTCATCTCATGGAGCTGAGTCCCCGCGGTCCCAGTGTCAGCCACATGCCAGCCCCGGGCATTCCCGCTGTGTCCTGACTTTGAGCCGTGTGCCCTGCTACCCTGGGCGCAGACAAACCAGGAAGGAGCTCTGACTGTGCTGTTCCCACAGTGGCACTCCAGTTCCCTGCGGCGATCACTTACAGAGGCAGGGTCTTCTGTTCCCTCTCTTCCTTACCTGCTTTACCACAGATTCCCAAAGTGGAGCGACCTGCATTTGTGCTCAAAGCCAACAAGTCCGACACTTCTGACCCAGATCACACACACAAGTATAAAATGCTGGCTAGTACCACGTACTTACTATCCAACTGGTTCAGAATCCATGTGTTCTTCCTTCCAGTCCAGTGACTGTAATTCACAAATGGGGGGGGGGGGGGTTATAGCTTATTTCTTTTTTTTTAATTTTAATTAATTTTATTTATTTTTCAAGTACAGTTTTTTTTGTCTATTTCTCCCATCCCAGCCTCCCCCGTCCCTTGCTTATTTCTGAAGTTCTATTTTCAAAATCAAAACTTATCAAAATGATAAATAATATCAAAAGACACACTTGATATTCTGACAGAGCTGCCTTGCCAATCTGTGAGGGTAGAAAGACCATTGAGAAAATGGCCTAGAAGCAATTCTTTATTCAAGCAGAAAATATAAAATTATATGACTATTTCATACCATAAAAACAAATAAAAATATTTTTAAATTCAGTAATAAATATTAAAAAATTTTTATGTTCTTCTCTTACTAGGGCAGGATTTCTTACAAGATGAAAATTAGAAAACATAAAAAAAATTGTTAAAGTTGACAACATCAATCTGGAATTTATACTCATCCAACAAAATTAGTAGAAAAATAATTTATCCAGCAGGAGTAGATATCTGCAACACTCATAACTGCCAAAGGGTTATTATAAAGAATATATAAATATCTTGTATAGCTCAATATAAAATGTAACAGATATTTGTTAGCACAACAGATAAATGGCAGAAGACAGAAAGACAAGGTATAAAAGCAAAAGAGGATCAGGGGGAAATAGAAGGCCAACATTTTAAAGTGTTGACTAGGATCTGAGGAAACGAAAACTCTTACCTACTGCTGGTTGTGATGGAGAGATGGCACAGCTATTGTGAGGAACAATTTGACAATATCCAACAAAGTTAGACATCTGCACAACTGAGCCATTGCATTCCGAGGTGCACCTCAGGCAGAGCTGCTCTGTCTACTGAGGCAAATGAGTTTCCAGGTGTGGCTGAGACTTGATCTCACTCAGTGTTAGGGGCAGCGGAGGCCTGGGCAGCTGAGCCAGCTGCTGCAGCTTTGCAAGGCCCTCCAAAATGTTATTTTCTACAAATGGCAGAACTCAGAAAAAGTTATGAAAGCACTGCCCCAGAAAAACGGCTACACATTTGTACCACGACTCGTTCACCTGAGTATTCACAGCATCATAACAACAACAAAAAAGGAAACTACCTAAGTGTTCATCATCCAAAAAAGTAGTAAACAAATTGTGCTACAGCCGTACAACTGAATACTGCATCACAGTGAGCCAGCCCTCCCCATGCATAATGTTCCCAGTGAGTTTATAACCGTAACGCTTAGCAGGAGAAGTGTTAGAAGTGTGCTGTAGTGTCCACTCTTTATATAAAGCTGAAACATGATCTCCTCCCATAAACCTCAGGGTTTTTTTTCATCAACATTAGCTAAGCTTCTCTGAGGAGTCAGCTGTAAGTGCTCAAGGGCATTAAGGAAGGCGTCCCTCCTTTCTGCTCCTGTGTCTTTCAAAGCCCAGACTTCTCTAAAGAGCATCGGATAGTTTGTCAATGACAAAATACTGTCTCCTCTTTTGCACATCCAAACTAATTTAATATTTTTTATCTTCACCAAAAAATAGGTCTTGAAAACATGCTTCTTTTTATTTCACCTGTTAAATGTATCCAGACCACATTCAGCACATATAAACAGGTCAAGAAAATTAATCACTTTGGAAATACATATTCCTGGGTCAAAAAAGACTATACAATGTTGTCCTTAAAACAAAATTGTTAGCACTAATTAAAATAATGTCATGTTCAAAACATCAAGTTTGATTTAGCTATATAAAATATATATATATCAATAGCTAATATATAGCAATCTCCCCAACTCAATAAGGCATATATATGTATATGTGTGTGTATGCAAAAGATTGTAACATTTTGACAAATTTGCAAATAAATCTTCTCATTGTCAGTATAATATGGATGGAAATTAGGTAACAACTTATAAAATCATTTGCTTAATTAAAGGCAAGATGGAGACAACTGGAAAAGTACCTCCTTACTTCAGCTTCTGTCAAAGTCAAATATTGGGTGGACTTTCAGAATTCAGAGAAGAGCTTCCTTGAAAATTTAATAACCATTTGAAAGTTAAAGCAGAATGACCCTAGAGAAACACACCTATCTTTGAAAGAAAAATTTTTAGTGCTCCAGAAAGTTATCTCATCATTAAACTGTTTCTTGCCAAGGCACATGACTTTTTTTAGGCACATTTTTTTTTTTTTTGCCTGTGATCTAAAGTCATTTTCCCAGTGACTCTCCCTGATAGCACTGATAAGGCGTAACATTTACATTATCATTCTCACATACTCAAGTCCATGCCCCAAACAGAGGGAAGGGTGCACTCTGCAGGGAATGTGGCACAGCAGCTAACCTGGAACAGGTGACCAGGCCTCCGCTGCCCCTGAGGCTGAGTGGGCTCAAGTCTCAGCCACACCTGGAAACTCCTTTGCCTCAGTAGACAGAGCAGCTCTGCCTGAGGTGCACCTTGGAATGGAATGGCTCAGTTGTGCAGATGTCTAACTTTATCGAATATTGTCAAATTGTTCCTCACCATAGACAGCTGTGCCATCTCTCCATCCCAACCAGCAGTAGGTAAGAGTTTTTTTTTTCATTTCCCCAGAACCCTATTGATTTTGCATTGCATATCTGACTTCCGAATGAAATAAGAGCATTCTCTGGCTGAAATCCAGCGATTTTAGTCATCAAACAAACCAACAGCACACTCCATGGGTCCCACACAGAAGAGGCGGGACATTCCTCTGGATTCCCAGCAGACATCTGTGCCTCTGATTCTTTACACTTTATCTGTGCGCAGGGGCTTTCTCTCTAAACATGGTATCTTCTGTCACTTAGAGATTCTCTAAAGAGTAAAGTTTAAGATCTGCCTTTTCAGTAGCTGAAATGACTGTGGAAAAGAATCTCAGACCTTCAGGCTGACTCCAGTGTATCTGCTAATGAAAATTTAATAAATGAGGCAACCAAACAATAAGGAATGGGAATAGCAGCAGATCCATTGAAGAGAACTGCCATTAAAATGGTGCAGAAAAAAACAATATTTTTTAAAAATAAAATTAAAGAAAAAAAACAAAAAAATAACCTTTCTGGGGCTTTTCATAAATGGTTAAGAATAGGGCTTGTCAGCCCATCAACTTGTTTATATGGCTGGGTCTCAGTATTTGTGTTAAATTTAGTCTATCTGACTAGAAAGATGCACCCAATATTTGTATTTTCTTTTTAAATTTAGGGTTTTAAAAGGAAACTTGAGATTTCAAAAAAGCAGCTCAGAAACACACATACTTCAACTTGCACTATGCAGAATTTGACTTCAACACTCTACTAACTTGCTTTTTCTTTCCTGTTGGTACAATGATAACTTTGTTTCGCAGTAATTATTTAAAGCAACAAGTGAAGCTGAAGTCCCTTGCAGATGATATACAACATAATACATCATGTTGATCAGAGTACATGTGTTAGATACATTTAAAAAGAGAGAACAATATGGATGGAGAGTTAAACAGAAAATGAATGTGTGCAGATGATTTTGTAAGCTTTATGAGACTGCAGGTGCTTACATTATAAATTTCAGCACCACATAGTTTCTATACATGTTATAAATTATAATTTTTGGCAAATACTAACTGTATGTAATGTAATGCTCTTAGTTAATCTCTTATTAACTAAGACATACCAGTCCCTGCATATAGTGGTTTTAAACATTTTACTTGTACATGTGCATGAGCTTGCCTCACTCTCCCTGCTAACAGGACACGGGCATCTCCGTCCTCAGGCTCTGCCAAGCAGTCTCAGCGCCATCGTCAGGCACCCCCGCCCCACCAAGCACTCTCTTCAAAGAGGGGTCGGAGTATATTGGGGACTTTGTGGGAGAGTCTGGATGTGCTCCTTTGGAGTATGGAGGGAGTACATAGACACAGCCCATATCTTGCTTCTATATTTCCTTAGAAATATGTCCAAAAGGCGGAGGCAGGCTTTCTGGAGCCAGGGTTGCTAACGGGGAAAAGAGGTGACAGGGGAGAGAGGACCGAATGAGAACAGGGGAGAGGAAAAACAGGGCTGCAGGGTTTGTTCCTGTCCACGGCTCCAGGTAGGGCGCCTGCTAAAGGGATGCCTTCACAGTAGCTCAGGATGTCCTACTTGGGGAGAAAGTGCAGGCGTCAAAAGGAGAGACAGCTGTTCTCTTCAAGAATCCTCATGGACGAGGAGCCCTGTAAGAGCTGAACACCATGCATACTCTCCCCCTGGGTCCACCCACCAACTTCAGTAGCAACAGATGGAACCAGACCAGACCAAGCAAGAACAGAGACATCTTCTCATCTCTCACAGGTTACACAGAATACACCCTGCCCTGAGTTTTCATCTAAACCACAGCACTGGAGGAGTTAGGCTTTGATGAGGAACGGGGAACAGTTAAATACCACCTCTTCCCCCAACTCCACGTTGCTAGAATGAAAGGAAGAACTGATGAGCAGATCAAGCCCCATCCAATTCCATGACCCAGGAGTCTGGTCTGGAGGTTGTTCCGATCAGATGTGAAGCATATCTGTACTTCAGTTGGAACTTTAAACTGCATAGGACTCATTTTTATAGCCTAAAATGACTGGTAAGTTGTATAATATTCTTTTTTTTTTAAATTTTATTTAGTTATTTTTCAAGTACAGTTTTTTGTCTATTTTTCCCATCCCAGCCTCCCCTGCCCCTTGCTCCCCACCTCCCTCCCATTTCCTCCCCCCCCCTTAGTTCTCGTCCCTGTGTCCTTCCTATTTGTTCCTCCAAATCCCTCCCCCTTTTTCCCCTTAACTTCCCTTCCTTCTCCCCTCTGGTCACTATCCCCTTGTTCTCTATTTCAGTGTCTTTGTTTTTTGGGGTTTTTTTTTTCTGCTTACTTGTTTTGTTGTTTAGCTTCCTGTTAAAGGTGAGATCATATGGTATTTGTCTTTCAGCACCTGGCCTATTTCACTCAGCATAATGCTTTCCAGTTCCATCCATGTTGTTGCAAAGGGTAGTAGCTCCTTCTTTCTCTCTGCAGCATAGAATTCCATTGTGTATATGTACCACAATTTTTGGATCCATTCATTTACTGATGGGCACCTAGGTTGCTTCCAACTCTTGGCTATTGTAAATTGTCCTGCTATGAACATTGTGGTGCATAGGTTCTTTGATATTGATGTTTTAGGATTCTTAGGATATAATCCTAGCAGTGGAATTGCTGGGTCAAAAGGCAGGTCGATTTTTATTTTTCTGAGAAAAATCCAATATTCTTAAATGTTATAATATTAAGGTATTTTCCACCCAGTAAGAGAAACTAAGAGCTGGGACAGACAGCACAGTTAGGGGCATTGGATAAAGACATAAAATAACAAAATTCACAGCTTTTTGGCTTTTACACAAACTATAACCAAGCACATCCTCTCTGCATACCAGGTAACAATAACGGCTATCGCTTATGAACCTCTCACTATGCTAATTCCTCGGTATTAGTGCATCTCATTTAATTCTCAGGTAATGATATGAAGTATGTATTGTGATCCCCATTACACAGATGAGAAAACTGAGGTTCACAATGGGAAGTAAACTTTTCAAAAGGATGTGTTGACACTTGAGTCTGTCTGATTCAAGGGTTTGTACTTCTAACCCTGGATGGACAATCATCTTGCTGTTAATGTACCTTGAAAAAAATGATCAGGAAATTTCTACTCAAAGCCACATACCTTCAACCATGAACAACAACTCAAAGGATAAAAATACTTGAGATCAATAAAAATACTTGAGATCTACAGATTAGTAAACATTAGAGAATTTGGAATACGAATTCCCAGGAATGAAATCTTCATAAAGTGTAAGGCATCCAGCAAAGACAGAAGCACTTTACTACCACTAGGAATTCATATAACTATCTGAGGTAGAATGAAATAGGGTCTACTCCTGAAATAGGCCTGTGTGATCAGAAGCAACAACACATGCTTTTGTTTGCTCAGTGAGGACTCTGAGCATTAACTATGTCCCATGCTTTTTGTCTGGGCACCACTCGGCTCCGCATGCACAGGGGCAACAAAGTGGGTGTGTTCCTACCCCCCACGGAGCTTACCAGACATAAATCTATCAGGCCACAGTTTCATGACCTCATTAAATCCAGAGGTTAACAATTTGCCTAAGTCCCGACATCAAATGTCAGAGCAAAAATTACAATGCAGGAATTCTGAATTCTATTACAGATTTAACTTTCAGAAGATCTTAAATCTTACAAGGAAAACACTTTCAAGAAAAGATTCTACTTCTGTCAATTAGAGCCAAGTTTTCTTTATCATGTGAACGTTTCAAATAGCCTACTTAGCAAGTGTACAGTGCACATCCACCAATAATTTTAGGACCACCTATTTTACTTAATAACTAATGCATAGCAGTAATGCATCATTTTATGCCACACTTTGTTAGTTAATGTATAATCAATATGTTTCATTACACGGTCAGTCATAATAAAATACAAGTGACACTTAATATGAAAGTTTATATACAACAACCCCGAACACACCATAGCAACAGAGTGAGATTGATGAAAAAGGTTTGGTTTCTATAGCAACTATCTCATGGACCATCTGTAAGCTGAACCATAGCAGTGGAAGCAAAATGAGCACTTGTAAAGTCTGCGGTGGGTGCTTTTGTCTGCTTCAACATGATGTTAAAATGTAATCTTTTTCCTCTAAAATAATACGATTCCCCTTTATTTGTCATTTTGCAATCCGTGTTTTTGTTTGAATGAGCCTTTTTTATTGAGGCTTATTAATCTAACCTTAACAAAAATGAGTGTATCTTTCTACTGAAACTTCCATGCGTAAATGAATAAGCACAAACACAACAAATAATTGGCATAAGCAGAGAAACATAGATTGTGAAAATTTTATTGTATTTCAAAAGACCAATTCTGAAAAGTGCTATTATAAAATGAGAGATCTTGGTTTATTTAGTGTCTTGTCTGCCAACACCCTGCTTTTCATAATAGCTGTCCCGACAAGAAAGCAGGGCAGGGGAGTCCTCCCCCGGTTATCATCCCTGCTTCACTACCATATATGTAATTCTGCAGCTACCTCTCCGACCTCTGCTAAAACCGTCAGCAATCCCTCACACGGAACTTCTGAATTTCTTTTTCTACCTAGACACATACACATGAGCGAAATGAATTATGTACATGTACGTACCTGTTGGTATCTATTTATACTTCCTCATTCAGTCCTCTTAAGTCATCATTTTCAAGTCATTAAGTCATCTATTTTTGAAGATACTAGTTGTTGGAATAAAAAAAACAGATATGTGGAATACAGAAAAATGACAAAACATTTTAATCTTGGATAAAGTGACTACCTTTATAACGAAAGCTCCCTCGAACTCCTTCATGGCACATCACCCGAAGGATGCACACAGAAAAAGGGGCGCTGCGAACGTCCAACAGGGAACAGTGGCAACTGTGGCAATATCGCGCCACGGGAGACAGTCACACAGAGAGACGGGTACTGCATACCCTCTATCCGTGGAACCTAAAAACACTGAACTTGAAAACACAGAGTGTGGAACCATGTTACCCAGGGCAGGAGATGCTGTTTCAGGGTACAAACTTGCAACTCGAAGATGTGTAAGTCCTGGAGACCTAATACAGTACAGTGACTGCAGACAAGGAAACTGTACCATGAACACTGAACTTGCTAAGAGATGACCTTAACTGTTCGCACCCCTAGAAGAAAGGGTAATTAGGTGACTTGATAGAGGTGTCAGCTATTTCTATAATACCTACCATAATGCAATGTAAATGTATCAGATACCTTAAACTCGTATCTATATATCACTTATATCACAATAAAGGAAAAACAACAGGAAAAATGGCTAATTCCCAGCCAAGGTGAAAACCCTCTTTTTGGGCAGGGGTTCACACCACACCAGTCACACCAGTCCTTGTGCTTGTGAAGACACTGCACCCCTGGCCACAGCTTGCCCGCTGTGCAACTGCACCATGATCCTGCTTGGTAACAACTCCTCCCTCCCTGGTGTCAGCCTGACTATGTCCACTTCCGTGAGGTTAAGTGGAAAACAGAAGCAGAAACTACGTTTCTGCTGAGGACTGGGTCTGGACCCTGCGGCAGCAGAGCACACTCTCATCTCCTGCATCTGCTCTGGACCCCGAGACACTGCAGGATACGGCCACGGCCGCTCCTCAGCCCTACGGGCCGCTAGTTTCAGGGGGTGTGCTTAGTGCTGGCTCAGTTAATGAGGACAGTGCAAACAGGCCTTTCTAAACAATGACAGTTTAGTCAAAGAGATCATATAAAACTGACCTTTAAGGTCCAGTACAAATAACTCCCCTCTTTTATTACAAAATCATAAGCATGTCATTCTGTTACATAACAATACCACACTCAAGCACACCATATGACATCTTAGGTGAAATGTTTAAATTAAAATAAATCATGACACCCATATTATTACCCTACCAATCACACTCAAGCAGGCCTTACTTCTGCCAGACCCTGTATATGCCGGAAAAGTTAAGTTTCAATGGAAAAACATCACAGATTACCAAGTGTTTCCTCAGCCAAAGACAGCAAGGGCGCAGAATCCATCGTTTCTAGGAGCTACAGCATTTCTGATGGGGGTCCCACACAGGCATAACACACAACGCATAAATAGCTGGAAGTAGCATGTGAGGGGGATTCCAGAACTATGGACTATTCCAGCTCAATGATTCATTCTACTTAGCTGCCCGTTACTGAGTAATTTCTCTGTCCCATATGCCATGCTAAACCCTTAATCTACATTATCTCCAATTTTCTTAAATCCTTAGAGATTGTATATTATGGTCCTCATTGTACAGATGAGGAAATGGAGGTTTAGAGGAGTCAAGAAATAACTTGCAATAAATGACAGAGCTCGTTTTTGGACCCAGGTCTCTCCACCTCTGCGAGACTCTCAACATTGTAATGTCTGGCACTGTGTTAGTTCACCTG
Source organism: Artibeus jamaicensis (assembly GCF_021234435.1). Taxonomy (NCBI): domain Eukaryota; kingdom Metazoa; phylum Chordata; class Mammalia; order Chiroptera; family Phyllostomidae; genus Artibeus; species Artibeus jamaicensis. The sequence goes on along the minus strand of NW_026521995.1, from coordinate 436,474 downwards.
GGCAGCTGTAACAATATTCCAGAGACAGAGTAGTTAATGAACAACAGTTCTGGAGGGTGGGGGGTCCAGGACCAGGGTACCAGCAAGGTGGAGGGAGGCCCGCTCCCTTGTTCACAGACAGCATTGTTCTGTTGTGTCCTCACAGGGTGAGAGGGACCAGGGAGCTCTGTGGCAGCGCCTTCCTGAGGTCACTAATTCATATTCATAATTCCATTCATAAGTCTCCTTCCTTTGACCTAAACACCTCCCAATGTCCCATCTCCTAATACTGTCACCTCTGGGACTTGGTGTTTCAAAATGTGACTTTTGAGGAGACACATTCAGACCATATCAGATGTCTCCTCGGAAAGCTGGAGAAACAGGTCCAGAGAAATACTCAGTCACAGCCAGAGACGAAACTGGAAATTAGATCTGTTTATCTCGAGAACACTTGTCTTCCAAATTATGCAAGATGACCTCCTTCTCCTGTTAGTTTGACCCCACCCAAGGCAGAGTCAATAGGGCTATCCCAGGCTACACTGTGAGGCCCTCTACCATTCACTTCCTTTGCCTTACCAGGTAACTTTTTTCACCGACCTCCTCCACCCGTCAGTTCTACTTTTATTTCAGGAGGAAAACGTACGTGCTCTCTGTTCTCTAACCCAACAACCACCGACATACGGGACTGTCCATAAACACTGAGCTGGTGACGTGTAGGTGAAAAAGCCTTTCAACAACCAAAGTTAGTATTTTAATCACGTTCCATGTAGCAACATAATGAAAGATTTTGTCACATGCTAAAGAAAATCGGAGAGTCAAAGCAGGTAAAAGGGTACAGAGCAGGGAGTCTTAAAACTGCACCTGTTCTGATGTATCTGGCCCTCAGATTCTTCAAGAGGTTTGAAGGTGACATGGGACCTTGTTATAAAGCAGTGGGTAAGAAATCTAACAGTTCTACTGCTTTGAAGGTTCAATAAATATTTTCTAACCACAATAGCTAGAAAAAGGTAGTGCTTAATATATGTCTATTGAATGAAAGAATGATTAAAATAATGATGAATAGATAAACTGTTATAAGTACGAATCTTTTTTAAGTACGAATCAAGCAAATAATAACTCTCCTGGAGGAACATCTCCAACAGATTTGCTTTGACCACAAAACTGAAGCCAGGGAACATCAGCCCTATTACCCTACTGCCGCCAAATCCACACTCCATCATACAGCGCTGGCATGAATGTCCTGGAGGTGAATGGCACCTCGAAACAACATAAGTAGCACAAAACCTGCTGCTTCTAGAAGCAAGGTGCTCCAGATGTGGGCTACCTCAGGCACGGGGGCATTAGAAAATAATTTCTAAGTGGCACTCTATCTCGCAGTCACCCTGTCCCATCAATAGTCCCTACTGAAGGAATGGGGACAATTATTACCACTGGACAATTACAAAACTGTTGAAAAAATTAATGGATTTGATCAAGTTCTGAGTTTGTTCCAAAAATCTAGTATTCACTAAATGCTTCAATTTGTAAGCAGCACTTTATCAGGAAAAACACAAACTAATTCATTTGAATAGACAAAACAAAGAATAATCAGCTACTACAGAAATCATCCCTGATACTTTTAAAAACAAAGGACTATTTTTAATAGGAGCTTTAAACTTTATTAAAGTATTTATGCTCATTCTTATGTGCTAATTCAAACTTATTTCCCCTTCCTTTAATCAATGGAAATGAGGCATATTCACATTTTAGGCAGGCCATAGATTTACCAAAGAATATACAGTATATTCTCAAGCAGTACAGTATACTGCTGTTAAGTCAGAACAGTGCACAGACCGCATAAACCAAAGTATTCTCAATTTATTCATGACCATCACAATGAAGCTTTTCAACACAGCAAAGTAAAAAGTGTAGAATTCATGAAATATCTATGAAAATGTCTAAATTGTAGATATTGAACCAATGTTAGAAATCAGACCATCACTCCAAGGTTTCTTTGATTTCGCTATGATGTCACTGCTTTAGTATTTTTTAAATGATTGTGGAATTTTTTTTTGCACTTTTGAGTAACAACAGTTTAAAATGTCCATCGTTCTTAGGTGTTTGGTTTTTTTATAAACCACAACTAAATTAAGTATTTTATCTGAAAAGCCACTATTATCTCATTTTGTTCTTTATACCACGCCCACATTTAATCCATAATCAAATCTTGTTGCTTTTACCTTCAAGTGTACACAGAATCCAAGCGCTTCACCCCGACTCCACCACCAACATTTGAGAACAGGCTGATGCCACGCCGCACTGGCACTCCAACAGTCTCCTCTCTGGTCTTCTCCTTCCCGTCTGGCTCGCCCAAAAGTCTCGTCTCCCCATAGAAGACAATGTGTTTCTTGTAAAATGTAAATCAGGTCAGGTGACCACCCAAATCAACGTCCTTCGAAGGCATTCTACGTCACTTACATTCAAATTGAACTTCAGGTATGGGCTACAAGAATCTACCCTACCCAAACTCTGGCTCCCTTGGCCACCTGTCACTTCAGCCACTCTGACCTTCTTGCTTGCTCTCGAGCATGGCAGCAAGAGCTCTCCCCAGGGCTTCTGTGTGTGGGGGGCGGGGGTTCCCTCTCCCCCGCATCACCTCTAGGAATTCTACTTAGGCCTCAGTCAGCAGCCCTGCCTGATCGTTCCACCTGCAAAATATCAGCCCACTGTCCTTAATCCTTCTTTGTTTTTCTTCTCAGCAGCTGGAATTAGATGATATTTTACTAAATATTAATTCGTCTGTCTCTCCACTGGAAATGTGAACTTATTCAAGAAAAGGACTTTGGTTATTCCTCACTTACATTCCAGAACTTAAAACTGTGAGTGCCTTGTGCATACCCTGCAGGTTACCAGTAAATGTTTGCGCTACCTAATTATACAGCCTTCACACGTGCAATGTTTCTACCAGGCTGCTTTGCTCCCACCTGCCCCAGGTGGCACATATATGTTTCGTTTGCAGCAGCTATCAGTTGGAAGACAGTAACTTAGCTATTAGCAGGGTCATAAATGCATATGAGACTTTCATTTTACCTTTGGGGAGATAAGAAAATATACATTTAAATGAAGAGTTATCCAACATTATAAAGCAGCATATGTTGAGTGATGCTATATTAATAAATGGTACAGTAATTTGAGTAGTAGCAGATTGATTCAAAGTACAGTGGTCATGGACTGCTACAGAGAAAACAATTTAAGGTGGAACTTGAAAGCAAGGTTGGACTTTAATATGAACCAGAGAAGGAAAACAGTCATTCCGGGTGGAAGAAATGAAAGTACAGAGAGAAAAGGTATGAACTACATTACCAGAGAGTGCTTATTAAACCACCTTGGCTAACACCCAGCGATCTGAGTGCCTTTAGGCCGCTATAGCAAATCGTCATGACTAGGTGGCTCATAAACAATGAAAATTCATTCCTCACAGTTCTGGAAGCTAGAAGTCTGAGATCAGGGTGCCAGCGTGGTGGGGTCTGGGAGGCACCTCTTCCTGTCTACAGACTGCTGCCCCCTCCTCTGTGTCCTCATATGGTAGGAGGAGGGCCAGAAAGCTCTTTGGGGTTCCTTTTTTAAGGGCACTAATCCCATTATGGGGGCTTCACCCTCATGACCTAATCATCTCCCAAAGTCCCCACCTCCTAACACCATCATCTTGGGGGTTAGGACTTCAACATATGAATTTGGGGGGGACGCAAACATTCAGTCTGAAACACCAGCTTTAGTGTGCAAGAAAATTGGAAGAAGGAAAAATGGGACTGTCTTGAATAGATGCTTGGATGTCAGAATATCTTCCAGTAAGCAACAGGGAGTCATTTAACACTTTTCACATCAGTGATGTGTCGTAAGCATCATGTTTGAGAGGTGTTAATCTGGTGGTGGTGTCTGGGAGGGATGAGAGAGAGGAGCGTCTACAGGGAGAGACACGGAGTAGGAAGTTTTCCGGGGCTCCGTACAACGGACACTGATAGCTGCTGGTGCCAAGTCCATCCCGCCTACCCAACAAAACTCTAAATTTTATTTTGCTTTGCAGCCATCCTCTATGAGAGGCCGTATGCTTCAGGAGGTGCTGACCTGACTATGTTTGTACCTCAGAGTAATCCCTTTCCCCATAGCTCACGAATCCAGCTGCAGACTAATGAGAATGCAGCAATCCTCTAGCTACAGGAATTGGTTTCAGAACAGGTAAGTGACCCAATTCAGACTAATAAAATACAGAGATATTTCCTAGCAACTTGTAGGACAAATATCTTCTTACGATAAAGGTTGGATATCACTGTGGCCAAATATAAGTATCTGAACTATTATAACCACCACACTGTTGGCCAAAAGAGGACAGAGTTAAGAGAATCCTAAAGCAACACAGGGTTCTTGGAGAGTTCGGCCTTGTGGCCTGCTTTATCTCTGGCCTTCCACTTGCCAGCCAATAAAAGTCCTTATTGCTCAAGCCAGCGTGAGTTGTCCGTGCTGTTACTTACAGGCAAAAACATTCAAGCTGATATACCTTAGGCATCAAATAATAATGAGTGTCTGGAGAAGGTTATTGGTGGAAGAAAAGAAGGAATGGGGAAAAAAGGGATTTACTCACTCAGTAAACATTCACCGAGCACTCCCTATGGGCCAGGCCCAAACGCTCAGTGCTGGAAGAACGAGATGAATAAGACACAGTCCTTGCCATCAAAGACCTCTTAACATCACTGACCAATGCCATGATCATTACAGTAAAGCAACACCCAGGTAGACAGAAAGCGTATGTGGACTGAAGAGAGAAAGGAGAAGAGAAGGGAGGGGAGGAAGGAAGAAGAAAGGCAAGGAGGAGAGAAAACATTAACAGAGCACCTTAAATTCAGCAAGAAAATCTCAGGAAAGGATGGAATCAAAAGACACCGTACCAGGAAAATCAGGACTACAGAGCAATTGACTGGTAATGTACGCTTCCTTGCCTGGAAGACAACTGTTCTAAAGTCTTTCTAAATTATTTCCAGGACGAGTGGGGCACATGCACACGGGCATTTCATTCATAGTGAGGGCATCAAAGGAAAAGAGAGGGTGTCTCTGTGTTAGGAAGATTTGTTTGTTCTAGACACCAATGAGATTAAATGATGTAACAAAAGCAAAGTCTTATTTTAACAAGTGCGTGACCCATAGGACACACCCAAAATGTGATGTTGTTTTTGCCGCTTCTGTGTTATAAATAGTCTGTACGGTCAGTTAAAATAAACTCTGAAGCCACATACTGGGTCCAAATCCCACGGTTTACAATAAACTGTCTGACTTCAAACAATTTACTTAATTTCTCTGCATCTCGTCTGTAAAATAAGGATGGTCATACTAACAATAGCTTCCTTTTTGATACAGTTACTCTGAGGATCAAATGAGTTAATAGATTTAAAACCTGCATGAAAAAGCCCAGAATATAGTAACTGCTCAGTAAGTGACAGCTATTACTAGTGTTAGTGATGCTGTTCTTACACTGTAGATAGGAGGAGCTAGAAATCTGGAAGTTTTAAAAAGCATCACGGAGATGCAGATTAAAGCTGGACTTTAAGAGTACAGATGCGTTTGAATTCATGAAACAATTCAAGTTCATCGATGTGACACAGAAAGCAACAGCAGCTTTTACTCCTTTTTCCTTCCGACTGCAGCTCAGGCAGACACGGAGCCAGCTCCCGATTTCGGGGTGAGCACCTCAGCCTAGCACCGAAGGCAGGCGTCACTCGGAGCAAGCACTGTCCCCGCCACGTCAGGCACGGACAGTTCAAACACAACAGAGCACATTGTTGGCACGCCTATCTGAGGGTGGCTGAGCATCCCACTGGCTCGGAGCCAGCAGCTCATAATCCACACTCTCTTGATGAGTGGAATGCATTTATGAGACATTTACCAGGGTCTGAGTCACAATCTGTGACCGCAGAACAAAGTGAATCTAGCTGACCCACATGGAACTGGAACCAAGACCTGGCCTCTTGGCCCTATTCACCAACCTCGAGATCAGTCACCCCAGGACCTCTTTAACTGGCGGGGTGAGTCGCTCGTGTTCATGGCCGCATCCGTGTGAGCGTTTCTTCAACTGGAAGGAGAAAGAGTGCCGGGTGCTTCCGTTTGAAGCACCGATTCTGTTCTCCTCTGTTTACACTGGAACTTCTCCTGTGGCATTTAAAGCCTCAAAATATGCAGTTTTATATAAACTTACTAAACTGGCTAACAACTGTTTAATGACTGCCTAAAATAACCAAAGTGAAAAAGAGCAAACCCCATTACATTTTGGAAAAGTATTCCGGAGAAGAACTTGAACTTTCCTTCACAACAGCTGGATATTTAAGGAAACATCTATTTAAGGAAACATCTTATCTTAATTACACTGAACCATTCAGGGTGCGGCAAATGTGGGTTTACAGTTTTTATACGGAAATTATCACAATAATTAATAAATAATAATACAAGAATAAACTGTGTTTCAAGTATTCATACCTGTAAACCTACATCGGCCCCACCCTGTATATTTTAAAATTCAAAGAAAGAAAATAAAACTTAGAGGCCATAAACATACAATAATCAGCCTAGGTACAGTTTTCTAAATGCTGAACCTGGAGCCAAGCATTTAAAATCAGAATCAATTTTTATTTCCAAAACGAATTATCTTCTGACAAACTCAAAATCAGTGATCACTGTGGAGGAAATGGACATGGTGACGTCTGCACTGGAGTGTCCTGCTTTGTGCGACTGGGACCACTAGCAGCCTAACTGTGAGTCCGGTCATTCCCTAAACCAGACACTTCAGCACAGAGCACGAAAGGCCTGCAAAGATGAGGTTCAGTGTGGACCCAGTGTCAGTGTCAAAGTGATCTGGAGTCTCTTCTTTCACGTGCAAGTCTCCTAATGGAGACGCTAAGCAAATATATCTCCCCATAACACCCAGGCCGCACTGCAGTCTCCGGTCCAAAAATGAGCAGCCATGTGTAAGGATGAAACTGCAAGGAGGAACCTGGCTGAGCGCTTTTGTGGGGGCACGACTGTTGAAGCATAGGGGGTGCCTGAGAATTACTGTACACATTTTCTGAGTTCTGAGCTGTCAAGATGTCCAAAACCTTTAGAAGTCCTTTCTAGAGAACAGTTTAAACAAATCCCTAGCAAACTCAGCTATGGCCTACCGGGCTTTATCACTGAGTCTCCATCTCAGTTACACGGGGGAGGTCTTGTTCACTCACACCCGACTTCTTGCGTCTGAGGCCCAGGGCTGCTCAAGGACCCGAGGTGCCTGATTTTCACCATCGCTAATCAATCATAACTCAGCAGGCATGACTGCAGACTGAGCAATGAGGTAAGCAGATGAACATCAAACGATGACTATGAAAATGGACACCTGCAAAGGCAGGGACTAAGAGGACATTTACTGAGGACACCACGAGTAGTCACGTCAGAGCTGCACTGCGGATTTCTGACTGGATAAAGTTTTGTGTTTTTTGTTTGTTTGTTTTTTGTTTTGATTCAGAGAACCCCTCCAGGCCCACTTATTTCTAGTCTGTGTCTATTCCCAGCTTCTCAAAAAGGTCTACTCCACTCTCCTATTTAATACTTCAACCCACCTTTTCTTTTTTCAATACCACTTATCACCTCCTAACATACTATATAATTCATCTGCTATGTTCACTGTTCAATGTTTATGTCTCCCCGCCAGAATAAAAGCTTGGGAAAGTGAGGAACTTCATCTGCTTCAGCCATTGCTGTATCATGAGCACCCAGAGGAGTACCTGGCACATAGTGAGTATTTCATAAATATTTATTTAAAAAAATGAACAATAATCTAAGAATTTATCTGTTTGTCCAGAAAGTTCCGCTTCCCTCCTACAAACTTTCCTCCATAGTCTGACAGCTCAAACTACCTCCAAGGAGAGAGGAACAGAATGAATCCCTCAGAGGTAAAACATGAGGCCACACCCAGGGATTAAAGCCTTGAATTCCCAAAAGACCCCCTCTCTTTAGGGTCCTTCTTGATCTCTTTCCTTGGAGATTTCTTTCCTTCCCAAATAGCTGCCAAAATAGGGTAGGCCTTGTTTCTCTTCTGTTTTAAAGGGTTGGTTTTTTTTTTTCTCAAGAAGAAACCAAGAATGGTCAAATAAAAAGAAACCATTTATACTTCATGCCCACTATAATGACTATAATTTAAAAAAAACAAACAGAAAACAACAAGTGCTGACAAGGATGGGGAGAAAGTGGAACACATGTACATGGCTGTTGCAGATGTATAATGTATAAATGGTAAGAAACAGTTTGACAGATCTTCAAAGGCTAGACATAGAACTACCATCTGACCCCACAATTCTACTCCTCAGTGCACATACCCGAAAGAATTGAAGACATATTTTTCAAATAATTACAACTACATGCACGTTCATAGCAATCCTAGTCACGATAAGGTGGAAACAGCCCAAATATCCATCAATGGATAAATGAATAAATTGTGGTACGTCCATACAATGGAATATTATTCAACAATAAAAAGGAATGAAGTACTGACACCTGCTACAGTATGGATGACTCTACAAAACATGATGCTAAATGAAAGAAGTCAAACATAACAGGTTACACATGTATGATTCTATTTATATAAAATAACCAGAACAGATACATTTATAGAGACAGAAAGCAGACGGTTAGTTGCCAGGGGCTTGGGGGAGAGAACGATGGGCAGAAACTGCTCTGTAGGGAAGGGTTTTCTTTGGAGCGATGCAAATGTGCTGGCACTGGGTGGAGGCAGTGGTGACGCCACACTGTGAGCATATCATATGCCACTAAGTTTTCCCTTTAAAATGACCAACTACTGTTACCTCAATGACTTTTCTTTTTTTCACTTTTTATTGAATTTACTGGGGTGACATTGGTTAATAAGATTATACAGGTCTCAGATGTATAATTCTATAACCTATCACCTGTATATTGTACTGTGTGTTCACTACCCCTAGTTAAGTCTCCTTCCATCACAATTAATACCCCCATACCCTGTCCTATCTCTCCCACCCCCTTCTTCTCTGGTAACCACCATGCTGTTGTAAATGACTTATTTCTCTAAACAAAATTTTTACAGATGAACCCACTTAGGCCCACTTAGTGTAGACAAAGAATCCTCAAAGGTTCAAGTCACAAAGTCCACTGGTGTTTTGTTTGTTCCAAAGCTGAACAAGTAATGCAGGGCCCCTGGTCCTGCCCTCTTGCCACTGTTCCCGCTGCAGATTAGAGGACTTCACTGCCAACTGTGGACGGTGGAAGGTGACTGTCCAGGTTTCAGGTACCCACCATTCTAGATTCCTGCCTCAAAGCTAGTTATCTTGCTTGTACTTTGTATTTATAGCAGAGCACACGTGAGTCCTTTTTACCACAGTAGAGATCAAGAAAATTACATTTAAACATGTTTAATCTTCCTCTAAGCTTACTCAGTCACTGAAACCAGAAGCCTAGGATTGTGGATGAAGTAATTTAACTGGGCAACTGGTCTCAAGTTCTAGTTCCTTTTCCAGCTCTGTGTCATCAAACAATTCATTTAACTTCTCTGAACTTCAATTCATTTAACTTCTTCATTCACAAAAGATAGATAAAAATTTTTATCATACTTATCTGCATGGTTATTTCAACTGTCAAAGTAGTTTCCAAATACCCAACTACCAACTTCTACCAGTTCTCCCTCTTAACATTTTGAAAATCCATCTCTTTCTTCTCACTTTTACTCCCCTGGTTCCTGAGAGCATCATTGTCTCGCACCTGGTTGACCTTAACCTTCTAAGAAAAGCCACTGTCACTTCCTTGTCTTTTCCAGAGCATCCTCCTCTCTGCCACCAGATGATCTTTCAAAACTAAATCTAATGATGCCACACCCCTGCTGAAAATCCCTTTCCAGTTTACCATGACCCTTAAACAAGGCTTCAAGACCTTTCATGATACAGTCCCAACTTATCTCATTAACATGAGATAAATTTTCTCATTGACATCTAACTTTCAGGTTCTTGAACATACCATGCTGCCCAAAAGAGTTTCCTCATCTCTCTGCCTTTCCCAGAGCCCCTTTCCCCCCACTACCACCATCTTTGCAAATCTGTTCCCTGGATACATTCTATCAAATTCTATCATTAGGTTTCAAAAAGACGTTGCCTCTTCCAGGAAGTCTTCCATGATCGCCCCCCCCCCACACACACACACCAAGTCTGGATTAAGTTCCTCTCCTACATGGGAAGGTCCCTGGGATGGGTTAGATCTCAGGGGCAGATACAGAAAACATGGCAGGTGAGCGACTGGGTCCTCCCTGTTGAAAGAGTGGCTGGAGGGAATGTACCTGAGGGACTGGAAGCTGCTCCCTCACCATCAGATTCTTGGACCTTCTGTATTAGAGAAAAGCTATGTGAGCGTCTCTACTACTACATGGATCTTCTTGCCTCTGGTCATGGGTACAAAGCCAGCGTGGGAGTCTTTTTCTGATTAATATTAATATGTAATGTCAAGAGCCTACAGCTCCAAAGAGTACAGAGGATACAGACATGAGTGAAAAGCTGGGGTCTCAACAGTGAAGAGGCTCAGTGGATAAGAAAGCCCAGTGCTTGTCTGTCTGGGGGTTACCACATCCCCACTGCTGGTCTGAACTTTACCAGAGCCTTAACACACACACAATGGATGCACATATATACACATATTCACATGCACATGTAAGTACCTTTAGTGTACAAATACACCCCCCACATTTAAACTGGTCTTCAGCCAGGGTTCTGAGCAGGACTGTGGCCAGCACACACAGTGGCTTTGTGTAAATTAGCCAAACTGATGCCCTCCAGGGAGACTGAGAAGAGTCCCCCAGAGGGACTGGCCAGATCTCCACTTCTACTTGCAGGACCTCGGCAGGTCCCTGGTAGGAGCCACTGGCACAGCCACCACAACCATGGTAGACAAGCCTCTCTGGGCCTATCCAATCCACGTGCCTTTCTCATCTGTGGCCGCTGACCCGTAAGTCCACATGAGGAAGAATATGTGCAGTGCTCAAGGTTTTCAACTCGAAGTAGGAAGGAGAGAGGGGCCTCAAGGCAGCCGTTCCCTGCAAGGGATGAAGTGTGATAAATTCCTACAAGAAACTACCTCCCCTTGTAGACTTACTAGTGCTAGAGGCTCAGGCTCAATATTAAAGCTGCAGTGCATTCTCACTTTTTGTTTTGTATCTACACACTTTAGGGATGCTTTCTGCCCCATTGAACGAACCTCAATTCTTAGAGTTAAACTAATGAGATAAAATCACTATCTGCATACCTGGGAGCTCCACTGTCCTTTCTTCCTCTGTACAGCTTACAAGGACACCTGTCTGGAGATGGCTCACGCTCACCCTAGTACATGTTGCCTAGATCACCTATTTCCCCTTTGATGAAAGTGCCTCTACCAGTGTCATGCCCTTCTTGGGTGGCCCCCATCTGATGACTCGCCTATGCGGTGCCGGTGATGAGACCCAGACGCCAGACTCCCCACTTAGCGGCTGAGGTGCTGGCAATCCTGCACTGTACCTGGGTTTCTCTAGCCACACAGCCTGGCTCCTTTCCCACCAGTGCACTCAGTGTGGGTCCTGAGTGTGCCCCTCAAAAATATAAAAGACCTAACAAAGCCTTCTGAACCCTTTCTTAGAGTCTGCCTCTCAGAGAACCCAATCTGCAACACTGTGGCCCACTTCATCCGCTCATCGGCTAGTCTGGGAAAAGCTCACTACCCAGCAGTGTAAGGGCACAGGTGCAAATGCCACATGAATCACTAGTTTCACACAAAGAAAAGCCTTATTCAAAGGACAAAGGTGGAACCCCATTCACAGAAGGACGGCTCTCCTCAAACCATCCCCTCTCTTGTAAGCACGGAGTGAAAACCCTCCTGTTCCACAAAGAAGCAGGGAAGGCCGTAGGAAGCGCTGGGAAACAGAGGAAAAACAAATGTGCTCTCTGACTTCTAAGACTTCTGCACACTTGAAAATGTGATTCTTAGAAAAACAAAAGTGGGGAGTAGACTTCTGCCAAGATGGAGGTATAGGTGGATGTGCCGGGCCTTCTCACACAACCAAGTTTACGGACAACTAAATATTAGCAACAGAAAACACAGCCAGAACACGGAAAATTGAACTTTTCGGAAGTCTGTTAACAACAAATTCTTCAGCCTGACCGGCAAGGGGCAAAACCAGCGGCTGGTGAGGGGTTGCACAGGAGGACTTGGTCAGACGGACTCAGGCGCGGAATCCAGATGTGCGGAATCCAGGCTCAGGGTTGGACCTAGTGAGCGACCGAGTGAGCCACTAGGCGAGCGACCACGGAGGAGACAGCGGGAAAGCGGTGCTGCGTGTTGACTGTGGTCACCCATTTGTGTGCAAGCGGACAGGCGAGGGAGTGGGCGGAGTGGGAGGTTGGACCGGGCCCGGAGTCCCCGCGGCAAGCGGCAGTAGAGGGCGCCGCCATTTCCCCCGCTCTGACCACGCCCCCACATACAGCGTCACAACCCAGCGACCTGGGAGTCCAAGGCACCGCTTCTCACACTTAAAGGGCCAGAACAGACCAAAAATGTCGCAAGATCTCAAAGCCCCAGAGCCCATAGATCTAAGCGATGAAGAAATAGCAAAACTCTCAGACGCACAGTTTAAAACACTGGTCATCAGGATCCTCACAGAACTCGTTGATTATAGCCACAAATTAGACAAATATATGAAGGCGAAACTAATTGAAATGAATGGAATTGCACAGGACACCAATAGCAATGAAAAGGAAACTGGGACTCAGATCAATGGAGTGGACCAGAAGAAAGCAAATAATGGCCAAACAGAAAAGAGTCAGGAAGCAAGAATTCAAAGAAATGAGGAGAGTCTTAGGAACCTCCAGGACATCTTTAAACGCTCCAACATCCGAATTATGGGGGTACCAGAAGGGGGAAAGGCACAGCCACCAATGGAAAACTTATTTGAACAAATAATAAAGGAGAATTTCCCCAATCTGGCAAAGGAAATAGACTTCCAGGAAATCCAGGAAGCTCAGACAGTCCCAAAGAAGTTGGACCCAAGAAGGAACACACCAAGGCACATCATAATTACATTAGCCAAAATTAAAATGAAGGAGAGAATCCTAGAAGCAGCAAGAGCTAAGGGGACAGTCACCTACAAAGGAGTCCCCATCAGACTGTCAGCAGATTTCTCAAAAGAGACCTTCCAGGCAAGAAGGGGCTGGAAAGAGGTATTCCAAGTCATGAAATCCAAAGACCTACAACCAAGATTGCTCTATCCAGCAAAGCTTTCATTTAGAATGGAAGGGCAGATAAAGTGCTTCTCAGATAAGATCAAATTCAAGGAGTTCATCATCACCAAGCCCTTATTATATGAAATGTTAAAGGGACTTATCTAAGAAAAAGAAGTTAAAAAAACATGAACAGTGAAAGGACAGCAAACTCACAGTTATTAACAACCACACCTAAAACGAAAGCAAACTAAAAGGACAGCTAGATCAGGAGTGGAGACATAGAAATGAAGATCTCAAGGAGGGTTAGCAACAGGGGAGTGGAAGGAGGATGTGGGGGGAGAAGGTACAGAAAATAAGTAGCATAGACAGTAGATAGAAAATAGATGGGGGGGGCAAGAATAGTATGGGAAATACAGAACCTAAAGGACTTGAGACACATGGACATAAGCTAAAGGGGGGGTAATGGTGGGGTTGGGGGGGCAGGGTGGAGGGGAATGAAGGGGGGAATAGAACAACTATAACAGCATAATCAATAAAATAATTTTTAAAAAAGTGGGGAGAAAACCCATAGGAAGAACAAATTATTTCAAATGTGAGATTATCAAAATAATTTTGGAAATGAAAAGAAATTACCTATATTTAATTTAAATATTTTATTTGGCAAATCACAGAATCTCCCCAAACTTAAATAATTACTACTCAATTTATATGTAATATAGATTTAGAAGTTAGACAGCCTGTTCATTTTGCATAATGGAAACACATCCTCACAAAGAATAAGTCTCTAACTGTGTGACGTGCACACCAAACGTGATGTAGAAATACGAACAAGCGCTGAATTTCCAAAGCTCCCTGAACCAGTCTGCACCGTCCAACCTGAATGCAGAGCCATCCTGTGTGCTGGGTCAGCATCCCAGGGCTGAGGTCCGACAGAGCACGCCTGCCGGTGTTCACACAGACCTGTGAAGAGGACTGTCTAAAAGTAGGGCACTATCACCGCCGCCCCCACTGCCGTAAGCCCCTCATTTAATGCTGCTCCATGATCGCATCTTGATTTTCCTAAAAAGGCAGAAACATTTTAAAAGCCAGAGATTAAACATTTTTGCATCCTTAGCAAAGGCATTGTTCTTTCTTTATAAAGTCATTTGACTCTGAGCATGTCATATCAAAACACTCTTAAAAAAGATGATGCACACAAAGTAACTGAATGTACTGGACAGAGGAAAAGCTTTAAACAGAGATAACACATTTTATTAGGTTAAAAAACATTCTCTAAGGCCGTTTTGCCTCTAAGAACCATAACTGTATAATGCGATTAAATATTTACTCTAAAATTTCACTTAATGATATTTTGTAAAAAAACAAAACACTTTTAAGAAAATAAGAAAAACTGTCTACATCCTGAGTTTAAAATTGCCCCCCTAAAAAGAGTGTTTTCTTAATTAACAACCACTTTTAAAATACTGTCATGCGATCTACTTTTTCCAAACTTTTGGCTGTTTGAACAAAGTATCAAACATCTGATACGTAATAGCACTTCTAATTATCTTTGCAAAATCTAACATACACTCTAAATTCTAAAAAATGTCAAAGTCAATTAGGTGGCTTTATTAGATTGACTTATTTTCATTTACTGCTACTCACTGCACATGTAGAATGACAGTCAGAGTATCTACCCACTTCCAAGAATGGGATGGTGTGGAATGATTTAGAACTTCCTCTCCCTGTAAACCACCGACATCCTCCCAGCCACCGCCGCCATGCAGGTTCTCCCCACGATTCCCCTGGCCCCCGGTGCCCAGGCCCCCTGGCCTTCCTCGAATGCCCGCTTTACTTCTGTCCATCCCGCCTGCTCCGTTGGCTCTCAGTTTTTAAGTCTCCCTTCTTAAGGAAGCCTGACCAGCCGTTTAGACTGGCTCCGTCTTCTTCCCTCTCAGGGCTCACAGCTCACTTGCTCTTCCTTCCCAGCATTTCTCACAGTTTGTCACTAAAGGACTTGCTGTTCATTGATTCACACCCTATTCCGCTCAAGACAGTCAGTTGTGTGGAGGCAGGGACCATGTATCTGACTGCCCATTAACTCCCCCAAGCATAGCACAGTGACAGTTGTGTAAAAGCTACTCCATTAATTTTTCTGACCGAGTTTAACTGAATGAACTTCATTCCACAGAGACGACCCACGTTGCAGACACGCTTTTAGTTAACTATATGTTTGTGTCTCTGGTAAAGTGTCGGCCCAAAAAAGGTCTTTCTGGAACCCCTCCCATCTACATGTCTATATCACCTGACTCCCTTTTATGCTTTTCAAACCACTTGTCACCCCTGACACACAACTGTCTGCTTACCATCTGTCTATACCGCCAGTGTGCAAGCTCCACAAGAACATGGTTTTTTGTCTGCTTTGTGCTTTGCTGTATCCCAAGAAGCAAGAACCATTTCTGGCACCTGGTAGGCACGGCACAAAGATGTGCTGTGTGGGCGAATGGATGAATGAATGCAGGGGAGCTGCACAGAGGGATTCCCACCCACACACCCTGACTTCACTTTCTGATCATCTCTGCCCATGTGCTGGCAGCCTTTCGTCACGATAAAAGATCTCCACTTTCCTTTCTGTTTTCCAAACGTAAGCTTCTCTGACATTGATACTATTTCAACTAGTATATAAAAACAAGTACCCTGCGAAAACAGAGTCCAAAAACAGTTCAGGATGCCAGAACAAATTCATTCCTTTCGACATTTCCAGGGCAACAGCAGACCCAAGATGACCTTCAGGTTCCCTTTTGCCAAAATGCATTATAACCCTGCTTGCACAAATGCTCACCAAAAGCAGATGACCTCACCATATAAACAGAATGTAAATAATACATTTCCTACCTGGAAGTATTCTGTGTACAATTTAAGTCATCTGATGTTGCTAGTAAATTAGCAGTTTAACAAAATCACACTACCAAAAGAACTTTTAAGTTAAGTTTGTTGTACCCTTTGAAAGTGTGAGTTTTATGGTATGTGAATAATATCTCAATTTAAATAAAACCACTTGAACATTCTACAAAACATGATCAGGACTCCTCAAAACTATCAAGGTCATCAAAACCAAAAAGAGTCTGAGCAACTGCCACAGCCAAGATGAGTTTAAAGAGATACAACAATTAGATATGAGGTGGCACCATGGATGGGACTGTGGAACGGGAAAAAGGTCATTGAGGGGACACTGAGGAAACGTGAACAAAGTACACACCGCAGTCGGCGACGAGCAAAACGGTGCAGGACACAGGGAAACTCTCTCCCACATTTGCAATCTTATTTCAATCTAAAACTAACTGAAAATAAAAAGCTAATAAAGAAAAAATTTAGTTTTCTTTAGTGTTATAAACTTAGGTGATTAATCCTTCCAATAACCCAGAAGCTTCAGCAATAAAATTTTAGGTTTGTCATCATCTCAGGAAGTCCTGACTTCCTCTTGCCATTTTCAACCCAATGCCATTGAATCCAACCTGTGTAAACTGAACATCTCCGTAGGCCTGGCATAGCGGTGCATTTACAGCGAACACAAAGATGATGAAGATAAAACCTGTGCTTCACTATACGGCGAATGCAACACTCAAATAATCAACCCCAATTCAGCGTGCTCAATGGAATAAAAGGTAACTAACAGTGGCTGAGCGCTATTTTAAGCATTTTTCATGCAATAACATTTTTAACCTTCTCAACGACCCTACGAGGTAGGTACTATACTTACGCTGTCTCCACAGAGGGGCATATAGTACCCGAGAGCCATTAATTAAGTCTCCTGAGGACGAAGAGCTAATGAGTGACAGAACTGGTCCTGAGCCCGGGGAACACAGTAAAGCATGTGGACTTTTAACCACTACACCACACAGCCTTCCAGAAGTGCCCAAATGTTCAAGTCCAGGAGAATCCCCACACTTGGAAAGTTTCCACACATGGAACAATACTTAAGGAGGGCATCAAATTCCCAGTAGGATTTTTTTTAATATATATATTTTAATTCTTACCTGAAGACTTTTTTTCCATTGCTATTTTTTTTAGAGAGAGAGAAAGGCAGAGAGGGAGGCAGAGTAAGCGGGAGGGAGAGAAACATCAGTGTAAGACAGAAACATTGGTCAGTTGCCCTCTGTACACGCCCCAACCAGGGTTCTGGCCCACAACCTGCATTTGTGCCCTGACTGGGGATTGGACCCTCAATGTTTGGTGTACAGGACATGCTCCAATCAATGAAGCCACCCAGCCAGGGCAACCAGTAGGATTTTTTTTTAATAGTGAGAATGACAGGATAGAGAGAAGGGACAGAAAAGTGAATGCTTCCAGGACAGGAATATGGGCTGATGGCTGTTGCCTGGCTACCGTTTGTTTAGAGAACCTGGGCTCCACGCACGTTACAGGTAACGCTCACCGAATCCTCACAGCTCACAGTGAAAAGGATGATACTGGTACACACACTTGACAGATGAGGAAAGGGAGGCTTAAGAATTATTTCTACCATCAAAAGCAAGAACTTGAACACAGGTTTGTCCAAATGTACAAACAATCCCTCAACCTTGTCCCTCTGTCTCTTACTAATGAAAAAGGAAAAGGACACTATAACTCTATTTGCATGCTGCTCTCCCAAATGCTTTGTGCACGTGATGATCCCATTCACATGAATGTGTGTGGGTGAGAGGATGAGACAAAAGGGTCTGGACGGGTAATAATGGTTATGACTTAGGGGAAAGGAATCGTGAGTAATTTTTATTTTTATGTTAACTTTTTTTAATTTTTTTCCTACTTCATGTTTTCTATCATGAGCATGTGCTATTTTTCTGCTTAGGAAAAAAGCAATACAGGAAATTATGATTGAATCCATTGAAAGTTCAAATTATGTTGCTATAAAATGTTTTCTGTTGACTTAATATTTTTACTTCTTCAACCTCACTTTCAAAAATGGTGAACAGGCACCCCCAAACACAAGTGGGCCAAAGGGGAGGCTGCCGTGGTCTTCTGAAGGGAGGCTGTTCCTTCAGTCACCCAGGGCACCCTCTGCTAGCTTTCCACCATCTCTCATCCTCCTCCCAACCTGCTCTTTAGTATGAAAATCAGCCTGCACAAGGAGGCAAGCAGATTACTATTAGAATGCCAACAGGTGTCACACTAGGTGTCCTTAGGATTTATTTATTAAAGTTAATCTCAAATTTCAAAACTCTGACTCTCACCCCTGCTTTTCAATGGCAAAAGCGCCCTGCAAGTAGCTATCTTCTCTGAAGGCTTAACCTTAGCAGAATTCTGTAAACAGTGGTAGCAAGTGCCATAAAGGTGAAGGGTCTTAACCAAAGTGGTGGGCTTACATCCATGCAATAGTAAGTGGACTGATGATGAAAGTTTTTTAAAGTCTCAGCTTTACTTTTAGCAGAAGGGAAGTGTCATGAAAGAAAGAGAAGATAGGTGAGGTCATTTTGACCCAGGTTTTACTCAAATGGAGAATTTCAGAGGGCAAGTTGACCCAGGTCAATGAACGCCAAGGGCAGATGCAGAAGAAAAAGAAAATGCACCTCTTTTTTTCATCAAAAGACTTAATGTAGATCCTGGAGGGGAAGATAGCCGGTGCTCCATTTTCTTTTATTTCTTTTACTGAGTTTTCGGGATTTGATCAGCAGCTGCTCCAAGCCAGACATTTCCCTGTGGTTCATATTATTCCTATTCCTCACAACTGCCCCACGAGGGAAGGATATAACATCTCTATTTTGGAGATGAGGAAAATGGAGATCAGGGAGGTCGACCTTCACAACATTACCTGGCTTATGTGTGACTACAGGACCCAAAATGAAGTGCCAGTACTATCTGGCCCATGTTTTTTCCATTACGTCATCCTGCCTGCACTGTATAATGGGAAATTACTGGCCTCAGTGAAAACATCAGTGCCTCTGGTAATCAAAGGAAAAGACAAGGAAATTAGAAGTACAGTTGACCCTTGAACAACACAGGTTTGAGCTGCATGGGTCCACTTATATGTGGATTTATAAAAATGACTCCAGTAAATGTATTTTCTTTTCCTTATGATTTTAATAACATTTTTCTCTTGCTTTGTTGGAAGAATACAGCATGTAATACATATCACATACAAAACATGCATCAATTGAGTATATTATCAGTAAGGTTTCTGGTCAACAATAGTTAAATTTTGGCAGAGTCAAAAGTTATAAGCAAATTTTCAACTGGGGGGTCCAGGCCTCTAACCACCATGATGTTTAAGGGTAAACTGTATTACCTACAAGAGGAACTAAGATTTAGTCTAGTGCAACTGACAGCGACCCCCTCATTTGGGGAGACATCCCTGTCGCTCATCCTGGGGACAATTCCTCTCCCCGAGTAGACTGTCTCAAGCCTTGCTTGTTCATCTGTGGTTTCAAAGATACTGGAGTGATGGTCTTGTGACTCCATCCTGTTACATTTTAATGTCCGTAAATATAATACCATTCTTCCTCCAGAGAGCAAAAGGCAAATGGGGCTACTAGGTTTCTGAACTACAGTCTTATATGGCCTCAGAGCGCTCCCTTGCATAAATACACACCATACACCAACTCGGAAGCCAAGAGAAGAAACTATAAATAGCCCGTTCCAGCAGCAGAGGAAGTGACCTGTCGCCATGCCAACTTGTACACATAACCATGATGGTGGAATCCTCAGGACACGTCTTCTCTTCGAGCCAAACCTATACCCAGGGAGGATGCCATGAAGAAAACACCTTTGGCAACAATGGGACAAAAATGTGTTTATAAAATTATGAAAGTCAGAGGAAGATAAAATTCACAAGTGAGACTCCTAGAGGGGAAGTGGAGTTTGGGTGACTTCTCTGAACTAAAAGAGTTTGGACGTCATTCTTTCATGTTAAAGTACATTTTAAACATAGGTACTTGTGTCTACAAATAAGCAAGAGGAAATAACCAGTATTCGGTATGGCATCATAGCAAAATATCAAACTGAAACACACACTGCTGTACTAAACACTTTGAAGAAATCCTTGAGTTCTATCTTTAAAATCAGATTTGAGTTCCTCTTGATTCGAAGATCCCCAAAATTAATAAAAAGAGGTAAATATGAATGCCTTATTATGGCACACTCAGAATTACTAGAGTCCAAAAAAAGTGCATCTGGCCCCTAAAAAGTCAAAGTTGTATTTAACACCACTAACCAGGTAGGCTACAGACTAAATGGAAAGAAGGCGGTGTTGAGGAAGGCAGTGTGGGGGGAAGCTCTATCTTCAACTGGAACACACAGCTCACTGTCTGTCGATGTGGTAACTTGACCATCCTCCCTTGTACCAAGGGCACAGAGGATGCTTCTTAATGGTTATTGGATAAATACCATCTCTCTACAACAATTTGTGAAATAGCAAGGGCTACTATCCTTGCTAGTGATAAGCTCTTTCTTCAGATCTCACAAATATAACCATGTTTTCTGATATTCTTCTGAAAGAATGTAGAAAATTTTAAGTTACTGAAATTTCTTTCATAGTATTTAGTTTACATTGCAATGAAAATGGTTGTAGCCACTCAGCTGGTAAAAATCCATTTTAGAGTAAGGCCAAGAAAATTATGATTGGTTTGTGTGCAGATCTCAACTGGAACACACAGCTGCCATCTGTCTCTCTTTACAAAGGTAGACTCAGTACTTAATGTGGACTGAGCTCCTACTCTATAGTTTGGTCATTCCTCACCCAGTCCCCGCAGGATTTGCAGTAGAAATATAGTTTCCCCCCAGGTCTTGTCACCAGGTCTATCCAGCACCTTTTTCCTATGGCTCAAAGGTACTCAGACTAACTAACATGAGTCCTTCTAAGTCTCTCTATCCATGGCAACACTGAGGCCAGTCCTTACAACCTCAGAACTAAATGCAGAAAAAGCAGAAACACTGATTCAGATTTCACTGGATTTCTGCTAGCCCTATGTCTAAAGGATATACACATGCACCCCACACCCAATACTCTTAACTTTCAACCAAAGGTATTTCTATCATCCACACTAAATGAAACAAGAAAGATGGAAACGACTCCCTTGCAACACACTTTTTTGTGTGTGATCTTATTCTACCCTGAAGAAACAAATGATAATACAATGAAACAAGAAAGGAGAGATTCTGTTGGTCAGTCGGGTCCTTGAGACACGTTGTCCCCTGTCTGATTCATTGCCAAACGATTTTCCATGTCTGGAATGTATTTAAATGATCGACATGCACAAATCAGACATTTAATAAATGCTTCCTGAGTGAGAGTGAATCTGAGATGTTACAGTGTCATTACTGAAGCTCTAACAAAGACCCATAAGGTACAGTTAATCCTTACAGTACCATTTTAAGTGATCTACAAATCAGTGTGAAGGTCATGACGACAAGTATCTCACACAAACAAGCACAGAGGATTACGTGCACTGGTATTACCAAGATAAAGGCTTCCATTCCTACAGATTACTACCTAGAACCATAACAAATACAATAAAGTGACATTACCCAACCTCAACTCTAGGTGTTCAGTAACAACCACCAATAAAAGGAGAGGGAGGGCTCTGGCTGGGTACTCAGTTGGTTAAAGCATCGATCCAATATGCCAAGATTAGAGGTGTGATCCCTAGTCAGGGCACATGCAAGAATCAACCAATGAAGCATAACTAAGTAGAACAACAAATTGATGTCTGGCTGTCTCTGTCTCTCTGTCTGTCTCCCTCTCCTGCTGTAAGCTAATTTTTTTAAAAAGGAGAGGAGAATGGCAGTGGCATGTGCCCCAGGAGGACTGTGACATGGGAGATGAGGTACTACACCCGACAGTCCCTCCCATAGCCCCATCCTCACAGGGTAGTCATCTTGCCTTGTTAAATGGGAGTTTAGCTTAAAAATACATACAATATGCATCCGCAATACAAGCTGGCTGCTTTCTGTACACCGGATATATTCAACACCATGGATACGGTACTTTGTACATAATTTTTAAGACTCTAAAGGGTACTTCTGCCTCTGTGTTTTCCCCTTACTAAATGAATTTAGTTAATGTCTTTATAATCTAAACCCCAGGCACAGTGAGACCACACTGTGAATAAAATCTTCCCTCAGTCACTACCTAAAAGGCAGGGAATCTCCCCCCACCCATGTCTAAACCCTTTCTCCCTGTCATTGCTACCAAGTTCTGGCATTCTTTACTCCTAACCCAAATCCCCAATCGCCCTCTTTGTTTTCTCTCATTCCTCTCTTAACTTCTCTATGTTCCTTGAAACTCCAGGCTGCAGTGAACAAACTCCCTCACACCCTTCCCCATTTCAGCTGAAATGTGCGCAGACTTCTCTGAGTTATGGCTGCTCAGCCCTCTCAAACGGAGGACGGACTTCCAGGCCGCTCACCTTCACCCTCTAAATTCTTAATTCCTGCTTTGGGCATTCCCACCCTCCACTGTTTCCTTCCACCCACCTTTCTGCACTCGGTTGCCACTAATTCTTAATGTTCCCCTGAACAGCAAGCCAAACATTGCTCATTATTCTCCTAGAGAAATAACGCTTTTTCCCCAACCATGACTTTGTCACCTCGGTCCCTCAATGCCCTTTCCTTTCTTCCCATTGCTGGAGGGTCACATTTAATTTCTCCTCCCACCCCCTTGTGGCTCCTCAATAAGGACACACTCTTCCAATATCATACTACTATAGCACTGTCTCTAGATCCCCATTTAAGACATTTCCACTTCTATTAAACACACACGGAAGCCCTGGCTGATGTAGCTCAGTGGATTGAGCGCAGGTCTGCAAACCAGAGGATCGCGGTTCAATTCCCAGTCAGGGCACATGCCTGGGTCGCAAGCCAGTTTCCTGCAGGCCAGTTCTCAGCAGGGGATGCACTAGAGGCAACCATACATTGATCTTTCTCTCCCTCTTTCCTTCCCCTCTAAAGATAAAGAAATAAGTAAATATTTTTAAAAAATAAATAAATAAAAATAAACACACACAGTGCCTATTTTAGCTCCTTTTGGAAACTATAAGCTTCCTGGGGTCAGAGATCCTATCGGGCAATGTCTTGTATTATGTATTGGGTGACTGTCAATTCATCTTCTAATACTCAGTGTTTTCTTTCTTTCCCCTGTTTGTACAAAGCCAAATATCTACACACTCGCATGGTTGTTTAGGAAATACTACCAGGGACTGAACTGGAGTGCGCGACTTTCCTGGGCATACCAGACATGAGTCTGGAAACAACATGAAAGGTGTTCCCACCCACCATATGCTCAGTTCATATGAACCGAGTTCAGTACAGGATCTGGTCCTAACACGCTAACAGTGTCTGCTGCAAGTACACCAGCAAGAACTCCCACACCGCCCAGGTTTCTACATGCACTGCTGGACATTCTGCTGGACATCACCATGATTGGGGGTGGAAGATGTTTTGAATGTTTTGATGTTTCAAAACATCAACGGCTGGAGCGCCCTGCCCCCTCGCAGGAGCCATCTGTATGCGCACGTGTGTGGTGGTGCTGGGGGGTGTGTGTGTGTACAGATAGCAACTGCTGGAGTGTGTGTGTGGACAGAAACTGCTGGAGACTTAGTGACTAGGAACCTGTTAATTTGAACAAAATTAACGTTCCTCATAATACGTATTCTCCTAACGTTGATTTAATAGTTCAATAATTCTTACCTGTTCTTCATACATAATCATTTTATTCTGACACAATGTGATCCTTCAAACAGCATCCATCTTGTTTATTTAATATGCAACGCAGCAAGGTGGCCAACTCCTCGTAGGTGTTTGTGAGGGTGGATCTTTCTTTGCAAGTTTTTGCTGCTTCCCTGAGACCCTCAGTCAAAGCTTTCTCATTCCTAGGCTAGCACCAACGTGGAAAACGACAGCAGTAATGACTCTGATTTGTTTTTAAGATGTTATTTATTTACCTTTAGAGAGAGCAGAGACGAGGGAGGGAGAGAGGGAAAGAAACCGATCACTGTGTGAGAGATACATTGACTGGCTGTCTCCAGGATGCCCTGGACTGGGGACCTGGCTGGCAACCCAGGCGTGTGCCCTGACTGGGAATGGAACCGGTGACCCTTTGGTTCATAGGCCGCTGCTTAATCCACTGAGCCACACCAGCCAGGGCTGACTCTGATATTTTCAATTTGTATTTCAAACAGCATTGTACAAATTTTGACACTGACCAACATAATTACATTGTGTTTCATATTAAGAAACATGGAAAACTCCAAGATTCCATAGGTTTATTCAAAATGATTTAAAAACAAAGCCCTATTGTGAGGTAAATTCTCAGCTGAAATGGCTTTATCAATCTCTAGTTAACAGAAGAGACTTGAAGGTCACTTTATCTATATTTATATATTAACATTTTATTTATAAATAATTGTACGTCACAGGTGCTGTGACACCTTCATTTTGGTTTGTGTTTCTAAATATATATATTTTTTTATTTTTGAAGTCTTGAAACCAGAAGGAAAAATAAGTTTCAACTGTTTAACATGAATTTTTCTTGACCACTTGTGTTAGTCAAGGGAGAAATTTAAAGGTTACACTCAGCTCGCCATGTTGAGTTTAAATCTGAACGGCAGTAGGAAAAACTCGTCTGGCACACATGCGCCTCAGTGATGGCCGAATCCAGCTAAATAATGATGTGAGTCTGAAGTCAGAAACAAGTGTCTCAAACTGCCACCTTTGAAGATACTAAGTTTTTACTTCTAACAATGGCAAGATTAAACAAAGACAAAGCAATTTTTCAAAGTATTAAAAAGGTAGCTGCAGTTGACCCTTGAACAATGTGGTGGTGAAGGGCATTCACCCCCCCAAACCCTACCCCACACAACTGAAAATCCACATGTAACTCGTGACTCCCCCAAAACTTCATACTAACAGCCTTCTAGTTGACCAGAAGCCTTACTGATACCATAAACAGTCAATTAACACACATTTTGTATGTTCTATGTATTCTCTATACTGTATTCTCACAATAAAGTAAGCCAGATAAAATGGAATGTTAAGAAAATCATAATGAAATTATACTTACTGTATTTATTTTTGAAAATCCACACACAAGTGGACCTGTGCTGTTCATGGGTGAACTGTATTATAGAACAGAATCTCTATTTGGTAACTATGACAGAATGGAGTCTTTTTTCCACTCTCCAGAAGTTTCTGTGAGTAGATTTTTACTGATAACATACTCATTGAATAAAGACCATTTGAAGCCAACCAGCTTCAGCTCTCTGCTGGCACTACCCTTGCTACTGCCAATTTCCCCCCGAGCATACTAATTTGCAAGGATATTTGTGGTACTTTTATAGAAATATAAAATCTAAACATTTAAAAGTCTCAGTGAATTGCCAAGTATTTCTAAAACCTACAAAAATATAACAAGACACAGCCCTACCACTGGATACAAACTTCTTAATAATCAAAAAAGCACATGATGTCCTTGCTTCTCATAAAAAAAAAAAAACATGTTCTATTCAAGCATGTCTCCTGTATGCAGAACCCCACGGATTCACTTGTTATGCTAATTCCCAAAAATAGAAAATGTTAATCAACAAACTCACTATTCTAAGAAACTTTAAACTCATCCCCCAAAGTCTACACTAAACACAAATTTCCTATGGCCTAAGTCTCTTAGGAACCTCTTTCTGTTCATGTCCCAAAATCTTTTAAGGAAGAATCCATCTCTTACCGATGGGTACCACAAGATGAGATACACTGTCCTAAAATAAGCTGTTTTATCAGCACCATTTGAAACAATATAGAGTTAACCCTGTACCAGGCATGATGCTTGTATAAACCACAGAACTTGATAAATTCTCTTTCCCTCACCTCTATTATCTCTTTCATTTCTCACTTTAGCTTTGTAAGATAGGCCTATTTTTTTCCCATTTGAAGATAAAGTAAAACTCACTAGTGGTAAGTGAAAATTGCCCAAAGTCAGACAGCTAGAGATTTTGGGAGCATGAATTCGAATGCAGGCAGCCCAACTCTGGAACAGCCACAGGCTCACAGCAACAAAGTGATTCTATTACTGAAAGGCAAACATGTGCTAGCCTTTCACTGGTCACTGAGGTAAGACGCTCATTGAAGGTAAAGTGAAATAAGTGTAGGCTTTTGGCAATGAATGCTGATGATATTAATATTAAAATAAAACCTTGGTAACAAAGACAGCCTGGTGTGGCAGTGAGGACACAGAACACTAGGTTAAATCCTGCCTCTACCGTCCCCCAGCTCTGGGACCTTTGGCCTAATTTCTCTGGACTTCCATATCCACACTCTCAGAAGGTACAGTATCATTAGAAATAGGAAAGGTGAATGAAAAATTAGAAAGCACACAGTAAATAGAATTTAAGGGGAACAGTGAAGGAAGATTCAAGATAACAGAAAAGCATTTTCAATCAACTACTCAGATGGAAGCCTCACTCTTCACACCTTTAAAGATGTAGGTCTTATAATTCCCCAGGAGAGTAGATGGTTTACCTCCCACCTTGCTCCACCCTTCATTTAGATCTATGCCTAAAGCAAAAATCCATTACTTCATGGGGAAGACACAGGGTATGATAAAGAACACACAGTATCTAGGAGATGTCTGCTTTCCTCTCCCACTGTGTCGGGGGCAAAGAGACACTCATACTAGCATCCTGTATAATGGAAGGCAACTCTTTCCACTGCCAAGTACTTGCCCTGCAACCACTTTGACAGCCTCACCACCCCTCCTTGGTGGAACTGCATCTCCTCTGTGCTGCCATGCTGTCTGCCCGCCCTGAACACACATTTGAGCCAAGTTGCCATCGTAGAATTTCATCCTTGTCCACAGAGATTGATCCAAATGGTGCTGCAAGAACACAGCAAACCACATGAGAGTCCTCTCCTCTTAGTTCTTGGAACTGAAA
The DNA here is from genome assembly GCF_021234435.1 of Artibeus jamaicensis. NCBI lineage: Eukaryota > Metazoa > Chordata > Mammalia > Chiroptera > Phyllostomidae > Artibeus > Artibeus jamaicensis. Next base: position 409,344 of record NW_026521995.1, on the reverse strand, counting down.
TCAGCAAGGGCAAAAAGGAAGAAACAGCCTTTTAGTCTCGGTTATCGAGGCGAAAGGGAGCCTGGAGCTTCCAACTGCCACATCCCTGCCGAGACCGGAAAATCTGGTGTGTGGTCAGAGAGAATACAAGACCCGTGTGGAGAGACACAGTCCTGCCAGCATCTTGTCACCCCAGTAACATCCCTGCTTTTTAGAGTTATGGGTGGCAACAAATTCCCCTTTGCTTATGTGAGTATGAGACTGTCACAACCCCCAAATCCTAACTTGTCCGATCGATCACCTTGCTAAAGGACAGCCCCTATATTCCCTAAGGAGAGAAACTGAGTGAAACATACACCAGAAGGAACAGCAGTGCCTGCAGAAGACAGAACTGGGTGTCCTTCCCAATTCCACTTGCAAAATTTCCTGTGCTGGGAAGCATAATAGAAAATTATCACTATAAAGGTCTGAAAGCAAGAACTCTCATTTTCTCTGGGTGTGTGCCACGCACACTTTTACAGACAAAGTAAATGGCACCGGATATAACACACACTGTCCAACACCTCACTGCTGAGCAAATGAATCTTCATTTTCCCTAAAGTAACATTCTAAGCACAAGTTAACACGCATACCTCTAAAATAAAATCCAAACCTTAATATGTTCATTTTCTCCAATGATTAAAATTACCAAACATCTCATTAAATTCCTCTAAGAGGTCTAAAATTGTGGTAAAACCAGACAATACTATATTCAAGCTAAAAAGTATCCTTGTCGAGAACACAAGTTATTGTTTTCTCTTTGCTCTGCCTCCAATGCATCAATACTGCTCAAATGTTAAGACCATAACAATCATTTCCCTAGTCTTCTTGTCCCCACAAGGGCTTTTTCAACACACACACACACAGACACACACAACACACACAACACTAAAATATTCTAGCTTTATACTGGCAACCTGGGGTGGTTTTATCACAAAGACTAAAATTCGATCATTTAAAAAATATAGAGGCAGAACATATGGCCATGAATACATATTCCTATACACACAAGCACATACACTCATTCCTTCCCAGGGAGATGTTTTCACAGACTTACTCATCATCATTAGGAATTCACTTGCTACTAGACAGAAAAGAATACAGGATCGTCTGAGGAAGGCTTGACAGGGCCCAATGACTTATTCTCTTGCCTGTACCCAGGGGAGTGTTTTCCTAAGCCATTTCTAAGAATCTAAGACCTCAGGAGTCTATAGGTTTCATTCACCCTCTAAAGGACCTCAGTTCTTTTCTTCACCATCCAACATCTGTCCACTCTTCCTCTAGTAACAGCCCTCTGATATGTCCCCTACAAAGTCACCACTTTTCACATTCTTAGTCCATACGCCTTTTGTAGGAGTGACTTTCTTTTACAGGTAGACCCAGACAGCGTGGGCCAGACCCCAAAGTGAGGGAGGAGCCATAGGAGGAGGCTGGCCAGGTCAGTGCAGCAGCATCATTGTTCTGTTGTCTGGGTAACCAACAGCATTGTGTGTGATGACAGATTCCCTACCCCCGGGGCACAGACACAGCAGGAGGAGGCCATCCAGTGAAGTCTGAAGTCTAGAAAGCAATGGGCAAAGGGAAAAGCCTCCTACACCCTTCCGGTTTCTGATTGTGGGGAACCCAGAACACAGTGGCACATGTACCTAAGAGTCAACATGGCAGCAGAGGAAGGTGCTGACCTGCCAGTCTAGCCTGGGAAGCAATGGGATTGACTGGGGAGCTGAACCACTCCAGAGTACATGGAAGTTTGGGCCCGGAGATTTAAATGGAGAAAGGGCAGAGACTAGCTCTGTTTCACTGGGATCTACCACATAGATGTGCAGGTTTGAGTGCTTTGCAGGACCAGTGAGTCCTGGAAGCCACTGGGGCCAGGAGGCAAGGACCAGGCCCCATGGCCAGCATGACAAAGCCCCCTCATGGTGGGCCACAAGCAGCTGGCAGCAGCCTAGCTCCTGGTGCAGAAAGGGGTGCTGGCAACACCAGCCAAAAGTGTGGACTCCAGGAAGGAGCCTGAGGCCCGACAGTGGCAGGGGAAGAAGTTGAGGTGCTTGGCTGGTTGTGCTGCAGCCACCTGCAGTTCCCAAAGGGTGGTATTTTCATGGGAGAAGGAACTCTGGGTGCATTCTTAGGCTGGTCTGGTGGAGAATGGCCGAATTTTTTTCCTCTGGGTGTTCTGAAGGGATGGACTCTGGAACGGAAGCCTGCCATTCTTCCAAACTGTGCAGTTTTTGAATAAAAGACCTTTTTCCTTTTCCACAAAACTCTGTCTCCAGAATTTGCCTACGGGTGGTGGACAGCCTAAACCCACTTTCTGTTGGGTGACATTTTCTCCCACCTCCAGAGTGAGCACATGGCTGTGTCTGGCTCATCAGTGAACCACAGGACACCAGCCTGAGCTGTTAGTTCATGGCTGTGCAGCCACTCATTCGGGGTCAAAGAGAGGCAATGCAAGGTGAACTTGGAGGGGTACACACCTAAAGCTGTTGGAAACCTTCTTGCCACCACCTGGAGCTGAGAATGAAGCAAACATGAGAGAGACTAGTGGCCAGCGACAGAAAGAAGCCAGCCGCCCACGACATGTGAGCCATTCCAGTCATTGACACCTGGGCTTACTGTTAAATGAACCCCCAAACTTCCTCATTGCTTAAGCCAGCCTGAGGCATGTCTGCGATCTCCTGTAACAGAATTCTAACTGATACACGCTGCTTTCCTTCTTTTTCTTTCTTCCTTTTTTTAGATCAGCATAGGGAAATTGGAACTGTGAAGTGAACAAGTGGGAAGGTTGGTTTCATAAATGTAAGTGACAAATAAGAAGACAAACACTGTGATCCAAGAAGTAAAATTTTCCAAAATGTTAATCTGCACTTTGTTATATAAAATATTCACCTTATAAAACATACACATTTGATCCAAAGCCTCAAAGCGATTGAGTGAATTACTCTAAATTGTAGTTGAACTCATAAGACTTTATTCGGAAGGAAGTATTTATCATACAATTATCACTAATTCTGTATATTTTATTTTTATCACTAATTCTGTATACTTTATTTTTAAATGTAAATAGATCTGGGGAGGAGAATCATGATACCAAGTAATTCAGATTTGAATTGTCTTGATTTTTAAGATTTGTCACTGCTAATTTATAATAAGAATACTTATAACCTTTACAATAATGTTACATGGCATATTATCTCTAAAGTAATCCATCAAAGAAAATGTGCACACATTTAGACATATATAAGATGAATTTATACATATAGCCTGAGTCTTAAATTACATAACTTTCCCAATAGATAACTTTTTATCTAAACTCTAAAATGAGATATAACACTTTTGACCCACAAACCTACAACTCTTCAAAGCACAGAAATATAAATATCTATGGTCTACCTATCATGTTTGAAAGGAAATAAGAAGGCACACAGCATTTGCTAATAACCATACTGCCCATTAAAATGACCCACACCAGGAAAGCGATCTCTGAAAGGAAACCCTTAGTTGAGCAGATCCTGAAGAACTCATTCAAAACGTGGGATAGAAATGGCCCTGACAAGAGGAGCCAGGTGACACCCAGGTGCCACAGGGACACAGGCACAGTGCTGTTGTTTCCCCACATGTCCACTTTAGACACCTGTCTGGCCTTGCGTCCCACCAGCCCAGCCACTAGCCACTGCAGAGAGAACACGACACTTTCAACCTCTCTTCCTGTGGCGGCACAGCACCAGAGCTGTGTCCGACTCACCCTTCCCCGATCTCTTCTCCGTACACATTCCTCCCCATCCATCCGTCCCCAGCTCAGGTACACCTCCTCTGTGACATTCTCTCCTTTCCTCAGGGTAGAACCAATCAGTCCTTTCCCTGTGTACGTACCATGTTTCACACTCACTTCTATTACACAACTCATCACAGTGGACTTTAAAGCGCTATACATTTAATACTTTAATAGTTCAGTCCATCAAACTGGTTTTTTTAATGGAGATATAATTGACCTACAGCATGGACTTGTTTCACCTGCACACTCAATGAGGTGACATGTGTATGCACCAGGACGTGATCATCGCAATCACACGCATCACCGCATGCAGCTGCTAATTATTTTTCTTTATGCTGAGAAGTTCTAAGATCTCTTCTCTTAGCAACTTTCAAATATACAATACGATACTGTTCACTGTAGTTGCCATGTTGTGTATTACATGCTCAGGACTTATTTATCTTAAAACTGAAAAGAACCTTGTTATTTTACTTTCTCTCTGGCCCCGTGCGTGGCAAAGGCACCCCACATGTCAGTGAATACATGAGTAAATGAGGATCAGTTGAGAGAACTTAGTACAAACAAAGTCTAGCAAAGCCAGAAAGTACAAGTACACTTGGCCTGTTTCCAGGGTAGTTTTCCTATATACACAAACAAATGGTCAGAGAAATCGTTTCATAATAGACACCTTCAAATACTGAACCCAGAGTGCTTTTCTGCTTTGAACAAAAATGACTAAACATGTGTGGTCCTGAAACAACTGTGTTTGAACATCAGGCTATATGCAACATTATTTTTTTACATCATTAAAATACAGTTTATTACATTCGCAGTATAGGTCACATCTTCAGGATGCTGATGCTCGCTCTGTGAACTGCCACAGAGACAAACTGGGGAAAATTCTAATCAGACCGTTTTGACCTGTTCCATGAGAATATCATAAACATCCCTGCAAAGCCCATCAGCATGCAGACTTATCTAACAAATACTAAGCCATTCTTCTTCCAAAAGGGGGTAATTAGGTAGGATGAAGGGCAGTGTCTCTTGGTAACCAAATAACCTAATTTTCTCAAACAACTCTTCTCCCTCAAACAAATGGCCCAAGGCAGAGAGAGAGAGAATGGCTGATTTTCAACTTATATGACCACAAATGACTACTTTGCTCAAGGGCAAACCGCTGTTAGTCATCAGCTCCGATTCAAAGTGGGTTGCATAAACTTACTGACAAAGCCACACTAGGACACTAAGATAAGCAGCTGCTTGGGGCTATAAACCCTCCAACCTCCTGCAACTTCACCTCCCTGAGGAAAACCTACGTACATGGTTTTATTTTGCCAGCTAAGAAAAAAAAGAAAAGATTTTTTTTCAATGCTAAAGTCTGTAATAAGGTGGTTGGCAGAAAGTACCAACCTCTGCCACCCAATTTTGTTCTACCAGGCCCTCCAGGCCCTGAAACCCCTCTGAGGAGCCAAGCAGACCGGACCACCTGAGGACCCTCTGACAGTGTGAAATGACCCTTCAGTGTTCCTTTGTGGGGCAGACATCTGCCAAGCACCCCCTTCTAACCCCGCCCTGTGGTCCCACCCCTGCCTTGGGGTCCTGGTCTCTCTCACAGAGCTTCTGCCCACTCCCATCCCCCTCCTACATCCTTCTGCTGCAAACTATTTATTTTAATATATTTAGAATCTGTACAAAAATTAAAGAATGGTACAATCAATACCTGTATAAATTTCACTCATTCACTGTGAATGTCTCTCTTCCTTTATGTATACAGTACTAGCCAGGTGACCCTCCTCATTCCTCGCCGGTGGTGCTGGAGCCTTCCCTGAGGCCAGCTCAGCTCTGGGGACCCAGACCTTTGCCCAGCTTTTGCCAGAGTCCTAGCTCAGTTGGCGGGACCCTATGTATTATAACCCACATACATGGTCACTGGCTTTGGCCTAGTGACCCAAAAGTACTGTACCACCTTCCTCAGATTTTGAGCATCATCACTATGTCTACCCAACGAACACCTAAACATTCCCAAGTATACCGGTTTGGTCTAATAAATACCATGTACTTTTATGTGTATGAACTTGGGCAAATGAATTAGCCTACCTAGGCCTGCATTTAAGATCTGTTAAATTGGGATACTAATAGTATCCATCCCAGTGACTTATGATAAGGATGAAATAAAGTGCTTACCAGCATGACTGGCACATTGTCGGCATTTAATAAATGTTAGTTGTTACTATCATCATTATTTGAATGCATTCTTTGACAATGATTTATTTCTCCACTAGCCAGTCCATTAGTGCATCCTTTCAAACTTCTCCTGACCCCAGGATGCGGCATCAAAACCCCTCACAGCATGGAGATTCCCAGTGATCTGGTGCCTGCCCCCCCACCTCCCATCCCCCCCAACACCTCCGCTCTCATTTCCCAACCCTCTCTCCGCACACCCTGATTCCACACACACGGCTCTTGACCATCCCAGGAATACTGTGTACTTCCTTTCCAATTTTACATTATTCTTAATTTAAATTTTTAATTTAAAACACTAAATTTAAAATTATTCTTGGGGTCAATGCTCAGATGCTTTCTATTCTTACCATTCAGAACAAACCATCCCTTCCTCAGGGCTCACAGAGGACTTCCTTCGCTCCTCCGCTAGAACTCACACGCCCTTCACAAATGGACGTCCACATGTCAGTGTGCCACGCCCCGCTTTACGACTTCCCTAGTAGCTGCTTCCTATCTAATATTTTTCTTTATCACCCAGTCTGCCCCTTTGGTCCTGTTCAGGTAATAATAGTGCCTAATCATGAGCGAGCACTAGAACTGCTTAGGACTTGTTTCCAAAATGCACATGTCCAGCCCTCTGATGCTAACAACACACTTAACTGTCCAGTTTTCACTAGAGATTTGCCCTGGACTCCTTAACCACATGCTGCCTAGTACAGGAACGTTAATTGAAATATGACCTCGGAAAGTAAATAACGTTCTCTGTCTGACCCTCACCTCGGTGAACCAGTAAGCATCATCAAATAAATCAGCAAGAGATGACATATAATCTTTGATTCCATCCCCCCCCCCCCAAGTAGCTAATACAGAGTTGGGAATTCTGATCCACGCTGTGGCTTTTCTCCTTGCTATAGCTCTCCTTAAAATTGTCAGAGTGAAACATTAAGCAAGCATCCTAATTCCTCATTCTCCTTGGTATTAAATGTCTACAAGCTTGAAGTAATAACTGTAAGAACTCAAGAGAGTAAATAATTCTTTGTATAAAGAATTCAATTTGTTAGTATAAAATTTGTTTTTAAATAATAGCTTAAATCTTGATACTTACTGAAGGACACTTTGGTTTCAGACTTTTAGCCTCCAGAACTGTGAGCTGGTAAGTGCCTGTCATTTAAGCCACCCAGTCTGTGGTATTTGCTATGGTAGCTCTAGAAATCCAATACACAATGTCTGTTATTTTGCTTTATTTTAACTTCACTTTTTAAATTTTTATTTATTTATTTTTAGAAAGAGGGAAAAGGAGGGAGAAAGAGAGAAAGGAAAACATGAATGTATGGGAGAAACATCCATTGGCTGCATCTCACATGCTCCCTACTGGGGACCTGGCCAGCAACCCAGGCATGTGCCCTGACTAGGAATCGAACCAGCAATCTTTTGGCTTTCAGGCCAGCACTGAATTCACTGAGCCGCACCAGTCAGGGCTGTTATTTTTCTTTCAAATGAAAGGTTTTCCTCTTTATTTTGGTTATGGGGATTGTTTTTTTTAATGGCCATTTTTCAATTTTCAAATACAGCATCCACACCAAAGAGTAATCAACACATCTTTCTATGGGAGTAAATATACAAATAGAAGTAAACTTCAAGGTCACACCTACATGAAAAAAAAAGGCCCTGTGCTCAAAGAAAATATTACTTTCTGACAAAGATAAACTAGTGAGGTCACAATGCATAGACTCTCAGAGAGGATGGAGAGGAGAAAGATGAGTCAATGCAAAGTGTCAGAAGTCCCAATAATCAAGCTGTCCCCTGGGCTCTCCTGTCACCAGGAAAAGCTAGAACTTTTCTACATATACTAAGGCCACAAAGAAATATGAAGGGAGATATAAAGCCCTGAGCCGAGATAATTCTCTAAAACTTGGTGACGGTTTGGAGGGGTAACACAGATCGTGAGGTGGTGGCCGAGGACAGAGACTTCCTAAAGAGCTCTAACTACATTTTCCCAATTATGAGTCAATGGAAAACTCCGCAGAGATTCTCCCCTCCGGTTGTGATCGCCTTCCTATTGTTTTCCTCCTTGTCCCCGACTGTAAAATAAGCAGATGGTGAAAGGAAGCATGACATGGTGGGGGAGGGGAGGGGTGTGCTCAGATCCTTCCCTCCCCCTCAGGTCTTTGTAATAAACACACGGGCTCGGGCAGGAATGTGGAATAATGACAAGGCAACAGTGGAATGCTTCCTTGTTGAACTGAACCATCTCTCGCAATATTTGTGAGACATAAAACTAATGTCTCAAAAAGGGCTTCTTTAGCATTTGATAATCACCAAACATGAAGATTTCCAGAAACAAATCAATAAGGAGAGAAGCTGACGTCATATACATCTATAAAAGAATGGGGAAGAAAGAACTATTTCTTGGTTGGACCAGACTACTACTTGGGTTCAATGCCCGCGAAGACCTGAGACATATGAATAATTAACCATAAGCTAAGTAACTGATCTTCAGTAATCCTCCTTAAAGTTTAGGGTTCACCTGAAACACTGACTTGTTATAAATTCAGTGCTTCATGAAACTCCATTTTCTTAGTCATACTGATCAGTCCATACTAGAGCACATTTAAACTTTCAATTAATCTAGTGGGGCTAATTCGGTCTATAACTTTGAAGACTTTGCATGGATTGGCCCAAACAGAACATGAATAACAATGGGAGAAAATGGAGCAGGAATGGAAAGTATGTTATAATTTGAAACATATCTGAGAGTCTAAGAAACTAAGAATACCTGCAGAAATAATTATGAGTTTTAAAATGCTATATGTATATCAGAGGAAAAAGGATATGCAAAGATAAAAAGTGCCCCAATCCACAATAATTATTATAATAACTAGAGACCCTAATCAAACTTAGTTTATAAGGTAGGTGTTTCAAACACATGAAAACAATCTGAGAAAGAGGAAGATTTCATATATAATTATGGACCTCTACTCCCACAAAAACCTCAAGAAAGACTTTGTAAAGCAAATTATATGCAGTCCAAAATCTAATTTTTAATACTTTCTAAAGTACATGTCTCCTAAAACATAAACGTTCCCAGTAGTATATACATTTATACTATAGAAGGAACAAGGAGCTTCTTTACTGAAAAGCTCAATATTTTTATATTGATATATTTAAGAAGAGTTCTTAAGAGGTCTCCGAACAGATTCTACCATTCACAAAATCTATGTGAATGCGTAATAAGATAGAAAGACATTTATAGAAAATCAGGGTATCAATATATCTACTGCATTATTATTTATAGTTGTGTTTGTGACGAGTGCAGCATTACAAGGCAACAAGCTAGGATTTAAGGGCTGAAAGATTTATCCAACCTTAAACATATCAGTCTGCACAGGCCTGGCGTCTGTAATCATTATCCCAGTTTAATCTGTCTTTGCAAAACAAAACCAAAAAATAGACTGTGTCTCTGTGATTAATCATTTGTACTTAAAGCCAAACTGAGCTAATAAAAGGTCCAAGAAAGCAGCACCAAGAACTCGGTACTGGAGGAAGATGGAATTTGTTTAGAATACCATGTCCTGAAAGTGTCATGCAACCTTCTGTTAAATACTTCTTTCATTCCATTTTGCCACCTCAGTCGGTATTCTGGAAGCCCTTAGAAGCTGCAAGATTACTGCATTGCAAGCATAACATGTGTGGTGAGCAAAAAAACCCCAGATCAGTTGCAGAGTAGTTCCCTGTAAACCCCCAAAATATTGCCACTTGAAAATTTCTAAAAGAAATGTTCACTCCTAAGGCTCAACTTTCTGCACAAAAGACACCAGTTGGCATGACAGGGTGACCCATAAACATTATCTGGTCAAAAGGTGCATAAGTCCTGGCCATACATGGCCGAGCATATAGTAGCCCCCAGATGACAGCACGCTCTGAATGAAAGGTGCTATTCCATGGAGTCATCGACATGAGGCAAACTGGCAGTCATCCCCTTAGCATTTGCTGTTTATTTTAGGAATACTTCCAGGTACATAAATGTAGCCAGGGAGAACACATATCTTTAAGAAAATGAAGAAAGTATAAGAAAAAAACAGTGAGAGAGGAGTGGGGGGAGAGGGGGGATGGGAGAGGGTGAAAGGGGGAAGCAGCGTGCGGGGTGGGGGGAGGAGGGTGACTAGGAGAGAAGCAAAGCAAACTGGGCTGATTAAACAATTACAAACACACCCCTTCGCATCCCCCACAAGCTGCTTTAACTTTGATGACCAGTACTTATTTGCAGATGTACATAGTTTTCCCTGACCTTGGCGGCATCAAAGAATTTATAGAGTTAGCAGTTCTTGCACAATCTGTGGAAAAGAACAGCACGCCTGTTCTATCCTTCAGTGCCAGGCAGGCCTTGTTACTCCTATCCGCCAATTTTTCTTGCAGTAAATCAGCTTACTTGGTTAGGTTCTGGTGCTAAAATAAACTACTAGTTCCCTTATACTCTTTCTCTCCTTACACCTCCTTTTCAGACAATAGACCTTTTTCTTAAATGAAGTAGGAGAAAAGAGCTCAATTATATGAAAACTTAATTATCTTAATAGACTATAAACTTATACAAGGTATTAAATGCAAAATATTTTAAGAATGATAGTTTTTCTATGTTTATTATTATGATAAATGAAGTTCTCTTATTTTAATGCATCTATTCACAGCACAGAGCCAAAGAGTACAGTTTGTATATAAGAATCTAAGACAACCTTGGTGTCTTAATTATATTAATAATTCCAAGATACCCATAGCCTATGTGTTAAATTCCTTTACACAGTTGGCAAACACAAGGCCCGAGGGCTGAATCTGGCCCCCCACCTGTCTTAGCCTGCCCGGCACACCCCAAGACTGATGTACACTAGTGAAAATGAGTTTGACGCTCCTGTTTTAGCACATAACTTAATAGAACAATAGTCTTCGTTAATTCTACCTATGGTGCCTAGATGTTGCATTGAATACTTTCTGCCCCTTACTAACTTAAACTTAAAATGTCTATTCATAAAGCAAAGTCCTAATAAACTGAAAATCCATTTCTAAAGGGGCCTCATGTAAAACCAGCTGCTCTGTGTGACCTGACTTTATCCAGGTTAACAGCAGAGGAGCTTCATGGGCCCCACCCGCAGCCATCAGCCTCAGCTGGACTTCAGAACCAGCCAGCGTGCTGCTGCAGGTGATTCGGACTTGAGTTCACCTCCAAGTGAAAAAGAAAAAAAAGACTTTAAGGATTCAAAATAAGTATGTGTTTCTTTTACTTCTGTGGGAGGAAGGGAAAAATACAGTTGTTTCCAATTCTTCAGATTGCCAATGAGAGCGGCACGGGATACTGGGGTGGTGACACAAATGGGCATCTGAGCAGCTTCCAATGGAAGAATGGAATGATGCTGGGTCGCTTTGCTTTGCGCTTTGGGGCTTTTTTTGTTTGTTTTCTTTTTTTGTTTGGTTTGATATCATGACACCTAGGAAAAATTTACAATGTTAAAGCTATCCCCATCTTCCTATTAGTGAGAAAGTGAAAAGAAGACTTTCTTTGGATGCATTCACCCTAAAAATGCTGGCAGGAGCCCCTGAGCAAGTCCTCCTTAGCTGGGTGGTTTGCAGGGAACACGGAGGGAAAATAGCACAGGCACATCTTGTCACCATGTTTTCTTGTGCTTTGCTCTACTGCACCTCCCAGATGTGAGTCCTACATATTGAAGGCAAGACCCTCCACCAGCAAAAAGATGACAACTGACTTTACCACAGTGGTCTGGAACTGAACCCCAATATATTCAAAGCTCACCTGTTTGCTAACACAAACCACTGGTTTAATAAAACATCTACTTATGATTTTAAAAAAACACTTAAAAGAGGTTCTTTTAAATCTTTAACATATACTTATTGTTATTATCTACTGTGCATTTCTGCAAAGAGTCTGACAAAACCACAATCTAATAAATATTTAGCTATATCATGATAGCTTTTGCCTATTCTGAAGTGGTAGCCAAACATGAATGCCACTTCAACAGAACAGAGACTCAATTACCAAAGTAAAATCCAGTGTTTAACTCAGCCAAAGATGACACTGTTTTTCTTCTGTGATAGAAGCAAGATGGCACGTCAGGGACCTGATGCCCGTGTTACCATTACCCCAAATCCCTGCCATGACCAGCACCTCTTCCACTGAGATTCAGAGATGGGCCTTTAGGATAGATTCTTTCTTTTCTTCTTATGTGCTCCTGCATGTTTTTGCAATCTACATTAAGTAGTTTAACAGCTCTCTTCATCATGTATAACCATGTTTTAAGCACAGAATCTCACATACAGCACCAAGAATGCAATGTCAAAGGAAGTAATTATGAGAATGAACATATTCTGGTTCACTTATTTGCAGCATGGTGAACCCTCTAGCCTTTCCGAACAAGTTCTCAAAACTCCATTTAAGGGGCCCTCAGTGTGGCTCAGTTGGTTGGGTGTTGTCTGGCAAAGCAAAAGGTCACCAGTTCGATTCCTGGTAGCCACTACTTGATGTTTCCCTCCCTCTCTTTCTTCCTCCCTCTAAAAACAAATAAATAATGCCTTAAGAAAAACTCCATGAAAGGGACATTTATAGTCAAAGACACAATCTGGCAACTGCCTTTAAATGACATTTTTATAAAGCTAAAATGAGTGGTAATGGACCCTATACTGTTCCTTCCCATTCAGAATATCCTGCTCACTTGAAACATATCAGTTTTTCTTTCCAGACAATTTTGACAAGCTGCTTGTCGTTTCGTGTGGCTTTGCTGCAGCTGTTACGCGTCCTAGGAGGCTTGTTCGTTTCTGCTTCGGGTCCTCTGATGTTCAGCCCTGAGATGATGACTCAGAGTTGAGAATTCTAGCTCTGCAGGTTCGATCTCTTTGTACCGGGGGCAGCGTACATACGGATGCTTGAAACAGAAAGGGGCTTAGATAACGTTCCTTTAAGAGACTCACCTAAGCTAAGTCACCATCTCCCATGGCCCTTCCTTCGTCCTCAGGACAGCAAGGCCAGAACTCTGCGCAGGATGACATCAGGCCAGTGTACACACCTTCAGCTCCCTTACACCCTTCTCAGCTGCATTAGAGCATCCCTGCAGGCCTGGGCCTCACTTGGCTTCGACTTCCTTTTTCTTTCTAAATGTTTCTTAGCAAGAAAAAACTCTGCTCTGTTTTAACCAACTGTTTTTCTAAACACTGAAACAATTTCCAGTTGGCACGGATCACAACCAAGCTTTGCCAGTTGCCCATAAATTGTTCAGGCGTACCTTTTGGTGCACCTCACGTTGCAAGCAGGGAACTGGGGGCTGAAGCAGGATCATCCTCTGTCTGCGCCTGGAAAGTGGAAGGAGGCAGCCACCAGCCAAGCAGCAAAGCCTCACAGATCCAGCAGGTGAACACGTTTAAGCTTAATGGCTGCTAACTAACTGGGGGGAGAAACATGGGAAGGGACACAGGGAGCAGGGGCGGGGTGGCTTTCTTTCCAAAATAGATGGAGTGGCTTTTTCAGTTGTTCGGGGAGTGAGCTGTCACTGACAAGAGATTACTGACGGGAACACCAACCAGAACCTAGTGGTCCATCAGCCAGGAAAGCAGATTCTCTCTAGAATACTCCACCCCAGTTTTGTCCCCACTGACAAGTGTTAAATAAAGAGACATGCTCACCCACACCTAACGTGACACTATAGTCTCCATATGCAGCCTATTATCCTCAGAGATCTGGCTGCCTGTGTTCCTCCCCTGGTAATTACAGTCCTTTCTGTCGGCATGTATGTAATATGAGTGTTTATAAGTTAGGTATCTTGACACTCCCCATTCAGGGGACAGCTCAAAACTGCTAAGCAGGAATACGCCACACGCTTCACTGAAAGAAATGCAACATCTCCAAGGGCAGTTTACATCACGTCACAAGGCTATCTCACACTCTACCCAACCCTACTGGCCTTTACCATCAAAGCCACGAACAAGCGTCTTTTTTTTACAAGCCACTGTCAGGTCGGGAAAAGACGACTCAAGCGAGAGAAATACCAGTAGCCCAACTCCACAGGTGCTGAGATGAACGCCCACAGCCTGCCCATCCCTGAAAAAACCTCCACACCTGTACCCATTTCTGCTAGAGTTCACTCATTCCTTCCTGGAGAAATCCTTTGCAAGGAATTCTACACTTGTTATTTGCCCAAATTTCAGGAAAGAATGTAATTATTACTGTCTCATTTAAAATGTAAACAGACATTAAACAGCACACTTGGACTAAAAGTAAATACAATAATACCATACAAATCTTAAGGATGATGGTATAAAACCACCCTTAAAGCAAATGCAATTCGCCTAAATACACTTCTCCAAAGCGGACTCTCAGAGCCTCCTTACCTGACGGACAAAACTGTTTGAGGTAGTGTCAGAGGACGTGCTTCCGTCGGATCCTTTGAATCTGTTCTTCCTTCTAGCTCCTTTTCCATATGACTAAAAAAAGGAGAGACATGAGATTATCGTTAGACCCTCTCACAGGAATCTAGGCTTAGTTCTAGAAAATGTCCAAGACCAAACAAAACAAGGAATGAATTGCTATCATGTGGGCATTATTAAGTTCTTATTGGACACGTCACAAACCCCTAGTGAGGAGCAAAGAAAAATTTCTAGACAAAGCATTTAATAACCAGTGAATTACAACAATTCGTGTTTTTATCATATCTGTTGTCAAGAGGCAAAAGCCAATAAAGATAACATTTTTAAAAAAAAGTATGTAAGTGCAGCAGGGACAGGGCAGCGGCAGTGAGGAAAGAGGAAAGGCAACTTCTCAAAACGCTCCTACGACATGAAGGCAACAGATCTTCGCAGAATGAAATATTGTTGCCCAGAGGTGCTGAGGCTTCTTTTCGGGTTTAAGTTGTAATTCCACAGGAGTGCATTTATTGGAGTGGTACTTGCAAAAATTGCATGTGGTGGCTGAATAAGATTCTGCAATATGAATTCTGACTGCCTTTCAATTCATATTCTCATACATAGGTCTAGTCAGGACATGAGTGAAGCCTGGTGCTAGTTCTTCATACTTCTGTATGGATGTGGACATTGCTTTAAAAGATGCTGAAATAACTATGTAAGTGGTGGGGAATCATATGAAATTAAAATACTTTGTAAGATGTTCTGGCCCATGGTTGCAATGTTTAAATGTGGCATGAAAATCTTGCTCTTTAACAACCTAGTGATTTTCCTGAGAAGGCAAGAAAAATGAATTTTATGAAATAATAATACTGAAAAAATAAGCCTTTAAGAACAGGACATTAGAGGACTTCCGCCAAGATGGCGGCATAGGTGGAGACGCCGTGCTTCCTCACACAACCAAGTTTAGAGACAACTAGATAATAGCAACAGAAAACACAGCCAGAACACAGAAAATTGAACTTTTCGGAAGTCTGATAACAACAAATTCTTCAGCCTGACCGGTAAGAGGGGCGAAACCAGCAGCTGGCAGAGCGGAGTAGCACAGGAAAACTCGGTCAGATGGACTCAGGCGCGCGGAATCCAGGCGCAGGGTTGGACCTGGTGGGCAACTCAGCGAGCGACCGCAGGGAAACAGCGAGGAAGCAGGGCTGCGGGTTGACTGTGGTTGCGCATTCGTGTGTGGATAGACAAGCGAGGGAGTGGGCGATTGGACGAGAGCCAGGAGCCCCAGCTGCAAGGGGCAGCGGAGGGCACCACCATTTCCCCGCTCTAACCCCGCCTCCACATGCAGCGTCATAATCCAGCGACCTAAGTGGCCCTGCCCCAGGGAACAACGTGAGGCTCTGCTCTTCACCCAGCTGCACGAAACAGCAGAGGGGGCCGTCATTTCCCCGCTCTGACCCCGCCTCCACATATAGAGTCACAACCCAGCGACCTGGGAGTCTAAGGCTCCGTTCCTCATACTTAACGGGTGCAAACAGACCAAAAATGGCTCAAGAAGATCTCAAAGCCCCAGAGCCTATAAATCTAAGCGATGAAGAAATAGCAAAACTCTCAGATGCACAGTTTAAAACACTGGTGATCAGGATCCTCACAGAACTGGTTGATTATACCCACGAATTAGACAAACATATGAAGGCGAAACTAATTGAAATGAATGGAATTGCACAGGAAACCAATAGCAATGAAAAGGAAACTGGGAATCAAATCAATGGAGTGGACCAGAAGAAAGCAAATAATGGCCAAGCAGAAAAGAGTCAAGAAACAAGAATTCAAAAAATGAGGAGAGTCTTAGGAACCTCCAGGACATCTTTAAACGCTCCAACATCCGAATTATGGGGGTACCAGAAGGGGGAAAGGAACAGCCACCAGTGGAAGACTTATTTGAACAAATAATTAAGGAGAATTTCCCCAATCTGGCAAAGGCAATAGACTTCCAGGAAATCCAGGAAGCTCAGAGAGTACCAAAGAAGTTGGACCCAAGAAGAAACACACCAAGGCACATCATAATTACATTAGCCAAGATTAAAATGAAGGAGAGAATCCTAGAAGCAGCAAGAGATAAGGAGACAGTTACCTACAAAGAAATTCCCATCAGACTGTCAGCTGATTTCTCAAAAGAGACCTTACAGGCAAGAAGGGGCTGGAAAGAGGTATTCCAAGTCATGAAATCTAAAGACCTACAACCAAGATTGCTCTATCCAGCAAAACTTTCATTTAGAATGGAAGGACAGATAAGGTGCTTCTCAGATAAGATCAAATTCAAGGAGTTCATCATCACCAAGCCCTTATTATATGAAATGTTAAAGGGACTTATCTAAGAAAAAGAAGTTAAAGAAACATGAACAGTGAAAGGACAGCAAACTCACAGTTATTAACAACCACACCTAAAACAAAAGCAAACTAAGAGGACAGCTAGATCAGGAGTGGAAACATAGAAATGAAGATCTCAAGGAGGGTTAGCAACAGGGGAGTGGGAGGAGGATGTGGGGGGAGAAGGTACAGAAAATAAGTAGCATAGACAGTAGATAGGAAATAGATGGGGGGCAAGAATAGTATGGGAAATATAGAATCTAAAGAACGAGACGCATGGTCATAAACTAAAGGGGGGTAATGGTGGGGACAGGGGGGTAGGGTGGAGGGGAATGAAGGGGGGAATAGAACAACTGTAACAGCATAATCAATAAAATAAATAAATAAATAAATAAAGAACAGGACATTAAAGGCAAGACAATTTGTTTCAATAACAGAGTTGGGCCAAACACAGACATATTGGGTTGGCCCAAAAGTCTGTACGTTTTTTTTCTGGAAAGTAAAAGACACATTTTTTCATTTTTACCAACAACTTTATTGATTTGGATATTTTGAGTATGTTAGCTATCTCCCACATGGTATAAGGTTAATTGTTCTCAATTAATGTCTCGATTTGATCACTATCAACTTCAACTGGTCTACCCAACTGTGGAACATTGTCCAGTGAGAAATTTGCAGCATGGAACTTCACAAACCACTTTTGACATGTTCCACAAGTCACAGTACCTTCTCCATACACTGTACAAATCTTTTTACTGCATTTCAGTTGTGTTTTTACCTTTCTTGAAATAATAAAGCATAACATGCCAAAATATTGCATATTTTCTTCCATTTTCAATATTAAAATGGCTACAAAAAAATTCACCGATTGTAATAATTGTTTAATGCACACTGATATGACAGGTGTCACAGTACAATCTAATGAATTGTGTGCTATGATGTTAAAGAATATTAAGCGCAACTAGAGCCATCTAATGGGGAAAAAAACCAAATGAACTTCCTGTTACTACTGGATCTACAGTTTGCACTGAGAGCACCAAGAATAAACTAAAGTTACGGTGAATACTGAATATTTAAATATCGATGAAGAACAGCCCATCACAGATGAACTTATTTTGAATAGTGAACATTAAAATATAAGTGAAAGACAGCCCACCATCAAGCCGTATGGTTACACACACATAGGCTGGGATCCTACTACGGCAGACCTTGACCACATGTTCTAACCTGCTCAGGAATCAGTCTTCTCATCCTTAAATGCGGATAGTAACACTCACCTCTCAGTTATTTTAAGTATTAATGAAATAAGATACTCGATAGCATTTGGTATAAGACCTGGCACATGGTAAGGACTCAATATAACATATGAAAAAACTGATACCCACATTAGGACTGGTATGGTAGGGAAAAACTGGGCTGAAGTGTAACATGTTGAATAATTATGTTTACAACGATTTCATTAGATTATCAGAATGTGCAAAATTTACATTTTCAAAATCATTATATTCAGGTTTTAAAAATGCTGCTCTGTTTTATTTTATATATTCATATGGTCTTCGTTAAAATGGAAATATAAACCACAATACACATGGCACTTAGGCAAGCTGAAATCCATTACAGTACAAACATTTGTGTTATGAGTAAGTAAGATGCATTTGCAATCAGCAAGAGGGTGGGATAATCTTAAAGCAAAAAATTTTTCTAAATGTATTTGTTCTCTTCCAAGTATCTAAGGGATTTATATAATACAAATGTGTCTCCATGGCATTTAATTACCTCTCAGCTTCATAAAAGGAAAGATCATCTGGACTGGGCTTTCATAATGTATTATACAAGGTTCTCCTCACTTAACAGCTTATTCTTCTTACTTGTATAAACATTTTTCAGTAAACTGTTGAAAAATAACATTCTTTCAACAATGTTCTTCCTTTTCCAATTATTATGTAAAGGTTTAGACAGAAGTTTCTTCCAAGTTCTAACAATGTTAAAATAAAGTATGAAAGTTTCCTTAAAATTAAAAAATATACACTATTCTATATGCAAAGATACTTGTGACCTAAAAAACGCTTTTGGGGAGATACATGTCAAATACACTCTTTTTCTTCATGAGGAGCATGAATTATCTTTGAGAAAATATAACCGCATCCTAATATGAAGTGTCCTTCCAGGCCCGTGTTGAAAGGGCTGGAAAGGGCATCTTTGAAATTCTACTGTCATCTGTTCCAGATTTCTAATGATAAATGCATTTTACTAGTCAGCTGCGTGGTGTGCAAGCTTTCTCATGGCTGTTCACAATCTCACAACGGGAGAACCACGCAGTGTTTAAGGCATTCAGTCACAGGGGAGGCTGCAGTTCTCTGTGAGAAATCAAATGAATTTTTTAAAAATCACACTAATTTTTCTAGGCTCCTGAGAATACTGTTCACAAACCTTATTTCAGGTATATTTAGCTATCCATGCAATGTATTTACATTGGATTATGACAGATTTCAACTGTACAAAGATACAGTTTGTACACACACACACACAAAGCCATGGTACACTGAATCTCTTGCATACTGATGATAGTTTTAAAAAAAAATATTGTCCTTTGATCACTTAAATTTATGAGGAATGATTTGTTCAGACAAGATAGGGTGCGTTCAGGGTGGTATGGCCATAAATGATTTATACAAGTCACTAATTTTTCATGCCTTAATAGAGTTATAGCAAATTCCTATTCATTATAGATGATATTTATTAAAAGCCAAAATAAATAGATATGCTTAATTTTACTTCTATTCTGCTCTTTCATTGATTTCAGCAGTAATTTCTCTTCCACTGTCTTCTCTTTTTATTTTTAACTGTAGAGTCATTATTCAATGACTAATTATTTTTAATAAAAATATCCAGGGTCCAGAAAAAGAATTAAACATCTTCTGGAATACATGGGAATGTTCTGGGGAATGGTATTAACATGGTGGAAGAGTATATTTTTATGTACTTTTAAAATAGTAGCGAAAATTTATACTGCTGTTAAAAATGAAGTTTCCTTTAATCCAATGCATATTTAAAATTAAGTCCATCTTGCTGGAATTATTTGTTTTGTAGTTACTCTAAATCTTTGAAAATAAGGATGAGTGTTAAATCTGAAGAACTTTCAAAGAAAAAAAAAAAAGCGAAGGCCAAACCTCCTCCAAATGGAAAAAGACTGGAAAGAAATATAGTTTTCCTAGTTAAGGTGCTATTTCAAATGCAGCTACTTTAATGATCAATGGCGTTTTAAAACATTTTTTAGCAGCACCAAATATATGAACATCTGATACATGAAACAGTTAACAATCAGAGTCCCCCAGGTTTTAAGAAATAAAAGGGAAGGAAGACAGGGGCTTGGCCAGAGTGAAATGTGTAACCCACGGGACTCTCCCTCACACATGCAGACCTCCAAGTCCTTCTTGAAACGCAGACCAAAGAGTCAGTCATTTCTACTGATTGCCTACTAGTTACATGCTGCTCAGTAAAAACAAATGATCACCACAGCAAAAAGGAAAAAAGAAAACTGTGTATCTAAATTCCTTTACTTCTAAAATACTAACCAAGCTGATTTCAGAAATTTAAAAAAAAATTAAGAAATGTCCACCAATACATAAATGACATATTAAAAAGATATCCAACATTCATGATATAAATGAATGCCTTTGTTGATGCACAATAAATTTTAAAACTGAAATGTAGGGTCAAAATCAGCAGTAAATATTCACATTTCCGCAGGTAGCTGAAATCCAATTTCTCCACGATCGCAAGTAGCCAGCAGTAGTTGATTGTAGAAGCTGCCTATTAAGTGGCGATCAGGGCACCGGTACACACAAGGCTGGCCTGGCAGCCCCTGGGGCAGCTTTGGGAATGCTGTCACCTCTGTGATTGATGGATTTGGTAGCAGTTCTCCTAGCTATAAACTGTTCCCCGTAAGCGTAAAGCTGACGTCTAAAATTAGGTTTACCCCTCTCCATCAGCATTCCTTGATATGTATTTCTTTGAACTGAGGACTTCCCTCATCTTGCGGTCCAAAGCAAACAAAGCCAAAACATAGGGGAATAAGACATGAAATTTCATTTACCAATCATTTAGTAAAACTAAGGTTGCGAGACCCTTTACTAGGAGAGAAGTGTAACTCCTTAGAAAGAGGGAAACATACATGATTTTCTATCAGTTTACCCAAAAGCAGAAAGGAATCAAGAGGCAGCATAAAGCCCTGGCCGGGTGGCTCAGATGGTTGGAGTAGCATCCGTTCCCCAAAAGGTTGAAGGGTCGTCCCTGGTCAGGGCGAGGGTAGGAGGGAGATGGCTGATTCATGACAGAGTCTCCCTCTCACGTTGGTGTCTCTCTCTCTCTCAAATAGAAAACCGTATTCTCAGGTGAAGATCTTTTTTAAAAAGAGGCAGCATACACGAAGCTTTTTTCTGGTCTGGCAGGTAGAAAAGGGAAGAGCGATGAGGTCAGGAAGCAGAGAAATGCCTAACGGGGACATGCAGGGGCAGGGAGGGCTGGCGAAGGCCAGGAGCCAAACCTGGCCCTTGTCACAGTCTGCCTCCAGCCAGGCTTGGAAAGAACCCTAAGACAGGCCCACTTACTTGAAGTGGTGTTATAACTAATTTTAACTCCCTGTAATTGTGAAAGTAAGTATATTATTTGCAAGACATGTCCCACAGTCCCAAAATTAAAGAGTGCCCCCACCCTCTACAGTGTTAACATAGTTTGTTCAGTCTTTCTTGAAAGGACCAAGGCTAACATACTGTATAATTTTTTTTAATTTAAATGCAGCAACAGGTAAACTACGTCTTTGCATAAAAAAGAAAGAAGAAAAACATGAAACTACAACATTGTCTAAATCTCAAATCACTCAAATAGTCAGATATCATATTTTGCATTTTAAAATACGCCCAGAAAGTCTCATTGGCATGCTTTTAAATCTCGTTCATGTGACAGCAGAACAAAAATGCCATTCAAGAGAAAACTGGCGGGGGTGAGGAGCGAGGCTTTTAGCAAAACATAAAACACAGGACCACGACCATTAGGTTCGGAGACTGCAGAAGACACCTCGACCTCCGAATGCTTCTGGCAAATGGTTTGGACATGGTGTAAGAGCCACAGAAGAATGACTGCTGCTCTTTTCAGATAAAGCTCCCTGCTACGGGGTCAGGACGTTGCCATTACCAGCCTGTATTACTGCAACATGCTTGAGAGCATCTGGCCAATTCAGCTGGGGTAGAAGCAGCTGGGTTCTGTTGCTAGGAGCAAAACAAACAGGCCCTCTGGTTACTGTCTGTTCATTTTCAGGTGTGACTGGAGGTGCCAGCTGCAATCTCTTTGAGGCCTGAAGTGCTGAGATGCCACTCCGGTTTCTCGTCTACTTCCTCCTCTGTTGCCACTCTATTCCCAGCCCCTTTCATCTGTTGCCCATCCACCCAGCCTTCATACATGATTTAGTCAATTCCCTGGAGAATTACCAGTGCCATAGTTTAAAATAACGCCGTCCAAAAGAAAAGTAACACATGCTACATATGTAGTTGAAATTTTCTACTAGCCACATTAAAAAGCTCAATGACAACAAGCGCAATTAATTGTAATAATACATTTTATTTAACTCAATATGTCCAAAATATTATCATTGCAACATGTAATCAATATAAAAATTTTTAACAAGATGGTGAGCGTTCTTTATTTTATATTGAGTCTTCAAAGTCTGAAATCTGGTGTGTAGCACTTGTCTGTTTAGATGAGCCATATTTCAAGTGCTCAGAAGACACATGCGGCTAGTGGCTACTGTAGTGGACAGCACCGATTTGGAGCTTTGGAGGGACAGTCCAAAATTAGCACCTTGACTTTGAAGGTAGACTGCAGGTAAGTTTTCAGTGAAACTGTTCAACGGATTACCGAAAAGGGGGTACAATTTGCTTACGTTAGAACGTTGAAGAATTTGCAGTTAGACTGCAACTCCTGTCTCGTGTAATATATCCATTTTGTGTGTCCCAGTGTGCTGGAGGGGAGGGGCTGGAATGTTCGAAGGTGTCACCGCCCCCCACAACCAGGATTATTGACACAAAGAAGGAAAATGAGCAGTCTGTGAATCTAGCTCTGTTGCTTTGTTCATGCCAAACTTGCAATAAAACCAAGAGGTGAAATAGGATTCTTAAAAAACAAAAACAAACAAAAAAAAACAATGGCTTAGAGGTATTATTTGCCAAAGAAAATTCCATTTATAAGTAAAATTATGATTATTTGGTGTCACAAAAAAGGGGATGCTCCCAAGACACCCCCTCTCCTCATTCAGTTTTACTGCTGGACTGTTCGGAAAGATGGAAGACATGCCCTTGCCAAGTGCTCACAGCCCTATGGTGCCATGATTTATTAGATGGAAAATAAACAAGGCAGTGTTTCCCTCAAATAATGGGTGTGCTATAAACACAATTCAAGCAAATTTGCTTTCATTATTGGAAGGTAGAGAAAGCAAGAAGATGGCTGCTGTCGAAGCTGAATATTTGCACCTATTACCTGCTTACAATACCCATTCCGCCCTTTCTCCTCTCCCTCAAGTATCTGTGCAATTGCTTGCCAATTACTGTGGATTGAGTCCTTGCAGTATCTCATGAGTAGACTTGTCATATCCATTAACTTTTCTCTCTAGTTTAGGCCTCGTACCTCTTGTCCAAACTGTTCTATTAATTTCCCTTTGCTTAATTTTCCTTCCCTTCTACCTCTGGATTCTTCAGGCTCCACATTACCTTCCAGAACTTTCCCAGGTGACTCTTCAGAATAAGCTGTTACATGGCTCCTTCACTGAATCCCATTCACGGTTCTTCATTGTTTAATACACAGCAAGTTGCAAAGATTCCAAGATGTGGGCTCGAGTTGCCTTGTCAGTCTTAAGCCTAACTGTGCCCAATCTGTAACTTTCCACACTCTTTTCAAACTAGAGATTATAAATATGTGCTTTAAGACCTCTAACTTCTGTGACTTTGCTTCCTATATCGTTCATTCCCAACCATCTCTCTGAAAATCTGTTGAAATCTAACCCACCCTTTAAGTCTCTTCTCAAACGCCATCTCCTCTATAAAGTCCTTACGGCTTATTCCAAATAGAATAGTTACGATCTTTTCTCCTGGAAAACTACATAAGACTCTGGCTTCTCTTACAGACCCATGCCACACTTGCCACACATCTGTCACACTTCAGCTACTAGGATGTTAATTCTTTTCAAGGCAGAAATTCCCATCTGAATTACTTCCACATTGCAGCTGTACAGTATTTGTTGACTTACTTTTTAAACTATTTAACTACATAAATCAGTAAATAAATGAGTATCTCTTATCTGAATACAGTCATGCTTTCTGTCAGCCCTAACTTTGATCTTCAGAAATTCAGGGACTCTATTTTTATCCTAAGAAGGAAAAAACTTCTTAAAAAATCCCTGAAGGAAGATCAAAGAGAAAAGAAGGTCTAAAAATTCTTTCCACCATCAATATTTAAGACCTTCCTCCTGGAATAACCATGCTGGAGGTCTATGAGAACACTTCTCACTCTCATCCAACCTGGTAAGTGACTAGCTATTGGAAAATCGGGAGTCTAGAACGAAGAATGTGGGTCCTCTGGCTGAGGCGAGATGTTAACGCAGGTGGTTAGTGACATGTCCCCACTCTGTACAGCCAAAGAGCCCAGGGCAGAATAACATTGTCTTACCTCTGTGAAAGAAATGCACTTCTGACTGAACAAGTTTCTGGGTTCTGCATTCTTTCTCCACCCAGAATCAAAGGGAATTACGTGTTTTAAGATAGCACGTGCATTTCCCAGCGGTCAAAGCAAGTTCAGTAAAGCCCCGTGATTATGCCAGTGGAACTACCATTATGAGCAGGACCCAAATATCTGTGGGTTTCCATCACCTCTGGAAACCACAATAACAGCAAAACAGTTGTCACCTCTATTATGTCTCCCACTCCACACCCATCACTACAGTAAATAAACACGCTAGCATATTCTCGTGTGCTTATGTAAATATAAAATATATTAAGTTATATGTTTACAAATTTTATATAAGTACAAAAATTATAATCTTACCATAATTTACAATCTAGCAAATGTAGGCTTGAAATCAACAACCTGTGCAAAGTAGAGACATTTCTCCGAAATGATGCTTGAAACGAAACCCTCGCCCCTTCGATCACCAGCGGAGCAGCCCCAGAGCTAGGAGTCTTCAGTCATTTCCCCGCCAGCACCGACGTTGAGATCTGGAGGTGTCTGTAATCCACACCGTACCTGCCAAAGCCTTACTACGTCAAAGCCACCTTCTCGTTACCCAACACCTACAAATGCCTCCTCCGATTCCACAACAGCAGCGGACTGGAATTTTTCTAGAAACCACTAACACTCAACATCGGAGGAAAAGGTGCTCTCTGAAGTGGCTAACATTTTGGCCGGGGGGGAAATGAAAAAATAACAACTTTCGCGGCCTCAGCTCCTTCTCTTCTTAAAAGAAAGGAACACGGGGTCTCGGCGAACCCGGGCAAGTGCCCTG
Source organism: Artibeus jamaicensis (assembly GCF_021234435.1). Lineage (NCBI taxonomy): Eukaryota > Metazoa > Chordata > Mammalia > Chiroptera > Phyllostomidae > Artibeus > Artibeus jamaicensis. The sequence continues at coordinate 384,031 of NW_026521995.1, read as the reverse complement.
AGGGGAGCTGAGCGGTCCGGGCAGCGCGATGCCCCAGGTGCGGAGGGCAGCGGGGCTGCCCCCGGGAGTCCGGGGCCCGGCCTCCCACGCCATCGCACGGCCCCGCTCCCACCCCAGCTCCGAGCTCCTCCGGAAGGGTCTGCGTGGGAGCCCGAGCTGCGGGAAGCGGAGCCCCTCCCGCCCACCCGGACTCACAATCTTGAGCAGGTCCAGTCCGCTAGCCTGGTTCATGTCTCTCCATGTGCCTCCGGGGAAAGAAGGGGCGAGGAGGGCAGACCCGGGCAGCGCGCGGGCTGCCTCGGCAGCCCAGGAGGTCGCTCCCGCCCCTTCCCACTGGGTTTTCGTAAGCAGAGAAAAATGGAAGCCGGAGAAGAGTCAGGGCAAGGCGAACAGGGGTAGGGTCACCAGCGCCAGGAGAGGGGAGCGGGTGGCAAAGCGCGAGGGAGAGGAGGAGGTGGCCGCGGAGACCCACGCAGGAGGGAGCAGCGGGGCAGGGATCCCGGCAGGGGAGGCGCGGGGCGGACGGAGGGCTGCGCTCGGCGGCTCACAAAGAAAGAAGGCGCGGCGCTGTCGCTACCTGTGCCGCCGCTCCGAGCGCCCCCGCGGGCGCCGCGTTCTCCAGCGGTTCCATCGGGAGCTCCTGCGCCACCGCTGCCGCCACTGTGGGAGGCGACTTGGACGTGTCGCTTTGGACCATTGGCGAAAAGTCGGCTCCAAGCAGCCTCGGGCTCCTCCAGGCGGGTCCCCTCCTCCCTCCCCGCCCGGCTGGGAGCCACCGGGGCTCAACGCCTCGCTCGCAGGCAATCAGGGCTCGGGACAGGGCTGGGCCATTTGGAAAAGTGACACGCCTGGGAGCTGGATGGTGCCCAGGGCGAGGGGCTCCTCCGCCATTCGGCCGGCCGGGCCGGGGCGGTGAGAGGAGAGAGCGGCGGCGCGGGGACCGTCCTCGCCAAGAGGGAGGGAGCTGGCTGGCGGAGCGCGGGCCCAGGGGGAGGCGCGTCGGAAAGCGAGAGTAACAGGGCAGCCGAGAGGCAGGAAAGTTCCCCGCGGAGGCGCGGGCCGCGTGGGTCCCGCTCAGCCGCTGCGCGTCGCCGTGGCACGCGCGCTGGAAAGTTTTCAAAGCCACGAAAGCGAGGCCTGGCACCCGGGAGCTGCCTTACTCGGATGTGGGAGCTCGCCTTCTTAGGCTCCTAAACCACCTCACAAGGACCCCCCGGGGCCTGGGGGGCAGGAGAAGATCCCCTCAGGGATCCGGAGGCTGTGTTGCTAAAGTGAATGTCAAAAATCTGTGAAGTCCTCGGCAACCTCGAGAGCAAGTGTCTACCAAGGACATCAGTCGGCCAGCAGCAGTTGGAGGCACTTAATGATGGCAGTAAGAGGAGGCAGAAGACAACTGGGACTGGTGGCCCGAGTGTCGCAGCCCCACCTGAAGCTGCACGTGGCCTAGTTTAGGAGATCCAAATCGACCACTGCCAGACTCAAGTCCCTAGTTTTTCTGTTATGACTCCCGTGTCTTTTCATCTTTGCAAACTTGCAGTACGAATTCACAGAACTGGACTTTTTCTATCGAGTTGGAAAATCTTACTATCACATTTTGGACAAAAGAAGCACTTCCTTAAGATCCTGAACTTGAGAGTAGTGGCCATAACGAGAATGTTTTTAGAGCATTCCATTTCGATTTTTCTAATAAGACACATGTTCTTTCTTCCTTTTTTAAATTAGAGGATACCTCTTATTTCAACAACTTTTACCATAGTGGAACTGTGTAGGACAAGTTTTCTAGGTGTCAGCTTTGTTTTGTAACTACAGTTGTGCATCCTGAAATATTTAGCACAGTAGTTTTCAACTATGTTTTATGTGTTGCTGTGGCATATTAAATTATTATAGTGTATAATACTTGTTCTTCTCAAAATAAACACGGATATTTTAAACCTATCTCCATCATACACTGGTTTGAGCCATGCTTAAAAAATGAAAGGACAATTTAGGCATATCCAAAGTGTCATTGATTTTCCTAGTCTTTGCTATTAAAATTATTATTTTAATTTGAGTTTTACTGAATGTTAAATAGAGATACTGTCCTATTGGTTTATAATAACATGAACAATACTAGTAATAAAGTGACATTTTGAAAAGCAACAGACTGGAAATCTGAGAGGCTTATGGTTAGGATCTGGATGGGAGCTTCCCCAACCCTGACTAAGATTTTTTTTAATCATTAATAACAATCTGCAGTGCTTTTATGTGTGCATATGTATATATACACATTTGTATGTATAACAGTGGGAAAGAAGTTGTATTAAAGTTTTCGAGTTACAGTCTATCTCCATGATATTCTGACAATATTTACTGACAATATTCCTCTTCTAGGCCCATTCATTCGGCGAAATGGTTCAATTTTCCTCAGAGTATGTAAGTCGCAGGGATAGCATTAGCTCCGGTTCTAGATGAGACTGTGTGGGTGGGAGCCATGCTCAGGCAGCAGGACGCAGTCAGAATCTGACCAGTTGCCCTGAGTTCTTTCAATATTCACTCGGGAAAGCACATGTCAAGCTGCTGTCATGTGCCACTGAGGAGCACAGACAGCCAAGGCCAGGAAACCTGGGGCTTACTGTTCAAAGTAAGCACTTTAGAAATCGATACATACAAATTTGGTGAATGGATTAATTAATGCATGAAAGGTAAATTCTAAAGTGGTTTTACAAAACACCAGGTCTGATGGCATAGTATTTTCCCACAGCATCCGTGTCATTTCTTATAGCACACTTCATCATCTGTGTGCTGCCTTTCAGTTGTGACTGACTGGCAAGTACAATTTCATCTTTCATCAGACTTTAAAAGAGACCACACAACAGCAAAAAAACTCAAAAATCATTTTTAATAATGCTTATCATATAGCCAAAGGGAAAATGAATTCTGCATTAAATGTTTGAATGTGATATACATTATATTCATTTTCAATAACTTATGATACTGAACTCTGTGTTTGCTTCCACTAGTACACAGAGGTCCTTGGGGATGGCGGACTGTGTCTTGTTCACCTTCGTATCCCAGGCATTGAGCATGGTATCTGACACTTAGTGGGAGGCTGAAAACACTTGTGGCATGAATAACTGAATGAATAAATGATCAGTTTTCATGTGTTTTAAACTACAGCATACAGCTTTGCCAGTTTTAACATACAAAGACATTTACCTAATCCTCACTCTCATAAGAGCATTATATTAATTCTTTCTGTATAACCTGTGTTAACTTAATTAGCACATATTGAACAACCACACAATACAACATACCCACTCAGACTCCAGCTTATAAAAGGTTTCAAATAAAAGTAACATTGTGTCACCCTTACCTAAAAAAAAAGGAACAATGTCAGAAGAAGTATAGAAGGCAAAAGGCTTGAGAAACTAACCACGCCTTCTATCACGGTCAGTTTTGTTTTTAACATACCTTGACTTGTGTAGTTTTTAAAAGCCACAGATGACAGCTAAAACTTGGTAAGTAAAGCCTAATTCAACGTTAAAAGTTGTGCAGATGTACTCCAGCAATGCATTAATGGATGTACAATCATCAGCACAGGCATTCAAATGCAGATGACTAATTTGTTCAAGCTGTCTGTGAACTTCAGTGTGCTCATTAGTCGAAATGGACAGACATATTCTGGGCATTACTAATGCTTTGAAATGAACACAGGGGCTGGTAAGAAACATTGGCCAAGGAAGCTAGAAGTTTAACAGTTGGGGTTTTTGTTCCCTGTCATTGGAAGAAACAGTGATTATAATCACTTTACTCCTCCTCTCCTGCTTGTGTGTTTGTGACTATGTTTAAAACCTTGGAGCAAGAGCTCCTTAGGATGGATATGCACCATGTGTGATTTTTCATTTTACTTAGTAAATCATCTTTCACTGCATTTGAAGTTCTGAATCTCTGACATTATTAATAGCATTTTCAAAAGGATATACCTTTCTTGGCCACCGGCCTAACTTGGTAGCATTCCACTAAGTTACACATTTGTCTTTTATAAACTTACACTATAAAATGAATAGCCTACATTACCAATTGGCACTTAAAAGCATATAAAGATGCAAAGAAATCCAGTATAAGAGGGTTGTGTGCACATGTGTGTAGGGAAGGTTACAAGTGAAATGTGAAAGTGGTCAGGGAAAGCTTAACTTCACTTCCTAAGAAGAAGCTTCATAGAAGTAAGATTTCATGAGTTCTTGTAACTACCCAGGAAACAAAGCTCTGAAATATATGACATTATACAGCACTTTTTAGTTTTTAAAGGACATTCACTTGCCATTTATTTCTCACCCAAACCCCTTTATAACTGTAACTGGTACTTTTGTTACATACAAGGTGCCAGGCTTTCTGCTAAGGATTTATACACATCATAGTCCCTCTGTTAGTAAGGATTAGCCCAAATGCTGCAACAGATAAATAATGCTAAACATTTGGTGGATGAGAAATGCATTCTTTTGATCTGGGGTCATTCACTGTCAGAAAGGACTGTGCTTCATGCTGACATTTAGAAACCAAGTCTCAAGTGACCATCATCTCCAAAATGTAGCTCTCAATGTCACCTTGGCTATTCCTCCCTGGGTTTGTCCGAAGGGAAATGAAAGATGACATGGCAAATGTGGTGGCAGATGACAGAGCTTGCAGGTTTTTACTGGCCAAGTGCGGAGGTGGCATCCATCTCTTCCACTTACACTTTATTGACTAGAACTCTGTCACATGAAAAATCTGTAAGACCAGCTGAGAAATATAGTCCAATAATGTGCCTTAGGAAGAAATGGAGAGTGGATTTTGAAGAACAGCTAGCAAAGACTGACTTAATCAAACCTGAAGAGCTGACAAGTGGCAGGACCTAACTACACATCTTTTTTCCTTTTTATTGAATTTATTGGGGTGATACTGGTCAACAGTAGTATATAGGCTTCAGGAGCAAATTCCACAACACATCATCTGTACACTGTATTGTGTGTTCACCACCTCAAGTCAAGTCTTTGCCCACCACCATTTATTCCCCCACACCCTCCTCCACTGCCCCCAACTCCCTTCCCCCTGGCAATCACCACACTGTTGTCTATGTCCATGACTTCTTTTCTCCTTCTAATAGTTTTTTGATGAATCTATCCATGCCCCCCAACCCTGACAATTGTCAGGCTGCTCTCCATCTATGAATTCATCTCTGTTTTACTTGTTAGTTCATTTTGTTCATTAGATTCCACATGAGTGAAATCATATTGTATTTGTGTTTCTCTGACTGGCTTATTTTACTTAGTAATGTTCTCCAGGTTCATCCATGCTGTTGCAAAGGGTAAGATTTCCTTCTTTTATATAACCAAGTAGCATTCCATTGCGTAAACGTACCACTGCTTTTTCATCCACTCATCTACTGATGGACATTTGGGCTGCTTCCAAACAGGGGCTATTGTAAGTAATGCTGCAATGAACATATGGGTGCATATTTTTTTTGAATTAGTGTTTTAGTGTTTCGGGTTTCTTTGGATATGCATATTCCAAAAGTAGAATCACTGGATCATAAGGCAGATCTATGTTTCACTTTTTTTGAGGAAACTCCGTACTGCTTTCCACAGTGGCTGCAGCAGTCTGCCTTCCCACCAACAGTGCATGAGGGCTCTGCTTTCTCCACATCCTTACAAATACTTGTTTGTTGATTCATTGGTGACAGACTTGAGGTGATAGCTCACTGTGGTTTTAATTTGCATCTCTCTGATGGCTAGTGATGTTGACCATCTTTTTATATGTCTATTGGCCATCTATATGTCCTCTTTGAAGAAGTTTCTATTCAAGTCCTTTGCTCATTTTTTAATCGAATTTTGTTTTGTTTTGATTTTTGAGTTTTATAAGTTCTTTATAAATTTTGGATATTAACCCCATATCAGAAGTATCATTGGCAAATATGTTCTCCCTTTCAGTGGATTGTCTTTTCATTTAGTTGATTGTTTCCTTTGCTATGCAAAAGCTTTCACTATTCTTATTCAACTTAGTCCTGAAAGTCCTTGCCATAGCAATGAGAAAATAAAGAGAAATAAAAGGCATCCAAATTGGAAAGGAAGAAGTAAAACTGTCTTTATGTGGAGATGACAAGATACTGTATATAGAGAACTCTAAATATTTCACCAAAAAAAACCTACTAGAACTGATCAATTATTCAGTGAAGTAGCAAGATACAAAATAAATATTCAGAAATCAGTTGCATTTTTATACACCAAAAAATGAACTATCAGAAAGGGGAACTAAGAAAACAACTCCATTCACAAGCTTCAGAAAGAATAAAATACCTAGGAATAAATTAAACCAAGGATGTAAAAGACCTATACTTGAAAAACTGTAAGACATTAAAGAAAAAAATTGAGGCAGATACAAATAAGTGGAAGAATATACTGTGTTCATGGACTGGAAGAATTAATATCATTAAAATGTCCATACTATGCCAAGCAATCTATACATTCAACACAATTCCTATTGAGATACCAATGGAGTATTTCACAGAACTAGAATAAATGGTCTGAAATTTATGTGGAACCACAAAAGACCCTCAATAGCTACAGCACTCTTGAGAAAGAACAACAAAGTTGGGGGAAATCACTCTACCTGATATCAAACTATACTAAAAGCCACAGTAATCAAAATACCATGGTACTGGCATAAAAACAGACATATAGGTCAATAAAACAGAACAGAAAGCCCAGAAATAAACCCACATGTCTATAGTCATTTAACATTTGACAAAGGAGGCAAAACATACAATGGGGTAAAGATAGTCTATTCAATAATAGTGTTGGGAAAATTGGTCAGATACCTGCAAAAAAAAAAAAAAAAAGGAAACGAGACCACCTTCTTAAACCATACACAGGAAACTCAAAATGGATGGAAGACTTAAATGTTAGACTCAAAACCGTAAAACCCTAGAAGAACAAACAGACAGTAAAATCTTAGACATTTCTCATAGCAATATTTTTTCTGATACCTCCTCCAGCAGGGGGAAAAAAGAAAAAATAAACAAATGAGACCACATCAAATTAACCACACCTTTTAAACCTCAGCTTGAAGACTCATTTTGAATTCAACAAAGCTGCCTTTGAGATGTACATCAAAGAGCTCTGCCTGACAGGTTAAGACTGAGTTTTCATTGGAGATTCAGATTTACATGATTTCTTTTGCTTGCATGCTGTTATGACTACAATAATGCATTAACTAGAAGTAGGGTTGAGCTCTCAAATAGCTGTGAGTAGCACAAAAGTTGTCTATTCATTGCATTTTGTGCATGTGTGCTCACGTTTGCTCACCTACTATAAGCCAGGGCAATCTGGATAGCAGCATTGGACCAGGTAGGGCTTTTGTACTCACAGGTCATACAGTGGAGAAGGCAAGACACAGATAAACTATGATGACTATGAGCACAGAATATTATGAGAGGAAATTTATCGGGAAAATATTCTAGGCAAAAAGAACAGAAAATACAAGGATGGCAGGTGAAAACATTAAATACAGGTTGAAAGTAGATTGGGGAGAGCAAGGGTGGGCAGGCAACTAATAATAAAAAATACTGAACTTACTCTTTGGTCTCCTATAGCCCTAACTTACCTTTTGATATGAATGCCCCATTCACAAACAAAGCCTTTGGCCTCTCATGCTTTGTTTTTCCAAATAATTCTTAACTTTTTCATGGGAGGCACACACATACATACATCAATGAAACTATACACTGAGATCTGCTTTATCAAGAAACATCTGAATTTATACATTCAAAGAGGTCAGCTTATTTGTAGCTGAGATTCCTAGCTGCCCACACCTCCTTTTTACAGAACCTTTGTTTTTAGCCCGAGACGCTGATACCTGGATTAAAAGACTGTTTCTCATGCCCTCTGAGCTGGCTGCAGCTTAGTAGCTACCTTTTGCAGAGTGTAAGCTAAGTGTGGTGAAGAACTGGGAAGTATCTGTAAAAGGGAGAGAAATGCTTTTTTTCCCCTCTTCCTTCCTGTTGACCAGACTCTGGATGTATTAGCTGAACCATGAGTGGGTGTTTTAGACAATGAAGCCACATAGAAGCCACATGATGAAGTTGGACGAGAACTGAAAAAGACACCTTGGTTATTGATGGTACCAGAAAGCCACGCCACCAGCTCTGGGCTGCCTGCGTCCAGACCTCTTTTAAGTGAGGTCGAAGTAAGCGTGAATATTGTGTAAGCTTCCGGTGTTCATATTGTTCTGGTAAATGATACCAAAGACAACCAAACTTAGTGATCATTTTATTACACATTTGTTTTCTTTTAAATGAAATTTCTTAAGGCATAATTTACCTTACCTTAGTTTATATATCAGAAGAATGGTGGCCTCATAAACTGAGAGCCAATGTGGGTGTTTCCCATATTCTATTTTCTGGAAGAGTTCATATGGAATTAGCAACACTTCTTTCAAAATATTTGGAGGAATTCACTTGTGGGTCTGGACTTTTGTGAGAAAGTTTTTAACTATTAATTTAATTTCTTTAATTGATATGGGACTATTCAGGTTATGTACTTCTTCATTAAGCCTTGATAGTTCATGTTTCACAAAGAATCTGTCCATTTCATCTTAGTTAATCAGTTTTATTGGAATAAAGATGTTATTAATATATTCATATCATCTTTCGAACATCTAAAAGTTTGATAGTGACATTTACCTTTTTGTTCCTGATTAACAGTTTGTTCATTCTTTCTTCTTCTCTTCATCAGTCTCACTAAGAGCTCATCTGTTTTACTGGTCAGCAAGCCTGCTTTCAGTGTCATTGCTTTTCATTATTTTTTTTGTTTTCCTTTTTAAAAACTTTTAGCATGCTCTTATATTCATTATTTGTTTCTTTCTGCTTCCTTGGACTTAATTTTTTTCTTCTTTTCCCTAATTTCTTAAGCTGAAAATTTAGATTATTCTTTTCATATATTACTTCTGTTCTTATATAAATACTTGATACTGTAAATTTTTCTTTAAGTACCTGTTTGGTTGCATGTACAAATTTTGACTTGTGTTTTTTCGCATAATTCAAAATATTTTCTACTTTTCTTTGCGATTTTCTATTTAATCCATGGGTTATGTAGAAGTCAGTTTTTACAGTTCTAAATACATGGGACACTTTCCAGATATTTTTCTGCTTTTGATTTTATTAGTTTAATTCCATTGTAATAAGAGAACATACTTTGTATACTTGCAATAATTTTAAATTTGATGAGATCTGTTTTATATTTGTGGTTCAGGAACTCTCCACTGTAGTGGATTTTTATGCGTTCTTGAAAATAATTTGTATTCTGCCATTGTTGGGTGGAATTTAGATAAGTGTAAATTAGATTAAGTTGCTTGTAGTATTTTTCAGGTCTTCCGTACTCATACTGTTGGGGTTTTTTTGGTCTGCTTCTTCTACCTGTTAATTACAAGTACATATTGAAGTTTATAACTATAATTTTGGATTACAACTATAATTCAGGGTCTGGAAAAAGTAACGCCTGCTTGAGTATGGTTGGTAGAGTAAAAATATGGGTGTAATAATTTATAGTTTTAATTTGAACATTTCACCTAAAATGTCACATGGTGTGCTTGAGTGTGATATTGTTATGTTACAGGATTACATGCTTATGATTTTTTAATAAAAGATTTTGTAAAAAGGGGCATTACTTGTGCCAGACCCTGTATTTTTTTCTTTTGATAAAATATGTATTACATGATATTTACCATCTTAATAATTTTCAAGTGTGCAGGTCAGTGACATTAAGCACTTTCACACAGCTGTGCAACCATCATTACCATCCATCTTCATAACTGTTTTCATCTTTCCAAACAAAAACTTCATACTCATCAAACAGTAACTCCCCATTTTCCCTAATCTTCCTCCTTGGCAATGACCATTCTACATTTTACCTTTTATGAACTTGACCACCCTGTGTACCTCATATAAGTAGTATTCATCCCTTTGCAACTAGCTTACTTCACTTCATGTCTGCAAGGTTCATTTGTAGTGTGTACCAGAGGTTTCTTTCTTTAATGTTAAATAATGTTCCATTGTATGAATGTAACACATTTTATATATTTATGTTTCTCTTAGTGGACACTTGGGTTGCTTTTACTTCGCAGCTATTGAGAATAATGCTGCTATGAACACAAGGGTACACATAGCTGGTGAAGTGCTTGCTTTCCATTCTTGCGTGTACCTATCAGGAAATGGACTTGCTGGATCATTTCCCAGTTTTATTTTTAATTATTTGGGGAACTATAATACTGATTTTCATAGCTGCTGCACCATTTTACATTTGACCAATTGTGTACAAAGATTCTGATTTCTTCACCTCCTGACAAACACTTGTCATTTTCTGTGTTTTTGTGGTTGTTGTTTTTAGTACCATCCTAATGGGTATTAAATGGTAACTTACTGTGGTTTTCATTTGGATTTCCCTAACAATGAGTGATGATGAGCATCTTTTCATTTGCTTATTAGCCATTTGTCAACCTTCTTTGGAAAAATGTCTAGTCAAGTCCTTTGTCTATTTTTAATTGCTTTTTTGTTGTTGTTGTAAATTGTATGAATTCTTTATATACACTAGATGTTACCCCCTTACCAGGTACATGAATTGCAAATATTTTCTACCATTCCATGTATTGCCTTTCACTCTGTCGAGAGTGTCCTTTAATGAACAAAAGTTTCTAATTTTGATAACAATTTAATTATTTTTCCTTTTACTGCCTATTGCCAGATCCATTGTCTTAAAGCTTTTTCCTATATTTTCCTCCAAGAATTTTACAGATTTAGGTCTTACTTTTAGGTCTCTGACTCATTTTTAGTTAATTTTGTATATGGTATAAAGCGGGGACTTTTATATTCCCAACTGCAGTAGTGTGTCTTCTTAGATGATTAAGTAATTAGAAAATCACATGAATGAGAAACAGCAATAGGAATGTGCTTACTCAGAGATAACTATGATAATTTTAACTGTACACAGAATTTTACTAGGAGTAGACCACTCCTTAAAACATAGAATAAGCTCATGTTTAACTTCAAAGCTTCAAAGTACTCTTCATAAAAGACTCTCATCTTTAACACATTTCAAAACTTAGAACACATTTCAAATATTAAACAAAAACTTCATTGAGACAGCTTTAGGATATAGAGGGTTTTCCTATGAATATCTAACAATTATTTGCTCTATGCCAGGCAATCTGCTTATCATAAATTATTTGTTATACTCCACACACGTGGAGGTGGGTGATTTGAGTTCCATCTTACAGTTAGGAAAACTGAGGCTCAAAACAGTGAAATCATGCAAGATCCAAGCTAGCCACAAGCTTTAAAATCTGTGCTCAACCAATATACATTCTGTCTCCAAATACGTACTTAAATAACCAGAAATTTTCCTATAAAATTAAGGAAAATGTTAATCCCTACTTAAATAAGTCAGGAATAAATACTAGTATAAGCAATTTTTAAAAACTTATGTTTATAACTCACGCTTGTGGAGCGCAGGATCCGAGCCATGTTTAGAGCATGCGCAGCAGAGCAGTGACTCAGGCGGATGATGATATAGCCCCTCAGCATGCACCGTGCCGCGTGGCAGACAACTTGTGTTTATCTGAAGGGTAATACACCCTCTCAGAGCATGAGCAGTAGAGTGGCATAACCACAAATGCCTACGGAGGTTGCACAAAACAACACGTGCTTATGTGAGCTGATGTATACATTTGCCTATCGAGACGGAGAAGAATGATGTGCCTATCCACATGAATAAAAAAAAATGCCCATGAAAAATTGTGCAAAATCAACATGACTTTGCAACTAAAAGAAGCATAAAAGCAGAGGACTTCCGACTGGGGAGGGTGCAGTCGGAGAGAGAGTCACTTTGAGATATACTACACCTTCTGCCTTGGGAGAGAAAGACCTCCGCTGTCCTTCTGTCCCTCTGACTCTGTGTTGCAGGACATGGACCACCCAGCCTGGTTGCCTCTCAGACGGGAACCTGATCTGGATGCTTGGGACTCAGATTCTCTGTCCCTCAATTCTCTTGTGTGATGTTATTACTGGTTGTTTCTAAGTGATTATTATTGGTATTAGGTTAGTATATTGGGGGTTGAGTCTGCATTAATAAAAGTGAGTAAATAGCATAGTCTCCTGGGTTGGCTCACTGTTATTTCTTGGTGCTGGTATCCCCTGTAGGACTGGTGGTCCTATAAGCAGCCCAGCGCTTTCAGTTCTTAAGGCCCAGATCAGAAAACTGGAGGAGAGACAGAAGCCTGGCTTATAAGAAAGACTGTATCATGAGAAACACACATGTGACAACCTTCAATCTTATTACAGACATGTGCCCAGCATTTGTTGTGATTCCTTTATTGCATCTATTTTTAACTGTTCCCACATTTCCATTGGCAAGCAGACATGCAGTAAAATGCCATTCAAGCTGCCAGAGCACTATTCTTAATCTTTCTGTTACATTTGTACTTCCAGTTACTAAAGTACTAGTACTTTTAGTTGATTTGTCTTCACTTAGCCCAAGGTTTTTGTCTCTAGAAAAGGATGCGAAAAGAAATGCTTAATATTTTTTAAATCTCTAGGACATATTTAGAACAAAAATCTTCCAGCACTTCATACAATATTTAGTGACATTAGTAAATTTCTTTTTTTCATTTTAGTCTAACAGATAACCTGACAATTTAATGATCTCATTTTTTAAGGTAAAATTCTCATATCGTAAATTAACCATTTTAAAGTATACAATTCAGTGACAGTATGTCCACAGTATTCTGCAGCCTTTACCTCTAGTTCTGAAATATTTTTATTTCTCCAAATGGAAATTCTGTACCATTAAAAATTAATTTGCCATTTCTTCACCCTCCCAGCTCCTAGTAGCCTCTCATCTACTTTCTGTATCGGTGCATTTGCTTGTTCTAGATATTTCATATAAGTGGAATCATACAACATTTGTTCAGCTGTGTCTGACTTATTTCACTTAGCATAATTTTTCTTTTTATTTACCTGTTAATTTACTGGGGTGACATCGGTTAATAAAATTATGTACAATTCAGATGTACACTTTTGCAACACATCATGGGTACACTGTGTGTTCACCACGCCAAGTCACTCTCCTACCATCACCATGTTTCTCCCCATTGCCCTCCTCCACCTCCCTCCCACTTCTTTTCCCTCTGGTAATCACCATACTGTTGTCGGTGTCTCTCAAATTGTTTCTTTTCTTAGTCCCTTCACCTTTTCACCCAGTCCCCCAAAGCCCCTGTTTGCTGTGTTAGTCAGCTCTCTTGTCTCTATGAGTATGTTTCTATTTCATTTGTCAGTTTACCTTGCTCATTAGACTCCACATATAATTGAAGTCATATGGTACTTGTCTTCCTCTGACTGGCTTACTGCACTTAGCTTAATACTCTACAGGAAAATCCATGCTGTTGCAAAGTACAAAATTCCTTCTTTTCTACAGCTAAATAGTATTCCACTGTGTAAATATACCACAGCTTTTGTTATCCAGTCATCTACTGAGGGACACTTAGGTTGCTTCCAAATCTTGGCTAACGTAAATAAGTCTGCAATGAACATAGGAGTGCAAATATTCTTTTGAATTAGAGCTTCAGGTTTCTTTCAATATATTTTTAGAAGTGGAATCACTGGGTCATAAGGCAGTTTTATTTTTAATTTTTTGAGGTAACTGCATATTGCTTTCCACAGTGATATTAAGCATCTTTTCACATATCTATTGGCCATCTGTATGTGCTCTTTGGAGAAGTTTCCATTCAGAATACCATCCTTGCATCCCTGGGATGAATCCCACTTTATCATGGTGTATTATCTTTTTAATGTATTGCCAAATGTGGTTTGCCAATATTTTGTTGAGGATTTTAGCATCTATGTTCATCAGCAATATTGGCCTGTAGTCTTCTTTCTTTGTTGTGTCTTTTTAAAAAAGATTTTATTTATTTATTTTTAGAGAGAAAGGAATAGGAGGAGAAAGAGAGGGAGAGAAACATCAAAGTGTGGTTGCCTCTTACATTCCCCCAGCTAGGGACCTGGCCTGCAACCCAGGCACGTGCCCTGACTGGGAATCGAATCGGTGACCCTTGGTTTCCCAGGCCTGTACTCAGTCCACTGAGCTACACCAGGCAGGGGTCTTTGTTGTGTCTTTATCTGCTTTGGGGATTATGATGATGCTGTTTTCATAAAAAGAGTGTTGGAGTTTTCCCTCTTCTTGGATTGTTTGTAATAGTCTGAGAAGGGTAGGGGTTAGCTCTTCTTTGTAAAATCCTTTGTAAAATTCTCCTCTGAAACCATCAGGTCTGGGACTTTTGTGTGCCCGGATTTTTTGATTACTGCTTTGATTTTACCAGCTGTTATCAGTTTTTCAGGCTTTATTTCTTCTTCATTCAATTTTGGAATATTATATTTTTCTAGAAATTTGTCCATTTCACCCAGGTTTTTAAATTTCTTGGCATATAGTTGTTCCTAGTAATTTCTTATAATCCTTTGCATTTCTGTGGTGTCAGCTGTAATGTCTCCTCTTTCATTTCTGATTTTGATTATTTGGGTCCTCTGTCTATTTTTCTCAATGAGTCTGCTTAAAGGCTTGTCAATTTTGTTTATCTTTTCCAAGGGACCCAAGGGAAAGAAGGAGGGAAAAAAGAAGGGAAGGAGAGAGAATGAAATGCTAAAATCTTGTTGGGTCAAGACTGTAGTTTTGTGAACTTCATTATGAAATCCAGCTCTAACAGGTCAGGTAGCCCAAGTCCTTACACCTGAGTAAAAATATAATTTTCAAAATGGCTTAATGCTTCATGTCACTGGCTGTGGGGTTGCATTGGCCTAGGTTTAAACACCACAGATATCACCCTACTCTACAAGGCCTTGGAGAAATCTTTGACCTTTCTGAATCTCAGCCTTCTTATCCATAAAATTGGAATAATAATTTCTACTTCTTGAAGTTGTGGAGATTAATAAGCATAAGGAGTTTAACAGATGATGGCCAGCCCATAAATACTAACTCTTCCTCTCCTTTTCTTTGCTGTTGGCAGAGAGAGAATGAGTAATGTTCCCCAAAATTTGGTGAACTTTCACTTATATGTGACGGCAATAAAAAGGCAGTAGGTGTGAAAGAAATTCAGAGCCAAAAAGCTCATGTTAATCATTCTGTTATAATTTTTCTCTTCAAAGTCTTTTCTGAAAGCATTAACTGGTAGCCATGGATCCTGCAAACACTGGGCTCAATACTGTGACTCTGATGTCTATTTGTCCGCTGTTTGCAGGGCAGGGGCACTGCCTCTTCCAAAGTGCCTGGTGATGAATGTGGCCGTCCAAACCCCACCCCCACCACCGTGTCTCTCTCTCACACACATGCACACAATCCTGAAAAGTGAGAAGGGAAAGGAAAAAATTCATAAAAAGGACGGAGCTGATACCTTTTGTCATTCCCCCCACCCCACAGCTGTAATATTAATACTAAGCCAGCCACCAAATAACTGCAAATAGTAACATTCATTTTAATTAAATATTATCATAGGAGCTCTTGATTCAGAATGTAAACTATCTTCTTGCTGGTGAACAAATTCAACTCTGACATTACTGCAATCAAAAGAAAATAAAGCAAAACAAAACCCCGAGTATATCTAAAATAAGATATTGTTACCAAATCTCCCGGCTTCCTTTTCCACAAAAGAAATGCAATTCTCCTAATTGCCCCAGCTGGAACGCACCACATTATCTTTCCTCTCCTTTGTCTCCCCATCCAATCCATAGGAAATTAAATTAATTCTTCCCTTATAATCATCTTTCTAAGAAAATCTGTTTTCCTTTTCACACTCTCATTATCCTAGTAAACAATACCGAATCTGGATTTCTCACACCACCCCTGAAAACCTCCACAGTGTGTTGTCACGGAAAGCCTTTCTCTCTCTCTCTGTCTCTCTCTCTCTCTCCGTCTCTCTCTCTCTCTCCGTCTCTCTCTCTCTCTCCCCCCACACCCCTCTTCACATCTGAGCCCTGCCAACAGATTCACTGAAAACACAACAACAAACCACTACTTGTACCAAGTCTACAGAGAAAATTTCCTAGGGTCTGTGCAGCTGTCCACCTCTGCTGACCCCAGTGAAGCCCTTTGCCACCCTTTTCTTTCTCCCAAGACCCTTCTGCTCACTGGCCTTGCAGTCTGTACTCTCCCCGTCTTCTCTTCTCTGTTTACTTGTGTCTAGCATTATGTCTACCATATAATAGTCACACATCTATAGTGGTTTATGAATGAATTAATTAGCCCATCCTTCAGACCACCCAAAGAGGACGCAAATTCCCCACAGAGTCACTTCACATATCCCCATGTACCCATGCTTTCACTTAATAAATATGAATTTTGGAGGAAAGTAATATTAGGACAACTATTTTGAGGGGTGAATCATTTTAGTGTCTTAATAGATCATTTTCCATTTTAGGAAAATTTTATAAGAAGATAGCTTTAAAAGTAGAGGCATATATTTAATATGGCAATTTAGAAGTGTTTATCTTCTTTGACACAGTGAAACTAAAGTAAGCAGGGAACCAAAACTCTGTCAGAAAAGAACAGATTGAACCCTATGAAGGATATTTGGTGCAGTCTCAAAGACCAGAAATCTGTCTGTCAGCAAGTTTGGTTTATGACTAAAAAGTCCTTAGCACAGAATGTTGCTTTTTGTATGGCATATGGAACATTGGTTTTTCAGAGGCAATTTTTAAAGATTATTTAATCTGAGGTAGGCCTGTTCTGGGCATCTCATATCAATTCCAAAGTGAACTTCAAAAAAATTAATGTTGTGACCTCAGGTAAATTACAGATTTTTTTTTTTACTTCACATGTCAAGTAGTAAAATTGATCCCAAGACTATTTTTATATGAGAATTTTTACATTTAAATAGAGCAAATTATTTAATTTTCATTTTTAATCATAAAAATGGTCCAGAGGCCTTAAAAAAATAAGAATTATAACCATATATGTAGAATCTCCCATATCTTACCCCGACCAACCGCCCAAAGCAGAGAGCTTTAAGGTAGCCCATCCAAAACTGTGGCATGAGACACAATTATTCCTGTTTCTTTAACATTATCCACAACAATAATAAATTGTAGCCTCAACGAATAAGAATTTTTAACTAGAGCCAATTAATATGAGCTCTTTTAAATTTTGTTTCAGATAATTTTGAGTATAAAATTAGCTGACAAGCCCGGGGTAACTTTCTGTGCTGTTACCTTCCTTCCACATAATATCAAATGGCAAATGAGTCAGAATAGTAGTGAGCAAGGAGTAAGCAATCATTTCTTAAGTCTTGCAAAGCAGGTTTTGAGGAAGTGGTGGCTATTTTCAGTAACTTTTTACTTAAAATTGTTCCTTAAGTTGTTATCATAATGTGCTGTCACTTCCTATATTACACCTGCTATGTTTATTTTGATCTGTTGATGGTGGGTAATATAATCTGCAATGAAATGATCTACATGTGACTTGGGGCAGGGACTTGGGTGTACAGTTCATGGACTTATAAGACTTCACAGGACTGTTGAGAAGACTGGCTGAAACAATAGCCATCAAGAACTAAGATTGCTTTGAACATAGCATACCCTTAGTGAAGGTTACTTATTATTATTACGTTATTTATTATTATAAAGAGATGTTTGGTTGTTTTATTTATTTTATTTTATTTTTTAGTTCTAGACAATCTCAAATTAGGTACATTTCTTATTTTTATCTTAATGAATAAAATCTGAATCAGTATCACTCACTCTATAACATAGATCAACATTTCAATAAGAAAGAAAAAATAAAGAGTATGCACAAAGACATATAAACATCAAAACATTTCATTTTAAAATGATTTTAGAATTATGATTACTGTGTGTTTTTTTAATGGACTTTTTGAACCGTGCTCTCCAAACCCAGCAGCTCTAAATTATTCTCAGTTTAACCTTGTATTTATTATTTGTGTTTTTAGAGCAACAGTCACGTTGAAAGATAAGGACAGCTGAGCCCTGTACCCCCGCGGTCCTGGTGGCGTTGGCCCCAGTCTTCAGTCTGGGGGCTTCCGGGCGTTCTGCAGCCCGGAGAGCTGAGTCTAATCTTGAACGACATAATTATTAGATAGAATTATTATCTTGATGTGACAAAAGTAAAAAACCTCTGAAAAATTATAGTCTGTGTAGTTTTTTTACTAAAATGTAGCATATATATAGGAACGTTCCCAAGTCATGAGCATACAGTGCAATGCATTTTCACATAATGCTCATGTCTGGAACCAGCACTCAGGTTAAGAAAGAAAACGTTGTTATCACCTCAGAAGAATTCTTCAGTCACCTGTGCTTTTCATTAACCACCATCACAGAAAATCACTGTTAAGAATTTTAATGCTATATATTAGCTTTCCTATTTCTGAATATATCATGCTAGGTACTTTTTTGTATGTTGTCTCTCGGTATTATGTTTGGAAGTTTCCTCCAAGTTGCTATGTGTAATTGTATTTTGTTCATTCTTGTTTCTGTGTAGTATTTCATTGTATGAATATACAAGTTATCTGTCCATTCTGTTCATGAACATTTGGGTTGTTTTTCTTTGGGGATAATTATATAGATTATGCCTATGATCATTCTTGTACATGTTTTTTGATAAGCATGGATACATTTCTATGGGATATCTAATGGGTATATGCCTAGGAGAGGAATTTATTGAGTCACAGGGTATGATGTTCGGCTTTAGTAGACACTGTCAGTTTTCCAAAGTGGATGTGCCAATTTCTGTGCCCCCAAACAGAGGGAATTCTAACTTCTTTACTTCATTTCCAATACTCGGTATCATTAATCTTTTTATTTTTTGCCATTCTAGAGGGCTCATAGTGTTAAGACCTCTAAAGGGCTGACTTTATTATCCTGTAGTCTAACTAGTTAGCTTAGCCCAATGCATTGGACCTTGGAAGAAGACTCAATAGTCCCAGATCAGCATAGGAAATATACTCAATAATTTTGTAATAATTATGCATTGTGTCAGGTGGATACTAGACTTATTGGGGGGATCACTTCACTGGTTCATGGATGTCTAATCGCTATGCTGTACACCTGAAACTAATATAATATTGAATGTCAACTGTAACTGAAAAATAAAAAATAAAGAATAAAAATATTGTAGTAACCAGACTATCAACATTTCTGCATGGGTTCCCTGAGTTCCAATTCCCAGAGAGCAATGCAAAGAAAGCCAGACAGAACTGGCTGAGTAGTGAGTTGTATTGCAAATCCTGTCAGAACCCAACTCTTTGTACTAGGCAGTAAGCAATTCCACTTTGCTCCAAAAGAAGACACTCTCTCTATCTTCCAAGGTTGTATACTATACAAACATCTTTGAAAATGCAGTCTGGGACAAAGAGTAGGCTTTCAAACCAGAGCATAACCTCTGCATGCAACACATGCAGAAACATGAGAGACCTATGGAGAATTATTTCTCACTGATAGTATTAGTGCATTATGGTTTTAATTTGTACTTCACTGATAACTGATAAAGATGAACACCTTTCTGTAGTTATTGGACATTTGTATGTCCTCTTTTAAAAAGTGCATATTGAAGTCTTTTGGCCTATCTTTCTATTGAATTGTCTGGTTATTGTTGTTTTTTTCTCATTTATTTGTGGAAATTCTTTACATATTATGGATACTAGTGATTTGTCTGAGATATATTTTGCAAATAGCACTCTGTGGCTTGTCTTTTTATATTCTTACTTGTCATTTGCTAACTGTAGTACTGGCCCAAATATAGGTAATAAAATAGTAAAAAAAATTAAGAGTCCAGAATCAGACCCACATGTTTTCCAATGACTTGATTTTATGACAAAGTGCAGTGTATTATCTTTTAAATAGTTTTTTGTGTCAATTGGGGATACATGAAAAAATAAATATTAAAACATTTAATCTTGATTACCACTTCATATATCACATAAAATCAAATCTAGATAAACCATAAATATAAATATAAATATAAATATAAATATAAATATAAATATAAATATAAATATAAATATAAATATAAATGGCCCTGGCTGGTGTATCTCAGTGGATTGAGCGTGGGCCTGTGAACCACACAATCGCAGTTCCATTCCCAGTCAGGGCACATGCCTAGGTTGCAGGCTGGTTCCCTGCAGGCCATTCCCAGCAGGGGACGCACAAAAGGCAACCATACATTGATGTTTCTCTCCCTCTCTCCTTCCCTTTCCTTCTAAAGGTAAATGAATAATAATAATAAATCTTTTTAAAAAATTATTTTAAAAATAAATATAAATGTTAAACAATAAAGCTTTTAGAAGAAAATAGGATATCTTTGTGACTCAGAGCAAATACTTATTGAGACATTAATCATAAAAAAGATTAGTAAACCTGATTATATGAAAGTTAAAACTTAGAGTTATTAAACTGAAACTGTCATAGGCATAAAATTTAAAGAAAGTTCATTTTTATGGATACATTTCTTCTGCCAGGACCCTTTCTAACACCACAGCAGACTGATTCTAAGAGAATGAAGAAGGTATAAGAAGCTACTTACAACTTCAGAATGTAACTTCAAGAGCATAGAAGACAAGGCATTACAACAGTGGAGACTTCATATACGTTGCTAAAGGGAGAGAAAACCTAGAAACCTAGACAGGTCCTCACTAGTGGGTTCAATGTTTTTCCTCTTGCAGCAGTGACCAGAGGAATCAATGCATCTGCTGATTTACTGACCTGTTGATGTAGTTGATGTACGCATTGCACGTCTGTGTCAGGCTTTTGTTGCACAGAAGCACCTCACACAAGTTAAATGGGGTTTCTTCTGAGGATGCTCACAAACTTGAAAAAATATCTGAACACTATTAAAAACCAAATCTGTTTAGAGATTAGCCAGAGTGGGCTTTCTGCAAACTCAACAAGGTTTAAACTTTGAAATCAATGGGCTTGGATCTTTACCAAGAATCTGGAATAGTCTCAAGTGATTTTATATTTGCAATTTTATATTCTTTTTCTTATAGGATACCCTTAGAGAATCTTCAGACTCTAGATACCTTTGTCTGCCTCTGGTGGCCAGTTAACCCTTTCATTTTCTAGGTAGCAATACTTCTCTTAAGTGGACTAATAGTCTGCTTTCTCCAAACTGGTGTCTTTTGACTATTCGTAATCCCTTTTTCCCCATGAGCTCAGCGCTCAGGAGCATGATGGCTTCCCTGGCCATTTGGGCTTTCAGCCCAACTTCAGATTCTCCCACATTATAAACTGCCTAGTTGCATTAGTATTTTGCAGTTAAAGTACAAGAGTAGTATAGGGATTGGCCTGGCATGTCCTTTTGTACTAGACCCCGCCATAAATCCCTGATCAGACTGTGAAACTATGGTCCTGTCTAAGGGGTCTAGTCCAGGTATAGGAGGGTCCCCAGGACTCAGCACCCCTGCCTTCTTCAACAGGGGCTCTGATTGCCAACTGTTGGGAGCCACACTGCCTGGTTTCAGAAGCTGTAACATCCCCATGGCTAAGGCTGAGTGTGTGACCCTCGGACCATAAGCCACTAAGGAGACAAAGCTTATCTCCCTGGCAGGAGCGCCGCTTCTGCTCCTTTTTCCATAACTGGCCTCCAATGCTTAATCAGTTGGCCAATGACGGGTAAGATTCCCAAAGGGGGGGATGACCTGAGACAGGCACAATCACATGGAGGCCCCAGGGAAGGACTTAGGGGGAATGGAGAAAGTGGGTGATGGACCCTTGCCTCTCAGCTTTGACGAAGCCTGACTCCCCTGAGTCTGCCAGAAGTCTCCAAAAATTCCTTGGCTATCTGCCTCCTCTACCTGACTTAAGCCTGAAACAATGACAGAAGGTGGTGCAGCCCTGTACTGGAAAGGGCGGGCTCCCCGTGTGATCAGGCCAGAGAAAGGATATGTAAAATCCTGTGCAGCCTGCTTTGCTAAGCATGCTCTTAGTTAAATGATGAAGGCCCAAGCAGGAAATGAGTTTGTTTCCCAAAGTTTTGTAGCCTCTTAGCTGATAGACCCTGACTCAGAAGTAGCCCTAGTAGTTCTTTGTATGCTATCTACTGTTTGATCCTTACTTCCTGACAATGATTAATGAGCTGTACCTGTATTCCTGGGCAAATTAAACCCAATAAAAGCATGTCTAGGCAAGAGTCTGCACGCTCTGCCCTTGAGAGAGTGGCCAGGCCGCTCTGAGGCACTCTCCCCTTGAGACAGTGCCAGGACATTCTGAGACACTTCCCCCTTGAGGGAGTAGCTGTGCCGTCCCTTTTCCTCCACAAGACTCAGGAGTCCATGTGAATTTGTCTCATATCTCATCCATGATGCCACGGGCACTGCAGGCCAGTGCATGCGTCAGCCAACTCTCATACATGCTTAGGACATCAGATGTTAATGCAACAGAGAACCACAGCTTTGGAGTGGAAGTTGAGAGACTGAACTATGGGGCATGCAAGCTTCATTGCAGAAATTAGATAAGGATATGACAAGAATCTGTGACTTTCGAGTTTGTAAGACAAAGTTCCAGATCCATAGACATTTGGCATCAGCTTGTGTTCTCTGAGCCAAAAGCTGGCCTCAGAATCCCTGAATTAGGGAAATCTTAAAATAACCCCAGACGAGCTCTTCTGTGGAGCCCATGGTGACCCTGTACTCCTGACGTGGAGGAGCATGGGGATGACAGCTTTTCCCAGAGCAGCCCGATTTCCTGTGTGTGCCATTCATTCCTGGTCTCAAATTCATTACAACTCAGAAACCCTGCTACTCAGTGAGACATACCAATTATTGCTCAATTATTCTGAAGGTAGTTTAGCAGTAGTTCAGCAGATACTTAATTACTAGACTATGTTAGCAGGAGGAGTTTAGAGTGCACTTCTGTACGAGGCCAGTTCCCAGCCATGTTTAGAGCAGGCTATCTAGACGTGGAATAGAAAGAGAACTAATTTAGCAACACAAATCACATTAAAGTTTTATAAGGAAAATAAAGTTTGTCCCATGGAGGAAATCAGTCCCGTTGTGGGGGTAGACAGACAGTTGGGAACGCAGGAACACAGCCAAAGAGAGGGGCACACGACAGCCTCAGAAGAGGGGGAGGGAGAGTGAGCAGGAGAACACCCACAGAGGACTCAAAACAACGAAGACAGAGGACGTCGGCTGATTTTCCCTGACAACTTACTGATGACGTGTGTGGAGGAGAAGGACGTGACAGCACTTCCCTCACTGCCTGGTTTAATTTGTCAGGATGAGATGAGATGAGATGAGATGAAATGAAATGAAATGAAGTTTCACAAGTCCATTTCTCCCCGTGTCCCCTGCTTCCGTCCCCCATCTCTTCTCTCTCCATCCCTCTTGTTCTCTCCTCTCCTTTCTCTCTCTCTCCCTTCTTCTTGTTCTTGCTATCACTCTAGCTATTTTCTTTTTGCCTCTACTGCTCTCTCTTCTTTTCTTAATGAAAATGTTAAATGAACTACTCAGTATAATATGAAAGAGAGCAGGAAGAAGAAAAATATAAGAGTATGTATTTTTTCTTTTCTACATAAATGAATGAGTAAACACTTATATATACACTCACTGAACACCGGCCATGAGGAAAACAAAGGTAAATCATGATCCTGTCAAATAGAGATGAACTAACGAAGCCGGTGCTTATGTGTTAGTTAGGCCTCTATCTTCTCACCTTCTCAAAGATGTCGATCCAGGAATTTTCCCATTTCTCCTCTATTTCATTCATCTTCACCCCTCCATTGGAATCATGCCCATCAGCAAGCAAACATATGTTTATTTTAAAACAAATGAGGAAACAAACAAATCAACATATTCCTCTCAACCCACTTCCTCTAACTCTCTTTTCCAACCGACATCTCCATTCCCCTGAGCAAACTTCCTTAAAGGGTCTTTTAACACAGTTGTGAATTCCTCTCCTCCCTCCGTTCTACAAAAATTGCTCTTGTGTCTCAGTCCACATCTTATGGTCCGTTCTTGACATAATCACTTGTTGACTTCCAGGACACTCTTGTGGGTTCCCTCCCACCTTGCTGGTGGCTCCTCAGTCTCATCTGCTGACTTGCCCTTCTGTCCTGAGCATTTGATGAAGAGGGGGCCAGGTCCTCTTCCTTAAACTCACTCTTGTGACCCTTTCATCCAGTCATGTGGCTTAAAAATCATCTCTACAGCAATGATGCCCACATTTTAACCTCCAATGTAGATTTCTCTGCTGTACTAGTTCAAATACCCAAATGTCTACTTGATGTATCTACTTGGGTAGTGAAGAGATATATCTATATCTGCGTGGTACTACTTTGAACGCCATGTCCAAAATAGAGGTACGGATACTCTCCAACTGAAGACCCAAAGTCCTTCTTATTTAGAAAGATGATTATAGAAGCCTGATCTTCTAGATACTCACAGCAAAATTCTGTCAGTCTTGACTTCGCTTTCTCAAATTCCTGTTGAAGCTACCCTCGACAGCTATCCAGAATCTAACGACTCTACAATTTGAAATTTTATTCTCCTTGCCCTAGCCACCATTATTTCATCTCGATTACTATAAAAACTTCCTAACAGTCTTCCTTTTTCTCATCCTTGTGTTTTTACAGTCAGTTCTCACACAGCCACCTGAGGTGATCCTTCTAAAATGTCATATCACACTAAGTCACATCATGCTAGTCTGTGCTTAATAACCTGAAGTGGCTTCTCATGTCATGTTGGGTAAAAGCCAAAGTCTTTCTGACTTCAAGAAACTCTATGATATGGTTCCCATCATGTCACAATCTTCTCTCTGCCTCTGGTCCCCTCACTCCTTCTACTCCAGTCAGTACACTTCCTTGGGGCCTTTACCATCATGTGACTGTCTCATCTTTCTGGACACTCTTCTGCTAGGTATATCCAAGGCTAATTCCTCCACCTCTTTCAAGTTTTGCTTGAATCTCGCAAATGAGCCTAACTTGCCCACCTAATCTACAATTGCAATCTGCCCCCCTAGTACTCAGGATCCTCTGCATTCTTTCCTATGTTCCCATGATTCCTGTGAGCTTACGTAACCTGTGATTTACTTATTTAGAATGCTGTTGTTTATTGTCTGTGTCCCTTGACCAGAATGCAAGCTTCTTGAAGGGCAGATAATTTGATGTTTTGTTCACTGATGATTTTTAAGTATTTGATCACAGTCTGATGTAAAGTAAAAGCTCAATCATCATTTACTAAATCAGGATTTCTATCTTTGAGGAGCTTGCATTCTAGTAGAAGAGACCGTACAAGAACACAGTGTGCTCTGAGTGCCTTGAGAATACATACAAGGGAGGCAGTTGCTGTGTTGGAGGTGGGGATTGGTTGAGAGCCTCAGAAAAAAACAAGAGGGATATCAGAGCTAAACCTCAGGCATGAATAGGTAAAGCTCAAAAGCTGGAACAGAGGCCAAGAGAAAGGGAATAAACTTCAAACTAGAGCGTTTAGCGTATAAAGAGTACAACAGTGTGAAGTTATAAGGTCTATTGGTAAAAGAGGGTCCAAAAAATTGGAAGCTTAAGGATTGCTGCCCTCTGTTGCCTTTCTTTACCCATTCATTCCCCGCCTACAACCATTTTTGTTTTTTGGTTTCTTTATTCTTCTGCTTAAATACTAGACTCTGTTGTACTGACTGGTTATAACTGTAATTTCTGAATTGAAGAAGTATAGAGACGGCAAAATTTGCTACCTGAGATACAATGAAGACACCCAGAGAGAAAGATCCAGAAGGGTGAATGAAGCTGGGGTGATGGTAGGGATAGAGCCAAGAAGAGGACGAAACTGGGGAGACTTTGGGCTGCAGCCACAGAGACTGGAAGTTTAGAAAGAAATTGCTTTTTTGAGTTTTGCCAAGTGCTTTATTTCTTTACCAGAAAACTCTAATAAAGAACAACATGGCAGGCAATGGTTTTTGCAGCCAATTTGTGTTGTTTTTGATAAAACAACCCTAAACACTCCTAAAAAGAAATGAGAGTTGATTTAAAATTAGAGTTGATAGGTGAGTTTACTTAGGAGTTCAGGTTCAGGTTCCATATGATTCTGAGGTTATTAAGCTAGAGGTTTTGGGTAGATTATGACCCTGCTTGCCAATGAAAGGATTGCAGAAGGAACATGTTAGCAACTAAGAGAGAGGCCTAAAATAATATGCCTAGATTTTAAATATGGGTTTTGAAGAGACTAAGGGATGTGCCTAAATAGCTACCAGAATACAAATCTAAAGCCCAGGACAGCTGGAAATAGAGATTTTGGTGTTATCATTAGACACCTGAGTGTTGAAACAATGAGCATGGATAGATGTGCTCATCCAGGGACAGTGTGGAGAAGAAAATAAGAGATCCAAGGGGAGGAGATCCAAGGGGAGGATCCAAGAGTGAGGGGAGGTGGCCAGAAAACATGAAGCCAGCAAAAAGATAGAGATAACTGTAAAAGCAAAAGGACATACAGAAATTGTATTCGGTAAACTGAGACATTTTAAAATTATTTCTTGCTCTCTATCTTATGATCACTCTCTTTTATAATCAAATGAGGTCAAATCTAAGCACTAAAGGTTGAAAAGAATGTTCGTACTTTTGTCTACTCACCCAAAACCTTCACAGTCTAAGCTAACTCCAGTGCGCCCGATCCTTTGAAGGGAAGCAGAAATAACGACTGACATTTGTTCAGGGCCAGTTACTGAACTAAGGTTGTCTATAGATTTTCCCATCTAATGCTCACAACAACTCTATGTGGGTTTAAAATTTTCTATTAAAAATGCAAAGATGTAGGCTTGAACATTTAAGTAATGGCCAAAGATCAAAGATCTGGGCGAGCAGCCAAGCTGGGACGTAACTCTGAACAGATCATCAGTCTTGGTCCCTGCTTTGCATTGCACTTCCGTAAGTGTCCATGAAAAGATTAAGGAAACTCACTTAATATATTTTCTTGCTCAAAAAGTTAGAAGATCAAACATAAAATCTTAAAATTCACAGTGATAAAGGCAATGATCCTAATTAAGAACATACCTCAGTGTAATAATAAAAGAGGTTTTAAAGCATGAATAAATTACAAAGGGGGCATAGTAATATAAATAATTCCAAGTGTCGGAGAATATTTATTTAGTTTATTAGAGATAGAGAAATACACAGATTTGAAAAGCACTTGAAAAAGAAAACCGGTCTTCATTCCTATCCTGTGGGTCATTTCTGGCTTGCCGTCCTTCCCTTGTTGAACTCTTAACCCAGATAAATGTTTAGTCATTTTCACTTTATCAGAGAACGCCAGAGGACCTGCACTTGAGCCCCCACTCCACGTCCAAAAAAGGATCACCTTACCTGTGCTGTGCGGGCTATTTCTGATAGTGGAACCTCGGGCACATGCTTCACTGGTCCCATGGTCTAACTCTGGCTTTAGGAGGACATTTTTCAGTTTAAATAAATAAAGAGCAATTTAACTTCATCTGTTATTAAAGATTCTGAGATTTTTTTTCAGTGCCCAATGTGCACTGTATTTGTAAGATTTTACCTTTTAAGACAAAATTGAGTTGTGGAGTTTTGGATGGCCTTAAATATAGTCAGTTGATTACTGAATAGCACCACCTTTGTGGGTGAAACACACTGGTGGGAAGGCCAATCATTATAAAATCTTCTATATTCTGGGTTGTAAGTGGTCTAAAAATGCCTCTTTATTTTTTACAGTGTAGGAAATATGGTAAGCTATATTTCAATATAAAGAATAGATTTATATAGTTTCACTAATTTTTAAATGCCTCACTTTTTTAACATACATCTTTCCCACTTTTTCTTTCTTCCTAAGTCATGACAGATAGCAAAAGTTCACTTCTAAAAATAAAAATAAAAAAAGAGAGAGAGAGAATGGAAAACAGAGATGCCAGGCCTCCACCTTTGCCCTCCAGTCTGATTATAAAAGCAGATGAAAGCTGAAGGACATTTCTCCCTGGTCACTGTAGGTAGGCGGAGGTGCGTTTGCTGGAAATCAGGAAACTGGGCTTTGTTTCTGAATTTATTCAATAAGTAATTGTGTGACCTTGGACCAGGAATAGGCCTTGGTTATACAAGGTAAAACGGCAGATTTATGCATTTGTTCAACTAGTCATTCGACAAATATTTCCTTACCTGCAGTGCACTAAGTACTTGCTAGAAGGCAGAGGTTTGGGCTGGTTGCGGTAGGTCTGTGTACAGGCCTGATGCCCCACAGAGCAAGCCTTGCTTTGCAGCCTCTGCCTCTTTTGCAATGGCAGGTCCGCCTGAGAGCCACGCTCCGTTACTGAGAAATAGCAAAACGGGTATTCGTATATTTTAGTATAAACCCTAATAATACCAATAAATGATAAAATGAATATTTTAAACTAAGTTACCACAAGTGTATTTTCTAAAGCTTACCCTTTCCCTCATATTTTCATTTATGTATTAGTTACAGTAAGAAAGACAAAAATGCGTGTCATATAGAACACACAAGAAAATTTGGAGAACTAATTAAGCATGTTAAGCAGGCACATTAATACTTTTCTTTTCATATTGGAAGTTAGTGAATTTTTTACTTAAAACAAATCCAGAACCAAGGGAAAAATTCCAATGTGAAGATTTTAGTAAAAGATAGTTATAGAAATTTAGAGCGTGGACATGCTAAGGTAAAATAAACTAAAGCATAAAAGCGAAACCAAAAATGTCAGGGGGAGTTAGGTAGGTATATTCTATTCAAGTACGAGAGAAATATATTTTGAGCTAAGCAATGATTACTACAATTTGATTACTACCGAGAAAAGATGCTTTAATCTTGCTTTAAATGATTCTGTGATTTATAGTTTTCTAATTGAAGTTTTCTTTAATTGAATTCTATTATCATAGAACAACCACAGTTGAATGGAAAATTAGGGGCTTTTCATTCAGTTGAGGGGATTAACTGAATCTTCTCGATTCAGTTAATCAATGTCTTTGGCACAGGATCCCAATAAATGGTGATTATTCTAACTTCAGAAAAGTCACATAACCAGGAAAAAAGGGGAACCCCCTGGGATTCTAATCTTGCAGCTCCAAACCTGCAAACTGTAGCTAAAGGTGCCTTTCTGTCACCATCTCAGATTTTTGCTTACTCTCTCGGTCTCAACTGTACTCTTACCTCACATCACCTGGATTCCTCAACTTACCTTAAAGACCTTCAAGTTAAATTGTGGCTATGCTTTTGATGTTATTGAAAATGACTAATTTATTTTTTAAGCTTTAACCAACAAAGTTGTATTGCTAACGTGGATCATTCGAGCAATATTGGTCAGAAGGCACAGAACACAAATGCAGCTCAAGTTGAGCTGCTGTTCTGGACACATGTGAGTGATACAGAGTGTCTCTGTAACTAGGGGCTGCAACACTAGACCTCACCATTGTATCTACATGTCCAAGTCATTAGGGAGACATCTTTAAGCACTAGTCCTCCAAACCACAGTTTAGTTCTGCACTTGAAGGAAGTCTGGTGTCCCAGTTCTACAACAGCACATACCGGTGGTAAATGCATCAAGACCAGGTTATGCCCTGTCTTTCATATCAGCAAAAAAAAGTAGGATCTGTCGTCACAATCAGGAAGACTACCAACATTTTTATTATCCAAATTTGGGCATTTTGACCTTTTCTATAATTACTTGTTTTACCAGACCCTTCCTCCTGCTAGACTGGAACTTCTTTAGAACGTGATTTGTTTAATGTTATATTCTCAGTGCCTATACTGCCTGACGAAGAGTAAATGCTCTATAACTATTGAATAAATGACATTTTTGGTAAAAGCTTGTGGATTACATCGTAAAAGCTGTAATCAACGGTCAAATTCAGAGAAGGATTCTGAAATTTTCCCTCCTAACATCTTATAGAATTTTTCACTTTCATGTGTACACGTACAGGCCAAGCCAGCAGAGGGCAGTATGACAAATTATGTAACGACTAATTTGACACAAAACTTTTTTATAAGACACTGGGATAGCCAGAGGTTGTTGGTGTGAGACATCAGGCTATTGGCATTTGCCTGTACAGAATATGTAATGTTCACTCATTTAAAAAATAGTTTTGACACTTGGTGCCCATGTCCAGTAGGATGTTCATGAAAGAGGGAACCCCCAGTTTCTGGCTGATGCCCATGTCAGGAGGAAGGCGTCGCTTTCCTAAAGTGACTTGGGTCCCTCAGGACCATAAGATGCATGAACAAATGGCCATCACAGGTTAACATACTGCCATGTGGCTCTTCAACAGAAAGCACCGCCCAGGCTGTAAAGAGACACCATGGTCATGAAAACAGGACCGAAAGCAGAGTGAGTTACTTCGAGCTGTGCTGATTGATGGAGTGAGTACCTGATGAAGGGAAAGATAAACAGTGTTTATTTTCCCTGCCACAAACACCAGAAATCATTAACATTTTTGGCAAAGGGGAAGAAAATGCAAATCCTTGCTATAGTTCATCCTCTTAACCCTATCTGCCCATTCATTTTCTAGAACACGTGGAAGTATTTTGACCATTGTTTTGGAACAGAGTACCGAAGGCCATTCTGAAAGCAACCAAGGGTCTGGAATTTTATTTCAGTATTATTCATTTACAATTGCTCCTAATGATTATGCTTTCTTTACTGTTTCAATTCAGTAACTATGAAAATATTTTTAAAATCTGATATGTTGGACAATGTACCTTTTCAAGCACCCCCTAGCACCCTCAATAAGTAAACATTTATGTCCTATCTACAAAGTGTTATGGACTCTACTAGTCCCAGTTTTCCCTGTTTCCAGGAACTCTGTCTAGTTCCTCAATGCCTGTAATGAGTTTGCAGAAAGTAGAAGCTGAGCTGATGGAGTCAATTGTGACCCTCTTGCTCCCTCAAGATTTTAACGTCCCTGGCACTTAAAAACTTTTAGCAACATTTATTAATTCTTTACTAAGGTCCTAGCCTTTGGAAGTGACTAAAAGGAGCTTAGAACTTGTTAAGTCTTAGGGAAATTCTGCAAACTCAGAGGCCAAGAAATGAGAAGATATGGAGTCCAAAGTTGTTTTTCCATAATACTGAGAGTATACCATGATGGATTATGTTAAATATCCACTTGATGGGGCCACAGAGTGCAAAAATAAATGGTCAAACAGCATTCTGGGTGTGTCTGTGAAGGTGCTTTTGATGAGGTTAGTATTTGAATTGGTAGACCGAGAGTAGAGCAGATTGCTCTTTCCAAAGTAGGTGGGCTCATCCAGTCAGTTGAAAGCCTGATGAGAACAAAGAGGCTAACTCTCCCACGAATAAGAGCGGAAGCTTTCTGTCTGACTGCCTTTAAGCTAGGATATCATTTTTCTTCTGCCTTCAGGGTCGAACTGAAGTATTGGGTTCTCTTGAGTCTCAAGCCCGCTGGTTTGTGGACTGCAATTCATTTACTACCTACGCAGGAGGAACTCAGCACTCCAGTTTCAGATTAAAATTGAATAAGGCAGTGACTTGGGGAAAATAGGATGGCGTTTTCTTCCCATAATCACCGTAATGAACCTACTTTAATAATTAAGAATGCCATGTACCAAAATAAAATCAATCTCTAGAGCTCATCCATAAAATATAAAGGAAATTTTTTTCTATTAAAAACTAAAAGAATTTGAAATGAAGTCAATCTGGCTTTAAAAGTTTTGTTTCATTTTGTTTTTGAAGCTGGCACAGATTTTTAACAGGTTGATGTTCTGAACTTTTTGTTTAGTATAGAGAGAATTGATAGTCTTAGTTCAAGCAATGGAATGGAAAAGTTAGCAGAGTGAATGTATTCCACAAAATCAGCTAATGTCCCCCAAATTAATGATGCCCCCCAGTCAGTCATACCTGAATTAGGTTGCCTGAAACAAAACTTTGACTTGACATCTATGAAAAACAACTTTACCTGTGTGTATGTGTGTTCACATATGCAGCTTGAGTTGTGTATGTGTATGTGTTGGAGCAAAGAACGGGCTGGAAGGCTTTTCTTTGCCCAGTTAGCAGATTAAAGGATAACTGAAGACATAAAGAATTATCTTAGCATTTACAAACACTCTGCTTGTTACGGGAAAGGCTATAACGTTATTCCAGTTTCTGATACTTATTTTATGTTCTTCTAAAATAGAGAAATGTTTTTCTTTTAAAAAAAATTCATCCCTGCTTCTGAGAAGTTCTA
Source organism: Artibeus jamaicensis (assembly GCF_021234435.1). NCBI lineage: Eukaryota > Metazoa > Chordata > Mammalia > Chiroptera > Phyllostomidae > Artibeus > Artibeus jamaicensis. The sequence continues at coordinate 351,848 of NW_026521995.1, read as the reverse complement.
GATTTTTAAGTTTTCATGGAAATGTCAATACCCTGGTTGGTGTGGCTCAGTGGATTGAGTGCTGGCTTGCAAACCAAAGGGTCTCCAGTTCAATTCTCTGTTTAGGGTAAACGCCTGGGTTGCAGGCCAGAAGCCCAGTAGGGGGCACTTGAGAGGCAACCACACATTGATGTTCCTCTCCTCTGTCTTCCTCCGTTCTCCTTTCTAAAAACAAATAAATAAATAAATATTTTTAAAAGAAAGAAAAGTCAAAATATCCAGCAATAATTTCAGATAATTTCTAACCTAGAGGAAAATTCTATTTTGAAGGAGGACATATACCTAGTGATAAAAGGACCAATGGCATTAGATGCTCCTGGATTTCAATCCTAGCTCTATTACTTACTGCGTGTGCTTGAACAAGCTTCCCAACCTCTTTAATTCTTAGTTTCCTTTTCCATAAAATGGGTTTATAATAGTACCAACCTCACAGAGTCGTTAAAGAGTTAAATTGGAGACAGGATAGTAAGAAGCTAGAAAAATTCCTTGGCAAGTGGAACAGGGAAACTGAGACAGCTGAACAAACTGGCTAAGCAATTTATAGCCAGATACAGGAGGCCACCTCCCTGGATATAACATCTAGAGGCATCAGTTGTATTTCTGCTCCAGGCCCAGAAAAGCAGCGAAACCCGGTGGGCAAGGCCAGGACTAGCTGCAATAACTAATGACCCCCTGCCTTTGCACTGACCAATCGTAGGAAACCTTGACCCTGAAACAACACACCTGAAAAACTGATGAATATTCTGCTGAAACTCTCCCCTGAGACCTCCCCTAAAATTCCCACAGGAAAGGGAGAGATCAAAACCTCAAGACAAAGAACACAGCATGCGCTGTCCCTCTGGGGAGCAGCTGGCACCTTTCCTCTCCTCTCTTCGTCTCTCTCTTCTTTCCCCATAGACACACATCTCCTAAACTCTAAGGGACCCCAAGACTTGGAATCAGGGGAGCAATGGAAAGCTGGCAGCTTGACCAAGACTAATCCCCTGAACCTGTCTCCAAGGCCCCTTTTCTCTGACTGCCCAGTGAGCTAAGGCAGCCCAGCCTGGGCTCTCCTGTTGCTTCTTCTGTGCTGAGCCCTTCCTTATTATGCTGTCCCAGCTTTAAGAAATGTACCCTCACTGTCCCCTGGGCTTATGTTGTGAAATCTTTCCTACGTGAAGTAAAAAAACCACATACTACTGGCTGACCAATTCAGGGCCAGGGCCCCTGTCTGGTCACAAGACAATGTATCTACATGTTTGGTATAGAAGTGGACACATGGTCAGTATTCAGTAACTGTTAACGATAGTGTCCTTGTCTGTAAAATAAAACTTATACATATTATTGTAATAATTAAACAATCTAATGAAACTTAATGATATATTACAGTGTATCAAATTCCCTAGCTTTGAAAGTTGTATACCATATTCTCCCCCTCTACTGCCATTTATTTAGTATTTTTAATTGACAAATTTAGCTGTCAAAAACTATTTGTGAAATCACAGATTTAATGTACAAGTTAGGTTTTCTCTAATAAACAACAGAAAACTGAAACTACTAGAGATGTTGTCTGTATATCACTTAAAACAACTCATGTTTCCCCAACCATCCACATATATCATTTTAGGAATAAAGGAATAACAAGTAAGTGGCTGTAAAGGAAGCAGATAAACACTAACTGAGAAAGGATTTGTGCAGGAAGTACACTTGACCGGGAGCTTCAGGGTGGATAGAATCAGAAGACTCACACCAGAAACAATGGTAAGTGCTTGAACTAACGATATGTCTCCAGTTCGACTGGACCTTCATGTATCAACAAGGCAAAGGACGCAGATGAGTGCCAATGTTCTTCACTTGATTTGGAGGCCCACCGCTGATCAGAAAGAGAATAACATGCAGAAAATGTATAGACATTTTACTCTGTCCACTCACATGGGATTACTGAAAATTAAATAAAACAGACCACAACACCTAATTACTTGTTATAAATACTCTCTACCTCTGCCACTGTCTGGATGTATGTCCTGGTGAAGTTACTTCCTCTAAAGGCTTTGTTTCCCAATCTGTAAAGTGGGGATAATACTTGTTTCACAAGCTATTGTGAGGGTTAAATGAGATGATACGCATCAAGTGTTTCTCCTTGTGCTTTCCAGTTCTCAATAAAAGGTGGCTGTTAAAATTATTATCATCATAATTTATCACACTATTACCTGTAAGTTTTTAAAAGTAACAGTAATTTGAAAGTAATTTATCACAGTGTTACCAAGACAAATACACCAGGAGCTCCATATCTGGACTAGGAGCTCTTCCTGAGGATGGTACAAAGGTCCTTTGTGGAATGGAAGGCAGGCAACATAGTCACTTTTTAAAGACCCCAACAGTTAGTCTTCATGGTTCTGGTGCACCAACAAAAACTAACTTGTTCACACTCCCTTCTCCAAAGGACCCCGGGCACTTTCTAATGGAAACCCTACTAAAAATAATAGATATTGCAATTTATGCGCTCATATTTGCTTTGTATCCTGAGGATTTACTTGGCTATTATAACAGAAACTTTGTTCCTTCAAGGATGGAGAGGGTGTGGTTCTCCAGAACTGCTAAGATATCGATGGACCCGCAAGAAACCTGGCTGACTCACATGAGCTCAGGGGACAGTTTCTAGCAGACACAACCAGCATTTGTTTCCATGCGTTAGCTGTAGTGGAAGAGTAGTCATACTCATAACTCAGCTTTGCATTTTCACAAAATACAGCAAACACGAAAGTCCTTAAAGAGAATTGGTCAGAATCAAGAGAGAAAAAGCCATGAAAGTATGAGAAAATTTACATGGGCAAATATGGTTTAATTTTTTTTTAAAAAGGGGTAATTTGCTAACATGCTAAAAAGATAATAATCTTGTATTTCCCAAGCTTCTCTCTAAAGAACTCAAAATATTTTATGGGAATAAAAAAGCTTTTACCATTCCTGCAAGACAGATAGGAGGACAATGCTCCTGTTCTGCAAAGGAAAGCAATTACATGATTTTCTGCAATCCTTCCCTCCCTCCAGAGTTCAATAGTTTGTGAAATATGTTGCCAATGGCAACTGTTTAAATCTCAGTGATTTAAAATATTCACCAGCAGTGTGTGGTCAAAGGACTGTCACCTCTACAACAAGGTCAGAGCAAATTCTATGGTCTTTCTTCTGATGCAAGAAAGCATCCAGTCTTGGGTTTTGACCCACATGGTTTGTGAAAGACCTAGTCTCACAGAAATCTGACTTTACCTTTCTTTTCCTTCTTTTTTCTCTTTTAAAGTACCTTGTTTAAAATACCCCTACAACCACAAATCACTCAGGTTGTAAGAGATAAACGAAGACTACACGAAGTCAAATTGCGTCATTAGCGCAGTGTTCAAACGCCACACATGCATTGACCCCACGGCACAGCCTGCTCAGTCACGTCTCACGCCTCCAAAGGAGGGGGGTAGAGTGGCCTCTCAGGTGGTGTTGAAGTGAAGGGTGAATGGAATCAAAGTCCTGAGTGCTCTTGGTCATGCCGGAAAGTCCTTTTAAAATGTGACCTTCTTAGGGACATTCTGGAAATTCTTTTCCCAGCCCTGGCTTTAATATCACTCTCTGAAATAGTCATGTGTTTACAGATAGGGCTACGATATCAAAAGGAATGTTACCAGGGCCACAGCCCTGTGCTATGTAAGTCAAAATAACAGGAAAGCAACCGGGGACTGAACACTCACTGAGTCATCCTCACTTGTTAGGAAGAGGCATGATTCCCTGCTAACGGCACTTTTGTGGGTAGGAGTCAAACGGATGACTAGTTGTGAGGGTGACAGAGCCTGGAGGCTGAGTCTACCTGCCACAAACACATTCAGAATGTACTGGTGTTCAGGAGTGAGTACAAAAGACTGAGCTTACTCACCCTTCCTTCGTGATTCTTTTACATAGATGCTCAAAGGTTAGACTTCTAGCAGCCTGACACCCTTGCCAGAGAGCTGGTCAGTAACCCGTGGGGGCAGACTATTGATCAACCAGGATGCTTTTGTTATTGCAACGGGACCAAAAAGGGTTAGAGAGGAAGAAACCAAGTCCATTGCTGCTAAGAACCACACGTTTGCTTCTGGACACATACAAGCCTAATTACAGAAAGACAGAAAAACTCAAGCCCCAAACCTTTTCTTTCTTTTGTTATGTCTCTAAAAAAAATTATTGTTTAGAAATCTTTTCTTTTTGTAAAATCCCTTTGTAGGATCTCAAATCTAGTTGGTTCTGAGCTGGCTGAGTAGAGGGCAGTGAAATCACACTGAACATTCACCAGATGCCAAACTATGCCAATTTCTGTGAAGTCATTATATCTATCTACCTATCTACCTACCTATCAATATGCCTTCAAGGTTAACATTGTTATTTCAGTACTGCACATATGAGACATGTCTAGAGAAGTTAGGAGTTTACTGCAGTCTAAACAGCTAATGAGCTAGGGTAAAAAGACAGGTCTGTGTGACTTTATACTTACTATTATTTTTACCCACAAGGGTGTTTATGGCTGTGATCCCTCTAGTAAGGGCTGCATCAGTGTGCTCTAGGGTCAAAGCACTTTGGAGTGGCAATTCACAGAGAAAATTGGGTGAGGGTTACACAGAGAAAGGAGGTAGTACTGCAGGAGTCTGCGAAAAGACCCAAGGTTTCCTGTGCAAAGCAATACGACAGCCATCCTCCTCTCACTTGCCCTCACTGACACTCCTTGGAGGGCCGGAGCTCCTCAGAAGGCCAAACCGTCCTCCCGTCCTTTTTTGTCAGTGTTTTTTCTGTTGAAACGTTCTATTTGGAGGGAGGGGACATCTTTCCCTCCTTCGACATAGAAGTAACATTGCTAATCTACTTTAAAAGAGTCTTTTCATTTTAGGCAAGTAAAGGATTCTCAATTACTCTGACAATATTGGACTATGCCTGGAAAGCAATGATTGGTCTGTCTGTCAATATATAAAAGAAGTTATTCTGAGAAAAACAGACTCTTCAGGTAGATGGGTATGTAGGTAGGTACATAGTTATAGAGAGATGATAGACATGATAGATAATAAGTAGATAGTAGAAGCAGGTGATGGATACATGGATTGGGTATATGTGATGGATAGATTGTAGACAGACAGGTAGATGTACATAGATGTAAATATTTGTGGTTTATTTCTGACAATGATTTATCTTTAAAAAACAAATGGAAATATAAATGAAACCATGGATGATATAGTCAGCAGATTTAGGGGTCTTTGCTAGGATTTCCTGTAACTTGCAAATGTCTCCAACCTGACAATTATCACATTGTGTTATAGTTCTCTATTTTAGCTGTGTTTCTTCTTGGTATACAAGTTCTCCACTTTCCTGGGGTTATCCTCTATCTAATATTCAGAAAATATTAAAAGAATTCTGTGGAATCTCCAGGTAAAATGTGATTATTTTTACAGTCATCTCCTCTTATTCTATTGGTTGGCCAAAAAGATTCTGGGTTTTTTTTTCTCTGTTTGATGACTCTAGTAGTGTTTAGCTGTCTTTAACTTCATTCAAAACAGTATGTTAGATTGTACTGACAGCTGTGCATTAAAAAAAAAAAACTTACCCAATTGGTGAATTTTTGTGTAGCCATTTTAATATTGAAGATGGGAAAAAATATGCAACATTTTCAGCATATTATGCTTTATTATTTCAAGAAAAGTAAAAACACAACTGAAATGCAAAGAAAGATTTGTGCAGTGTATGGAAAAGGTGCTGTGACCAATCAAACGTGTCAAAAGTGGTTTCTGAAGTTTCACGCTCGAGATTTCTCACTGGATGATGCTCCACCATCGGGCAGACCAGCTGGAGCTAGTAGCGATCAAATTGAGACATTAATTGACAACAATGTTATACCACATGATAAATAGCTGACATACCCAAAATATCCAAATCAATAAAGTTATTGGTGAAAATGAAAAATGGGTCTTTTATTTTATGGAAAAAAAAACCTAAACGGACTTTTTGGCCAACCCAGTAACTGCTATTATATTCTCAATCCTTGCTCATGGGCCTTTTCCTGCTGTTCGCAGTCTGTACACATTTTCTCAAAGCAGGGCCCCGTCTGCCCTTGGGTGTTCCTTCCCCTCCCCTTTCTTCTCCTTTGTGGAAAGATCATTTGCATGCTGTGTACCTGAATGTGTATGCTAGTACAAAATAATACTGAATGTAAACTGTAATTGAAAAAAACAATTTTAAATGTAAAAGGGTAATTTTAAAAAGATTATATTTTGATGCTCATACAAATAAAAAATGAACACATGCCCAAGATTTTATTTAATTATTGATAGGGGAACCACTAGAATGTTACCACTTCTTCAAATGAAAATTTTTTTTAAAATACACACACATGCTGAAAAAACTTTACACTTCAGAGCAAAAGTCACCAACACACATGGAAACACTCCACATAACCTGTACTTTGATGGGACCAGAATCAGCGCCCTTAGCACCGCTCGTCTAGCTGTAGAATAGCTGGGGTCTAAGGTATAGTAAGGGAGCAAGCCTCTGAGTTCAATGAACTCCTTTGCTTTTGTCTGCTTCAGTCCTAAAAGGATTTTACAGAACAGGATTTTCTTGAAGGCTCGCTGTGTGCTCAGTGTTGGGAAATCCAAGGATATTCTCAAACAGGCTAAGTGCTGTATAGCAGGAGAAAAATACTCTTTCTGTCAAAGCTGACAGAATTTTGGACAAACTGCCCTGGAAAGACAGAATGGTGCTTCAGTAGAAAATGGTCTTTCTATCGAGAAACACATGTGACCATGAGGGCTGGAGATAAGGCTGAAGCGTGTTCTGGACACTCAGTCATCCTTTTTCCCACTACGAAATCTTTCATAATTTTTCTTGTTCTCTTTCCCTTTTTTGTTCTACAAAGAAAGTTATTTTTAACATTTTTATTGAAGTTTAGGAGTATTAAAGATTGGGACAACAATGGACAATAGCACATCACAGAAAAGGAGATGATCTGGAATTATGTACTGGGCATCACTTTACTTTAACCCCCAGGCATCTGCAGCAAAAAGACTTAGTCAGGGGCCATCTTTCTCCTCAGAGAAAGGCTGTCCTCACCATCCTCTGCTCTTCTCTCTGTCAGGACATGGTCCCTCTCTTATCTACTAGGAAGCCAACCTCTTTCCCTTTCTCATTCAGACTAGCTCTAAAATGTATGCATAGAACCTAGGGGCCTGTTAAGTGTTTTTCCATAGAAAGACCATTTTCTACTGAAGCACCATTCTGTCTTTCCAGGGAAGTCTGTCCAAAATTCTGTCAGCTTTGACAGAAAGAGTATTTTTCTCCTGCTATACAGCACCTAGCCTGTTTGAGAATATCCTTGGACTCCCCAACACTGAGCACACAGCGAGCCTTCAAGAAAATCCTGTTCTTTTACAACTGAAGCAAACAAAAGCAAAGGAGTTCATTGAACTCAGAAGGCTAGCTCCCTCACACCTTAGGCCCTCAGCTTTCCACATCAAAATCTGATCTGACTCCTGACTCGAAGTTTTTTGAGGGTGCACTGCTATTACCAAGAAGAACTTATTCTTCATTAATATGAAAAAAAATCTTCTCCTCCCATCTCAAGTATCCTTTCAACAAGGGTACTACCATTCCACCTTTTGGGTGAGCCAGGTTTATACATGAAACTTGGTTGATAATTTGAAATAATGACAATCAAAAGGCTAAAAAATAATTCAGACACAACAGCTCTTATACCTTATATCATTGCTATTTTATGTATTTCCAAAATGTAATAAACTGAACACTCAACCTGGTAGGACAGAAATAAAGCTTCATATTTTTGTAAAGCAAAATTCACTTAAGAAAAGATGGATTTCTTTATAAGATAATTGCAGCCAATACAAAGACATTTAAAAAATTTTTAAGTTACAGTTTACATTCAATATTATTTTATGTTAGTTTCAAGTGTACAGCATAGTGGTTAGACAATCACATACTTTACAAAGTGCTCCCTGTGATATTTCCAGTACCCACCCAGCACCATGCATAGTTATTACAATGTCATTAACTATATTCCCTGTGCTGTACTTTCCATCCCTGTGACTATTTTGTGGTTACCAGTTTGTAGCCTCAGTTCTTCCACCTTTTCACCCACTCACCCAATGCACCGCCCCCCCCCCAGCAATTCTCCATCTGTCCTCTAATACAGAGATGTTCTTGACAGGAGGGGCTAAATAAAAGCCCAGTAAGAAGAACCACTGGTAACACCTTTGGGTTTTTTTCACTTTGTTATGTTGCAAACTCTAATATCCATTAGGGTTTTGGGGCAGAAAGAAAAATTAAGTGTGTAAAGAGAGGTATGTGCACAGATTGTGTAAGTACTGGGAGAGTGGCGTAGCCACTTGAAGGGCAAGTGTCTCCGGAAAAGTCTGTGTGGTATTTGGCGGTCTACAGCCTGTCACTCGGGACTAGAAGTCCCAGGGGCGCTGCAGGTTTTTACGAACTCTCTGAAGGAAGAAAAGGAAAGGGACTCCATAGCCTAGAAATTCTCACTTACATTTAATCCTCACAATTATCTTAGGGAATATTTTTACATAGTTATATTCAATTTGCAGATGATAAAAAGGCCAACTATATTAATAATATTGAAAAAGGTTATTACTTTTGGAAAAGTTAACTAGCTTATCCAAGGTCACATTACTCACAACCAATGTTAGCATAACAGGTTTCTATGACTGTAAGTCATGTATTCTCACTCTATTTTCTATGTTATGCTATAGCTAGCAGATTGGTCAAAAAATGTAATCTTAAAAGTACTCAGGAATTCAGAAAACTTAACAGGATCTTTGGAGCATAAAATTGCAGGAAAAAGGAAACACAAGAAGTAATAATTAAAAGTTATTATATTCAGTCAATATAAAGGATCTTCTATTTAGTTTTCTTTCACATATTTCAATGACTTGACCTGTTCTATGCTCTCCTTGTCACCCTAGTTTAAGTCCTAAGTGCTATATGCCTGAGTTGCTATAGCAACTTCTCTCTTGGTTCCGTGACTCACCGTGTCCCTCTTCATGTCCCTGCCCATGACACACACACACCACCTGCCTAGATTGTTGCGCTATCCTCCCTAGGACCAGTTTTATCCTCATTCCAACTCCTTCCCATCCTACCATAACCAGGCTCCCAGGCCTCACGTAGCCTTCCCAGGCTGACCTATCTCTCACAGATGCAGCTCTTCTCTGAATCCTTTAGTACCTTGGGTCACTCTATATTAATTGCTTCCCTAGTTAGATAATGATCTCTTTCAAGGGACTAAATGTCAAGATATGGCATGTAGAATGGTCTACACCAGGGATGTTCAACCTGTAGCCCGTGGGCTACATATGGCCCAGGATGAATATGAATATGGCCCAAATCATAAACTTACTTAAAACCTTTTTTTTGCTCATCAGTTTTTGTTAGTGTTTGTGTGTTTAATGTGTGGCCCAGATATGCCAAAAGGTTGGACACCCCTGGTAGGGAAACCATCCAAGAAGATGTAGCATTTCCTTCAAAAAGCTTACACAATACCTATTGAAGGACAAAATTTTCAAATGTCACTTTCTATTCCCTTAGTCCTCATTTCTTTACAAAGAATCATGTGGATTCTCTCACATATTATAGCAATGCTGCTCATAAAAATTTAAAACTAAGCATTAACTGATAATAGATCATTATTGTATTTTGCTCATCTTTAAAAAAGGCTGGCAACTTAGGGGAATCTCTTGAGATAACAAGTTAAATTTGAATGAATAAATTTTACTTTGCCTCCCCCAAATTTCATACATTTCAACAATCATTTGAAATCTGCTTATATGCCAAGTTAGAATCCTATCAATTGGGAGAAAATTACATTATGGGAGTTTATATACAACTGTTCCTTTCTACATAAAACCTTGGTTCTAACTACTCTGTAATTTCTAAGGCTATTACATTTTGTTAAGCCCACCCCCAAAACTGGTGATTAAAGGCAATAGACATGGATAATAGCTACAAGGAGACCAGCACTTTCTGAAATATTTGGAGATCAGGTCACTGAGTAAAGCACCACCCCCGCTCACCCCCACCCCTGTCTTTTCTAAAATGATGATGGTCTTTTATCTACTGGTACTCGGAATCTGTTCAAAAAGGGAGCTTTGAACTCTTGTGTTGGGCACTCTTCCCAGGAGTTCCACATATCTTCCCCTGGCCGTTGGCCAACAAGCGACAGCTCAAGGATGAGGTTGGGCCATGTTTGTTTGAAGTGCTCTGTGAATTCTGGCTTCGCGGTCTGAGTTGTCCACCATGTGTTGGGCTCTCTTTCCAGCCAATCAGAGGTCTTTTTTCTGAAAATAATTTTGGCTCATGAATCAGAGCTCAGGATCCAATTCTGCCACTTCACCTTCCTTCATCGTTACTAAAAGTTCCAGAGAAAGTAACAGCTGGGTTTCCACATTAAATTAAGTGCCTGTGATAAGTTGTCCTGCTCCATGGTTAAACATTTCCTTTAAAAACAGAACATATTCTTAACGCCATGATCATCAAACTCCATGCTTAGAAACTAATGAGCAGTTTCAGCCAAAAACAATGCAGGACTCAGGCACTGCTCAAATGCAATGGTCTTGGTTATACTAAAAAAGAGAGAAAAAGATAGCTGAAAAGATATTAATGTGAAATGTGAAACTGAATAGCATTATATAGCACCGATTGCTAGTAAAAGCTCAGTATTTCAATGACTTGCCTTTTATGGCCTTTCTAGAAATAATTCCTCACACATCAGGGTTTGACCAACTCTTGAAAGTAAGGTCTCCATCTACTTGCTGCTGCTATTCTGTCAGGTTGAACTGTGTCCCAGAGGAGGCCCAGGCCCCCACAAGATTCTCTCTAATCAAATTAGTTTCCTTAGATCATTCACATATTCATTGGTTGCTTTGATTCATAAGCTCATCTTTTAATATGCAAACCACCTGTGCAGATTATAGGCATACCCAACATTTTGCCTACAGGGTCCACATATTTAATATGCTCAGCAATTCCAGTTGCTCTGAGGAAGACGAGGTTATGATGGGAGGGTGTGAATGAGAGAGAGCAAGATGGACGACACTTCTGGGTGTGGAATGTCTGGGTGGGGGCTGACCCCTGGGGCTTTGACTGGCACAAGTATGAGCACACTGACTTCCTCACAAGTAGCTTCTAAGAATGGAGGAAGTAGGCATGAGGAGGCAGAAGGGGAGGTGGAGCCATGCCAAGACAAAGCCGTTCTGCCTCAAAATTTTCCTGAACATAACGGGAAGGTGTCTTTCCCTGTTGTAGTCTATCAGCAGAGAAGTTATTCTTTAAACATACATTAATATAGAGCTTCCAAAAGTCCACTGGGAAGGTGGCAGTCAAGCCAAGGTAGGTAAGGGAGTGTGCTCTGTGGCTCCCTGGAGGATGAGCTTTCCAGGAAACAGAAAGGACAGGGGCCCTGGAGGGAGCAAGCCCGGTGTGTTGAGGCAGGTATGAGGAATGCAGAGATTTGGTTCAAGAAGGAAGGCCAGATCTTGGAGAGCCTAGGACATGAGGATCAGGGCCTGCATTTTTATTCTGAATAGGATGGGAAGGTTTGGAGTGTTTTGTGCAGAGGAATGTCATGATCTGACATAGATGTTAAAAGGTTCTGTCTGCTATGTTGACAGTAGTCTTTTTTTTAAGGACTGCAGCTTGTTAGAAACTATTTTACTCTATTAAATCAGAGATCATCTCACTGTATCCATGCAAGACAAATATCATTCTTTAGCAACTCCAAGAATGTACAAGGTCTGTCTGGAAAAAGTTCAGCCATGGTTAGTATAACAAGAATGGTTTAGGTGACATGGATGTGACCTGGCAGCCAAGGAAAGTGAACTGGAATACGCATGTGTGAATGATGATGACTTCACTCTACTAGTCAGTGGGGGTGGTAGACATCACTGAGCAAGCATGTGTACTCTGTGGCCATCACATTCAAAATGACTGAGCAAGCAGAGCAATGAATCCGCATCAAATTTTGCATTAAGCTTGAACATTCCTCTGTGGGATCTATTCAAATGGGCAACTGGTGATTCGTAGCGTCATCATGACAATGCCTCTGTCTGCTCGTGCGTCACGCCTTGTGTAGAGTTTTTCTGTGAAACATCAAATCATCCAGGTGACTCAGTACCCCTGGTAGCCCAGGTTTGATGCCCTGCAACTTCTGGCTTTTCCCAAAACTAAAATCGCCTTTGAAAGGCAAGAGATTTCAGACTTCCAGTGACATTCAGGAAAATATGAATGGGCAACTGAAAGCAATTGGGAGAACTGTGTGAGGTTCCAAGGTGCCTACTTTGGAGGGGACTGAGATGTCATTGTCCTATGTACAATGTTTCCTGTATCTTGTAACTTTTTCAATAAATGTCTCCATTTTTAATATTACATGGCCGAATACCTCCTGGACAGAACCTGTATATCTCAAAAACACCCTGAACTAAGCACAAATCATGTTATACGTAGTGTTTAAATAACTATGCTTATATCGGTTGACTAAATACAATGTTGCAAACATAAACACCTTTGATTTATAGATACCCAATAAAATCTAGTTTGTCATCGTACAAGCCTGGATAAGAAACGGACCTCAGTTTCCTTATCTGGCAACTGAAGCATTTGAACTAGTATACTTCTTTATTAATTTTATCATGTGTTTATTAATAAATATTTCTATGAAGAGCAGGAACTATGCTGAGAAAAGATAATCTCTCTCTTCAAAGAGTTCATATTCTACTGGTGAGAGACCAGAAGTGGTTTAAAGAAAAAAGGTATATTTGGGTTTTGTTTAGTTTTTTTCTATGGTAGAACTATTTTTCAATTTTTATGGAAAGGACTTATAGACCAGAATATTCAGGAGAATGAGAAAATTGGTACATTGTGTTCTTTGAGAAGGAGGGGAAGTGGTCCCCAGAAGCCAGGGAGAGAAGCTTAATAAAAATGATGGAAAGCATAGGTTTTTAGATGAACAGTGAGAAAATTGTCATAAAAAAGCCTTCGTGTTCTTTCAGAAGCAGGGAAGGTGCAGTCAACGGCTGAGAGTGAGGAGGGAGCTATGGAGTAAAAGGACTGAGAAAAGCAGTGAAGTCTTGAAACCACCACTGGAGAATGGGACCGTGAGATGCCCTGGATTGATGTCCAGTAGTGCCAATCTTTACTTTCTGTGATTTTTCCCTTCAGGGTGTAGGAAAGAATGGAGAGCACAAATAACTCAGTTGGTAAAAGTTGTGAGAATCCTATGCAATCGTGATGCGAAGACCATGGAAGCAAGGGCTGGAGGAAAGTGGTGAGTATTTGACATGAAGAAGCTTTTGTCCTTGGCTGAACAAGGAGGTAAGGGAGAACATAAGGAGATTAAGGCAGTACTGGAGGGGGATATGAAAAGGATCAGACACTCAATGAGACAGTGGCAGGTGTAGCAGGACACCAGGAGAGCTAGAGTGAGGGGAGTGTGGTCAGAGAACACAGGTTTACAGTTTTACAAAGGAGAGATTTGATGTCTGGTGTACAGTGATGAGACTGGAAAGTGAGAAAATGAGGTTGTTATTGGAATTCAGGTGGTCTAGCTTATGGTGTAAGACATATGGTTGTTTACGTGGATACTGAAGGCAGCTGGGATTCTGGCAGGGTTTGGGAACATGTCTCAAGGTCCTTTGTAACTCTAACCAAGAATTCAGTAGATGGTGACTTTTAGTGAAGTTCTGCGTGTGATATTGGTTAAGAATTCCTTTACTAAAAGAACCATGTTCATCTCCAACCAAACATTGTTGTGTATTATGTCACAGTGAATATGAGGTGAATTTCATTCAGAAGTGAGTCTGACCAACCATTTGTCACCTGTGTGGCTTAACTTCCCCAAGAATCTTTCCATATTTGTATAGTAGGGATAGTACTGACCTTGATGTTGACATTTTCGTATACCATGACATATACAAAACGAATACCAAATGTGATTCTCCTGATAGCCTCTCTTTCCTTTCTGCCACCTGCCTCTTCTCACCTGGGTCCACATGGAAACTTCCACATTAATAAAACATGTTACTGTCTAGTCCCAGTTGATTATTTCCAGTGTCAACACCTGGCAGAGTTGAAGCCAACATGTTTTGCATTTCAGCCAGAATGAATGCAGCTGGTCTTTCTCCCATGGCTGAAACTTTGGGATATAAAATACAGAAGGTGTTAGTTTTTTGATATAAATGAAGCTGACCTTCAGGTTGCAGCCCAGATCCCCTTTTTTTTGCCTGAATGGGTAAATCAAACATCAAAGCACCCCCACACCAAAAAAAAAAAAACCTGAACATGTGCACTGTCCCTCTTCTCTACTTCAATCCAAAATTTGAAGTGCTCCCAGGAACAGACAATGAACAAAAAAAGATTTCTTAAAACCAGAAGGAAATAGGAGAAGAAACATAGTGACCCAGAGCTGAAGCATAGCCACAAGGAGCCAGAAAATGGAGGAGGGTGACTTTTCTGCTGAAAAAATGTACCTTATAATTCAAGAAACTTAGTCACTAAACTCTGAGAACAGATAACAGCAGTGGGAGGAAGTAGAGAAGAACAGCAGTGGGGAGACATTTAATAAAGATCTGGAACCCAGAACCACTGATCACAGAGCTCTTGACTCACAGCCTTCTGGAACCTTCAGAAAACTAAGTAATGGAATAAAGCAAAGAGATCTATGTTGTGTTTGGCCTTGCAAATATATCTAACACCCATCTGCCTGAGGCTTTTTTTAATCCTCACCTGAAAATATGTCCACTGATTTTTAGAGAGAGATGAGGGTGGGGGCAGGGAAGAGAGAGAGAGAGAGAGAAAAGAGAGAGAGTGGGAGAAAGAGAGATCTATGCTAGAGGGAAATATGAATCAGTTGCCTTCCATAAGTGCTCTGAATAGGAATCAACCCTGTCTCTTTTGTTATACTGGTTGACACTTCAACCAACTGAGCCACACAGGCCAGGGCTGGCTGATGCTTTAACAGGAGAAATAATTCAAAACCAACCTCCTACCATTGGGCATTATTATATTCAATCCTTAAAAAAACAGCCTGCAAAACATGGCTCAATTTTGAAAAAGGGCCATGTTGTGTCTAAACCACTTCTTTAAAAATCTTGCTCCTTAAAATCAGAAACAAGATAGGGATGTTCACTTTCACCACTCTTATTCGACATAGTACTAAAAGTCCTAACCACAGTAACCAGACAAGAAGAAAAAATAAAAGGATTCAAATTGGAAGGAAGGAAGTTAAATTATCATTGTTTTCAGATGACATCATATTGCACATAGAAAACCCTAATGACCAAAAACAAAAAAACAACTAGATCCAATAAATGAATTTACCAAAGTAGCAGGATACAACATCAATATTCAGAAATTGATGGCATTTTTATATACCAATAATGAACAATTAGAAAAAGAAATTATGAAAACAATCCCATTTACTATTGCAACCACAAAAAAAATAGGGCACCTAGGAATAAATTTATTCAAGGGGGCAAAAAACCTGTACTTGGAAAATTACAAGACACAGAAGACAGAAATTGAGGGAAATACAAATAAATGGAAGCATATACTGTGTTTATGGATTAGAAGAATTAACATCATTAAAATTTCCATACTACCCAAAGCAATCTGTAGATTCAGTGCAATCCCTATTAAAACACCAATGGCATATTATACAGCTCTAAAATAAATATTCCAAAAACGTATATTAAAAAACCCTTAAATATCCTCAGCAATCTTGAGAAAGAAAAGCAAAGTTGGAGGGACCACAATACCTGATATCAAACTATACTACAAAGCCACTTAATCTAAATAGCTGGGTACTGGCAAAAGAACAGGCATATAAATCAATGGAACAAAATAGAGAGCCCAGAAATAAACCCATGTCTTATGGTCAATTTTAAAATTTGGTAAAGCAGGCAAGAGCATACAATGATGTAAAGACAATCTCTTCAATAAATGGTGTTGGGAAAACTGAATAGGTACTTGCAAAAAAATGAAACTAGACCACCAACTTACACCATATGCCAGAATAAATTCAATTCATTCTGGATGAAATGAATTAAAATGGATGAAAAACTTAAATATAAGTCATGAAACCATAAAAATTTTAGAAGAAAACGTACGTAGGAAAATCTGATATCTCTTGTAGTAGTATTTTTGCCAATATATCCCAAAAGCAAGGGAAACAAAGGAAAAAATAAACAAATGGGACTATATCAAATTAAAAAGCTGCACAGCTAAAGAAACCATCATCAAAATGAAAAGGGAACCCACTGTATTGGAGAACGTATTTGCCAATGATACATCTGATAAGGGTTTAATTTCCAAAACACAAGAACTTCTACAACTCAACACCAGGAAGACAAACAATGCAATTCAAAAGTGGGCAAAGGACCTGAATAGACACTGCTCCAAAGAAGACATACAGATGGCCAATAGACATATGAAAAGATGCTCAATGTCACTATTCATCAGAGAAATGCAAATTAAAACCACAATGAGATACCATCTCACACTTGTCAGAATGGCCATCACAAACAAATCAACAAACGACAAGGGCTAGAGAGGATGTGGAGAAAGGGCCCCCTGTGCCCTATTGGTGGGAATGCAGACTGGTACAGCCACTGTGGAAACAATGTGGAATTTTCTTAAAAAACTAAAAATGGAATTATGTTTTGACGGAGTAATTCCATTGCTGGGAATATACCCTAGCAATCCCGAATCACCAATTCAAAAGAACCTATACACCCTTATGTTCATAGCAGCACTATAGCCTAGTGCCAGAAACAGACCCAGTGACCATTAGTAGATGAGTGGATAAAAAAAGCTGTGATACATTTACACAATGGAACACTATATGGTAGTAAAGAAGAAGGGACTCTTCCAGATTGATGGGTTTAAGGTTCCATTCCTGGGCGAGGTTGAAACTGTAATTGTTAGGTATTAACAATGACATGGGCTTAGCATAAATGACTCCAATGGAGCCCGTTGTCTCTCTCTCTTTTTTTTTTTTTTTACCTAAGGAAAGGTCAACAGATCCCCATAGCTATTGGAGGTGGACAACTAAGAGAAAGAGTCAACCGTGTTCTTAGGTACAGAGCACATAATGCCTATATATTTAGGTTTCAAGAGTCTAATCAGAACTGTTTAATGAGGCAACAAGTTTCTATGTACAACCGATTAAACAAAATTCTCTAGAAGGAAAACTTAGTCCCACTTCAAGTGGGATTTGTAATTAGAAGCCTTGGGTCTTCTTCCAGCTCTACTCACCGTGGAGAACTGAGGCCAGCATCCTTCGGGCATCTGTTTCCTGGTCTTTAAAATGGCAGGTGGGTGGGAGGGTGGACTAGATGCTCCAAAAGAGTCACAGAGCCATCTGACAGAAACACCCCCAAAAAATGGCACCAGACACAAATTAATTCTGAAAATACTTCTGTAAAAATTGTACAAGCTAACAGGAACGTAGCCTTTAAAAGAGAAACAGATGAAGTCATAGATAAGATTTTGAAAAGTAATTTCAAATAATTGCTATGTTCTCTGCAAACAAGAGCGAGCAGCTTGGCTTTCAGAATAAATGGCCATTTTCAGCTGTCACCACCTAACAGGGCCACCTGCATAGCCACCCCAACTGCCCCCACACACTCCAGTCTGTTTAAAGACACAGAAAAAATATTCGTGCAAAAGAAACTTCTTTCTGCATTAGTAAGTAGTTAACTCGGGTTGCAAGTAAAGGTCAACACATTTATATTACTGTCACACCGAGGTTTGAATTTTTTTACTGGCACAATGTAGTCTAAAAAAGAATAGAAAATTACTCATTTACTTCAAGAATCATACTGATTTCCTTGAAATATGTAGCACTTCAGTGTTGCTCTGAGCAACTGGTTTAATGTGAAGAAATCCTGCCTGTGATTGGCAGTTTAAGAAAGGTAAAGTTCATTTGTAATAGATTTGAGATTGGATTATAATAGGTATGTGGGAAGACACCAAGCTGTTAGGAAAACAACAGCAGATTTGAGATATGTATAGCTAGTTGAGGAAAGCCTATTACATAAGGGTGAATTATTGTGAGAATTTGCATGTCAGCTATTGGATGACATCTAAGAAAAAGATGAACCAGAGGCATAGAAATAACTAAACAAATCTGGCTAATGCATTTTCACACAGGGAACATTGTCACTACATAAAATTCAATCCAAAACATTTTCTCAAAAGGATTCTCAGTTTAGTTTGGAAGTCAGACCCAGGTATTTGGTATACACATTAAACAGTTTATTTCAGTCTTTGAAAATTCCACTGAATCCCCCAAACCCCCACTTTTATATATTTTTACAGTGATATATTACTGGATATGAGTATCATTACATCATTTTGTTGGTTTACTTTCTTTCTGAAGAAAATAAGCAACTGGTAAAACTTTCAAAGTCATGTCATCTCCACCAAAGCAACATCTCCAAATGAACTGTTTGTTTAACAAGGCTTCCGGTGAGTTCCAATTTGCTAACGAGGCTACTGTTTACCGTAGTCATTACTGAATCACAGAGTCACTCTGATTTCAGATGGCACTCTAGCTTCTCAGAAGTCATGGATAACCACTACAACATCTACATTTTTCAGTACTCTATGTTTTTCTCAGACAAAATAGACAATTTATGCTATTATGTTCCTTTTATGTTGTGTACTTATCTGCAGCACCCATGGCATCGTATGTCACTCATTTTTCTTCCATATTTCTCTTCTAGAAGGACTTGCTAGAAAGACAAGAGTGAAAAAATATGCCTCATCTGACTATGTTTAGCCCCTGGCCAAGTGCCTGGCGCACAGGTAGCCTCTGATAAAAATGTATTAAGTAGATGAATAAATAATTTCTTTCTTCAATCTTTGCTAACCTTCACATATCCAGACCTAACACAGCCTTAGAAAGCCATGGAAAGGAATCAGAATATGCATCCCCCCATTTTCCCCTTGGGCACAAAGATTACTTTGAGCTGAAGACAATTTAGAATCAACAAATACATGAATAGTTCTTGGCCTTTCCATTCTTTGCCTAAAGAAAAAGAAGGACATAAATTTTCTTTTGTGAAAGGGCCCCCCTCTGTTTTTCCAGCCTGCTCTATACCAGAGAAAGAAAAGCGACTCAAGTCATCAAAGACAGGGAAGTCGAGGCGGAGATGAATTTGTGTAAACAGACCTTAGTCAGTAACCCTTCTCTCCCATTGTTCTCTCATGTATTTATTTGCTGCTTTATCATCCACTGAAATCCCAGCCCCGCCTTCTTTTGTTAAAAGGGCTAACAAACCCCTGATCTATCCACTTGGAATTTCACTTCTTTTCTGTGCCCATAAATATAAATTAAAATTCTGTCTTTTTTCCCTGGTAATATGACTTCTATTAGTTTAATTTTTCGGCTTCTGGACACCGCCAGGGTTCCATGGCGCCTTGCCCCCTCCTCCATTTCGAAGACAGCAACGGTGGGTCAAACTGTTCTCACAGCACTCTGGCCTTCTCTTAGGCCCCCTCCTCCACTTTTAAGGACCTTTCTGATTGCAATAGACTCAGGACAATCTCCCTATTTTAAAGCAGCTGATTTGCACCCTGAATTCCATCTGCAACCTTAATTCCATTTTGCTATCTCTCCATCGCAAGATCCTTAACTGTAATCAATCTGCAAAATCCCTTTTGACATATAAGGTACTGTAATCACAGATTCCTAGGATCAGGATGGGCTTCTTTGGTGAGGGTCATTATTCTGCCTACCACAAATATATTATTTCACTGAGTCCTCCTCACACTATTGCTGTGATAATCCCTATTTACCAACACCTCAGGACACCAGTACTATGTTGTAGATAATAAACCTAATTCTTAGGGAAGTTGAATGCAATGACCCAAAATGCACACAGTTTTTAAACCTGTCTGTCTCTTGGGCTTAGTCTCTTAATCATGAAGGTGCACTAATTCTTGCAAATGCCACTTCCCCCTGCCTACTCCCTTTCTCCCCAGAGTGTTATTCTTTCTACTCTACCCCACAAAGTGTTATGTCAGGAAAGGATCTGGAACTTGTTGAGTATGAATTGTATCCTAAACGATGCCTTTCCATGGCTATGTGCCTTTGCCAAGGGGATCTAGCATCAAGATAAAGGAATGAAGCTCAGATTTAAGAGAGTGGAGGGGAAACCAGCAACTTCAGAGGGGCTATTTTGAGCTAGAGGCATTCTCAGCATCTCTGGGGCACAGATACTAGTCTGTTTTGCTTACTGAAAGAGAGCCTGGATTCCAAGCACAGGCTTCCAAACACAGGGCGATGTGGTCTGGAGGGATGTTATCTCCCAGTGAGGTCCGACGGCGCCATGGTGCACTTCTGGGAGCCTTCCACTTACAGCATCAAAAGACAAACCAGCCTTGTACTACGTTCAAAATTAGCTTCCACTTAATAGAACACTGAATTTATCTTTTAAAAAGAGACAAAAGCTAAAATGCTACTATAAATTGTCTAGTAGGTGCTTGTTACAAAAATTCAAGAATATCAAGCATATATTTTTGAGGAAACTCAGTTTTTTTAAAGATAAAAGACTGTTTTTAAGCTAAAAAGTGTATTATTATACTGTCCATTTGTTTGTTTCTTGCCTTGGCCTTTTTCATCAGCTAAAAATGCAACAAATCCATGGGGATGGTATCCTCTAAGCAGTGTTTGGTTTCTTGCTTTGAGTGCTGCTTATGCAAATGTATTTACCTTGTGAGCGTTCATTGAGCTGCACACTTATGATTTGTGTGCTTCTATATGTATGCTGTCCTAATAAATAAAAAACAAAAGCATAGGAGAGTGTGAGTGAGACGGAATAATCTCAGTAAAGAAAGGTTGGACACCAGAGGCCAATTCATTCTGATGTTAGTCAAGTTCATGCTCTGGGGTCCCTCACCTCTCTGGGTTCTGATGAGTGCTAGGAGATTCTAGGAGCTTCTAGGAGCAGTTGAATGATCTAAGTAGGGAAAGGAAACCAGATTGCAATAAAAAATTGCCTGAAGAGGAAAAGAGAGAAGGAACTGATGTCTAAGGATGCAATGATTTCTAGTCTTATTCAATATATACATTCATTTTTTGTCTTAAAAAGCAAACAAACAAAGCAAATGAACTCACCACTTGCCTTGGGAAAGATCTGAAGGCCTTGGACGTGACCAAACAGCCCTGCACAGAGAAGGAGGAAGGACCACCCCCAATTCCCTGTGAAATAGGAAATAAATATTTTGAATTGCTCCTGTATTGATTTCCAAACAGAAAAGTTTCAAAGGGTCCTGGGGTTCTTGTTAATCTTAATGCCTTTTGAAATGTCTGCCTCCCTGGAACTTACTTTCTAATGTGGGAGCGCAGAGAGAGAGATCTGCAAAAACAACACTAAGCACAGCACATGGTAATTAGAAGGTGACACACTCTGGAGAAAATTAGTGACTTGGATACCAGGAAAGGGAGGGCCATGGTGGTGGTAAAAGAGATGAGGCATGATTTCTAAATAATGAAGAAAGTCTTCACTGAAAGATGGCATTTAGGCCAACACATGAAAAATCAGAGTGTTGTGGTCACCTGTAGAAATGCATCACACAATAAGGGAACAGCAAGCACAAAGGCCCAGAGGCGGGAATCTACAAGGAGCCAGTGTGGTGGGAGCAGAGCTGAGTAAGGGGTGTGTGGAGGGAGAAGTGTCCAGAGACTGAGGCAGATCTGGTCGGTATCCCCAGCTGTTTCCAGGAGTTTGGCTCTCACTCTGAATGATTTGAGTAAGATTCGATCATAGAAATGATATACTTTGAGTGAGGCTGCAGCCGAATTATTCTGGTACTATATTGAGAAGAGACAATCTGGGGGTTGGTGTAGAAGCAGGGAATAGAGAGGTAGGAGCCTAAGCATTAATCCAGAAAAAGATAATAGTGCTTTTGGAGGTAACAGTGTATTAAGTGAGAAGGGGTTAGAGTTTGTCGACAGTTTGAGGGCAGAGCAATAGGACTTGGATGTAGATTTAGACAGAAAGAGAAGAATCAAGGATGTTTCCAAACTTTGGGGACTGAACATGAAAAGGCGGAGTTGCTACCAACTTACTTGGGAAACACTTCAAAGGACCCAACAGAAAAGTGTTAATAGAGACTACAGAATGGGAAAAATATACACAATTTGCATATCTAATAAAGGTCCAGTACCCGGAATATATAAGAAACTCTTACAACTGAACAATATAAAGGCATGAAACACAGCTTTTAAAAAATGGACAAAGTATTTGAAAAGATATTTTCCCTTAAAAAAGTCGTACAAATGACCAACAAGCACATGGAAAGATGCTCAACATCATTAGTCACTCAGAGAAATGGAAATCAAAACCACAATGAGGTACCAGTTCACAGTGACTAAAATGGCTATAATCAAAAGACCGACAACAAGAAAGGATGTGGAGAAATTGCAACCCTCATACATTGCTGGTGGAAATGTAAAATTGTGCAGTCTTGGTGGAAAACAGTTTGGGAGTCTCTCAAAAAGGTAAACAGGGGGTTACCATATGACTCAGCAATTGACTCTTAGCTATAGATCCAAGAGAACTGAAACTATGTTTACTCAGAAATATGTACACATATGTTCATAAGAGCATCATGTATGACAATAAAAAAGGAAACAACTCAAATATCTATTACCTAATGAGTGGATAGACAGAATGTGGTATATCCATACAGTGGAATATTATTTGGAAATAAAAATACTAAATACTACTGATACTTACTAGAACATGGATGAACCTTGAAAACCTTATGCTTAGTGAGAGAAGCCAGTCACAAAAGATCACATTAAATGATTCCATGTAAGTAAAAGGTTCAGAAAAGTAAATCATAGAAAGTAGCTACTAGTTGCCAGGGGTTTGAGGAAAGGGAATTGCGAGTCACTGCTAGCAGGTAAAAAGTTTTGTTTTGGGGTGGAAAAGAGGTTATGATTAGAGAGTGGTGAAGGTTACAAGTACAGTAAAAATCCCAGTATTGTACACTTTAAAAGGGTACATTTTATGATATATGTAGATATATGTTTATATGTCTTCATTTTAAAAAGAAAAGAAAGTGGAGGTCCTTGGAAGTAAAGTTATTCTTAAAAGAAAATCTACAATGACATGTAGCAATTACTAAGACTCAGCATAGTCACAGTAGGAAGAACAGCAGGGTCTGATGGCAAAGGGACCAACAGAACAGAAAATAGAAGTCAGGGATAGATCCATGTATATAAGAGAACTTAATGTATGTAGCAAAATGTCACCAAGAAACAATGGGGAAAGAATAGGTATTTCATGGCTAGTATTAGCAAAACTGGACTGCTACAAGAAGGAAAATGAAGCTGAATTGCCATCTAGCACCAGATAGATAAACTTCAAGTAAAGACCTTAAGTTATTAGAAAATATAGAGGAATATTTTTGTGACTTGCAATAGGGAGAATTCTTAAACAAAACCTCAAAAATGCAAACAAGGAAGCTAAACTTGATGAGTTTAATTACATCAAATGATAGCTAGTTGGGTAGGGGGTTAGAGGAATTGAGCAAAAAGGAAAAAAGGACACGTGGACAACAGTGTGGTGATTGCTGGAGGGAGGA
Organism: Artibeus jamaicensis; assembly: GCF_021234435.1. Classification (NCBI taxonomy): domain Eukaryota; kingdom Metazoa; phylum Chordata; class Mammalia; order Chiroptera; family Phyllostomidae; genus Artibeus; species Artibeus jamaicensis. Next base: position 328,154 of record NW_026521995.1, on the reverse strand, counting down.
GGTATAAGAGAACAAAAAGATAATGTAAAAAATACAATAAAGGATGCAAAAACTATGGTACCTTTACACAATGGAATTCTATGCAGCAGAAAGAAAGGAGGAGCTCCTATCCTTTGCAACAGCATGGATGGAACTGGAAAGCATTATGCTGAGTGAAATAAGCCAGGCGGTGAATGACAAATACCATATGATCTCACCTTTAATAGGAACCTAAATAACAAAACAAACAAGCAGGCAAAATATAACCAAAGACACTGAAATAGAGAACAGGCAGACAGGGACCAGAGGGGAGAGGGGAGGGAATTTCAGGGGAAAAGGGGAAGAAGGGTTTACAGGAACAAGTATAAAGGACACATGGACAACAACTAAGGGGGGTGGAAATGGAAGGGAGGTGGGGAGCACTGGGGGGGGGTGATCTGGGATGGGAGTAAAAGACAGAAAACTGTACTTGAACAACAATTAAAATAAATAAGTTAAAAAATACAATAAAGATTAAATTAAAAACAAAAAATTAAGGATGTTTGTTCAGCAAAGAACATCATAGACAAAATTAATAAATTGACAGAATGCAAAAGTTATATGTATTGCCAATAAAATCAATAAAGAATTACTATCTGAGCATAAAAGAGACATTTGCATATCAACCAAGAAAAAAAATAATAATTTCGATTGAAAAGTCAACAAAGGATACGAAGAGGCACTTTATAGCAGAGATCACATGACTATAAGGCACAAGAAACAATGATGAAACTCAATAATAATTAGAGAAATACAAATTAAAATGAGAAGATATCACCTAATCAATTGATTGGCAAAACTAGGAAGTTAGTGAGTGACAAACATTGACGGAGAGGTGGGGACATCTGAGCCCTCCTGCACTGCCGCAGGAGATGGTACTGTCATTCTGGAGGATGGATGACCAGGAACTTACGCACACACTGGGACCCCAGACTTCCATTCCAGGTGTACATCAGAAGAAATCCTCACAGGGACCCGTAAGGAGAAGTATTGTTAGTATTGGGTATATTTCACTTGAGAGAGTGGGCATGTAAAATAAGTTCTTTGTAAAATTTACATGCACACACAAGCACATACATGTGAGGCACAAATGCTTGATAGCCTTAAATCTTTTTTTCTAAAAATCAGATGTGGGGGGGGGAATGGGAGGGAGGTGGGGAGACGGGGCGGAGGGGGGGCTGGGATGGGAGAAATTGACAAAAGAAAACTGTACTTGAAAAATAACTAAATAATTTTTTTAAAAATGTGAAAAAAAGAAAATCAGATGTGCCAGAGCCTATTCCTAATTCTAACTATGTAGAATGCCAAGCTCACCTGACCCACACATGACACGTGTCAGGTTGGGCTATGACAATTCCCAAACCTACACTCTCCTAAGACACACAGGTCATGAGAATGATGCTTTTGCATTTTCCCACCTTCTGAATTCTAAGTGCAGGCACGAGCTGCTTCCTCCTATTATCCTGACAGCCCTGAAGCCATACCTGATGCTTCTGGTTTCCTTCCAAGAGGCTAGACCTCCCTCTACATCAGAGTCTAAGCTGGAGCTCAGGTCGTATTGACTGATTTTCCTTTATGGCTGCCCACTTAAATTTCATAACACCAGCCATCTGGATTCCTTCCTCCCTCCTTCCCTTCCACGTTAAGCCCTTTTCTTCCGGCTTAGACCAATCTCCAGCTTTTGACTTTGATCAGACTAGGAGCCTCTGAGTTCTGTTACATCTTGAATTTGACCTAGTGAGATGATGCTTCACTGGCACCTGGGCACATTCTTCAGTGTCCTGCCTTGGGTGGTGCTCCTATTGTTTGGTCCTAAGCCTCCTTATCTCCCTTTTATTCTTACTTGAAGAGTAGACCTCAATGCCCAATGTGGTAAGCTGAATAATGGTCCCTTAGTCAAGTCCTTGTCCTATGCCCTAGGGCCTGTGAATGTTACCTCCTACAGCAAACAGGGATTTTGCAGGTGTGGTTAAAGATCTTTAGATGCAAGATACTATCCTGCATTATATAAAGGCCCCAATGTAATCACAACAGTCCCTGAATGAGGGAGGGAGGGAGGAGGAGTTAGAGTTCGAGGAGAAAGGATGAACTGATGGTGAAAGCAGAGACTGGAGAGATGTTTTGGAGGTCAGGGGGAGGCCACACACCGAGCCAAGGGATACAGTCAGCCACTGGGACCTGAAAAACACAAGAAAACCTCAGAGCCTCCAGAAAGAACCAGTCCTGCCAAAACCTTGACTTTAGCCCTGTGAAACCAATTTTGGAGTTTTGACCTCCAGAACTGTAAGAGAATAAATCTGCATTAATTTAAACCACTAAGTTTGGGGTAATTTGTTGCAGCAGCAATAGGAAACTAATACATCCAATGACCAGTCTCAAGATGTGATAGTGCAAAGCTCCTAGTTATAAAACCCAATTGTCTTTTCCTTTTCTCCTTCCTCTTTAGCCTCCTGTAAGAGGCTGTCAGATATAGTAGTGGGAACAATGTGGGTTTTAAGGGGGAAAACCAGATCTGGTTATAATTAGTGTTTTCATGCAGAAATTCTTTTTTGGCACTTCTCAGAAAATTTCTGGTTTTCTAACTTCTGAGAAAAATCAGTGGAGAAATTGGGGAAGGGGGAAAGGTATAATTTCCTAGTGAGAATTAACATGTAACAATCAAAATAAGAGAGGAGTATTTGCCCGGTGACCTGTCAGTCTTGCTTGCAGCTGCTGCCATGTGTAAGTGTGTACTCCTGACCCCATCTGCTGCAACAGTGAGTCATTCTGGCACATAAGATAAATATTAATACGCTCATACACATTGTATGCCTCTTTAAATCCTCTGAATACTGTTCTAAGCAATGAGTTTCAGAAGCAAATAAATCCTAAGTTGGCAGTTTCCCCATGGTATTTTTTTAGTTCAGTTAACCTAGCTCAGAGATCCAAATATTTCATTATTTAAGTACTAGCCAATACTGTTTGCTGGCATTTCCTAGTGCTTGAATGTTTACTATACTTTAACAAATACTACTAAATCCAATATTTCTTATTTATAAACAAAATATTTAGATATCTATAATAATTATTAAAGTATATAAAGAATATTGGAAGTGTTTTAAGAATAACTTATGCTTTGGGGGAATTCATGAGAAATTCTATAAATAATAATAACTTGTTTATGAATCCCCAAATTAATATCTATCAGGAATTTGGAACCACTACTTCAAATCCCTGCCCTATGATTTTACAAGTTGCAAGATTTGGGGCAAATTACTATTTTGAGGTTAAATGCCCTCATCAATCCAAAAGGGACAATAATACCACATAGGTTTGCTGCAGGGATTAAATAAGATTATATATGGAAAATGTCTGAGACATATTGAGTCTCCAAAAAAAAAAAACAGTTCAAGAAAACATAGTTGTAAATTTTCAGAACTTTGAATTTGGCAATGGACTCTTAGGTATGACACCAAAAGCATGAGCAACTAGATAAAACGGAGAACTTGGAATTCAAAATTTAAAACTTTTGTGCATGAAAGGGCATTATCAAGAAAGTGAAAAGACAGCTGATAGAATGGGAAAAATGTTTGTGAATGATGTGTCTGATATATATTGGATCTTATTTCCTGTGTACATAAAGAACTCTTAAATCTCAGCAACACAACCACAAACAACACAACACTTTTAAAAAAATTAAAAGCAGAGGACTTGAGCAGACATTTCTACAAAGAAGATATACAAATAACCAATAAGCACATGAAAAGATGCTCAGCATCCTTGCTCAGTAGGGAAATGCAAATCAAAAGTACAGGGAAATAAATATTTTACATACAGTAGAATGGCTATAACAATAATAATAATAAAAATAACAGAAAATGACAAGTGTTGGTGAGGATGTAGAGAAATGGAAGCATTCTCCATTACTGACAGAAACATACATTGGGCAGCTGCTATGGGAAGCTGTTTAGTGGTTCATTAAAAAGCCAACATAGAATTACCATTTGACTCAGCAATTCCACTCCTAGCTATATACTCAAAGGAATTGAGACTGGGACTCAGACAAATTCTTGTATAACCATATTCATTGCAGCATTATGCACCATAGCCAAAAGACTGAGGATGACCAAGTGTTCGTCAGTGAAGGCCAGATGGATAAAACACAGTGAGATATACACATGCAACAGAAATATTATTCAGCCATAAAAAGGAATGAAATTCTGACACATGCTACAACTTGGAGAACCTTGAAAACATTACGTGAAGTAAAAGAAGCTGAACACAAAAGAACAAATATTGTATAATTCCACTTACATGAATTACCTAGAATAAACAAATTCATAGAGACAGAAAATAGGAAAGAGCTCACTGGGGCTGGGACCATGGGGAGTTACTCCTTGACAGCTATAGAGTTTCCGCTCGGGTGACAGAGGCATTTTGAACTATATGCAGTAGCCCCAAACTGTGAACATAATTAATGCCACTGGATCATATACTTAAAAATGCTTAACGTGGCAGATTTTATGTTAAATTTATTTTACCAAGAAAAAAAAAAGGATTTGGAGAACAAAAGAAGAAAATCAACCCTGCACAGTTTAATGGGCTAATGAATCTGAAATGCACTTTGGAGCCCTTTTGTCATCCTTGCTCTCTGGCAGAGACACAGGTCCCCACGGGTCTTAGCCTAACTTTTCAAGGAAAAACAGACCTTGAGACGAGGTATTTGCGTTGGGAAAGGATCCCAAGGAATAGGAGCAGGGGAGTGCAGAGAATGAAACAGAAAATTAATGCAGCAATTCCATAGTACATTCCGGCCCCAGTCCTGCTGGACACTCACAGGGGCTATGCAGAATGTGCCTGGGAAGGGTCACACTGGTAATGCACTGTCCCCCCCACTGGGACAGGTTGCCCTGTGGATCCACGTGTTTGTACGTCTGGGCCTTCAGGACCAAGTGTCTACTAGGAGTCTTCCCGCTTGTCCTGATTGCAGCATCAGAGAAGTGTCAGGCCAGGAAGTAAAAAGGTCCCCATGCAGCTGAAGCAAGTGGCATCCAGGGTAACAGAGGGCCATCAAGAGGCCCAGGAGAGGCTTGGTGCACATTGTCATGGGATCATAGTCCTTCCTCCACAGCAAAAACCTTGTCAGGAAAGCTTGCCCACATTCGGCTCAGAAAGCCCACAGAGGGGTTGCCAAACTCATTTCCACCAGGGGCCACGTCAGCCTCACGGTTGCCTTCAAAGGGCCGAATGTAATTTTAGCACTGTATAAATGTAACTATTCCTTAACTAGGAGCAAGGAGCTCTACATTCGGCCCTTTGAAGGCAACCAAGAGGCTGACATGGCTCCATGGCACCCCACCCCCGGCCTCCCCCACCTGGAAAAAATGACACCCCTCCCCTATAGTTTCATACCATTTCTCAAAAGTAGTTTAAAACTATTAACTGACATTTCTGCAGCCTTCACAATTTTACCTCAACTTATCTAGTCCAGAATTATCTTCTATGACTCACCTCTTTATATAGCTATATTCCAGTGCAATTATTTAGCATTCCCAAAACCTGTGACAATTTCCTTTCTTTGAACATCTGCTGGGCCGATTCCCACAATTTACATACACATCCTTTCTACATTTTGAAATACCTTTTCATCTTTAAAGGAATATATCCAATCTTTACCAAAATATACTTTCTGAGCATGCTGCCTGGTAGAGATATGAATCTGGCCGTGGCTGAGAAACCAGGGCGTGGCTAGCCTCCCGGATTTCCTGGAAAGTATGTTTTTATTTGTTGTGTGAAGTCACTGGGCTGAGATATGTCCTGAAGGAGCACAAGGGCAGACATGAGAAAAATGGTTTAAAACTGTACTTTTAATCCAAGAAGTTTAAATGGAGAGCAGGAACAAAAGGACATTAAACAGACTGAAGAAACCAGAGGATGAAATCGTGGAACAAGAGCCAAAAGAATAGGGCTCATGCTGGAGGGGGTGAGGTACGGGTGGGTACAGGTGGGTACAGTTAAAGGGTCTGAGCTGGAACTGAGTTTCGGGCTGGAAATTCCCTCTTCCTCCCCTGAAGACAGACTGCAGGCCACACCCCTCATATGTCACTCAATGAACCTTGCACAACGATGAGAGGTATTCGCACATTTGCTTTATTTCCTCTAAAAGATAACAAATTCCTTGAGAACTAGGATCGTGGTTTTTTACATTCTACACACTGTAAAAGGTACGGTGCTGTCCAAATGGAACTTTAGTGCATATTAGATTAAGTTAACATTACACACCAGCAAAACTCTGACAAAACAAATTGCAGAATTGTATTCATAATGTCTTTCCAGGTTTCAATTAGATAGAAAACACCACAAACAATAACTGCCTAGCAGGCAGGGCAGAATTAATAAGATGTCACTATACATCAAACTCTTGGTTACGTGTATTCACATGTGTTATCTCATTTAATCCCAACGTTCTGTCTCATAGACGGGGAAACATGCTTCAGCCACCATCCAAAGCAATACAAGTAGAACGAGGCTAGCTGCCCCTGGTGTCTGAGCTCCCTAGTACCAAAGCTGTCTGGAAACACACACTGGGGATCTGCCAGGCCAGCAGGGTGCTCCTCCCAGGATTAAAGCTCATAATTCCTCAGGCGTCAGAAACGCCAATGGTCAGATCTAGTAATGTGAAGATGTTCATTGTAGCAGTATTTAGAGCAGCAAAATTTTGAGAAAATCTAATGTCATTATAATAGTGGAAGATTTTGCCAATATTAAAATGATCATTATGGAGACTGGAAATTTGGAAAGATTCATGCTTCATGATAAAATAAAGCATAGAACAAATGTCTCCCAAGTATGCAATAATCATGCAGTTGAGATAAACTTGAGCCACCCCCCCCCCAAAATTCATTGTCTATAATGTCAGTATCAGATGATTGTAGGTGATTTTTATAAAATAAAATTTCCAAGTTAAAGGAAAAAATTTCAGTGTTCTCGAATTTCAGGCACAATTTAATGAAAAAAAAAAAAGAGGCCAAGGGCAATCTTTCTCATTGGAAGTATATATCTTTTTCATGCTGCTTTGCTTTCGTTCATGAGCCATGCAGCACCAGAGACATCTGTGCAGGACTTTTGAGCTTCAAAGCTCTGCTTCTCCAGATGCTGCAACCAGCTCCAGCTCCAGTGCATTTTAAGAGGTAAACGGAGCAGCATCATAAAAGGAGGTTGGAGTTAGAAGGCTTTTCGGTGATCAGCAAACTCAGTTTCCTTATGTTACAGATGAGGAAAGTGAGGGCGAAAGAGCCCCCATGAGACAGAAGCCTGGAATAATAATGACCCCGGGCCAGGGATAATGGCTTCTGATATTCCGAAGGGCAAGGTGGCTGTGAGGGTCTCTGCCTTACCTGTGTCTACTGCTTTTGACTCCAGCCACCTCTCCCAGCTCTTGCAAATCACAAGGCATCACAGCCTCTAGTACACATAACTGCTTGGTTTTTTAATGAAAGGGAAAATGAAGAAAGTATAGGGAAGAGAAAATAAGCCACAGAACCTTAGATACGAGATGTTGTTGGAGATCCTGGAGTGGGAATGAGAGAGCAAATGCCTGAGTTGGCACAGTACGTCACATTGCTGGATGTCATGGACTCAATGTTTGTGTCGCCCCCAAATTCATGTTGAAAACATTCTCCTCAGTGTGATGGTGCTAGGAGACAGGGCCTTCAGGGAGGGAACTGGGTCATGAGGTTGGGGAAAGGGATTAGTGCCTTTGTAAAAAGGGCCCCAGAGAGCTCTTTGGCCCCTTTGCCATGTGAGGACACAAATAGAAGGCTGTGTACTGTGTGCAATCAGGAAGAGGGCCCTTTCCAGGACCCTACTGTGCTGGACCGTCAATCTCAGAACTCCAACCCCCAAAACTGGGAGGGGTGAATGTCTGTTGTGTATAAGCCACCAGACTATAGCGGCTGGAAAGGACTGAGACACTGGGGATGGTGTCAGCCTCCAGGCGGAATCTCTTCTCTGGCTTATCCAAAATGACACAAGAACTGAGACAAGAGAAGGGCGATAACAGAAGTTCTGACAGTGACTTCTCTGCACCAGACCCCAATGTTTCCTGCAAATAATCAACCAGAAGGCTCTGTGACCAGTGGGTTGACCACCACACAGTATTCTCATCTGAACACTCATTTACAGGGGAGACAATAAGCCCAAAAGTATGAAGTGACCCACTGAGCACCATTCCAGGAAATTTACAGCAGACCTGGAGCCAAAAATGATATTCCCAGTCTTACTTGAAGTACAGCTAGAAGAAGGGAGATGCCAGGAGGAAGATGTTGACGTTTTCTTAGCTTTTCCTCTAAATTTAGAAATTCACCCAGACACCTGGGTTAGGGACAGGGGTAAAGAGGAGTTGGGTGGTTTTGAGTTGGCCCTGACAGGACAAACGCCTCAAGTCCCAGGCGCAGCACCAGTGAGGTGGAGTGTGGCCTCCCCGGCTGGTTGACTGTCCTGTTAGCTTTTCCTCACGACAGATTCATTGCAGCAGGAGACCCTGAGCCAGCATATCTGTCACCATAAAACACGAACACGAGGCAGGGCCTACTGCGGAGTTAACCTTATCTGAAAGGCATTATGTGATCAAGGCAGACTTGGCAACCTTCGCGAGCTCTGCTCAGTGGGAAAGGCCGAAGTGCTGATTTTCGCTTCTCCAGCTCATTTTGACTCAGCGAAATGAAGGAATAGCAAACACAATGTCAGTGTGATGACTGAATGGACAGAAACCAGATAGGGGCTTGCTAAGTTAAGTACATTCAAAGCAGAAATATTTATATTTTACATTTTAAATAGTCCCCGAGGGATATGCAATATGTTTTTCATCCTGCTTGTGTTTAAGAACCTATCATACTTGAAAAGCAAAGCAGGCCCCTCAAGTCGTGGATTCAAAGGATAGTTGTTTTCTTATCACGTAGATTAAAAAGCAGACACAGAATACACACAGAAATCAAACGAGGCTTTCTTAGCAAACACGGACGCAGGTTATTCAGAAGAAAGGCAAATGATTGTGCTAATGAGGCACGCACACTCTGCCACTCCCCTGGTGGTTTGAATGCAAGCAGCTAAAAGGTAACATGTGTCCCCACACTTCTCCTATATAATTATGTAACACAAGTGCACATGGTCAGGAACGTGTTTCCCGGGACTCTGGGCAAAGGATATGCAGATTGTCCAAAGGGGGAATTAGAAACATTCTAGGGAAACTTATTGAGAGGGGGAAAAAGCAGGTAGACTTCTGATCTGGTTTGACCTGCAACCTACAGGGCGGATGGAAATGGAGCTCTTTTAAACTGTAAGTCTCTCAAAAGAGAAAGTGACTTTTCAAGGTCCCCATGTGATCAGAAAGAGAAAAGGGGTCTGTGTGGCTGAGTTGTTCTCTGAGACACAAAGGACCACCCAAGCAGATGAAGAGAGAGAGGGAGAACTGGATGTTCAGGAGTTGGAAGAAATTATTGTGTAAAGATATGAGGGAAGGAGGGGCCATGCATGCTAACTCCACAAATTAATCGCTCTGCTCATTTCCATTGTGGATACAGCTTCTACTCTGTGGGAAGTACCAGTGCCACTGGCCACGCGCTTCAGGGTGAGGAATGCAGCAACTGGCCCGACGTGGCTTGGGCTCCAGTCTCACCTCTTTCTGGCCGGGTAACTTCGGCCCCGTCACTTAGTTTCTGTGATCACCTTCCCTACCTGACAAGTGGGGGGAATAATACTATTTATCTTATTTATTTTAATAAACATATATAACACTTAATATACGGCAGAAATTATTTTAACTACTTATAAGTATTTACTCATTGATTCTCATAATGGAATTTAAATAGGTACTAAAGGTTGTTTTGAGAATTAAGTCATACAGATAATTACTTATGAATCGGTGTCCAAAATTCTTGGCAAATGTTGTTAATGGTGAATCATTACTATTATTGCTTTTGAATCAATTTTTGCTTTACTTATTTTCTTGCAACTGGGCTGGTGAAAATATTACTAACAGAAATAGCAAAATAATGACAGCTAACATTTATAGAGTGCTTATTATTCCACACCAGGAACTATGTTAGGTTGCTTACACGTATCATCAACCTGGCAAGGCAGAAAGTGAGGGAGCTTTCTGCGGTCCACTTTATAAAGGCACTATTCCCATTCCTGAGGGCTCCACCTTCATGAACTAATCATTTTCCAAAGGCTCCGCCTCCAAATACCATAACATCGGGAGTTAGTGCACAAACAGCGTTCAGTCCATAGCACAAGCCTAGTCATTTTTAACTACCTTGTGGCACTATTAGAAAAATAACTAAAATATTTTTAATAATTCACAGAAACACCAGACTAATGCTTGTACAATGATGAGTAAATGCGTACTTCAGATATCTTATTTGTGATCCCAACCAAAATCTCTTTAAAACAATGCCATATTTGTAGACACACCACAGTGAATCGAAAATGAATGAATGTGTGGAGTCACCAGACAATCAGCTTGGGCGAAGGAAACAGGGATGGTTTTGACCCTTTGTTGTCATTCAGGCAAATTAGATGTACTTCTTATTTGTAAAGACAAAGCAACTGGGCACATCTTTGAGGTATTGTATTTATTTTCAAGTAGCTTTGGAAAGAATTTGAAGTCATATAGGTAGAATAACTATCAATGTCAACTGTTAAAGCACTTTGACTGTTTGACCCACTCATTTATCCAACATCATCTGTGGACCAGGTGAAGATCAAGGTTCTGCAAATATGAGGATGAACAAAATGCGTCATCCTCAAGAAGATTAGTGTCTGGTGGGAAAGAGGGCTGTCCAAACACCGAAACACACAGAGTCCTGGGCGCCACGACAGAGGTTCAGTGGGAGGATCAAGGACGGTGTCATAACCCTCCTGGGTTTGGGGAGCCCTGGAAGAATGAATGAGGCGATTCCAGAGGAAGGGGCCCCTGAGGCACACCAGGCAGAGGGAAGCACCTCACAGGCACATGGAGGTCAGAAACCGCAAGCATACAAGGAAAATACACAAGCAGTGGTTAGAACATAAAACACAACAAAGAAGGGATGACGATGCAATGGGAGATGTAGAAAGAGGGCATATCACAGAGAGCATTTCATGTTAAAGAAACTTGGACATAGTCCTGGAGGCTTAGGGAGAAACAAAATATTTTGAATAAGGGAGTGACATGATCTAATTTTTTTTCTTACAGTTCATTTTAACAAATTTTTATTTAGGGCTTCCTAGACAGTATGCCAGGCTCTAAGAAAACAAAAACAACATTTTATCTTGAAAGAACAAAAAGTCTAGTTCTAAAAGATAGACAGAGAAAGAGTTAACCTCGAAACTTTGCTGAATGCTCTGATAGTGACCTGGCTTTTTGAGAAAAGAACACCCAGACATAGTTGGCAAACCAAAGACAGTTCCAAAAATAGATGGGAAAGTGCTTCTCTTTCCTAAGTTTTATGAAGTACGAAGTTTGAGTCTTTGCAACACAAATACATGGTCATTCTCCATTCCTCCACGCAAAATGCCTCTGCACAAGCGCCAGCACCCAGGCTGGTAGAGGAGAGGCCTTAGAGACAGACCATCTAGCCCCACTTTGCTTTACTAACTGCCTTCCCTGAGTGGGGGACGGCCTCATCCCAAAGCAGCGTGTTTCACTGTTAAAAGTCAGTGTGTTGGAAGGGTGATTCCTGCCCAGTATTTCAGAACGTCCTCTTCAGGTGATGTCTCTCCAGTTGCTTTCACTCTGGTCTGAGGCAGTGCGTATACTGGGTAAGTCCCAGGACCAGGGAATCACAGTGGCTCTGCCATGTGTCACTGTGTGGTTTCTGCTAAGTTACCTAAACTTTCTAAGCCAAGTCACTCATACCTAAAGTGATTTAACATGAGACTTAAATACAAGAGAAACATTAAAGTTAAAGTAATCAGCAAGTATTTTTCATAATGACTTTCAACAAATAATAGCTCTTACTATTATCATTTTTAAAGTACAATTTCTGGATATGCTGTAGCCCTCACTTAAAAAAAAAGTTAAAACTTTCTTTCATAGATTCTCCAAATGTGAGTCCCAGTATTGAACTCATTACCTGGGTTTATCACAGGTAATACTACCACAGAATACTATCTCTCTTGAGCCAAAAAAAAAGAGGCAATTTCTTTTTATTTTTTAAAAATGTCTTATCTATTTATTTTTAGAGAGAGAGGAAAAGAAGGAGAAAGGGAGGATGAGAAACATTGATGTGAGAGAAACATCGACTGGCTGCCCCTCACACAGCCCAAATGGGGACCCAGCCCGCACCCCAGGCACGTGCTCTGACTGGGAATTGAACCAGTGATCTTTGAGGTCCACAGACTGGCACTCAATCCACTAAGCCATGCCAACCAGCAGTAAACAATTTCTGACATCTACTCCCATCTATTTTTTATTACGGCAGCTGAGCAGGGTGACTTAGTAGCCACCAGAGCATCCATCCTTTCCAGGTTGGCCTGATAGCCATGTTTTTCCCTTTGCATTTTTTAAGAGCAATGCATTTAACACAGTACACGAGACAGTTTCTTTATCCATAATAATCCCATTAGGTGACTTTGTACACCTAACATTTTGCAGTTCCTCGCTGTTTTGATCAAAAGCTTGAGATGAATGAATAGGTTGTAATTCAATACCATTTATGGTGCCATAAAAGGATCCTGAAGTCACTTTCTCCCAGGCAGTTTCTAGCAAAATTCCAACAGCATTTGCCACAGAAATAGAATAAACAATCCTAAAATCTGTATGGAACTGCAGTAGACCCCAAATGTAGCCAAAGTAATCGTGAGAAAGAAGAACAAAGTTGGAGGCATCATGTTCTCTGAATTCATCCTAAATTACAAACATATAGTAACCAAAACAGCATGATATTGGCCTAAAAGTAGACACATAGATCACTGAAACCAAGAGACAGCTCAGAAATAAACCTATGCATATATGTCAAATAATTTGTAACAAAGAAGCCAAGCATATATAATGGAAGAAACACAGTCTTTTTAATAAACAGTGCTGGGAAAACTAGACAGCTACGTGCAAAAGACTAAAACTGGACCACTAGCTTATTCCATACATACACAAAAAGTCAGCTAAAAATGGGTTATAGACTTGAACATGGGACCTGAAACCATAAAACCCCTAGATTAAAACAAGTAAGCTGCTTGACATCTATCTTGATGATTAGTTTTTAGATTTGACATCAAAGGCAAAGGTAATAAAAGCAAAAACAAACAAGTAGGACTACATCAATCTGAAAAGCTTTTTGCACAGTAAAGGAAATCATCAACAGGATGAAAAGGCAATTTACTGAATGGGGGAAATATTTGCAAATCAGAATAAGGGGTTAATATCCAAAGTATATGAAGAACACGTGCAATTCAATAGCACAAAATAAAAATAAAAACAAAAATAAAAATATTACCCAAACAATCCAATTAAATAATGAGCAGAGAAACTATATACACATTTTTCCCAAAGAAGACATCTAAATGGCCCACAGGTCAATGAAAAGGTGCTTAACACCACTAGTCAGCAGGGAAATGCAAATCAGAATCGAGATGAGTTATCATCTCACACCTGTTAGAATGGCCATTCTCAAAGGACAAGAAATAACAGCGTTGCAGTGGATGTGGAGAAAAGGGAACCCTGGGGCACTGTTGGTGGGAAGGTAATTGGTGCAGCCATCATAAAAAATGGCATAAAATATTCTAAAAAATTTAAAGATAGAGCTGTCATGTGATCCAGCAGCTCTGCTCCTGGGTATCCATTCAAAGCAGATGAAACCCTAACCTGAAAAGGTCATTGCAGCATTATTCCCAATGGCCAGGACATGGAAATGACCTGAGTGTCAGGTCATTTGATGGAAAAAGAAAAGGTGATATGTGACTGACCTTGAACAGCATGGGTTTGAACTACGTGGGTCCCCTTAAATGTGGATGGATTTTTTTTCAATAAATATACAGTTGGCCCTCTGTTTCCCTGGGTTTTTCATCTATAGATTCAACCAACCATAGATTGAAAAATGTATTTTTGATCCGAAGTTGGGATCCATCAACAGGGAGGGCCAAAGTAAAAATAAAAACAATTATTCTACACCATTTAATGCAACATACTTGTGCATCCATGGAACTTGGTATCTGTAGAGTCCTGGGATCAATCCCTGTGGATACTGAGGGACAGCTGTACTTGGGTTTTGGAGGAGTCAGAAGTTACATGCAAATTCTCCACTGCACTGGGGCTGGTGCCTCTGGACCCTACGTAAAATATATGTGTAATGTAATATTATTCATCCATAACAAGAAGATAATCTTGCCATTTGCAACCACACCGATGTATCCCGAGGCCAGTATGCTAAGCAAGTCAGAGAGAAAAAGACACATCCTATGATTTCACTTATATGTGGCCCCCAAACAACAACAAAGCTGAACTCATAGATACACAGAAGACAGTGGTGGATGCCAGAGGCAGGAACAGGTGGCGGTGGGAAGAAATGGGTGCAGGTGGTCGAAAGGGGCAAAATTCTATAGTCATGAAGTAAATGAGTCATGAGATACAACAATGTACAGCCTGGGGAGGACAGTCACCGATACGCTGTCATATGTGTGCAAGTTGCTAGGAGCATATCTTCAAAGTTCTTATTCCAAGAAAAAAGTTATAACTACGTGAGGTGATGGATGTTAACTGGACTTACTGTGGTCGTTTCACAATATATACAAATATCAGGTCACTATGTTGTAAACCTAAATTAATACAATGTTATACGTCAGTTATATCTCAGTTTTTAAAACTTGCTGAATAGACGCTAGATCCTCACTGGAGAAACTAATATAAACCAGAAAAGTAAAAGCAGCCTTGAATGACTGAGACCTTAGAGGTGAGAAGCTTTGACTGGGCAGGACCAGGGAGGATGGCAGATGGTTATGATTGCTGGACCGGAAGTCAGAGATCTGAATTAAGTCCAATGTCGACTCCTTTATGTAGGTAAGAGCTTTGGCAACCATTTCGACTCCCCAAACCGTAGAGGCTGTGTGGTACAAGGATTAGGATGCAGTTTCTGCAGCCAGGTTTGGGCAAGTTAACTGACCTGCCTGGGCCTCAGTATCTTCATCTGTAAAAGGGGATGAAGATCTACATTCTTAGGGTTCTTAACAGGATTAAATGACTCTCATAAAGCACTTTTAATATATCTGGCACATAGTGCTATAAAAATATTTGCTATTATGTCACCACTATAAAATTAAAGAGTTGAATTAAACCTCTGATGTCAGTCCAGTACAGCACTATGTAAGGTTGTGATAGTTAAGGGCAATGCTGAGATCCATGAGACACACCTAACCCATAAGTGGGATATCCTAGATACTGTCCACAAGTATGAGGGAAGCTAAGGGGACAGATGGGAACCAATGGCAGTCCAGGTGGATTCCAGTAGACAAAGCACCCATCTCTGGAGGGGAAAAAAAAAGGGAGAGCCTTTTTGGAGGGAGTTAATATACAATGAAAGAAAGCTTCCAAGAAACAAGAGACTGCAAAGCTAAGTTAGAAGTATATATGTAGTGGGGGCCCAGGGGGCGGCGCGGGGGCAACGGGGAGTCCACTTGGCAGAGACACTCTCTTTGAGGCGGGAACACTGTGGAAAGGAGGGCAGGGGAGGGGGGAGAGTGGCACGGTGTGCAAACCATTCCAGAGGTTTTTCAAAGGAACAATGGCGTGTGGGGTAAGGTCATTTTTGATTTAGGAAAGTGATTTTAGTTTCTCAAACTTCCTAGAATTTCAATTGGGTTTTGAGAGGTGCCTATGGAAGTGAAAGCATTATAATGTGAGGCCCATCCCTACACACTAGGGGCTGGGGGTTGCTAGTGCAAGCAAGTACAGCCCAGCTGAGGTGGAGCACTGGTCTGCACACGCACTTGTGTTCCGGATAGACCAGGGCAGGCTGCGTGCGCCGCCAGCAGGAGGGCGTCTGTTTAGCCTGATGGGCTGCTTGCTTTTCAGAGTCGGTTCATTTCATCTGTGGGTGCATTGGCAACAACAGAAACAAACTACTTTTTGCTTGAGTTGAAATAAAGTTGTAACAATAACCATGACCTCAGAAAAGTTCCTCTCCATCAGGTTCCATTACTCAACCTCCACATCCTCAGAAGTGGATTGGAGTGGAACACATGCCAATCTTTGGTCTTTGTTTATTACGAGAAACAAAGTATAAGAGGGAAGAGCTCACACTGAGTGGAAGCGTTGTGGCCATGGATGAAGCCTTCCCCAGGAGTTGGGCAGGGCAGGGTCGACCAGAGCCACCCCCTCTGGTCTCTCTGGCTCTGGACATGAGTGAAAAAACTTTAAGGACAGTAGGGGCTGGGTTGGAGTCTTCAGGAGAGGATTAGAGTTACAGAAAGAGGCTTGATATCCATTCTCCACCAAGAAGACATTTCAAATACTCAAGGTAGAATCTTGAGAGGGGAACTATGAAACTGAGATTTTAAGAAAAAAGGAGGGCACCACTGATGATTTAATATTCATTGAGCCATCAAGATTTTCCGGGCATTGTACTGAGTGCTTTGTGAGCACTTTTCCCATTTTGTCCTCACCACAATCCTATGAGGCAGAGTCTATTTTTAACCTCATTTCACAGAAAAGAAATTATTGTTCAAACAAGTTACAGGGCTGTGAGGCGGCATCCCTGAGATTTGAACCAACATTTAGTTCAGAGCCTAAATTCTTAATGATCTCACAAAAGCCTCAAGTCCACCCTAGTGATTAGCAGCCTGTGATCCAACTTTTCACTGCAGCTTTGAACAAGAAGGCTGGAAATGAGCAGTGATCTGAGAGGTGTGTCTTGCAGAGACAGGCACACTCTCGCCTGGAAATTCTGGGTCCTGGGCGGGGTGGCGGAGGGGTACCGTGGGCCGTACTTCATGGGCACATTTCCGTACCATCGTGGCCCTGGTCAGTGCACAGCAGTGGAACCACCTTCCCAGGCCCTGTGTTCACCCTCCCAGTGCCGTGGTGCAATTGTCCTGTTCCCAAAAAATGGCCCTGTCGGAGGTGACGGATGTTCAAACAAGATTTCTGTGCGATTTGCTCTTTGATTTTTCTCCAGGACCATCTCTAGTTCAGTGACTAAATAAAAATCAATCACCAGGTAGAAATACACAAGAATCCTAAATTTGGTCCTACGAGACAGAAATACTCCCTCATTATTGAGAAATCTGGTTTCTAGGCAAACACCATTTACCCCAAAGCTCAGCGAGTGACACAGAATTTAGATGATTTAATGGGATGATGATGTTCAGCCATCCCAAATTTAGACTCTGTCCGTATTTAGAAGGCAAATAGTTGTGAAAATATTTCTATTATTTCCATTCAATTTTGAGGAAAAGCGTATTTCTAGCAATACTAAGGGGGTTGGTGGCTGGAAATCCAGCTGCAGCTGTTGGGTGGCTGGCCTGGAGACGCAAACAAATCCACGCGAGGTGGATCGATTAGTGAAGAGCCTGTTTTAAGGTAGCACGAGGGAGCAGTGGTCGGCAGAGAAAGGCGCCCTTGGGAGCCTCTCTATCACACTGTTCTTAGGACGACCCCTGCAGAGGACCTGTCATGGCCAGGGCTCTGCTTACCGTCAGAGCGCACTAGACACTGGCTTGCAGAGTGCTCGCTCGCTGACGATGTCGCTCCACCTCCTCCCGGCGGCCACTGATCCCTGCCCACAACCTCAGCTGAGGAGGCAAACTAACTAAACCCGCCTAACTTGAAGGTTATGAAGTCGAGTAGCTCACGTCACAGATTTTAATTTAGCTAGCTCCAAACTACTCTAAACTGGAACTTGGAACGTAGTTATCATTAGAGCTTTTCTAATTAAATTGGCTTAAATGAAGGCTTAATGTTAAAGTCAGAACTTGTTCGTAGAAACACAAACGCAGAGGGCGCCAGGTGCTGCTTTATGCAACCTGCACCTCGTGCAGACGGACACAACGGCGTCTTTGTTTGACTACGAGTTATTATTCTCTGACAAAAGAGGGCGAAGCTCCCTGTGTCAGGTCTGCTTACCTTTCGAGGCAAATGTGTGTATGCTAGTCCTCATCCAGTAACTCCTGTGATACATCTGGTGCTCAAAGGCAAGGGGACCAAGGGAAGGAATTTCAAACTAGGAACTCAGGTCTAGTGAGAGGTTTAATCACAATCACAGAGCCCCAGGCGGCTGCGTGGTGTGCGTGCTCCTCCGTGCAGCCAGGCGCACCTGACTTCCACCACACCTGTGGGACCAGCCGCGGCTGCGTCAGTACCACCTGGAAGTTATTCAAAAGCAAGGTCTCAGCCCTTCCCCCCAGACCTGCAGAATCACAGTCTCCCAGGAGGAAGAAGCCCAGCAGTCTGTATTTTAGTAAATCCACCAGTTAATCCTAGTGTATGACAATGTTTGAGAACTACTTCACTTTCATGATGGCCCCTAAAAGCAAGCTCTAAAAGCAACGGAAGAAGAAGCCCACCTCATTTGGAAACGAAATAAAGGTTGTTGACAAAGCCCAAAGCCCGGGTGGGGTGGGATGGGGCACAGCTGTCTGCCTTCTGGGCCGAGGAAGAGGTAGCGGAGGTGCATTGGCTTGAGTGCCGTGAGCCATATGGGCAGGAAAAGGGGCTTTTTCTCTTGTCAAGATGTATCATGAAAAAATAAGAAAAATACCAGGCATCTATTTTCCAAGAAAAATGACTAAAACCAAGTCTATTCTCTATGTCAATAATTCTGGCTAGGTTATCAGTTATGTTGCTCGTACTTTCATGAACTTGTCCACTGAAATAATGTTTAGGGGTTTATTTCCTCAGAAAGAGTATAAAATATATCTCACTTGTCAGTAATATTATTCCCATAAACACACTCTGTTAAATCTGTGTGAGCTGGCCCATTAATCTACCACTTGACTTAAGCTTTGTTATTTTAGCAGTTTTTTGCTCTATCTTTTGTTTCTAGTTCTCCTTGCCTAGAACAGATTTCTTGTGGTGATTACATAGAAGAATGTTGACATATTACCCTTCGGGCCTCCCAGGTCTTATTTGTGAGCATTTATTATGCTTATTTATGAGCATTTACAAGCCAGTGGGAAATGCTTCAAGATGAACCACACCATATCGGCTTTGTGAAGGTTAATTCAGAATCTGACACCCATGAATGGAAGGTAAAACAAACATCACATTAAGACTAAATTTTATTATGTTTATTTGGAATTTAGTTTGCTTATGGTTTATAATCTCACATAAAAAATTGTTATTGACATCAAGGAAGTTGCAGCAAATTGTATCCCAACAGGCCACTTCAAATATTATAGACAAACATTCTTTATTAAGGAAATGCCATTTTTTTGAAAATTTGCCAAAATTAATTTGGAATTTACTAATAACTAAAAAAAGGTATGATTTCCATGACAGTGTTGGAGACTAATAACAAAATTCCATTTCAGGACAACCTGACATATATACACCACAAACACAAAATTGCATTATAAAATTAATATGTTAATGAACTATGACACACACTTTACCTAGATGAAAAAAATACTTAATTTACAAGTCACTATAGAGTACAACAAAAGAAATAAAAATGAGACCATTTAAATTCATTTTTGAAGGATTTTGAGACTCTTAACTTATATTGTAATATTTTGTTCATATATAGCCAAGAGTAACAGAGAAAGCCAGCCTAGGGTCAATCCAAAATTCTGCAGGAGAAACATCAACCAGGGTCGCCGTGTTTGAACATGAGTCATTTCAGGAAGCTAAAAAAAGAATAAAACACCAGAATAAGATCCAGATATATTCACTGCTGGGAAAAGTTTGGTGGGAAAACATGAGAGACTGTTATTCAGAACTCAATAACCTTTAAAATTCCCAAAACAATTACAAAATGCTTAATACCTACTCTTACCAAAATTTTAAAAAGTAAGATAAATCAAGCCATTTGATTGTGGCTGGAAGGCTCTGTTCTTGTCAGAATTCCTAAAATGATGTATTTAACAACTGAAAGCAAATGCAATTCTTCCTACTTTTATTTTCAGAAAATGCTTGAATGTGAAATATGTAATAGATGGAAGGCATTTTTGACTGTTATGTTGTGTTTATGAATCCACTCTTTTCACTGGTCTTCTCAAAGCATGTATTTGTTTTTGTTTTTTTTTCCAAAGGGATAGCTTAAGGTCTTCCTGACCTTTAGAACAATCAAGTTATTGTCTGCTAAAGCTCTATTTTATTCTCAGAAAGACAAGTGACCACCGTTTTACATCTGTGAAGTGCCATAGTGCCATTTAAAGGGAAATGTTCACTCTAGCACCTTTGCAAAGTGCCTCAACATATTTTTGTCTCACATTCTTTTGACTGCTGACCCCTGAGAAGGTCCGGGGGCGTATCTCTCTCTCACATCATATTCGTTTCTAAAGGAGTATAGGCTCAGGTCAACAGGCTTAACCTTGGCCTCACTGACATTTTGAGCTGAATAATTTGCTGTGGAGACGCTCTTGTGGTTGTGTAATGTTTTAGCAGCCTCCCTGTTCTACTCACTAGATGTCAGTTGTCCCTCTGCCCCCAGCTGTGACAAACAAAAATGTCTCCGGATGTTGTCAAATGTCCTTTGGGAAGTAAAAATCACATCTGGTTGAGAATTACTAGATTATTTTATCTAGCAAGGAAAAAGTTAAGCATATACAATATGCAACGGTTTTAGATTTATGGCACTATAAAACAGGTTGATGTAATTTTTAATGCCTGTACAAGCACATCCTGAATGTTCTGTTTGAATGTGCCTGAGACAGATATTTCTCTATTTTAACTAGGTCAGATGATGGAAGGAGGATTATGATTATTGCAACCTGCTGTCTCATACCCTAGCGTGGAGCAGTGAACTAAAAGACAAAATAGGACCCAGCACTGCTCTCTTGGATGGGTAGCCTTCCATATGTGCCCTTCAGGTGTTTTTCAGGCCGTCTTTGATCATGAAGGCAATCAACCATGCTACTTAGAGAAATCCTGTACAATTCATGATCTATTACAAATTTAGAATGACATTTTGAAAATCTAGAGAATGTAATACTTATTCTCAAAGAGCTTGCCATTGGTAGTATTTCTGAGGGATTAACAAAATAAATCATTGGAGTTGCCCAATACCTCTGATTCTTAACAGTTTGGAAGTGGTTTTCAATAGTCAACTCCCAGGCCAGACAGTATAGATTTCCTTCTGTCCTGGGAATTTGTGTCTCAGATTATATCTGTGAGACACAAAAGTTATGCCATCTCAGGTCAAGTAAAGGCTTGAACTTTAACCTTATTTCCAAATACTAGAATGAGACATGTTATAGTTCCTTCTTCTTGTTTTTCACACAAAATAATTAATACTCATTTACAGAATGTGGCTGAATTAACAACCTGTTTTACCTCCACTGTCTCTAGCGCCACCTGGCTGTTGTTCATCTTTGACAGAAATAAGAAGTTTCTGGAAAATCTTTCTTGGCAAATAGTCAAAAATACGGATAGTTTACTGGACCAATGATTATTTTGAGTGAGTTGTCATGGAGAAAAAGACTTCAGGCAAGATGTAAGTATGGTGATGAAAACTTTCTGGCTCAATAGCTAGGACTTGAGATGCATTTTCAAACCATTAACGTCTAAATGAATGTACATTTATTAAGCTCACTTTCTAATTCCCCTCTCTGCCTCATACTTCCACTGAGGATATTTGGTTGGAATAAGCAGGACTTGATTAGGGTAGATTTAATAGACTAAATTTTTAGATACAAAAAAAAACACAGAGTTAGAATTAGTGTATAGATAATTCCTGCAAATCTTAATTTCTATCCTGAATGAATCCAAAAATGCCACAATATGTTTTAAAATTGTTTAACTTAATATTTATCTTACTAGCCTAAGCTTACAGACCTGCTGTTTGCTTGTAGTGACATGATAGAATTGAATAGGAACATATGAAACTCCTATTCTCTGCCAAAGGCCCCACTCCCAGGGACAAAACCAATAACCCTTTATTCTGAGTATGTACATGGCATCACCCACAAGAAAACATTGTGAGTATTTCAGAGCTCCAGGAACCACAATTCATATGAAATGCCATGTGTTCTGTAGGGTTGTGCAGCCTGTTCCCTGCTTCTTTTTAACCAAATATAATCGGGTCTATGATAACTTGACGTCCGTCCAGGGGTGCCTTCCAGCACCTCACATTTCTCTGAAGGTCCTTCAGGGCTCCCTGGCAGAAGGTCTCATGTGACGCTTACTTCCATCATGCATTTTTTTCATGCCCTTTCCTATATTTTCCCTCCCCATTTTCTCCTCACAATCCTGAAAGAAATAAAATTGCTAACTCATTGTAGTTGTTAGGAAGCATGGGCTCAGAGGGGAGAATGACTAGTCCAAAGTCACACAGATGTGCTGTCAGAACTGGGAAGGAAGCAAGGTGACCTTGTCACCACAGAGAACACACAGAGACTTACAAAGACCCACTCTCTGTCTGAATTCATTTCTGTCCATTTTGACCAACACACTTCTACCAAACTAGAAAAAATGGAAACATGAACAATGTCCAATTAAGCATAAAATAGTCACTGCATGTGATGAAAGTACGTAATATGATATCCAGACATCATGTTGCCTTTGTCATGGGAGATCGCATCACTGGTTCTGTTTTCAACGCAGACAATACGCACTTGAGAAAAGCTGTAACAACAGACTAACACTGTAAGTCTACAGACACAGACAAACAGTGAAAATTATCATTAAGAAAACAGGTTAAGGAGATTCTTATCCTGATATTTAAGCTCTAACCTTAACTTGGGTGGCCTATCTGAACTCTTCATGATCCCACGTAAATGGGTTTCATAAGAAAATACAACTTAGCTTGATTTTAAGACAATAGTTGGCTCTTTTTTAGGTGATTATGGATGAACATATGAACCGTAATATTTCGTGGGTTCATACCAAAGCCAGAGTCCTACAGAAAGTCTTTCCAAAAGGCACAAATATAAAATGCCAAAGCTCAAACCACATCTGAGTGCAGCATTTCACTTGTTCTGAATCTACCCATATGTACTTTTTTACATTTCAGCCAGCAAATTTTGAAGGAAAATATAAGTCTAGATAAATTAAGTGTATATATTCATATTTTGTTTCTTTTTTCTCTTTTTAAAATTACCTATAGGAGTTTAAGGAACATCATCTTCCTCTGCCTTTCAAGAAAGAAGAGCTCCCTTTTACTCCAGGGCAATTGTTTCTGTATTAAACAATTTTGCAGGTCTTGATTTACACCCTAAGACAAGAGAGGATGAAATGATGGATAGAGTATGTTGACATTGATGTAAAAGGTCAGGAAAAAAAGAGAAGAAATGTTAGCGAAATGGCCTTGCCCAAAGATAGAACTAAGAGAAATGTTCTCGAGATTTCTGCCAGAAAGTTGGAAACCTTGAAGTAAAAAGTAACTTCCTTTTTTACCTCCATGCTTAGCAAGTTCCCCTACTCAAATCAGCAGATGCCAAGGCATGATAGTCAAGGACTTGTAACATTCTGGGGAAAAAAATCTTTGTCTAAAATGTAACCCCTTAACATGCCATTAAGTTCTTTCCTCCAATTTTCAATCAGGTACAAGAAAGAAATTTCCCGAGAGGCGCTAAGTCCGCATATTGATCGTGACTTGGCGACAGATAATAGTCCCTGCAAGTTCTGTTACCTAACTGAGAAGTAATTATAATGGTCAACTGCTAATCAGGGTTTCTGAACATTTTTGAAAGTGATATTAAGTAAATGTTTTAAACTTATATCAGTCCCCATAACTGAAGCTTTAAAATGAATGCTCCCAGAGAATGTAAGAACACACCAGGAAAGAGAGCGGATGAATACTAACATCATTTAATACATAATAATTATATACTAGGGAGGACTCATCGCAGAAAAGAAAGGTCTATAAAACATCTGGAACTAAGTTTTGTCTCTCCTTCTTGTACTTCTAAACTTCAGACTCTCCCACCTTCTTTGTTAATTTCCACCTGTAATCTGGAACTGGTTTCTTACCAGTGACATTAAGGACCCGTTACTGGATATTTCAGCATTTACGTTAAGTATGGTTCATAAATGTAAATGCTGAAGTAGAAAGTTCAGCATTCAATTCTTCTAAAATACACAAAATTTCAAAGGTCTGTCATGATTAAAAAGTTATGATTCAAATGTATAAATTCAATATTTATTGAAAACATTGGATCATGTCTCTGGTAAATGTAAAATTATAATGTGAATATTTTTCTCTCAGGAAAGTGTAGATTTTGGCATCCTCAACTTTCAAGAGAAATGGTTTTCTTTTCCATTCACAAGTTTCTTTTCCCTTCACAAAGCTCACTTGACAACTGATTTACGCCACATTCTTCCCTTCAGAGGGACCCTGGGGTCTATTGTGCACAGGGGTCAGGTGTACATTTGCTTCTGATAAGAAGAACCATGCTTG
This sequence comes from Artibeus jamaicensis, assembly GCF_021234435.1. Taxonomy (NCBI): domain Eukaryota; kingdom Metazoa; phylum Chordata; class Mammalia; order Chiroptera; family Phyllostomidae; genus Artibeus; species Artibeus jamaicensis. The sequence continues at coordinate 303,630 of NW_026521995.1, read as the reverse complement.
TCCCTAAAAAAATATGATGAGAAAAAAACCTCAAACTTATTTTGTTGGACACCCTAATTATGCTGTTAGGGACACCCCTTCCTTGAGCTTCTCTAACTCTGTCTTATTTGTAAAGGCCTTAATTTTAACCTTGCAAAAGACATACGGCTGAGAAAAAATGGAAATCTGCTCACCAAAGTCACCATTTGGCTTGCAAATCTTCAATTATCTGTTTGCATTTGAAAACTGTACACTTAGAAGTTAATGTTAAAGACTTCTAGTTTCAGGTGTGGCATATAAGAAGATTAGAATTCTGCCACTACATCCTAAAACAAGTAAAAAGCTGGTCAAACTGGAAGAGGAACAAGTCTTCTTAGATACGTCAGAGAAGTGGGGTTGCAGGGCATACTGCCAGCCCAGAACAGTGGAGAGAAAGAAGGTGAAGAGAGAGAATAGCACTAACTACAGCAGAATTTCTCCCAAATTAATGTCAGACTGTAATCTGACATTAAACTAAGAGAAATGTTCTCGAGATTTCTGCCAGAAAGTTGGAAACCTTGAAGTAAAAAGTAACTTCCTTTTTTACCTCCATGCTTAGCAAGTTCCCCTACTCAAATCAGCAGATGCCAAGGCATGATAGTCAAGGACTTGTAACATTCTGGGGAAAAAAAAATCTTTGTCTAAAATGTAACCCCTTAACATGCCATTAAGTTCTTTCCTCCAATTTTCAATCAGGTACAAGAAAGAAATTTCCCGAGAGGCGCTAAGTCCGCATATTGATTGTGACTTGGCTACAGATACAAAACCGCAGATTCAGGAAGCTCAGAGGACATCAAGCAGGATAAATATGAAAACATCGCATATAGGCATATCATTTTCAACTTCAGAAAATTAAAGATTTTTTTTTAAATCTTGAAATAAACCAGAGGGAAAATTATCTGACAGGAGCAAGGACAATAATTATATCTAAATTCTCCTTAGAAACCACACAAGCAGAAAGACTGAAGTGAAATAGTTAAGAACCACCAACCTAGAATTCTGTACCTCCAAAATTATCCTTCAAAAGTGAAGAGGAACTAAAGACTTTCTCAGACAAACAAAAATTGAGGGAAATTGTTGCCAGTAGACCATCCTTGAAAAAAATGGTAAAAGAAGTTTTATGGAGAGATGAAAATAATATACGTCAGAAACTGGGATCTACATAAAGAAGGAAGAGAATCAGAAAATGAATAAATAAAGGTAAAATAAAAACTTTTACTTTCTTCCTCTTAATTGAATTAGCAAAATCTTCAAAATAATAGCAACAATGCCTTCAATGTACGCTCGTATGTGTGCACACCTAAGTTGAGTGAAATCAGTGGCCGCAATGAAACAAGGAATAGAAATGATGAATCTGGAATGTTTTCTTATTCCAAGGTACCCGCATTACCCATGAAATAGTAGAGTGTTACATGAAAGTGATGTGGGACTAGTTGTTATGTATACCGAAAACTCTAGGGCAACTACTTAAAAAACAAAAAAAGAAAATATAATGTATAAACTAAGAAAGGACTTAAAATGGAAAAAATATAAAATGCTCAGTTAAAACCACAAGACAGGAAAAGTGAAGAAGATGAAATTAGCAATAAAGAATACAGGCAAAATTAGAAAACAGTGACAAAGATGGTATTTATACAACTATATCAGTAATCACTCTAAATGTCAATGATCTAAATACACTAATTAAAAGACAGACATTTTTCAGAATGGACAAAAAATAACATCTACCTATATGCTGTCTACAAGAAACCTATTTTAAATATAAAGACACATATAGATTAAAAGTAAACGGATGAAGGAAAATCTATCACACTGACACCAATCCAAAGTAACTGAGGGTAGATATTAATTTCCAACAGAGCAGTCTTCAGAGCAAGGAAAGTTATCAGAGATAAAGATGAACATTAGATAAAAATAAAAGACTCAATTCTCCAATAATCTTTAATATGTATTTCCTAACAACAGAGTGTCAAAATATAGGAGGCAAAACTAACAGAACTGCAAAGAGAATTAGATGGATCTACTATCATAGTTGGAGACTTTGACCCATCTCTATTAAAAATGGACGGACCCAGAAGATAAAAAATCAGTACATCACAGTTGAACTACAGAACATCATCAATCAACTGCATATAATTGACACATACAAACTACTTCAGGCAATAACAGCATAATTAACATTCTTCTCAAGCTCATACAAAACAGTCACAGTGATGTGACTGTAGATAGACCACAGTGTGGCCATAAGGCACACTTTAATAAATTCAAAAGAACAGAAATTGTACAATGTCCTCTCTCAGATTACAATGGAATAAAACTAAAATTCAATGACAGAAAGACAGTTGGAAAGTCCTAAATACATAGAGATTAAACAGCATCATTGTAAATAATACAAGGATCAAAAAATAAAATTTAAAATATTTTGAACTAGCCCTGGCTGATGTAGTTCAGTGAATTGAATATTGACCTGTAAACCAAAGGGTCAGTGGTGGGATTCCCAGTCAGGGCATATGCCTGGGTTGCCAGGTCCCCAGTAGGGGGCATGCAAGAGGCAACCATACATTGATGTTTTCCTCTCTTTATCCCTCCCTTCCCCTCTCTCTAAAAATAAATAAATAAATGAAAGTTTTGCTGGATAGAGCAATCTTGGATCTAGGTCTTTGGATTTCATGACTCGGAATACTTCTTTCCAGCCCCTTCTTGCCTGTAACGTCTCTTTTGAGAAATCAGCTGACAGTCTGATGGGAACTCCTTTGTAGGTGACTGTCCCCTTATCTCTTGCTGTTTCTAGAATTCTTTCCTGCATTTTAATCTTGGGTAATGTAAGTATGATGTGCCTTGGTGTGTGCTTCCTTGGGTCCAATTTCTTTGGGACTCTGAGCTTCCTGGACTTCCTAGAAGTCTATTTCCTTTGCCAGATTGGGGAAATTCTTCTTTATTATTTGTTCAAATAACTTTTCCACTTGTTGCTCTTCCTCTTCCCCTTCTGGTACCCCTATAATTCGGATATTTAGAATGGAAGGGCAGATAAAGGGCTTCTCAGATAAGATTAAGTTCAAGGAGTTCATCATCACCAAGCCCTTATTATATGAAATGTTTAAGGGACTTATCTAAGAAAAAGAAGATAAAAAATATGAACAGTGAAAGGACAGCAAAGTCACAGTTATTAAGAGCCACACCTAAAACAAAAGCAAACTAGCAGACAGCTAGATCAGGAGCAGAACCATAGAAATGGAGATCTCATGGAGGGATAGCAACAGGGGAGGAGAAGTGGGGAGAGGGAACAGAGAATAAGTAGCATAGATGGTAGGTAGAAAATAGACAGGGGGAGGGCAAGAGTAGAGTGGGAAATGTAGAAGCTAAAGAACCTATGATATATGGACATGAACTAAAGGGGGGAATGTGGAGGAGGGGGTGTACAGGGTGGAGGGGAATGAAGAAGGAATGGGACAACTGTAATGGCATAATCAACAGACTATATTTTTTAAAAAGAAAAGTAAATAAATAAAATATTTGAAAATGAAGATGCAATTAATAAACTTATGGGTAAGCAGGAAATTAGTATTTAGAGGGAAATAGTAAAAAAAAAAAAAAAGACAAAGATCCAGAATCAATAATCTAAGCTTCCACCTCAGGAAACTAAAAGAAGAATAGAAAATTAAATCCAAAGTGAGAAGAAAAAAATTAAAGGAGAAATCAACAAAATTGAAAACAGTAAATCAATAAAACCAAAACTTGATTCTGTGAAAATATCAATAAACTCAATATGCTTCTACCCAGGCTAACTAAGGAAAAAAGAGAAAAGACACAAATTACTTACACCAGAAATAAAAGTGGAGACATCATTACAAATTCCATGGAAAATAAAACATAATAAAAAAGTTATAAAAAACTCAAACTTATTATCACAAATTTGATAACCAATTCCTTAAAAGACACAAACTGTCAAAACTCACAGAAGAACAAGTAGACAATCTGAATAGTCCTGTATCTATAAAATAAATTTAATAACCTTTCAAAACAGATAGCAGCAGGCACAGATGTATTCACCAGTAAATTCTACCAAACATTTAAGGAAGAATTCGTGCCAGTTTTCTACAATCTTTCAGAAAATAGAAGCAGAGGAAATACTTTCTAACTCTCCAATACATTCTATGAGGCTAGCTTTGTCTGAATACCAAAACTAGACAAAGACATTACAAAAAAAGAAAACTACAGACCAATCTCTCTTATGAACAGAATTAAAAATAGTAGCACATTGCATTAAAAAAGTATAAAAATTATACATCACAACCAAGTGGGATTTATGGCAGGTATACAAGGCTGATTCAACATTTAAACATCACTTAATATAATCTACACTATGACACCGACAAGCTAAAGAAGGAAAAGCACATAATCATATCAGTAAATGTGTAAAACGAACTGACAAAATCCAATACACATCATGATAAAATCTCACAGAAAACTAGGGTAGCAACTTTCTCAGATTCATGGAGAAGAAGGTGAAGGGAAGGGGAGGGGAGGGGAGGGGAGGGGGGGGGAGGGGGGAAGGGAAGGGAAGGGAAGGAAGGAAGGAGGGAAGGGAAAGGAAGGGAAGGGAAGGGAAGGGAAAAGGAGAAAGGGAAAGGAAAGACCAAGGGAGGGGAGGGGAAGGGAGGGGAAAGGAATACAGAAGAAAAGAATCAAAAGAGGAGAAAAGGAAATAAAAGGTACACACTATGGGAAAGACATAAAACTGTCTTTACTTGTAGTTGACAGAATCATCTCTATAGAAAATCCAAAAGCATCAACAAAAAGCCCCTGGAACTAATAAATGCTTATATCAAGGTTGGGGGACAAAAGATTAACATACAAAAGTCAATCACTTTTCTATGTAGAAGGACTGAACAAGTGAAATTTAAATTAAATGCATTGCCATTTACATTAGCAACAAAAATTAAATACTTAGATATAAATCCAGCAAAATAGGCATAAGATCTATATGAGGAAAACCATGAAACTCTAATGAATCCCACCAAGGAAAAACTAAATAAATAGAGAAAACCATGTTCATGGATATGACTCAATATTGTCAAAATGCCAGTTTTCCCATAGATTCAAGCAATGCCAAGCAAAATCCTACTAGTTTTTGCGTGGATATTGAAAAACTGATTCTAAAGTTTACACAGAGGTGCAAAAGACCGAGAATAGCCAACATAATGTTGAAGGAGAAGAAAAACTGGAAAATTGACACCATTCAACTTCAAGACTCACTGTAATGCTACAGTAACCAGCAGTGTGTTATTGTGAAGGAACAAACATACCCTTGTAACAGAATGGAGAGGCCAGAAATAGACCCACAAAAATATAATCAGAAAATCTTTGACAAAGGTGCAAAAGTAATAAAATGGAACAAAAACAGTCTCTTCAATACATGGAGCTGGGATTTCTGGACATCTACATGCAAAGGGGAGGGAGAGAGAATTTTTACACAGACCTTGGTTATTCCTTTTGACAGCAATGTAAAGGGGGATGTTAGAGTGTTTTCTTTTAGTTATCGTATTTTATTATTAATACTAAGACTTGCAACATAGATAGAGGTAATAACTCAACAATATCCTGAAACTAGATGCCTTATTCCTGTTGACACAGGGCCTATTTTAATTTAGGCCTTTTTTAATTAGCAGTTAAGAACAACTTAATATATATAGCATTCTTAATTTTTCTTATCTAGCAAGAAAGCGAGGACCACAGATTTCAATGGCCAAACTAAGGGCTTATTTTTAAATTATGTATTAAAATTCATTACTAGATATTTTGTTAAATATGCAAATACAGAGTACTATAGACTTCTAAATTCTCAATGGCATTTTCCCAAAAAAATTCATGAAGAGGTTTGCAGCAGAAGATAAAAGACATTTTCTTTTTTGAAAACTGAATTATAAGACAAAGACCACATCATGGTCATTCCCAAGTAGGAGAGACAAAAATGTTACCTGCTTTTCACTTGTACCTAACATTTCACCTCACTATTTTTTCTTTAGGTAAAGTGATTCGCTCAGAAAAATTTTTACTTGTTTAGCTTAGCAATGAGAGCTGTGGGCACGTTTAACATTTTCCTAAAAAATGAATTGCTTTAGAAGACATGTGTGTGTGTGTGTGTGTGTGTGTGTGTGTGTGTACATACACAAGAGTGATTTAGGAAACTAGCTACAAGAAAAAGACATAAGTAGCAGAAGAATATAAACATTTCTGTTGGTCAGTGTTTAGAGAAAGAGAATAGAAATCTTTCAACATTGTTCGTAGGAATGGTTCACCCTTCTTGCTCCTGTGGAGAAATAATTGTGAATATTAAATTATATTAATTTTGCTGCCTGAAATGGTTTTTAGATGTTTGTCATTTTTTTCACAGCAAAAGAGTATTATAAATGATGTCAGCTGCATTCATTGATTTTTAAATATGATATATGTTGAAAGCAAATACATATATCGAGGTCATTTTACACATATTTTTTAAAGAAATGCCCCTTTTCTATGGATGGATATTGGGTTTTTTGTTTTTTTTTAATATATTTTATTGATTATGCCATTACAGCTGTCCTATCTCCCCCTTCATTCCCCTCCACCCTGCACACCCCTCCCCCACCATTCCCCCCTTTAGTTTATGACCACATGTCTCAAGTTCTTTAGATTCTATATTTCCCATACTATTCTTGCCCTCCCCCTATCTATTTGCTACCTACTGCCTATGCTACTTATTTTCTGTACCTTCTTCCCCCTTCTTATCCTCCCACTCCCCTATTGCTAACCCTCCATGTGACCTTCATTTCTATGGTTCTGCTCCTGATCTAGCTGTCCTCTTAGTTCATCTTTTCTATCTTCTTTTTCTTAGGTAAGTCCCTTTAACATTTCATATAATAAGGGCTTGGTGATGATGAACTCCTTGAATTTGATCTTATCTGAGAAGCACTTTATCTGCCCTTCCATTCTAAATGAAACCTTTGCTGGATAGATCAATCTTGAATGTAGGTCTTTGGATTTCATGACTTGGAATACTTCTTTCCAGCTCCTTTTTGCCTGTAAGGTCTCTTTTGAGAAATCTGCTGACAGTCTGATGGGAACTCCTTTGTAGGTGACTGTCCCCCTTATCTCTTGCTGCTTCTAGGATTCTCTCCTTCATTTTACTCTTGGCTAATATAATGATGATGTGCCTTGGTGTGTTCCTTCTTGGGTCCAACTTCTTTGGGACTCTATGGATGTATATTGTTTAAAGGGCATTATACCTAGGTGTTGCCAAACTACCAAGAGATTATGGCTTACCAGTTTTTTCCATGAAGAAAGGACTTGTTTACGAGAGGCAACTTGGTGATTATAGATTATTGGCTTAATTGCATTGGATTTATCTAGATTTTTCTGGGAAAGACTCAATCAAACAATAAATTAGAAGACAATAAATAATGTGGAGGAAGGAATAGAATCAATATCCTAAAAGTATAGATTCTATTTTTGCTTAATTTTATAGTCCGATGATTACAAGGTGAAGCCTAATTGGAAAGGTAGCTGCTTTGTGTTGAAACCAGAAAAATAGGGAATAAAATAGGGACTGCCTTAAAGAGACTTGGCCTGGAGGAACAAGGAACTTAGAGCAGAAACCACAAGGAAGTTAAGAAAGAACATAGGGAGTGGAGAAGGCGGAACTACAAAACCAATGGGGCTGAACAAGTAGAGGACCACCTGTTCAAGTGTCTAGGTTAAAATTCTTCCATTACTCAAAACCCAGAAAGCTTAGGTCATGCTCGCACCACCCAAGTAGCCAGTAGCTAACAGCCACATTTGCTTCTACACAATGCTTGCTTGCTCGCGTCTATAAGACTTAGCTGTAAGCGCTTAGGGCCGCTCTCCTTTGCAGCTCTTATGAGCACCGTGTCTCCGGACACTCTGAGGGTCCGCCCCTGCGCAGGTTAAAACTTCGGCCAATAAAATAACATTTCTGAATCCTGAAAGTTTCTGACAATTTGTCTCTCGAGTTGGTGGATGCAACACTTTGTCAATCAATTTACATTCTTTTCACCCAATTTCCTATCTTGAAGCTGTGACATTTACTGAACTAAAATAATTATAGGGAAGCCAATATGTATATTTTGTCTAGACTATTGATAATCTTATCTATTGACTGGGCTTAATATTTAAATCTTATTTGTGTGTGTTTGGGTATATTTTAAAAGCAAGGGATCTTAAGTTCAAATTCAAAATACTCCTTACCCTTTTGTACAAAAAAAATATATATATATCTGGAAATTGAAAAATGCTCCAGGCAAAGTCTGGCTGAGATTTTACTTGTAGGAGACACTTCCCACAAGAGGGTAGATAAGCAAATTTCTCTAAGTGACGGCTCTTCAATCTTGCTGATTCTGCCCCCTTTATTATATAAGTGAAATCATGATTGAAGGAACATCAGTAACAGTCTTGATGAGGAACAGAATTTTTTAAAAAGTGCCCCAGAAAAATGTGCAGAGGGAAGGGGAAAGGCACTGGGAGAACTTTGTGGTGGTGGAGGCAGGAAATAATATTCTCAACTAATTTGCCTTGATGTACCAGACAGAGGGGGCACCTGAATTTGGGGCTGTTTTATTTGGTTCTACATGAATTAGTGAGGCACTTCCTTCCCCACGACCTACCTCTCTGAGGTACAGCTGTGCTGCTGTCATCTCGAGTATTATTAAAATACTGGATCCTGGGCAGTCGTCCTGTTCCCCCAGTTCTAGGGACATCTTCAGTTACATTCGTAGTGATAGCTCCTTGAAGTTTCTGTGGGCCTGTTGCTATGGAAACAGTTTCCAGGGTCTAAGACTTCAGGAACACTGCCTAAAGGTTTAAAACTTGTTTCAGATCCAAAATAAACCTTTTCTCGGCATAACCTATTTATATATTTAATACATTAATTTATTCTTTAAACTATAAATCACATTTGTTAAAGTCTCACTTATCAAACTCTTAAAGAAAATATACTTTCAGAGCTTGTCTTTTCCTCCTACCTGAGAAATTTTGTAAAAGTTAAAGAAGGTGGAGCTAAAAAACCCTCTTGACTTTCAGTCTGAGAAGTTTCTTACAAGGGACTTTGATTCTCAGAATAAGATGATCCTGCATAGCAGCTTCTGTCCCCAAGCCCATCTCAGTCAAGGTTAGTAAGTAGCACAGTGATGTATATTCATCTTCCACGCTGCTGTTAACAAAGCACCACAAACCTGGCAGCTTAAAACAATACACATTGATCTTTCAGGGTCACCACCCTAAAATGAATGCGTCATCCCATTCTGGAGCCCTGGAGAGAATCTGTTTCCTTGCATTTCCCAGCTTCTAGCAGCTGCCTGCATTCCTTGCCTTCCAGACCCCTGCTTCCACCTTTAAAGTCTGCAATGGCAAATGTCTCTGACCCTACTTCTGTTATCACATCTCCTTCTCTGACCTCAGGGAGAAGGTTTTCCGGTTTTAAGGACTCCTGTGATTAGATTGGGACCACAGACTATCCAGGATAATCTCCCCATCTCAAGGTCCTAAATATTAATCACATCTGCAAGGTTCCTGTTGACGTGTAAGATAAGGTTGCCCCGGGTTCCCAGGCTTAAGACTGTATGTCTTTGGGTGTGGGGTGTGTCATTATAGACAGAGAGAACAAATGAAATCTTTGTAGCAAACCTGGGACTATGTAAAAGACAGCAAACAAATACAATTAAGAGAAAGTAGAAAAACAAGATAAATGGATACTAACCTATCCATCACAGGGATTACTAATTGCATTCGACACACTTCTGTTAAATGACAGCTCAAAATTCTATCAAGGCACCACCACTGACTTCCACAAATAAGTGGAAGATAAAAGGATGGAAAAGATATTCTCTGCAAACAGTGAGCTGAAAAGCAGTTGTGACTATATTAACACCAGGTAAAGAAGGCTTCAAGACAAGGAGGTGTGCCCAAGATAAAGAGGAATCTTTTAGTATGATAAAATACCGATCCATCAAGAGGACATAACAATCTTCCTAAATATGCATGCATTTAATAAAAGAAATTCAAGCACATGAAGCAAAATGGAAAGAACAAAATATACAAATCATGAATATAGGTTTATATTTTAACATACCTTCCTCAATAATTATTACCAGAACAAGTGGAGGAAAAAATTAGTGCAGAATTTGAAAATATGAATAACACTATTGGCCAGCCTGATAGTCACAGAACCCGGCCACCAACACACTCCATTCAAGCACAAGGGGTCACTCACCAGGACAGATCATATGCTGGGCCAGAGAACAAGTCTCAAATGTTTCAAAAGTAAATATAAAGTATATTCTCTGACTATGAAAGAATTAAAGCAAAAAACATATTTAGAATGGTTTCAAATATTGAGAAATTAAGCAACATACTTCTATATAACATATGGCTCAAAAAATTACACAGAAAATTAAAAATACTTCAAAATAGTATTGAAAACACAACATATTAAAATATATGGGACTCAGCTAAAGCAGTGCTAGAGGGAACTTTATAACTTTAAATGCTTAAATTAGAAAAGAAGAAAGATTTAAAGTCAATGATATATCATTCTACCACTTGAAGTAAAAAAATAAACAGAAAATTAAATACAAAGTGAGCAGAAGGAAGAAAACAAGAGATAAGAGCATAAATAATAGAGAAAATCATAAAGACATGGTCATCGATAACTGCCAGTTTCTTTACTTGTGGAATTTGTGCTTCTCGTTCACGCAAACTTTAGCACTGTCAGACCACTTTTGTCTTGAAGAGAATACAGTAGAGAATATTTCCACTGAACTTGAAGCTGTTACTACCACCTGGTCACTTGAGCTCCTGATACCAATGAATGAACGAAGTGGAGAAAACTTACAATATTAGTAGGAGTAATTGTCACTGGTTACCATGGGAATCAGGGTTATTGCTACACAATGGAGTAAGCAAGGAACATATTCGGAAGCCTGGGGATTCCTTGAAGCATCTCTTGGTGCTTTCATGACTATTGACAATGGGTACCAGGCAACTGCAGGAAACGTGTCCTGACAAGGTCACTGCAGATCTCTCTGTACACCCTGAGTTGCTTTATTTGGAAAGAAAGCCAGGCCAGCCAAAGTGTTGCCTATGGATGAGGATCAAGGTTGGGTGCTACTGGAGAGAGTTGATGAATATCAAATATGGCCTCAAGACCTCAGGGTTTGGAGCTGGTTGCACTATTTTGTATAAAGTCTTTGAGGAGTTTTGTGTGGCTACCACTGTGATAGGTGAGACTTACAAGTAAAGGAGAACATTTGCATATTTGAGTGGTGGACAGGGTCAGCTGTTAATGGACTTCACTCTCATGCTATTTTATATTCTCTCAGCCCCATCTCTTACCCTAGCCACATTTGCAGAGACCAGTTCCAAGAAGGGTTGCATAGAGCCTTGCTTAAGGACCACATTACATTCTTCTTTCTCCTGCCCTGGGTTTCTCCGATATCATGGCAGGGAACTGCCATGGGAACTCCCTTGGCACTCAAGCATGTATAATCTGAGAGTATGGGGAATAATCCTTATGGGGCCAGCTTTGAACAATGGGGACAGGAGCCCCCTCAGAAAGTCCTACGTTATGGATTCCCCCAAGAGTGGTGGTCAATTTAATAAAAACACATTGTTTTTTTAATTTAAAAATTTTTTAAATTTATTTTTAGAGGGGAAGGGAGGGAGAGAAACAGCAATGTATGGTTACTTATTGCACACCCCTACTGGGGACCTGGCCCACAACCTAGGCATGTGACCTGACTGAGAATTGAGCCAGTAACCTTTTGGTTTGCAGGCAGGCGCTCAATCCAGTGAGCCACACCAGCCAGGGAAAAACACATTGTTTTACTGACTTTTTATCCTTCTCTGTTTTACCTGATCTGCCCTCAGTCCTGCTCCCTGGGCTCACCTCCCAAATGAATTAACTTCATTCAAGGCTTTGTCTTAGCTTCTGCTTAGAGAAAACCCAGTCTAGGACACTGATCTTTATAAACAGAATGAATTTCCTCTGGCCACCCAGAGCTACGTTCATTCTTAAGTTCATTCTTAACTTTCTTTAGAAACCATTCAATGCAACTGGGAGTTAGCGTGCTTGGATAAGACAATACCACTTCAGCAGATTTCCAGAAGACTTTCTTCCTTGTTGACTTCATTGCTAATGGTCTCATTTTTGCCCCTAGTTCTTTTTCTTGTAGGACTTTGAAATAACACACCCAATGTCTTTGAAACAAACAAGGAAAGCAAAAATCCAGCTAATCTTTCCACATTGACCCTGCTGGTAAATTTCCAGGATTTAGTAAATAACCCATGTATGAAAGTATTCCCCCTTACCCTTTCATTGTTGTCATTTATTTTCTTTGCTATTTACAGAGTCATGAAACCTTGTTTTCTTTCCTTTAAATGCAAAAGACTGTTTTCTTTGGCACAGCCCCAGAGTACAGCAAAGGTTAAATCTGCGGCTGTGTGAAAGAGTCGAATTTGTTTAGAAGTTACGCAAAAGGCCGTGAGAGCAGGCGACCTGGATTATAGGAAGTAGCCCCAGGAAACTCGGAGTATTTTATTTTCTGTCTTTTTGCCAGAATGCTGCTTGTCCCCAGACTAATAGTAATTTTCAATAAGGTCAAGATTTATTCTAGTCGGAATCTCATAGGATACCAGACATATTGCTTTCTTACAAGCAAAGTCTTACCCTTACAAAATCAGGAGGAGAAACATTGAGGAGAAAATGATGTATTTAGCTCGGGGTTCTACATGACAAATGGCTCTGAACAATCTTCTCAGGTCAATCTTGGGAGAGTAGTCTCCCTAGCAAAGAAAAAGAATTGACTAGATACACGCACATCCATCATACCTGAAGAGAGATTCAGACTGTGTAAAAGATAAACAAATAAACAAGTGAACTTCAGAAGAACACAGCAACTTCCCCTGACTCATGAAGAGAAATTAGAAAGCTGAAAATCAGGAGGTTCAAGAGTGAATGTGAGGACTTATACAGAGATGCTGTAAACAAAAGGTACCTGCCAACATTCAGTGATGGGTGGACAGTGTGCTTTTGAAGTGACAAAAGGGTAGAAATCCAGATTTCTCAAAGGGGAAGGGTCAAAGGATTGTGTATGTTGACCATGCATCAGGGATTTGAGTTCAGGAAAGGGAAGGGGTGAAATCTGCCCCAATTTTAGCTATCTGCACCATTACGATCAGGAACTTTCCTGAGTATCATAAATAACATGTAAGAACATGTATAAACATGGAAGTAGATTTTGGTGTTTACTCATCTGAATCTTACAAGAACTAAGAAAAACAACCAGACGGTGGACAGATAGCTCAGTTGGTTAGAGCGTCATCCCCATATACTAAAGTTCTGGGGGTTCAGTTCCTGGTCAGGGCACATATAAGAATCAACCAGTTAATGCATAAATAGGTGGAACCAGAAATTCATGTCTCTTTGTCTCTCTCTCTCTTTCCCCTCTCTCAAATCAATAAATTTAAAACAAACAAGCAGAAAGGCAGAAATGTTTACGAAGGAATTTAAAATGGTGGTATTCACTTGAAATGTTCCTTTATTGAATTTTACTTCAAGAATGGAATATTATTATAATCCTATCAGCACAGGTTCCTGGCTTCTAGATTTTTTTTCCCCATGCAACATTTCTTTTTATTTACTTCTAGGACAGTACCTGGATTCTGCCACATCCTTAGCCCACCCCAATGGTCCTGTTCCATACAGTATCTTCAAGCTTGTTTATTTTACCTTCACACAAGTTGGGTTTCTATTGCTTCTCAGTATTAAATATTTCTTTCGGTAATTTATATCATTTTTACTTACCTTATTCCAACTCACGAGAAGTGACTATCATTATGACTTTCACCTTGAGATATTTAAATTGTAAACAAGTTTAATAGAAAATGACCTTAAAAAAGACTGGCCTGATGAAGACCAAAATTTAGAAGACAAAAAAACGTAAAATTTCCCATGTTTAATTTTTCGTAAGATTGTACAGGACCAAACCTGGTGACTGAATTGCTGTTGGTGTCAGCAAGGAACCCTTTAGGGAATACAGGCTGCAACTCTAAAGACCACACACTCTGACAATCTTATGTCACCACATGGTAACCATCTGGCAATTACAGCTTGAAGATAAGATAATTATTTTTAAAAATACACTCGGTTAATTAAGTCAAACAGCTATTTAATGCAATTGCAAATTTGGCTGAATAAATTTCCAATGTATAAACAAAATAGCTAGCTATTCAACCAAACTTGGTATTTTTTATGTAGAGGTTCAGATATCATATACAGATACCAAGCCAGAACAGAATCAACTAATGATCACTTTTGGGCTATTCTAAAGGTTTCATTCATTACACTTCAGTTCACTAAAAAAATGTCAATATTATCTGTGTCTCAAATTCTATTTCTTCCTCCTGTAATTTCCTTTCTTGGATTACACAGAATATTTCTTTCATCTTTTATACTGTTATCTATATTGTTCTTTTCTTCTCCCCATTTATCCTTCCATTTGAATGCTTTTTCTCTGTTTTACATTTTCGGTGTTTAGAAGAAGATAATGGAAAAGCCACAAAGCTTACCATTTCCACCAAGGACAAATATAAGAACATCCCAGCAGTAACTGTCAAGATCCAATTTTGAATGCAAGGATCAGTTGATACTGAGAGGCCGATATACAGTCCTATGAAGGCAGTTAGAGCACTTATAAAATTCATCAGGACGGCAATTTTAACAGGAAGTCCAGAGCTTAGCAGCACAGCAAAGTCTCCTGAAATTTAAGGAAAGAGAAAATATAATTATCAATTAACTGATGATGGCTTTGGTAGAGTAACATGCTATTAGGTTGTTTCAAATGTCAGCACCTGGGATCAATTTTATAAGTTAAGCTGAAAGGTCAGGTTAGAAACCATTTTCCTAGATTTCTCTAGGATTCATAGCTAACTCACTATGCAATTAAGAAGTTACATTTCAAGAGTTCTGTTCCTTTTACTGCTCCCAAAGATAGCATACACAGAGAACTGTGACATACTCTTTAGTTTCCGACATCCTGTGGTCTTCTGGCATTTGCAGCTTAGATAAATGCAACATAAAGCATTTGCTACCCCAGGATTTCTAAATCTTTTTCCCTGAAAACTTGTCAAACAAAATCACAAGGTAGTAAACATGATGTGGGCTTTCGTTATTTGCTTATAGAAACTGTTTTGGGAAAAGAAAACCACTTAATGTGAGATTTTCAGCTCATTGCCAAAGTTGACAAGGAAAACGTTTTCCTTTAGAAAATGTATTAAGATCTTAATGATTTGAAAACAACACATTCACTCCTTTCCCCCAAGAGAAGAATGGCCTATTAATCTGAGAGCCTCTATTTCTTAGTTTTGGGGATGAGACAAGGCTGAAATTCAATAATGAGAGCCTGGAGACTGAGTTTCCTAGTCCCATTATATAGCTAGTCTATGAACAGATCTTAATGCATCTTTGCTGGCCTGCCACAGATGGTCACACTTCTCTGAGGATTTACTATAGTGGCTTAAAGCAGGACCATGGGATAGGGCACCAGAACCAGGCCCATTTCAATGGGTTCAGGAAGGACGTTGAATAAACTGCTTCAACAGGGGTGGGTCAAGGATGAGCTGGCAAAGGATTTCTGGTAACAGACACTAAAGACAGAGGACAAGGTTGGTCCAAAAGGGCAACGAAGGTCTGAAATGAGAGCAGAAAGAGTAACAGCCAGAGCCCTCTCTCTAGGGTACGTGTGCGGCTGGGGCCAGCCTCTACTATTTCTGGGTCTGTTTCATTAATGTATATTCTATCTCGTCTTGATTTCTGGGAGGCAGGATTTGAATTTACAGGGCTATTAAGATTATCCAGATAAACAGTCTTATGTGCATCTGCTACCAAACGCCTGTCATATCAATTTTGCAGTTGGCTTTGGATATATTGCATAAATCCGGTTGGTGAAACCATAGTATGGCTTTAATTTAAATGTTACTTTATCCCATTGACCTGTTTGCTGACATAATGGGTAAAATTCCCCTCTTAATGTTTTTCCCACATTTACTATGCAGAATTTTAAATTCTTGCCAAAGTTCTTTAAAAGGAAGTTTCTCTAATGACTTTCTCCCATATAGAATTCTCCAGAATAAAGACTCACTTCTTGCCCTGGGAAGTATAACCGTCTGACTGCATTTTATCCCAAGGTAAAGTAATTTTTGCTAGTTCTCTTCTGCTTTTAAACATAAATTATGGAAGAAAAGTAGTTGTCTTTTTATCATAGTTTAGAAAAGGAAGCCTAGGAAACCATAGCTAGAAGTTATTACGATTTTCTCAACAAGCAGAAAACAGTGATTCTACTGTCAGACTCACCCATTTCATGTGGAATCTCATGACACAAGATAGCAATTGTTGTGGTTACTCCAGACTCAGGGGAAGACGAGAAGGCTGCCCCTACGACGAGGCCATCTGCGAAGTTATGCAGGCTGTCCCCAACCAGCACCATGATTGCTAACAAGCTAATGGATTTGCCTAAAAAAGTCAGATAAAGGTGTGAGAAGCATGAACAGAGCGCCATTTCTTTTTCTTTTTTTAATTTATCTTTAGAAGGGAAGGGAAGGAGAGAGGGAGAGAAATATCAAGGTATGGTTGCTTCTTGTGCGTCCCCCTGCTGGGAACTGGACTGCAACCCAGGCATGGGCCCTGACTGGAAATCAAACCGCTCTCTTTTGGTTCGCAGGCCCGTGCTCAATCCACTGAGCTACACCAGCCAGGGCCAAAGCGCCATTTTATGTAACCTTTCAAACCCGACCAACTTTCTCATCCACCTTTGACATTCTTAAATTGCTTCGGATTAAGTAACCCCACTCTGTTTCAGCTTTCAAAATAAGTCGGGACTAGAGAGGCAAATCTGGTCACCAATATGCTTGGATATATGGTCACTGTTTTTTAGCGGATCTGACTAATAATGAGACAAATTGTGCTTGGCATTCACTATTTTATCACCTTGCTGAACTGTGCCCTACCCCCCCCCCCCCAAAAAAGAGGAAAAATAAAAATAGTATTGTTATAACCTCCCAAAATACCAGCAATGACCTTTGTAAAGCATTTTAAGATAATTTAATATCCTCCCTGCATTAAAATGGAGTCTATTTTAAAAAACAGTCCCCCTCTGAGCCTGGCTGTCCCTAGTGTCAACCTGCAGGCAGACACTCTCTGCTAGTGTGTGCCTGGTTGTTGCTAATCACCCTGATGAGGTGCCTCATTCAGTTGCCAGTTGGGACCACGACAGAGCCACTTCCAGCTCTGCTGATCCCAAAGCTAGCTTTGGAACAATTACTTAATGTTCTTATCTTTCTCAAAATAACTTTCAGTACTAGACAAGCTGGACATTGAACAAAATAAGGAGAAGCTGTTTTCATGAGATTCTATTGCATAATATACATGACCTGATCAGTGAAGAGTCAATGAACTAATTTAGATAATAATAGGCTTAATTAATGAAATAATTCAGATCATAACTGTGTCAAGTTTTTAACACACAGAATTCCTGTTTTCAAAACTTAAGCTTGTATGCTTGTATAACCAATTATGGAGTTGAATGACTCTACAAAAGGTATTTCAGAAATAACATTTATTCCAACATTAACAACCTAGGTATACCATTTGATAAGAAAAGCCATTCAAATCAATTGCCACAGTCTAAAAATTCATTAACCGATCGGTTGTTCTATACTGTGTGACAGATCTAAGCAGTAGCTGCTGTTACTGATAGAACTGAACACAGTATTCTAATGATGGTACACTCAAAAATAGGAAGAGGTTGCCTCCTGGTTTCTGTTGTGTGGTCTAAGACCACAGGGGGGACTGTATTATAGCATGGTTTGCTGTCTTGCATGGGGGGTATAATTTGACTCATTTCATACCCCACACCATGAAATACATAACTCCAGGCGAGTGAAGAGAAGACACAGCCTGCACTATTATCCAGACTATCTCCTGGATAGTCTCCTGTTTTGACTGTGTTTCAAAGATTTCTCATGCATTTTGCTTCCAAAATTTAGAACTGTCACTGTGAGACTGATATCCTTCTTGTGGTTTACTAATTCATTTTATTTTTTTATTCAAAATAAAAATATTCCAGGCAACAGTCATAAAAACACAGACTTACATATCAAACTATTGAATTCAGGGAGTTCTTGTTGGCTTTGCCTGAAAGCTCTCAGAATCCAATAACTCTACCAGGTTGCTTAGCTGTTCCTGCCACTTTTCAGAAATAAAACTCTTTGTGAAAGTATAATAAAATGAAATAACTTCAAGTTATCCATTGGACAATATTGCAGAATGCAAATAAGCTATAATTTTCACATGCCCACATGTAGTTTTGATATTAATAGCTTATATTCAAATGGAAATTTTTTACCCAAGTTGTCTTCTGCTAAGAAACAGTGTGGCCTATTTTTGTTTTCTGGTATTTTGTTTTCTTTCATTGTGGGTTTCTACATGTCAAATCATGGACATGTAACCAGCCACCAGACAAATATACGTTTTGCACGTGAGCCACGAGGAACACATTGTGCAAATTGTTTAAAATAATTAAAAATTATTCAACAGAAGGTAAAACGAGTGTTCACTGGTAATTTAATATACTCATTACAGAATTATCATTAATATTCACCTTTCCTTATGTATCTGGCAGTCATACTGAGTTCCACGTTTCTGAGTTCCCAGAGATTTTCCATGGCAAAACATGGGCTGGACCTTGTATCATTTTGCTTTTTGTTTATTTAAATCTCTTTTTAAATAGACTGTGGATAGGATTTTCACATCCTGTCTTTTGAAACACAAGCTGAACTCTACCAATGAGGTAATATGAAACAAGTAATCAAATATCTGAAGCTAATTCAATACGTGCCTGGCAAAAGGACAGTTGAGTAATCGAATTTGGGTTGGTTCGCTATTCCTTCTATATGCCAACCTTGATATCTGAAGTGGAAAGATATGAAGCCTACAAAATATTGGAATAAGCCGATCATTACCCTCTGATCTAGCATCTGCTCCTTGGTCTTAATTTGACTGAGCAGATCATTCTTGCCTTTTGCTTTCTTTCAAAAACAAAAACAAAGATGTGAGTGTTGTAGGCCTACCAAGTGCCAGGCATTCTAAAATGTCTCCTGGAACTGAAGATTTAGAAGAAAAAAATGTACTATCAATGTCCTGAAAGCAGAATTAGTTGGAAATACTAGATACATACATATTTTAAATCGAATAAATTATAGGAGTTAATATGTCCAACACATTTAGAATGGTGATTGGTACGATCATGCTTGTTCTTACTAGCATGTATACCCCCAACCATGCTGCAGTCTAGAGATTAAGACCATTTTTATTTTTATCCTCTCATGCATCAGTGCCTGAAACAGGGCACATCCTCGAACCTGTCTTAAGTGACAAAATGTGAGTAAACACATGGATGCGTGCATTAATGAATGGTCACAAAGCAATCACCGATTCATTAGCATTTACTTAGTTCTTCAGTGCTGGGGCTCACTGGCTATTTGGGCAATGACTTATCCTTTCTAACAATTGGTTTCTTTACTTGTATAATTTGAATAATATTTGTTCTTACTTTATTAAGCTGTAGGAAGATTAAATGAGATGATTCATATCTAGATTTTAGCATTGTGCTTGGCATATAATAATTGTTCAGTAAATGGTAGCTGTTTTTATTATTGGGCAATAACTTATTCTTGTAGAATGGGAATAATTGATCATAGCTGCTTAACATTACAACACGGAGAAGCCTGTACCACAAAAAAGTAATATACATGAGGAAAAGGGGGCAAAAATTCAAGAGCAACTGATGAAAACCAAAAGAGACCAAATATAAATAAATAAATAAATAAATACATAAATACATAAATAAACTCTTTAAGAACTATTTTCAAATATAAGCAAAAAGAAATAAGTTCTTATCCCAAACTGGTAAATTAAACTCAGAAGTAGAGAAAGTCATAGAAATAAAAGGTTGGTTGAAAATTATATAAATAAATCAGTTATAGAATAAGGTGTGAATAACAAGGTGCCACTGATTTGAACACCATCTTCAATGGCAATATGAAACAAATGAGATAGGTATTCATGACCAATTTTTAGTAGACAATGATAGAAGACAAAAAAAAACAAACCATGATGTCTTCAAATTTCACAGTGAAAGGTTTAACCATCTTGTAAGCATGTAAGCATTATTTTAAAGGAGCTCTGATAACCACATATGTGTTTATAATAATTGAAGTTTTTAGAAGATCAGTTTTTAAAAATTGGGGAAAATAGCATTTTTAAAGAATGGAGTACATTTGATATTAATGTGTTGTATGTTTGAAAGGCTGATGGGAATAAGTCTTTATTAAAAATTCTATTGCAAAGACTTTAATAATAAAATGTTTACCCAAATGAAATTTATGACATTTATTTTAAAGCAGACATAACCTTTTTCTGTGGCATTTTCTACAGTTAACATTTAACTGTTTTCAATTAGTACTCACATTCTCTGTTGGAGGCTGTCATGCTGCCTATTGGAATTTCAGCTGCCTGGGAGTCTTCTGGGCCTTTCTATCATCAATTTAAAAATAAATGATAAAAGATAAGCAGCAGTCATCATTTTTGTTAAAAAGTGAAACACCTGAAGAGTTATATTCATTTTTAAAAGACATTTTTAATGCTCTAGAGTAAGCTAGAACTTGTAAACTTTATGGACAAACACAGAAGGTAGGGCTGAGAGTCTGCAAGCAAGCCTTTGGCACTATCTGTGTGCAGATGGAGACAGCGCTCACAGAGATCAGTCTCCCGTGGAGTGCGGAGGAGCCATCTGTAACTCAGACTCCTAAATCATGTAAGCCTTTAGGAAAGCCAAAAGTTGTAGAAAAAACGGATTCTAGATCCTTGACCTAATTTGGCTCTTCTACTGATTGTGCATCTAGAATTCATCTTCAGATCTTTAAGCAGATCATGTGCCGTGGATGGAGACCGCATACCAACACCATACCTGATTTCATTCATTGTGGCCTAATACTTTGATTTTGTTGCTTTACCAGTCAGTAAGAGTCTTGCCAATTAAGAAAGAAAATCAACAGACTTAGAAAAGCAAATATAATCAATTTTTAAAGTTTTATGATCCTTTCATAGGACATGGAAGTAAGATTGTGTTTTTTAAATATATTTTATTCATTATACTATTACAATTGTCTTATTCTCTCCCTCCCCCCCCCCGCCCTTTATTCCCCTTCGCCCTGCACTCCCCTCCCACCTACATTCCCTCCCTTTAGTTCAGGTCCACAGGTCATACATTTCCTATACTACTCTTACCCTCCCCCTGTCTATTTTGTACCTACCATTTATGCTATTTATTCTCTGTACCTTTTCCCCCTCTCTACTTGTACGACCCCCTGCTGATACCCTGCATGTGATCTCCATTTCTGTGGTTCTGTTCCTGTTCTAGTTGTTTGTTTAGTTTGTTTTTGTTTTTATTTTAGGTGTGGTTGTTAATAACTGTGAGTTTGCTGTCATTTTACTGTTCATACTTTGATCTTCTTTTTCTTAGATAAGTCCCTTTAACATTTCATATAACAAGGGCTGGGTGATGATCAACTTCTTTAACTTGATCTTATCTGGGAAGCATTTTATCTGCCCTTCCATTCTAAATGATAGCTTTGCTGGATAGAGTTATCTTGGATGTAAGTCCTCACCTTTCATAACTTCAAATATTTCTTTCTAGCCCCTTTTGCCAGCAAGGTCTATTTTGAGAAATCAGCTCATAGTCTTATGGGCACACCTTTGAAGCTAACTGTCTCCTTTTCTCTTGACTCTTCTAGAATTCTCTCCTTAATTTTAATATTGGGTAATGTATTTATGATGTACGTTGGTGTGTGCTTCCTTGGTTCCAACTTCTTTGGGACTCTCTGAGCTTCCTGGACTTCCTAAAAGTCTATTTCCTTCGCCAGATTAGGGAAGTTCTCCTTCATTACTTTTTCAAATAAGTTTTCCATTTCTTGCTCTTTCTCTTCTTCTGGCACCCCTATGATCAGATGTTGGAATGTTTAAAGTTGTCCTGGAGGTTCCTAAGCCTCTTCTCATTTTTGTTGAATTCTTGTTTCTTCATTCTTTTCTGGTTGAATGTTTTTTTCTTCCTTCTGGTCCACACCATTGATTTGAGTCCTGGTTTTCTTCCCATCACTGTTGGTTCCCTGTACATTTTCTTTTATTTTACTTAGCATAGCCTTCATATTTTTGCCTAATTTGCAACCATATTCAACCAATTCTGTGAGCATCCTGATTACCAGTGTTTTGAACTGTGCATCTGATAGGTTGACTATCTCTTTGTCATTTAGTTGTATTTTTTCTGGAGTTTTGATCTGTTCTTTCATTTGGGCCATTTTTTTTTAGTCTGGGTACACCTGTTATGTAGTAAGGGGCGGAGTCTTAGGTGTTCACCAGAGCAAGGCAACACCTAAGGCTGTATATGGGGAGGGGTCCAAGGGGGAACAATGCTGCTTGCTAGGTTCTGGGCCAGCTTTAAGTCACTTCCCCTGCTACCCACAAACAAATTGGGCCCTTCTGTTGCTGATTTCAGAATAGGTGGGTTTGTGTACATTCTAGGACCCCGTGGGTCTCTCCAACAAACTCTCCTGTGAGGCTGGAAGTCTCTCCTGCTGCCACAACCCCCACAAGTTTTTGGAGTCAGAGGTTTTGAGGCTTTATTTCCCCACACTGTGACCCTAGGTTGCATGGTCTATGTTGCTTTCCAGTTGTTCCTCCCAGTTTATCTGCACATGAATGTGGGACAGCCTGGTCTGCCAGCCACTGCCTTGCTATGAGTCCTCTCTGCCCCAGCTGCCTGACACCACCCCTCCTGCCAGTCTGGATGAGTGTTCCTTCTTTACCTTTTTGGCTGTCAGACTTCCATACAGTTTGATTTTCTGGCAGTTCTGGTTGTTCTTTGTTTTTGAATTTGTTGTCCTTCTTTTGGTTGCACAAGAAAGCACAGCGTGTCTACCTACGCCTCCATGTTGGCTGGAAGTCCAGGAAGTAAGATTTTGAAAGTGACATCTATAGTGTGAGTTAAGATTACATGATTCTGTTTGAGAGAGTGACTCATAGCTCAATTTCTGGAAAATCACTTTCCCTCCCTGTGCCTCAGATTCTTATTCTGTTATGTGAAAAGAATAGTTTTAATCTGCCTTTTGAATATGATACTTTAAAATCATATTTACATAATTCTACCATCCAAAGGTGTGGAGATCATGGGACAAATTTAATGTGAGACATAACCATCTTTTTTCAGTGTAAAACAGAAAGTAAACTTGAAGTTCACTTATTAAATAATAGCAGGTATCCAATGTAATGACAGGCAACTTTTTTGGAAAAGAATGGTGAGAAAAATACCTCACCATTCTCTCACCCAGATACCGGGTTAGAGAAGATAGACAGGCTTCCTGCCTGGACTTGGTGGATCTAGAGCCCCCACCATGTAATTTTTTATGTTATATCAAAATGCCGATTATAATAAAAAATCTCTATAGTTGCATTAAAAGATGGGAGTTCAAATGTTTATTTCAGGATCTTGTCCCCAAAAGCTATAATGTCATACTCTGTAAAAGAATTTAGAAGAAAACATTAAAAGTTGGATGTTTGGAAAGAATTGTGAGTTTCCCTCCTGCCTGAACAAATAGTAATTGAAACAGTTTCTAAAGTTCATACTACTTCTATTTGCTTAAATTGATCTTGCAGCTTAAATAACAAAAGGAATGGTGAATATATAATTGTAAGTCAGCCTATTCAAATGCAACCCAAACTCATTAAGTTAGCATCAGAGATTTTCTTATACACACTTTAGGGTACTGTACCCTTCAATCATGCAAAAGAACAGAGGTGGCATTAGAGTGATTTTAAAACTAATCTCAGCCTGAACTTATCTTCTTTCCAACCACATGTAAAGTATCTAAGCAATAAACAGAATAAGGATTTTAAATAATTTTTAAGGAAACGTTTTTTGAATTAGCTGTAGATCTGCAGTCTGTTGTCTGACTTCTGTTTTATTGTGTTAACATCTCAGGAATAGCTTACTTGACTCTACTCAGTTAGGAATCTATCCTTGAGTGGTAAACCCTTTCCTAAGGTCATGGTTAGAAGAGGCAAGTTTTCTATCTATGACATACCACTTTCATATTTTGCTGATCCCTTGTTATTTTGATAATTAGAATGGGATTATTGTTTTGAACCTAACTGGAGGTTGTGTTTTGAGAATCCACATGGATAATTTTGTCATGGAAAAGTCAATGTAACAGAAAGCACTTATGATGAGACATCTCATTGGGCAGAACTAGTTCTCCTTTGCATTGTGAAATGGGTACCCCACTCCCAGATGCACTAAATCTATTTTTGCCTTATTTATATCTATCTACCCATGGCTAAGAATTTCTCAGAATGGAAAATCATACAAAGGTCTACTGGTTCATTAATACTTATAAACAAAATAATTCAATTGCTGTACAGTATGTTAGTCTAGTCCATACATGTTTCAAACTGGTGCTGGTTGCAATAATTTGAATCTATGGAAAATTCTTTTTATACTTTAAAACAGCTTTTAGGTGCTTGGCAAAGTTTGCTAAACTATTTATCACGATCAAGAATATAGGCAAGTCAGGAGTGAACTCCATATTTATTGTACTGATTTTCACCTAATCATGGAATAAAGGAAAGGAGGTAATCAAATCAACAGAAAATTTCAGATCAGTAACCTACCAGCTGGATAGTTGAAGCAGATTGGCCTTTGCCTGACTGGTCAGAATTGAGTGCAAGATGATGGGAATGTCCCATGTGCCTATTAACCAGTGGCATGCCCTGCTGGATGAAGATGGTTTAAAATTAGTGCTGAAGAACAGAAGAACACAAATGCAGCCTTTGTCAAGTCCATGGTTCTATTTAACATTTCTCTCATTGGCCAAAGTCATGGGTGGCAGAACAAGAGTAATGGGAGACTCTCACTGTGAGGAGTACTTACTAAAATGCCTCCCCTCGGAGAAGCAAGGACTGCTCTGAATGGGCGTGCACGCTCAGAATGCTTCGAACATGCAACTGCAAGAATTATAAAAGACTCAAACGGTGGTGGTCTTTATAATGCCTTTTTTATTTACTACAAAATTAAATTTGATTTTTTTCTGGTAGAGATACCAAAAGGATTATAACTGAAACTATATTGCAGCCTAAAACCACTAAATTAAAATCTCCAGAAAGGTATTAATCAATTAAAGCACTTGGAACTTCTAAAATATCTACCTTCCTTTCATATTACTCAATATCATGAATCTTGAAATGATGTTCTTAAACTCATTTTAAGTTTTTTGGCAAATACAAGGGCAATCTAAATAAACTCCACATTTTGGATGTTCAGAATTTATTTTACTCATTTCCATCCTGGTTAAATTTCTCATGATTACACATAGGGTAATATGTTGGCTTTGTAATGTAGTTTTTTCAGTCCAGGAATGCTAATCTATTGTGTTTCAATGGTGATCTATTATTGTTTTTTCATGCTGATTGATTAAGAACCCCTTTTCTGGAGATTAATGTCCTAAATTTCTCTAGTAGGTGAAGACATTGAAGCTTGAATTTTCAATTTTGAGTTACTATAGCATTCTAGTTTGGGCCCTAGGCTCAAAAAACGACCCTGCTTCATAAAAACAGAAATTATTTCACAGGATTTTGTTTAAAATCTATTTATTATGAAGATTTTCAAATACACAGAAAAGTTGAAAGAACTATAATGTAAACATCAGATACCCACCTCCTGGTCCTACCAGTGACGTTTTGCTGTATCTATTTTTATCTCACATCTAGCCATCTAGCCACTCTCTACCCACCCACAAAACCACCTATTTTTGATGCATAAAATAGAATTTTCTAATAAACTTGGGAATGCTCATATAGAAGTACTGACCTTTTAAAAGACTACTAGTTTTACCTGAGTGCAGTCAAGAATAAGTAAAAAACAATAGAGGACTGCAGAGCCTCAGGACTTTGTAACAAAGAAAACTTGCTTTATTGAGTTTTTCATAAGTGTTTACCACTTACCTTTTTAACCATCCCACCAAACAGTTTAACTATTTTTCTCTTTACATTTCATCGTAGATGTAGGAACTGATCAAATATAGGCCCGAATAAAAGCAATGATTCAAGCTAAATATATTAAAAATGCCATACCTGAGCATTTTTAAAATATTTTAAATGCCCTTAAGATAGAAAATAAAGTGTAATTTTGCGAATTTTCAGAATATTTGTTTGTTTGTTTTTGGCTAGGAAAGAAACTCAGAACACTGCTTGATAGCTAGTCCTATAGTCCCCTTTATTATCAGGCGGGAGACAGTCTGCGGTTTCTAAGCTAGCCGTGAAGGTCAAACAGCAGACTGTAACTAGTACATCAACAGGCCAGCAACAGATGTTTAAAAGATTAATAAGCAGACTTACAGGGAAGCTGCCAGTCAGAATGACTTGTGTATTCTGGAAATCAGGGCCTCATCCCTTACACAGACAACTTCATGAAGAAGTCAGTTACTTTTGAACAAGTACTTCTGCAATAAAAGGCAAATATCATGAGGCCCTAACGCAAAGGATAAATAAAACTTAAGATATACCTCGACACGTGGTGACACAAAAAGAATAAAACATTTTTCTATGAAGAAAAATCCATGGATGCCTCCAATTAGTCCCAAGAGTTTCCAAATGTGACCTTTGCTTTCATGGACATGTCCAGACGCTGAGGCTTCCTGCTTATCTAAACCAAGAACCTAAAAAATGAAAAGGTGAGAGCAAGGGACATAAAGAAGTAACTTGATGACTTAAACACTAATTAGGAGGTCTGATATTAAATATACCCAACTCCATGACAACTTCTGAAATCATTCAAAGCCCAGTTTGCTTTTAGATATATAAATACTTCCGCTGTAGGATTTAATTGTGGACAAATAAAATGGATACAAGAGAAGAGAAGGTGGCTTCTGCTTGTGAACAGATTAAAGCCTAAGCTTATTTCAGCAAGTGGACTAAATTTTCATGCATTCTCAGTCCTTTAGCTGAATTTTTTTAGGAGTTCAAAAGTATCTGTTTATACAACAGTGCCTTATAGCAAGCTAATGTATTTTATATCCAGAACAAATATAAAGATAGATTTCATCTGGGCTTTGTTCTCCCCGTGCCCAACTGCAATTAAAGAATACTTTTAATAAATGTTCATAGTAGTAAGAAATCTACCATAAAGACATTTTTTACTGAGTGCATACTCTATGCCTAGCAATAATTCAGCAACCTGGGACAGAATAGGATATAAGAAAAGCATTAGGAATTTTTCTCTAGTTGACTCATCCCTTTGGTTGACTCATTCCATTGGTTGACCTCATGATTTCCTGTGAGCTAGTAAATCATTATGTATCATATTCCTTCCCCAGGAGAAGGCAGTTTAAGAAACTAGTTTAAGGAAATAGCTCAGTGGTTTCCACATTTTGGATGTTACTGACCATTAAAAAGAGGGAAAAAATATATGTATACATATTGCTTGTATACATGTTCATAGATACGTATATAGATATTTATGTGTGTGAACATATATTCATACATGAGTGAGTATATACACTGATTTTATGGACATAACTAAAAACTGACATATGGTAGTCAACTTTTTCATTTGGTAAAGGCATTAAAGGACACCCACCTAGTATCTGTAATTATCATTATTTCACAGTACAGAGAACATTGTAATATCACAAAACAGGGGAAAAACCCACAATCTTGAACTAAAATGCAGACCTCTAAGTTGAATAAATTTAGCTACTAAAAAAGGAAATAAAGACAGTGGCATTTTTCTCATTTCCCTGCAGCCCTTTGAACACTTGTCATGTGTCAGGACCGCCGGTTTTTCCAGCTTTCCACCTCCCTCGCATCGCATCTTCCTCTTCCCAGTAATGTCTGTCCTCTTTTTCCTCAAGTGAAAACAACTGCCTTCAAAATTTCATGAAACCTAGCTAATCTTTTTAAGTTCTCCCCTGTGGCATATCTCTGCAAAGTCCGTTGACAGTCCCACCTGCCCCAAATCCTTGCCCGCTGCCTGGAGCTATGCCATCCCCAACCAGGGGAGGCCCGGGGAGCCTTGAGATTCTTTTGCTGTTTCCCAGGATCCTGGGAGTGAATGGCTCTGCAGCCTCTGCAGTGACCTAGAAAAGGCCTCAGCCACCGCCTCAAGCCAATAAGCCTTGAAATATTTCCAGAAAATTAGATTACAGGGGGAATTAAAACTAATAATGGTTTGTTTCATTTCTCCAATGCTCACTTTGCAATTTTCAGAACATCTAACAATTATTGAGCCTCTAAGCAACAAGAGTGACCCTGTAGGAAATTTCCAGAGGCGTGTGGAAAATTTCCATAGCCACGGGAACCGTAGGACTGTAGGTAATAAACCACTTCTAGAGCAGTGATTGTCCACCTTGTCGCCTCACAGAACACTTAAACTAATTACTAAAATTCTGTGGCATGCCAGAAATTTTATTTTTTGGCAATCTGACAAAAAAATAGGCAAATTTTAATTCATTCACACCAGACAACTCTTGTTGTGTTGGCTGTCATCATTTTTAATTTGACAGTCTAAGGGCAGAGGTCAGTGCCCCTGACTACATAGTCAGGCATTGCATGTTTTCAAATTTCTCGTGGCACACCGGTTGAAAATCACTGCTCTAGAGGAAGTACCAGAGCCAGGAGGGGACAGGAGGAAGCAACCCTGCCACTCTCTCCGCCTACCCCGACTTTTCTGTTGTGCCTCACATTGGCTGGCTCTGGCAACCACCCAGCCTGCCGGGGGGAGGGGGGTGTTGCTGAAGACCTGCAATCTCCTGGGCCACAGAAGACAGCGAAGAAGGGCGGAGAGCAAAATGGGTGAGTTGGGGGAGCACTGGAGAAAAAACATTGCCATGTCTGATGGCCATTCACTTTTATTTACAGGAAATTTGTAACTGCTTCCTGGATGTTTCTTAGTAGGAATTTATATCTGATCACCTTTTTTTAAAAGTTCTCAAAAATAAGAATAACATGTGGTGAATATAACGACTGGTCATCTCCTTTCTCCCACAAGTGCTTTGGGGAAATAATATTCATTTCCAAGGGAAACACTGGCCTCCATAGCTACTCATCCAAGTTGCTGTGAAATTTTGCATAAACACCTCCACTGGCTAAACATAAAGGACACTGGAAACACTCCATCTAAATCGGAAACAAAGCAGCTTACCTGAGGGATCAGGTGGAGCAGAGCGTCCCCAGAGAGGGTCCCAACAGCCAGGCCCACAAACAGCTGTAAAATGAGCCTGTAGCTCTCCTCACAGCTGTGGAACAGGAGCAGCGTGGTCCCCAGCAGGGAGCCCAGCGTGAGCAGCATCACGGCCACTGTGCTGTAGCCATATTCTGAGTCGGAAGGAGATCGCGGAGACAGTCAGTGCCCGTGACCCTCTGCGAGCGCCTGAGCTAGTGAAACTGATGGAATAGTGTGTCCTATAGCACAGCTGGTAGGGACATGAACTTGTTGTATGTGGTCTACTGGGTAAAGGTTTTAGCTTTTATGAAAAGAATGAAAAGATTTTTACCAAAATATCTTTAAAGTTACCCTGATGACCTCTTATTTAAAAATGGTTGTGGCAAGCAAGGACCTCACTTACCTCCCGCCTGCGAGAAATTAATTTCTTTCATCGTAAACTACCACGTGTGTGGACAGATACTGGTAATGATTTCCATCCAATCACATGGACGCCTTTCGATAGCCAGGCAGCGGCGCTACAGTGGGAACATTCAGTCTGGGCCCACGTAAACCTTTGTTTGTGTTCAAAATGAGTACTCTCTTCCAGAAGTTCTCAAAATTATTTGTAATGTTTGAAGTGTTTATTATTCTCAATGACCAAAATAAGTGATTGTGTTGGTAAAAACTGATCAATGAATGTGTAATGGTTCACAACAAATTTGGACAGCCTACCTTTGGATTTATTGCAATGATATGTTATAATGTCTGCATTTATTCAATGTTCCTAGCTTCTAGATTTAAAAAAATTAAGAAAGTACAATGCTTTAAATTATTCAAACAAAAATATGTATGAGGGGAGAACAAATAAAACGGGAAAAGAAGAAGAAAGGTTAACAGAGAGAAAAATGGCTCTCAGAGTCAAAAGTAAATGACTGGAAGATAAAGAGTTATTCAAGCCCCCATTTTCTTTTGGCTGCAGACATTCAGGGCAAATACTCTTGTTTCTTCTTATTTAGAAATTATTAACAAGTCATGGCAAAATGGTTTATAAACAATACAGTAATTACAAAATTAAACTATCATTTCCTTGAGTGACTACATACAGATAATAAGTTAAATCAAATAATGTAGTTATACTATTTGAAGTTCATTGTAGACTTTAAGAAACTATCATCTTAAAGTTAGTGATAATGGAAAATAATCTATTCTCACTATTTTCTACTTTTCTGGGACATTCACCTTCTATATTAAATCATATTAATGATTCTAGCTGATAACATGGTAATAGACTTGTGATTTTAAGATGACCTCTATGTTTTTAATTTTTAAAATGCATTGATGAGAGAGAGAGAGGGACGTAGGGAGAGAAACATCAATTAGTAGTTCCACTTATTCTCCGTTCATTGGGTGATTCATGTATGGACCCTGACTGGGGATTGAACCTGAAGCCTTGGAGAATCAGGACAATACTCTAACCAACTGATTTACCAGGCCAGGGCTAAGATGACCTTTACTAAATTATAAGTTCTAGATTATATAAGAGTCTAATATTAAAATAGAGTTGGTGATGTATTCAGAGAAAACTTTCAGACTGTGGTTTTCCCACTCTCATCACTCTCCTTCCACAGACAGAAATCCACTGTGTAGAGGTTGTTATCCAACAGATACAGGGTTGCAGTTTTGCAAGATGAAAACATTCTAAAAATCTGTTGCACAACAATATGAAATACTTAATACTACTGAACTATAGATCCTACATTTCCTAATAATTAAGATGATTAATTCCATGTGTTTTTTAACCATAATTAAAGTTTAAAAAAATAAAGTGGCTTGGAATGGTCATACACCAGCCTAGAAGTTTTATCCTGTCATCATTTAGTAAAAATGCCTGTTATTTTAAAAATCCGTAGAGATATTTAGCAAGTATCATATCCCATTCTTCCACATGTAGATTCTCTGTGGGAGCATCATTCCTCTCATGTAATAAATAAAGACATCTGAAGTTTAATATGAGCACCTGGGTGCCAGATATAGTTCAAAGGTGCCACATTTTAGAGAAGCTACAAAAGATCATAAAATGCCAAGAATGTACAGGAACAAATTAGAGTCTGACATTTCCAAGGCAAAAGGCAAAGTCTCGGGTTCTGTGATTCTTCCTTTCTTCTCCCCTTTGTCCTGAGGGCAGCTACAGTGTGGGACTGGAGGAGAATGAACGTTTCCAATTTGGAGCTTATAGATGACTTTAGGGCCTCTGCAAGTCACAGTTCACCTGCTCCCATATGGCAAGGGCAGCCTGAAAACCATAAAATCTCTGACTTTTGTGGCCATCATACTCTGCTAACTTAGCTCATCTTAATTGGACTCAGGTGACTTGCAGACAGGTGCTATGTAAATCTTTCTCATCATTACAGTAGAACTTAACGTAAGAATTAAATTCCTAGCCACTCCTGAGCAGCTACTTTGCATAGGTCTGAAACTCAATTTATACATAGTCAAAACACTCTTTCCTAGAAACAATTGGAAGTGATGCGTACAGATTGAGTTTTACCACACTGAACAATGTTTTCTTAATAACGGCTCCCTGTGTCCTCTCCTCTTCATCTTACATTTCCATAAAAAGGCCACTACAAGCCTTTCCCTTTAGTTACATAGTGCAACATTTTAAATTGAGGACAGTAATGTTTTTCTAGGTTCTTTAGTGAGTGGTTTGTTTGAATTTTTTCTTAGGAAGACTATTCCGTAGAAGGATCTAGAAGGTCATTAGAAAGCTAAAAACTTTTTCACGGATCTTCAGTTTATAAACCCACTCCCTGGTGGCCCGTAGGCACCAGACACCGTGCCACATGGTGGGAGCACAAACATGTTCATGGAAGCTCCTCGGTGCCGTGGTCTGTCTGCCTCATCTGTCTGTGAGTCATCACTGACCACCAGGTGCTGAATTATTTAGCTGCTCACTTTTAATAGAGCTTCGTTCTTCTCAGTAAATGTGGAATTATGGATATTTCAGCCTGGTATGTTTTTCTTCACCTAAAAATCTTCAAATTGAGTCTCTTGATGCTGCAGAATCCACCGAGTTAGAAGTGAGTAGCCAAACAATTCAGCTATTATGGACACTGCAGACTATCTCAGAGAGAAAGAAAGGTAGCATATATATATATATGATTAATGGTGTATATATATGGTTAATGGTAATATCTCAAAGATTGCATGTATTAACTGTCAAATATTTCTATCCATCACAGATGCTCTTATGTAATCTTTTTTCTTTTAAATACACAGTGCTTTAAATTACAAAGCAGTTTTGTACATATTATCACATTTGGACCTTACAGCAGAGCTCACCCACCGCACTGGTCCAGTGGGATGCAGGTGAGTGCACGTCCAGGGGTGCCAGCCAGGTAGGGCAGGCTGCTACCTGCCTGCACTGGTCACGGCCATTCTAGAGCAGCCTCTCGAGTTTACCCCAGTGTGCTTTCATTTTTTTTTACCTGTGCCATGATGTGTGAAAGGCCTGTAGGACACACTGCTTTCCCACTGTGCAGAACAAGAGATGGGCTCAGGAAAATAGAAATTGCTGAAGGTCACAGAGTTGGCTGGGGATAGAAGCCATCACTCAACTTCTGATTCCAACACTGCGTCCGTTCTCTCCCTCTAACTAGCCACTTCCCAACTATGTACTTTTAAGTTAGTCTATAACTGAGTCCCATAAAAGGGACAAAATCAGTTTATATATTCATAAATTGTATGCAAAATATAAATAGTCATTGAAAGCTAGCATAGCAGACTGGTTAAAAACAATGGCTCTGGGGCCAGCTTGCCTGGGTTTGAATCACAACTCCATCACTAACTAGAGGTGTGTCCTTGGCAAGTCACTTAACCTCTTATGTGCCTTAGTTCCCTCATCTGTAAAATGGGGATAATATCTAGCTCATAACATCGTGAGAATAAAATGAGCTGATAAGTGTAAGTTGCTTAGAACAGTGCCTGGTTTATAATAAGTACTCTGTGTTCATGGTTATGATTACATACATTAGGTGTATCCACTTTGTCAGGGAAAAATCAGAACTTACTCTCTAGAGTGGTGGGCAGCAGGTTCTCTTGTTGGTCCTTGGGCAGCTGGCAAGAGCAGCTGAGCAATTGTTGGATGATTCCTGGACTCATTTGTTTAAAGTCCTCCTTAGAAATAGGTGAGAGGCTGTTCTGTAGAAATATTTCCACCAGTTGCCCAGCAGAGAAGCAAGTCTGTATGGGAAAACCCTGCATTATTACTAACCTCAGCACACAAACTCACTGTCATTGCCATTCTTGCTAAAATGAACACATGAAACCATATCATTTAGCACTTACATACCAGCTAGTTGACATAGCATTTGTCAATTGACAGCTCCTCTCCACAAAAACAATTGAAATAATTGCTTTTGCCTATTGATATTTACCTAAATCTTTGCAATTTTTTATTGTATAGGTATATGTATAAGAGTGAAGGGTTATAAATTAATAGTATATGCAACAGTTCTCTAAAAATTGCCACAAGGCATTTGTCTATGTTAGAAGTGTAAAGGGCTGATTTTGTCTATTAAAAATTACATTAAAAAGGCCTAATATATGGATGAGAATGGTACATACTTCCACTAGCACGAATGTATGTCTTCTATTGAAGTAAGACCTCAATATAACATCCTTGTGATCTTTAGTTACAATCAATAAGCAATTTTTTTTAAATCAATGATTTAAAAGGCTTGTCTTTTTGAAGCTGACTGTCTTCCCTTCTGCATTTATCTATTACCTTTCACGGTCTGGCTTTCTCTCTTTTAGAAAACACGTGGACATATAAGCCCGAACTGTGACGTGAACTTTCAGTCCACATATGCAAGACTGAGTTGATTCTGCAAGTCCTAATAGAGCTCTAATTGTTCAGCAAAGCCACAGACAGACAGGCTCTCTTGGGTCAGATGTCCATCTGATTGGTTTTGCCAACAGGATAGGGGGTGGGGTCATGCTGCTCAAACATGGTTTCAGCCTCACTCTGGCAGGTGAGGAAGGCGTTTCTCAGCAAGGAAATGGGCAAGGAACCCAAAGGTTGTCTACTACAAAAAGCAACAACAGAAAACTTCAACTTATGATTTTTTTATCAAATGGAAAATCACCAGAGACTATTCTCTTTTGCATCATTTGTTACTAGTGGAACAAAATTATTTATCATTAAAAATACTGACAACAATAAGAGAAACTAGCAATGAACTTTTGATGGTGAGCCCTCCATAATAAGCATTCTTATTGGAAAACGTCTGATGGTAAGTGAGTGGAGAGATAAATGTGGACAGAATGCCATGCATTTTCCCCCAGTTCATTGCCAAGAAATTGAAGAGTTCTACTTTTAGAATACCTTCTCTATAGCAAGATTACTCTAGTATGAATTATGAACATCTGTGCCCTTGATCTTCACTTTCTGCTTCTGTGGTATTTAGGTCATTGTTTTATATTTCATCTGAAATCACTAATACAAATGTCCTTAAAGTTGATGCATTATGTTCTATAACTTTTAAAAATACAATATATTTTAATAAAAAAGAATATCTAGATTACCCAGATAATAAACTTTACAATTTATTTATTCCTTTATGTAAAAATTCAATACAAAGTCTGATGTTGATATCATCAGACTTCTATGGTAACTTTACAAACACAATCCAAAGCAGTGGTTCCTGAACTTTAGCTTTGAGAGTCTCTTGGAGGGCTTATTAAAAGAGAGAGTACTGGGCTCTACTCCCAGAGTTTATAATTCAGCAGATCCTGGGGCAGGGCCTGAGAACTGGCATTTCTAACACATTGCCGGGTGATGCTGAGGCTGCTGGTGCAGGGACAACACCTTGAGAACCACTGGTCTGAACAACATAGGAAGGATCCTCAGATCTAGTCTGTTCTCTTAGGGTCTCATCAACAGTCACAAGGAAACTGATATGTTCACACAGAGAAGAGGTTGTTTTCTTTATTTTGCATAGTCAGCACAGACAATAGTTACTACCATTTATAGAAGATATATGGCTTAAGTAGATAATCCTTAAATAAAAAGAAAAATAACCTTGTCCCTGAAGAAGTTCTTAAAGAGACTTCACAAACAAGGATTAAAAAAGACATCCACTTTTGTCACTTTTAGCTGCATACAATAAGCAACAAAAGAATCAATTTAAATAGATATCTTTTAACAGGAAAGCAAAGCAACAACAGAAATTGATTTTAACAGTATATGATAATAAAAACGTGATGCTGTCCAGTCATGGATTCATAACCCACGGGAACAGCAATCAGCAGCGTTGGCAGCATGTGAGGAATTTTGTTCTTTAATGATACAGATTGTGCTCCATACGAAAGTGCTCATCTGGGCTCTACTTTAAATTAATTTTTTATTAATTTAAATAACCTTTTATTAAACAATAGTATAATTGTTAAGGGCACTGAACAGGCCAGCAGGTGATAATACCCTCAGTTTCTGTGAACTTAAGCAGTTATTTATTAGCCCCATGCCTCCATGCCATCATCTCTAAAATGAAATAATATAAAGTAACCTCACACAGTTGTAATGATTAAATGAGGCAATGCAGGTGAAATAGCACAGTGTCTAACACATAGTAAGTACTCAATAAATGTAAGCCATCACCATTGAACATCAGTTTCTCACAATTTTAAACTATTAGGGCAGGGAAGGATTCGATGGTCAAAGTTTGAGAAACATTTGATTCAATGAGAATAAAGAAATTTATTTACTGAAGGACCTCCCAAGACAGTACAATGTGTTTCTCCAGTATCTCCCAAACTGACTTGACCATAGCACCCATTTTCAAGAAGCATCGAGGTACACTAGTGAACGTACTTTGGAATACATCTTTAAGAAATGTGGATATGTTTACAAGATCATATATCACCTCATCTCAAAAGCCATTTCAGTGCTATCTACTATAGGAATATTTCTTTGTGGCTCATAGCCTAAAGTAATCTCTTTTTGTGAGCTAACCTAAATTAATATAATCTAAGTTTAAAGTACTCATTCATTGTTGTGTTTATGTAATGTCTATGCCCTCCCACTACCCTGTGAGCTCCATAGGAACCGCACTTATTTCTGATCTATACCATACTACCCATGCCCACAACAGTGACTGGCACATAGTAAAGGCTTAATATATGTACACTCAATTAATTATTCATGCATTCAGTATAGACCCAAGGGAGGAAAGAGTAATGTATATTATTCTCCTAAATATCTTAGTCTGTTTGTGTTTATGTTTATGTTTATATTTATGTTTATAGAGATCCACTTGTAGAAAGAGAAAAAACACAACCACTCTGTGAACATAGAATATGTCTACATTTAAGGAAAATACACATTATCCTTTAAATTTTCTACAACTCTTACAGAACTTTCACAGTTGAACTCCTTTTGACAGTAGTAAATAGTGGTATGAGAGGAAGAATGGCGATACCTGATCCCAGGGAACTGGACCACCATCCAACTCATGGCCCACAGGTACAGATATATTAGGGTAACTCCAACCATGAACCGTCATATTGTTTTGTTTCCATTGCAGTTGATGGACTTTAGCTTTTCTGATACAGGTATTTCTGGTCCAGAGAGTGTTGAGGAGTTGGTCTAGTTCTAGAAATTTCATACAAAGATTGGTGTTAAATGGAATAAAAACAGGTCAGTTTCAGAATAATCACAATTTCACATTGCCACAGCATAGATACTTTATTAAGTAAATATGGTTATGATGAAAAAAGTTTTATACTGAACAATAATAAATAACATTTATATTTTACAAAGTTATTGATTTTCTCAAGCTCTTGGTGAAGCTTTGGGGCTGAGCCAGTTTTATGAAGATGCTCCCACCACATTTATTTCCTGGAGAAGATGAATAGGCAATTCCACCAACGGAGAGCCTTCCATTGGGCCAATTACCTAATTCTTTTTTCTAGGTGGAGTTCCTTATGAAAAGCCAAAGGTGAAACTGGCCTAACCCTTAGAGGACGTATTCTCCTGAGACACTACACATCTTTAATACATTAACTAAAATTTTAATGTAGTTACGTCAGTCAAATTCTCTTTCTCTGAAGTATTTATGCAGAAAAAACATGAAAAAATGTTGGAATTAGACACAAATTGACATTGTTTTCTAATGCTACTGTGGTATGATTGTTAGTTCATGGACTGAAGTTAAGTTTCCCTTGGTACAGCTGTCAGTTTTTACACACTGATACAGAGAATAAGCCATTCAGTATTACATATAATGGTGAATTTATCCATCTTCTTACCTTCTTTCCTAAGTGTTACCATCAGTGGTAGGAAACATTACAAACTAGTGTTACTACAATATTTTATTTTTTAAAGATTTTATTTATTTGTTTTTAGAGGAAGGGGAAGAGAGGGAGAGAAAGATTGGCGTGTGAGAGAAACATCAGTCAGCTGCCTAGCACATGCATCCTAACCAGGATGGGCCCGCAACCGGGCATGTGCCTTCACCAGGAATCAACCCAGTGACCTTGTTTGCTTTGCAGGATGATGCCCAACCAACTAAGCCATGCTGGCCAGGGGTACAATATTTTATTTTAAATGGCCAGTTTTCAACAAACAATTATGAGACATGGAAAGAAATGGGAAAGTTTGACCCGCAGTCAGGGGATAAAAACAGTCAAAAAATAGGTCTCTGAGTATTTCTAGACATTTAATTTAGCAAAAACTCAAAACATCTATTATAAGCATGTTCAAGGAACTAAAGGAAATTATATTTAAAGAATTAAGTAAAATATGACAATAATAAATTAACAAATAGCAAATTTCGATAAGGAAGTAAAAATTATGTAAAAATCCAAATGGAAATTCTGGAGTTGATGAATACAATAATTGAAACCAAAAATTCACTGCAGTAGATTACAGTATATTTGAGAAGGTAGAAAAAAGAGTAATTGTACATAAAGAAAAATTAATTGAAGTAAATTAATCTGAAGACCAGAGGAAAAAAGAGATTTTTTTTAAAAGAAAAAGTCTTAGAGACCTGTGGGACAATAGCAAATACACACACACACACACACGCACACACACATATATATATCCATAAGAGAAAAAAGAAAGAGGAGTAGAAAAATATTGGAGGAAATAAGGACAAAGCTTTCCAAATCTGATGTAAAACCTTCATTCACATGTTCAAAAGATTCATCAGACAGCAAATAGGAGATTTACAGAAAGACCCCACACGCATTGCAATCAAACTTTTGAGAGTCAAAGACAAAGATAAATCTAGAAAGTGGCAACAAACAAACAAAAATGATCCATCAGATACATAGAAGCATCAATAAATTGATAGCTGACTTTCCATCCAAACAATGGAGTACAGAATGAAGTAGGCTCATATTCACATTGCTGGAAGAAAATACTGTCAATCAATAATTTTACATCCAGCAGAACAATACTTCAAAAACAAAGGTGAAATGCAATCATTTCAATGATTTTATTTAAATTATCGAAAAATTAATGGGAGAATTCATAGCAGGACTGCTTTACAATAAACACTGAGTGAATTAATAAACACTTTTGGGTAAAAAGAAATGACCTAAAGTGGCAAACTGAGTTCATAGAAAGAAATGAAGAGCACTGGAAATGTAAATATATGGGTTAATATAAATGATAATTTATTTTCTCATTTGTTTTCTAAACTCAGTGAGAAAACACTACAGGCTTTTCTTTTAAAGTCAGAAATATGATAGGGATTCAAACCATCTCCAGTACTATTTATCATTATACTGGGATTATTAACAAATGTAATTACATTAGAAATCAAACAGAGACAAAGTAATTGAAAATAAAAAGGTATCCTGGCCAGACAGTTCAGTTGGTTAGAACATTGTCCCCATATACGAAGGTTGTCTGGTCAAGGTGCATATAAGAAGCAACCAATGAGTAGATAAATAAGTGAAATGACAAATTAATTTCTCTCTTTCTCTCTCCCTCTCCCTTCTCTCTCTCTCTCAAATCAATAAATAAAATTTTTAAAAAGAAAATGAACAGGCAAAATTACATTTATTTGAAGATGACATAATTATATATCTGACAACCCTACAAAATTGTAAAAATTAAATAAAAGATTTAATTATGGAGGCTGTTATAAAATTTAAGCATAACAAAAACCAGTTAGAAGATGTAATGAAAGAAATGACCCCATTTAAGGAGCCAAAGAGAAAGTTAAATGCCTAGGTATAAATGTAGCAAAAAATTCCTAAAACTAAAGTGGGGAAAATAATAAAACACTACATAAAAACACACTTATAGACATGAATGAATGGAAAGACATACTATGTTCTTGGATTAAACAATGTAACATCTTATAAATGTCAGTTCTCCCTATTTTATAATTTTTTTCTACAACAAGTTTTTTCCCATAGCTTGAGAGTTTTATGATTTTTGTTAGGAAAAACACAAAGCCAGGAACATCTTGAAAAGAAGAACAATGAAAATAGCTAGCTATACCAGACATTAAAATTAAAAAAACACTGTAAGTAAAACAGAGTGGAATTACCATGTGAATAAAGTGGAACAACAGAACAAAATAGGAAACAAATAAACCTGATTGCATTTATTACTGCATTATATAAAATGGAATCTCAAATCTGTGGAGGAAATAATTTTCACTAAATATAAAATGGGATGTATAAGGAGAACTGGATGGTCACATAACAAAAACAACCTGGATCTGTTTCTTATAAAACATACCAGAATTAATCCAAAATGGATTATAAATAAGAACATATAAGTACTAAAAGAAAATATGGGTGACTTCCACTATTATCTGAGAATATAGGAAACTTTCTTAACTATAACTCAAAATCCAAAAGCAAAAAGAATAAAGTTTAACTAATTTGTTTATATGGAGGTAAAAAATATTTGCATAAACAACTGATTCTAGGTTTAGGCAGGAAGCCTGCAAGATAAACTGGAATATCTTATATTGTAATGCAACAGATATAAAATGGTTTAAGGATTTTGTTAAAAGAACTTAAGAGACAACTTGAATAAGATTTCACTGGGCAAAAAGGGAAACATTCTGAGCACCAATTAGGGTAATAATGACAAGGATTAATAGGTATAAAATCATAATATTAAAAAGTTCATTGGTCTCCTTTGAAGGACATAAGGAAACTATGTTATTATTTTGAACAATTATAACTTTAAGAACTTCGATAACATGAAATTGTGATAAATGAAACATTTCT
The DNA here is from genome assembly GCF_021234435.1 of Artibeus jamaicensis. NCBI lineage: Eukaryota > Metazoa > Chordata > Mammalia > Chiroptera > Phyllostomidae > Artibeus > Artibeus jamaicensis. The sequence goes on along the minus strand of NW_026521995.1, from coordinate 262,996 downwards.
CATTATAGAATCATTATACTAATCAATGAAGAAATGTAGTAAATAATCAATCTGGGCAATGATCATAAATATTGCATAACTTTTTTAAAAAGGGAGACAACTAATGTTACATACCTTCTGATGGATAGATAGTACTAACTATAAGACAGTACCTCCAAATAAATACACAACCTAAAATTAATCAAGCCTCTACCTCTAACAACAAATATATATGAAACAGTGTGTATAAATATGTATTAAATGACTAGAGATGCAATCAGCAAAATTCAGACTGGAAAAATAATCCTTTTTTGTAACAAAAAATGCAACAAAAGAGAAAATGTGGGCATGGTGTTAGGAAAGGGAAGTCGTAATACCTACAAAATTGAAGAGACATGCTCATAATTTGCATTTTATGCACCTTATTTAGATCCTGATTCAATAAAAAATTTTAAAAATATATCAGAAAATATCAACATTAATGGAAAATTTTATATAAGGAATCATTAATATGATATTGGTCATACAGTACTTTTTAAAAAGTCTTTTTTAGAGAGATTTATATAGAAATATTTAAGATCAATTATGTGCTTCAAAAGAATCAAGTAATGGGAGAGAGCAGAGGCAAATATAAGGTTATCCAATTGGTAGCAATTGTTGAGGCTAGATAATATGTACATGGGGGTCCATTATATTGTTGTTTCTACTTTTATGTTTAAGAACCTATAATAAAAACCTAAACACTTAAAACTGGCATTCTTCTTTTCCTCCAGCCCCCTAAATATAATCAGCTGCTGTGGAGCTGCAGCTCATAGGCAGCTGTTAGAGGACATGCTGAGTGGATCCTGGCCTGAGTAACTAATAGCACTGAGCTGGAACAGGGTTCTGAAATGAAATTGAATTCTCAAATGAAAGAATGGCTGATTTTGTGGGGTGGTGAACACACAGTACAATATTTAGATCATGTATTATAAAATTGTAAACATGAAACCTACATAATTTTACCAACCAATGTCACTCCAATAAATTTCTTTTTTTTTTAAGAAAGAAATCCTATTTGAAAAATGACAGAAAACTTCCCTAGCCTGGTGAAGAAAGTAAATATACAAGTCTAGGAAGTGCAGAGGGTCCCAAATAAGATGAACTCAAAGAAGGCCACACCACAACACATCATAACTAAAATGTAAAAGGTTAAAGACAAAGAGAGAATCTTAAAAGCAGCAAGAGACAAGCAATTAATTAGCTAAGGAGAGCTCTCCTAAGAGTCAGCTGAAACTTTACAGGACAGAAGGGAGTGGCAAGAAATATTCAAAGTGGTGAAAAGTGAGAACCTATGACCAAGATTATTCTACCCAGCACAGCTGTCATTTAGATGAAGGACATATAAAGAGCTTACCAGACAGAAAAAAAAAAAAACTAAAGGAGTTCATCACCACCAAACCAGTATTACATGAAATGTTAAAGGGTCTTATTTAAGAAGAAGAAAAAAAAGATAAAAATATGAATAACATGGCAATATATATCAATAATTAAATCTAAAAAACAAAAGAAATAAACAAGCAGAATAGAAACAGACTTGTAGATCCTGAGAACATTTTGACAGTTGCCAGATGGGAGAGGGGCTAGGGGTTTGGGTGAAAAAGGTGAAGGAATTAGAAAAAATAGCTGATTTTTGCCCAAATGGGTAATACTGAACATCTCTTATGAAAAATTATTTGGATTTTTTAACAATGATTCATGATGATTAATATCCAAACAACTGGTCTTGAACTTACAGCGCAGATTTTCTCTAACTGTATTCTGTTTTGCGATCTGATGCTTCTCCCAATTTCTTAGAGTGATAAAGCCTTCCAGTGCCATAGATCTTTATGTTACTTGCAAAGTGGAATCACTGCATGCCTTCCCCAGAAATGAAAACTATTGCTAAAATTTCTCAGCTCCTGGTTTCCATATCAAAATTATTCTCAGCATAAGATGTCTTTCTTTCCCTAGCTTCTTTCCTAGTTATACCAGCTAGCTAACATGATTTATTTGTATTTCAACTTTCATCTTAACAGACAATACAAATAAATTGTAGAAAAACACAACTGCCATTCAATTTTTTGTGCAAACAAGACTGGAGAAAGATCAACACTGAATTGTATGGCTACCAGTTCTGAATCCCTTCTTTCAGAGTTGGGAAGTATGACCAGACTATGAGGGGATTTTTGGTCCCTTGGTAAATTCATATCTCCCTTTATGTTGTGATTTCTTAAGAGGAAGTGTGTTGTTAGCAGCTCAAGCTATTATGCAACATGCCAGGATCCCTTGGTGTGCAAAGTCGGGCATTTACATGCAGATTAGGAAAATAAATTATTTCACGTTCAAAGTCTTGCCAAGAACAAAGAAATGTGCAAAACAGATATTCTGATTCTATTTCTGGCATCCCATTTTATCCTGGAGCCCCTCAAAAGCTGGCAGTCATGAATGTGGCCAAATGGGTATTTCATATTACTTTTATTTAAAATCAAATGACTTACTTTTTTGGTTACAAGCAAATTGCTACCAAGGCTCTTGGACCATTTGGCCTACTATTTCATCATTCTACACTATATTTTGTAACCCTTTGGCTCAGCACTATGTACTAAACAGGAAAATGTTCAGTTAGTACCTATGGCAGATCATTAAAAACTCTCCCTTTGGCTCTATGCCCATAATTTCAGCATCACTGCTGAAATGGGCCAAGTCCATATTTTTGCTTCAGCACCACATAATTACCATCATAGCATGGTTGCTTAAAAAGGCCATCTGAGCTGTCTTACCACATGCTAAGAGAAAATGGTTTATAAAACACACCTGAACAAATTTAGTCATCAAAAAGTGCTAGTCTTTCTCTTTGGCACAATTTATTTTGTAGGTGTGACTTGGAAGTTAAATTCATGAAAACCACCCTTACCTGATAGGTGAAGAGTATTTGTACTATTCAAGGAACTGAAAATGTATTCCGTGAAATAGTCTGGGGCAGGTAAGTCTCTTTGCCCCAGACAAACACCTTGAAGAGACAAAGCAATGATTGTTGCTGCCAACTGAGGAAGCGTATTTTCATCAGCGCCATCACTGCTTAATATGCCAGACTTTTTCTGAAGCATTTTTGTTTCCATGCACTAAAATCAGACACAGGGTAAGAAGAAAATTTTAACCTCTGAAGTTATTGGGATTAAAACATCTCCAGGATTTCCCCCCAAACAAGGAATAGTTCTTCATCAAAGAGGATTAAACTGTTTATGGGAATATGGCTACCATCATTCTCTATTCTGAGATACCTCTATTTGGAAAATACTTGCTTGTTTTATCTGCCACATCCCTTAGAGATGTGTTTTTCTCCAAGGAGTTCTCTTGCTTCAAATGCTTATACCCTTTTATTTGGTGGATTATTTCTCTCCAGCTTCGAGTACAGCCTGCAGTGATGACTTTCAAATCTACATTCCCAACCTTGCCTTCACACTGGTTCTGCTGCCTCGTATCATCACAGAGCACATTCCCATACACACTTGCCTTTAGTCTCACGCACGATGTGTGCTGGCCACAAATCAAAGCTAGCATAGTGCCTGTGTTCTTTGAACTACCATTGGATGTATGACATGGGAAATTTTCATCCATATAACAATTTTCCTCATTTAAATTATGAACATATGAAAGTTTGGGATTCTGCCTTAGATCCCAATAGTATCCCTACTCATTTATTTGAATATTGAGTGCCTACTATATGCCAGACACTGTGCTAGGTCCATTACAACACACATGTTGTATTTTCCTTCTCCTAGAACTATATGCAGCGGACACTCTTTTCACACATCTCCTGGCTGATAAAGGGCAGAGTCCCAATGTGCATTCAAATCTGACTCTACAGACTATGTTCTTGAATACTCTTCCTTGTGTATAGAAATAGGTTGAAACCCAGAATGGTGATGGGACTTCCATATCATCAGGTTCCATAGCATAGGGCTTGGGATACACAGCTAAAGCTTTAATATTATCTCTGCCATTTCTATTCGGGTGACCTTGGGCAAAATGATTATCTTTGCTAACCTTCCTATTCATTATCTGTTAAAAGGAACAATGCCACCCAACACAAAGATTATAAAGATTAGATGAGATAGGGCATGTAAAAACACATAATCAAGCTCTCGCACACAGGACACAGTCAACTAATCACAGCTGCTATTAACGTTGTTACCAGTCTAGGATACATCTGAGAGTAGGTTGGCAAGATGCAGATCGAGAATGGCCTTATATTTAGTGCTATGAAAAAAATTCCCTGAAGACTCCAGGGGAATTATATAAACAAGAGAATTATACAATAAGGTATTTCATAGAAATATCACTCTGATGGCAAACTAGTGAGTAGATGGACAGGGTAGAATTTAAGGGTAGGAAATCTGATTAAGAACTTATTGATTAATCCCAGATATTTCTTTAAGATGGTAGAGCCAGAGATGAATAAAGTACATGCGTTTGAGGAATATTAAGAAGGTAGACTAGAAGGCATGGAGGAAAATGTGAAGGACTACAAAGTCAAAAATGACTCATGTTTTTGGGTTTGACAACTATATAACAGTAATGCTATCCATTATCCCCCCAAATTTCCCTAAATACCCAATACAGCTCTGCTACTTCTCTGGGTACTGGAAATGCAATGATGGCCAAAACCAGAAGCATTTCCTACCCTGGAGCTTAAGGTTTACTATCGTTAATAAAATGATATTATAATCAAATATAAGATGACAACTATAGCAATAGCTTTGAAGGGAGGCACATGGTACAATGAGGGTAAAAACAGACAGCCATTCTATTCAGTCAGGCAGATCACAGACGGCTTCTTTAAGATTGTAATACACAGTCAGATCTGAAGGAGCTACAAGAAGGAATATTCCAGGCAAAAAGAACAGTGTGGACAAAGCTTCCAGGCAGAAGGGAGGATGGCAGATATGAAGGTCTGGAAGGAGGGAAATAGTTGGAGCAGATAGGGTGAGGGGAACATGGGGAAAGCTGAAGGTCTGTTGGCAGATAACAGCATTTGCCCCTTATCCTGATATCAACAAGAAGCCAAAGGGTGATTCTGAGGAAGGGATAGAATTAGGGGTTATATGACTGGATTTGTGTTTTGATAAATCCACTCTAGCCACACGGTGGAAAATAAAAAGATTGGAAAGAGACCCAGTGATTACTAATCATACAGGTAGAAGGCTATTACAATGGTCTAGGTAGAAGATTAGAAGGTAGTAGTGATAATAATGGAGAAAAGTCAACAGGTTAAGGAGATCTTCAAGAGGTAACAGCAGTAGGACTTGGACATGGACTGGACGTAGAAGGGAAAGAAATTTAGAAAACTAAATTTCTAGTTGAGCAATTGGCTGGATGGCGATGCTGTCCACTAACCTATGGAGCAATACAAGAGGTCTCGATCTGGCCAGGATAATTTGTGAACTTGATTTTGAATATGTTAAGCATGAAGTACAATATCCTTTTAAAAAAAGATGCTATGTAAAATACATAGGTCTGTAATCCAGAGGAGCATCTGGAATGGAGATACACTCTCATGAGTCATCAGTGTGTATAGACGCCCTAACCAAGAGACTGCATATGGAATGATAGGGGGCTGAGATAAGGCCTTTAGGAGCACTAATGCTTGAGAACTGCCCAGAGAAACTAGAGCCTGCACAGGTGAACATGGGGGGTCACAGAGAGGAAGAGAGAAAGAAAACCAGGTATGTGCAGTGTTATATAAGCCAAAATAGAAACTGTTTCAAAAGCTACTTATAAGCAACACCAAGGAAAGTAGATATTCAAGAATAAAGAGAAGTCTTAGATTTTAATATTAAGTTTCAGATGCCAGGGAGATATCCAAATGGATATTTATGCCATGTTGGTGCATATATGAGTTTATAGCTCAAAAGAAATATCTGGGCCTGCAGCAGAATTGAAAGTAATCAGTATTTGGTTGTGCATGAGGCTGTGAGAGCATATCACACCGACAGAGCAGCAGTGAGTAGAGGAAAATCAGAGGGTGAGGCCATGGAGGACACAAGATTTAAAGGATGGCAGATCAAGTGCATCCTCCAGAGAACTTGATACAGAACTGCTAGACAAATGAGAAGAAAAACCAGGAGATATGGGTTGATGGAAATAGAAGAAAATATGATGTACAAAATGACAGAAATCAATGAATAAAAGACTGTTTTATGGAGACAGGACAGAAGTGAGGGAGCACGAAGCAGAACACAGATTAAGATACAAAATCTGTGGAAATAAAGAATAAGAGAGAAGCTCAGCAACAAGAAGGAAAAAGTAGGTTCATCAAAATTGGAATCAAGAGATTATTGTGTCTGTGTTGCATTCTTGTGATATAGGACAAGGAGTGAAAAGTGCCAGTTGGGTTTTTTTCTTAAGTTTGTAATTGCTGAGCTTGGCAAGAGCATATTCATAGCTGTGGTGGCAAGCAGACTGAAAGGCTGAGTCAGTAACCAAACTTTTGATAAAATTGAAGAAGTAGGAGACGTTCCGTGGATGAAAACAAGCTGAAATAACAGATAGTATGAATCTCATCGAAGTGTGTTTTCTCACGAACATCGTAAAGAGTAACAGTCTTGAAGTGACATTGAGGAGAAAGAATTCAACCGCTGTTTCCAGCCCTAACGTCCTTAGGATGTGACCATGAGGCAGGTCCTTCCTAGAAGACGCAGAGCCAGTGGAGAACTGCACAGTTAGATCCCTGTTCATTACTATGGAAATGGCAAACCATGGAAAGAACAGAGACAGGTATGAGCATTAACAGATTGAGTCAAGAAGATAAAACAGAGTAGTTGGGCGAAAAAGAATGAAGAAATGGAGAGATGATTACACTCTGGGCTACTGGGGAAGATGGCTGGATTAGAGTACAATGGTATAAAGTTCTTTCTTTTGGTGAGCTGGTTAAAACCCACCTGGAGCAGCTATTAGTGGCTTGACCTATAGAGATTGAGTCCTGTGCAGACCAAGACCTGGAAATGCTAGTGGTGGTGGGCCTGGTCTATCAGCATCTTCTGTGATCCTACAGCCCCTAGTTGGAGAAAGCAGCAATCCTGCAATGAGGTGCCAACACACCTCCTGTAAAAGTCTGGATTAACTGACTTTCTAAAGGAATCCCAGCCCAGGTGAATAAGCTAAAGAACCCTTCATGGTAACTGCCATAGTGCTTTATGCCAGGAAATAATTGGTCTAAGGCCTAGCAAAAGTTATGACTCAATAAGTGTTCAATTCTTCTTGACTGAATAGATGAATAAAGTAGGTCTACACATAGTATATTGAACTATTTTATCCTGCTCTAGGAATGTCTAATCTCCTGGACACTTGGAAACCCAAGCATATGCAGTATGTGTTGGACAATCAGAAATCTGCATTAAATATGCACATATGACCTGCTTTTTAAGCTCTGGATTTCCCTGTCCATTTAATCTGCATCAAAAGATAGCAACAGATAGGATAACTAAAATCCTAGTGGATAATCTGAACTGATTATGTATTATATAGATATTGCAGTGAAGATATTATATGTAGGAACACCTCCTGAGTTAAGCAAAAATACTGAATTATATAAAGAAACCCTATTTTCTCAGTTGGAAATAAAAACAAAAATATATGGCCAAATTTTGAGATTCAGGAATCTGTTACTAAAGTGATGCTCATGAAGTCCTTAGTAAAATAGTTTTCCATTTGTTCTGCCAATAACAAGAGAAATGAAACATTTACAGCAAATTAGAGACATATTTGCTGGCCATTAAGCTGCAGCATGATTACACTGATGCCTGTGAGCTCCTGAAAGACAGAATTGAGGGCAAAAATCATTCACTTAGGCATGTTGCTGGAGTCTGAAAGTTTGTGTCCCCCCAAAACTCATATGTTGAAATCCTAATCCCCAAGGCGATGATAAGAGGAGAGAGGGGATTAGGTCATAAGGGTGGAGCCCTTATGAATGGGATTAGTGCCTTTATAAAAGGGACCCCAGAGAGCTTCCTGCCCCTTCCATTACATGAGCATACAATGTGAAGATGGCATCTATGAACCAGAAAGAGGTCCTCACCAGCCACTCAATCTGCCCAGCTCCTTGATCTTGAACTTCCCAACATCCAAAACTGTGAGAAATAAACCTCTATTGTTTATAACCATCCAGTTTATGGCATTTTTTTGGTATAGCAGCTCTAATCAACTAGAACAGATGTCGATGAATATTTCGAGTGAAAAAAATGTTTCCTCACACTTTTTCAAAGTGTGGTGCTGGCTCCTCAGCTAGTTCTCTCAGAAATTATGCTTTTAAAAGCTTTCTTAGGATCAGAGAAACTGATCCTACTTTATCTGCTGAAACTTCATGCTGCAAAGGGGGAAGCAAGAAGGTAATTGGAAGGCCAGCTTTTGCTGGGGTAGTAACGAAGGCAGCAAGAGAGCAGGGCCTGTTTCCTAACCGTGAGAATTGTGAGAGAAGAAAAGCTCTTGAAGAGACCCCTCAACATATGTGGCATGAATCAAAAGCCACAAAAGAGGTATTGTCTCATGAATCATCTTTTTGCAAGCTGCTTCTCTGGTGAAAAAAACCTAACAAATTCATCTCTCAAGCTGGTTCTGCCTTCCCCTTGTCTAGCGAGAAGGCCAGGTAAATAGACACAGCACCCAAACCACTATGGGTCAGTCCTTGGAGACTGATCAAAAGTTGTAAGTCACACTTACTTGCATGCTCAGTGTGTGTGGGGGATGGGGTAGGGGGGACCTGGGAGAAGACAGCTGGCTTGTCACCTGGCCTGCCCACCCACCTGCTCACCCACCCAGCTTCTGGCTCAAACTCATTTTAAAATAATTAGTCACTACATTTCCCATTTTAGACTCTATTTTTAATTATGTCACTTAATATCCGTATCTAAAAACTACAAATACTTACCTCTCTTAGAAGTCCTTGAATGTCTGAGGAATAAATAATTCATGAAACAAAGGCTTTGAGACTGTGTCTTTGTAGCAGAGCTGGTTACTGATTTTGCCCTTCTTACCTGGCTTCTGGAAGTGTCAAAGTACAGTCTGGTGAGTGCCAAGATATCTTCTGTCTCATTCTGTGAGAGGAAATAGGAGTCTTCATCCTGCCTGAGGCTGAGGAGGCTATGCAGGTAAAATTTATACTCCTTGTTACTCATGTTGAACTTTGAAGAACAGATCTCCTCCTGGTGAATGATGTAATAGAGGAGGAGAAGAGAGACTCTCTGGACAACTTCATCTCTGAGCTGACCTTCGAGGTCTCCTCCAGCTATTAGCAACAGGGCATCTGGTTCAAAGCACTAGGCAGAAGCAAAAAGCAAAACACCAAGACAGAAACACAAACAAAGCTTAACAAATAGTCCTAGAGCACTAATGACCACCATTTCCCCTGCTTATAACTGTATCAATAGGAAGGGAAACTGGGCAGGCCCAATAGCCAGATTCAAATAGGAAAGTCATGGCCCTGACTGATGTAGCTCAGCAGATTGAGCGTGGGCTGCAAATCAAATAAGAAAGTCATGGTTGGACTTTTATGTAACAATTATGCCCTCCAAGAAAGTTCTTATTCCCTAAGAGTGGTCCCTCTATGTCTAACTACAGAGGGACCACTCTTGTCCATTTGCTACTTTGAATAAAACCAGCTGACTCTTTGGCTTTGAGAGCAATGGTCCATTGTATTTTGAATGAAATCCAAGTTCTTTACCAGTTTCTCTGTCTACCAGTTTCGCCGGCCTAACCTACTTTCCCTACCTCATCTTAGCTTCTCTCCACCGTTCTCACCACCTTCTGCCCCTGTGATTTTTCTTCCAATTTCACCAAGCTCCTTCCCATCATCTTTCAGGTATTCTTGGTCCCCTCACTTCTCTTATCTCAGTTTAAAGTGCCAGCCCCTCATGGATGCCTCCAGCACACACCATCCGAAGTTGAAAGCCACCACTGCCATCCACCACATTCTCCAGCACAGCGCTGTGCAGTAGAAATAGAATGCAAGCTACAAATGTGAGCCCCACACATCATTTTACATTTTCTAGCAGCCACATTTTAAATAGTAAAAAGGAACTGGTGAAATTAATTTTAACAATATATTTTATTGAAACTTTTATGTGTACAATCATTTCAATGTGTATTAATAATAAAAGTTTTTAAAGTTATCAGTGAACTATTTAACACTCTTTTTGTCATGCCAAATCCTTGAAATCTGGTGTGTATTCTATACTGACCATCATGTCTCTGTTCATGTGTCACATTTCAAGTGCCCAAGAGCTGCACACAGCTAATGGCAGATCTGGTACTCACCATTTTTTATTTTCTTCATAGCACTCACTAGAGTCTAAAATTACATTGTCTATGGGTTTCTTTCCCTCTCCCCTTGATGGCAGCTAGTCTATTTAGGCTGGATTTTGTCTGCTTTGCACACAGTTCAGTCTTAGCATCTAGCACAATGCATGGCACCTATGGGGTATGAAGATGGAGTGCACGGATGCCATCTGCCTCCTTTTAGCCTATCAAGGAGAATTGCTAAAAATGTTTCCATGATGCTGTATTCATTTCATGGCCTATGGACAGACACCTCACTTATCTAATTTGGCAAGAGAAGGAGTTTGAGGTAATGCGGTGGAACATTGAGGAAAAGGTAGACATGAGTTGTTGAGGGAAGCTCTGGAAGCAGGATGGGAGCTGCCATTCCTGAGAGACAGTCAGGGAGCTGCTGAGAATTCTCCCAAGATCCCAGAAGCAGCCTAGTTCCGGGCACCAGTCTGAGACTGAAGGCACCGAGAGATACAAGTCCTGAGCACAGAGGGATTTGTCCCACTATAGGAAAGCTTATACCTTTTTTAAATTGAGGTATAACATGTAACATTGTATTCGTTTCAGAGATACAATATAATGATTTCATATATATATCACAAGATGATTACCATGGTAAATCTAGTTAACATACATCACTACACAGTCAAATTTTTTGTGTGTGATGAGACTTTTAAGATCTCCCTTATCAACTTTCAAATACACCATATGGTAATATTAATTACAGTGACCATGTTGTACATTCCATCTCCAGGATTGATCTTATAACTGCAAGTTTGTACCATTAACTACCTTCGTCCATTTTGCCAACCTCCTCACTATAAGTACAGTACTATATTGCTACATCTTTTAACCTATTCTCTGACATGGCAGTTTCAGTGATACTAATTCCATGTCTGCTGTGCATCTCCCTGGGTAATATCTGATACAGAGTGTCTGAGTCATGAAGACACAAGTCATCCATCTCTAATGCAAAGCTTTAACCACAACTTCACAAGCCACACAGACTCCAATCTCTCCCAACTGAACTGCAAGGGACAAGCACTCAAAAAGAGGGCAGGCTTCCCAGCAAGACCAACTCTAAAGATGAATATTGAGCCTCACCACGGAAACCACAGAAGCCTTTCAGTTCCCTAAGTAGCTTTCTAGAAATGTCCATGGTCTGGTTGCTGTTGGCTGGTATCACACCAGGAACCAAGAACGTAAGTCAGTTGAAACAGGTAAAATAAAGCCATTATTTTTTTACCTAATAACTCTCTGAAGCCAAATTATTGGTAGTATTAGCTACCATGTATTGGAAGCCATGTGTCCAAGACAGTGCTAAGCTCTTAGGTATTGGGCATTCCTTAGTCTATAAATCTAATTGGTTCTGGAAAAGGCACCAGATAATGATTTTTGGATGATGGGAACCTTATTAAATTATTTTAAATGAAAAAAACAAAATGTCCACAACCTATGTAAAAACCTACCAAATACTTCTGCATAACGTAAAGTATTTAGAATACCAATTACCCAATTATTTAATGCACAATTAGTTAATAGGTACATTTATATGCAGTATTCAAGAATTCTGCACAGAAATAAGCATAAATTATGTTTTCCTTCTGAGGGAGGTATACACACAGTACTTGTAAAAACTAAGCCTCAGAGAGGGTAAGCAACATGCCTAAAGCCACACAGCTAATAGCATTTTCCCAGTCTTAATTCCTGTTCTACAAATGATAGATTTTATTCTGTTATTCCATTGCTTTGTGCCATGGTGAAGACAAGATATTGGACCCACGTTCAGAGTTGCCATGCAACCCCTCACCAGTAATTTTATTTCTTCTGTTTGGAGGGAAGAAAATTGATCAATGAAGAGGCTAGGGGATTGTTAAGGCTTACTATCTATTAATAAGAATACGCTACATTTTTGCCCAGTCCCTCCACCCCCTAACCCCACTCCCACCCCCACCCCATAGCTGTCATCTTGCTCACTATCTGTGAATTGGTCTCTATTTTTCTCCCTAGTTTAGTTTGTTCACTGGACACCACATATGAGTGAAATCATATGGTATTTGTCTTTCTCTGACTGGCATATTTCACTTAGCATGTTTTCCAGGTCCATCCATACTGTCACAAAGGGTAAAGTTTTCTTCTTTTCTATGGCCGAGTAGGATTCCATTCTGTAAATGTCCTGTAGTTGTATTATTCACTCATCTATCGATGGACACTTGGGCTGCACAAGCACCCCCTGCATCAATGAACAGGGGGTGCTTGTGTTCTTTCAAATTAGTGTTTTGGGTTCCTTTGCATATATTACCACAAATGGGATTGCTGGGTCAAATGGCAGGTCCATTTCTAATGGACATGGACACAGTGTGGTGATTGCAGGGAAAAAGGAGGTATAAGGGGCATAAATGGTAATAAAAATACAATAAAAATGTTTACTTTTTAAGGAATAGCAAACCAGGCAGTACTACTGTGTTCTGCCCTGAAATTGGTACAGATGATGCTATAAATGTGGTTGTAATTTACTTTCAGTGGTATAAAGAAAAAAAATCACTTAGCCTAGAAAAAAATACTACAACCAGAGGGTCAAATGAGGTTGCGTTCATAGACTTTCAAGTGCAGTTCAGGTTGTTCAATGGGGCCAGGTAGGTAGGAAGAAGGGCATCAAGAACAAGAGGAACAGGACCTCCACGAGGCCCCCAGAACATGCACGTGTGGTCAGGGCTTAGTTGACAGCACACAGCAGTGTATGTGCCCACCCTTCATCCCATCTGAGGTGCCTGAGACCCCTGCCCATCTGTAGATCCTCCTCAATACTCTGGCTTTGTCTCTTCCTATGGTTGGACAGGGCGCGGGGCAGCAGAGGATAGTGTAAGGTCTCTAACCCTGCAGATGTTCTCTGCAGAAATGGTTTGTAAAAAAGCATGCAACTTGGAAAACAAATTGGTTTCTGACTTTGAAGAGTTTTAAATAGTTGTGGAGGCAGCTCGTTTTGTCTGAGAGATTTTGGTCATCTCGAATAAACAGATGCTCCCTACCCCTTGCTTAAATGTTTTGAGGCCTACTGAAAGGAAGCTTGACTGTGAATCAAATGACTGTGGGCTGAAAACTTTGTTCTCTTTTATGATATTTGAGTCTTAGACAAGTTTCCCTAATTCAGAAGCTAGTGGCTGGAGGAAAGAAGTCTATAGGGCACATCAGAGGGACTGAAGTATGAAAATGTGATTCTCCTCTGAGCATGGACGTGACAAAAAGCACTATGGAGAGGCAGTGGTGAGGGGATGAGAATTTTCAGCTCATCACCACAGTCTTAACTGAAGTTTTTGCAGAGGCTCAGTTGAGTTTGGGAAAGAATGTTTGTAAAAATTTTGCAAACCCTGGCACCTCGTAAGCATCAAGATCTGTCCAAAGCTCCGAGTCTTTGTTAAGAAGAGTGGGCTCATTCAGGAATAAGCCATTGATTTCTCTTTTAATCTTGTCAGGAGGAGGCATAAGGTTTAAGGTGGAGGAGGGAAGCACAGATTCTGGGCATTCGTTTTAAATTTTGTATGAACTTTGGGAAAAGACTGCTTAAAATGTGAGACGCCCTCCTTACTAGGCTAAATGGACACTCAGCTATTGGGTAATTTTCCGCAAGCTCTAATTCAGCTCCATTCACTGTCTGCCTGGTGAGAGCCTCAAGGACAAAAGCTGCATGAAATTGTTCTTCTACATGAATAAAGCAGTTGTCAAACCTGCAGGATAAACTTTAAGTATTTTAGACCAAAATATACTTAGAGTTTGATTTGGGATCATGAGTAAACCCACTGACTTCTTTTAAATTCTTAGCTTTTTTATAAGGTGTTGGGTTTTTTTGGAAGGTGGGGGGGGTACTAACAATTGACTGTAAAATACAAAGGGGAAATTGTATTCCAAGTTCCTCCCAAACAAAAATCAGGATGGATGTCAGCTAATGGCAGGCAGTAGCTTTTTGAGGGTCTATTTTAGATTTAGTGGCATTTCTGACTGCCAAAAAGAAGTCTTAACTGAGAAGAGTTAACATAAACTTGTTAGATAAACAAGATAAAGTTTGATGCTTTTCGCACTTTAGCTGGGCAGTTAGGACTAAGGGAGGGAGGGGTGTGAATTAGATGCAGAGCCTTAAAGCAGCGGTTCTCTTCCTTGAAATAGTCTGAGAATGAGAATCTCCTGGAGATTTGGGGGGGCAGGGGACCAGCAGGGGTGATACTTAGGCATGTCTTATTTCTCAGCAGCATGGCAGGTACTTTGCAAATGCTGCTCCACAGTGTCCCTGGAAAAGAAGGACTGGGCATTTCCATGAGGTACAGGAAATACAAGGGGACAAGCTGTCCAAGCTCATTTGAGCATAGCCATGTGGTCCTCACAGAAAGCAGCCTGAGGAAGGCATCTCCCCCTGGGTCATATGAAGGAGGAAATTGAAGTTGTGCAAGTCCTAACAGCTAGAAGGTGCCAGAACACTGCTGGTGGACTCCAGACATGCCAGGTTCTTTTCCCTCCAGTACACCTGGAACCCACGTAGGGTAGTGGTTCTCATCATTACTGTAGTGCAATTTATTCTTTTCTAGTTACTTAATCCCTCATTAAACTCATCAAAACTCCGTTCTAACCCTTCTCACTAAGAAAAGTCCCCCATCAGGCGAGACTACCCATTTTCAAAGGCTGCAGCTTGAATAAATTTACTTTTAAATGCACAGTGCTCTCAAATGCTTCAGACTGATTTTTAAGAGACCCTAGTTTTTATCTGGACCCCAAATAAAATGTGGAATCTTTTTTTCCATCCTCACTTTCTCTTTTTTCAGATATTTGGGGCTATAAATTCACCCTTTTGTCCTCTTTTCACCACAAAATCTCTAATACACATGCTGCCTCTCAGTGGACAAAATCCTTACAAAGGCAAACAAAGATCCAGTGACAATGAAGTCCTGTGATTTGCGCCCGGGAATTGGGTGATTGTGGGAGCAACAGGACAGTTTCTCTCTGAGTGTTTACAGATGACATGGGGAGGTGCCCCGGCTCCTTGCTTATGGTGATTCGGGTGAACTCTAGTTCTCTGAGCAGGTTAATCTGAGATTTGTCTTTTTCCTTTTTTTTATTTTAACCTCAGTCTTTTCCAAAGAGAAAAAGAAATAGCAGCAGCAAGAGGGCAAAACTATTAGAAACAGTGTTTCACTTCCTAGGAATAGAACTAATTCAAATGGAAGCTGACTTGACCAAATTCTCCATAATGTCACAGAAACCAAAAAGTGCAAAACAGCTCCTCCTTCCCCTCAAAAAATGGAGAACAATTTTGCATGTTTACATTCCCCCAAGCTAACCTAATATTCGACCAGCCTTAATAAGGCACGTCTGTCATTAGAGAACATTTCCTTGGAAGCAAATTCTCAGAGGACATTAATAAGATATGACTCCTAGCTGTTTCCAGTGGGAAGTCTTATGTTGCTATATATATAAATTAATGTCATCACAGATGAGCTGCCCACTGGAACACATGTTTTCTGTGGGAACCCTTGGCAACAGCACCAATTATTGAATTATTTATTATTTATTATTTGCACAGAACAGAGAAACGGTGTCTCTGTGAGCAAGACCCTTCTGCTTTGAAAAAAAACACTTGGCCAGAAATGTTTCCCCTAGAACCAAGCAGGATTGAGAAAGTCTGCCAAAATTTATTTTGGGGGCAACTTATTTGATTCTCTTATTAGGGTTTGTGGGGGTTGTTTTTTTTGCATCTTCATTTATTTATTTATTTATTTGTGGGTTCATTCTGAAAAATCTCGTCAGTCAGAAAAAGAATGGTGAAGCGCTTCTGTCTGTGGACATTTAAAGACATGGATTCTCACCTTTTGTGCTGCTCCTGTCAACCTCCCAACCAGGCCATCCACCCCCCCAACACAGATATTCTGATTCCACATTCATGCTGATTTTACATTAAAGTGGCATGAAGAAATTTTAACAACTCTGTCCTAGGCAAGTTTAAGAATTCTGTCCTTGGCAAGTTTAATCTCAGTCTCTGGAAAAGGAAGCCCCCACAGGGGCATCTTGTGAAATCTGCCCGGGGGGCGCTGATGAACAGCCAGGGTCTGAGTGGCCTGGTAGGCCAGGGAAAGGCTGGGAGCTGGGACACGGGAGCCCTGGGTCTCGTTTTAGCTTCACCTATGGCACTTCCATTCCCAACTTGGGTTTCTTATTTTTGAGAAGATGATTATCCACTTCGTTGCCCACCATGTAAAATATTTAAAATGCCATTGATAATTCAGGGAAAAGCACTTAAAATTCAACATTAGACAAACATCTGATCACTGTTTTCATGTCTCAGAAATAGCATCTATCTAACCTATCATGTGCAAGTTGACTGCAAACTCACAAAAGGGATTGGTGAATCAGTAAAGATCTACCAGTAAAGTTTGCTAAAGAAGAGAAAACTGAATTCACACTCACAAGTCAATACCTCCCAACCTGCAGAAGGGTGGTAGGAAGGCTGTCATTTTAATAAAAAAGAAAATTCTTCCTGTCTTTAAGTGCTACATGCAGAACGCAGAATGACTTTTTGTCTCCCAGCTATGGGAGTTACTATGCTCTGTGCACTTGGGTCCTGGAAGGTTCACCTTACTGTGCTTTACAGAAGAAAAAGGCTAGAGAATCCATTTGAACTCGCCCAGATACCTGATCCCATTCTATGGCACTAACCAGATTGCAGTCTCCTTGCATTCCACTTGTCCTCCGGGGGCAGCCAGTTTTCTCTAACAGTATTTTGATGAGGCTTCTTGAGTGGTTCAGGGGTGGGTGGTCGCCAGTAGAGAGGACTCGGAGTACTTCTGTCAGCTGGCCAGGGCTCCAAGTGCCACTGCTGTCCTGGGTGGAAGATTTCTCTGTCTCGGTAGAGGAAACAAGGCTGAGAAGAAGGAACAATGGCAGGCAGAGTATGGAAAGCCTGGTCCAGAAGTACATTTCCCCTCTTCCTTTATCTTGAGTCTGTCTTTGATGGAGCAGGTGGGTTAATGGTCAGTGTGAAATGGTAACCAGAGGAATTTCTGTGGCGAAGGGGGAAAATAAAGACTTTAATTATTGTGCCTGCAACATATTTGAAAGAATTCATTAATTGGGCGGCTAAGCTGATTTGCAGCGACAAGCTGTTTCTGAACAACAGGGAGTCTGTGGGTCATTTATAACCCCAAATGGCACCAAACTATCAAGGCTGTAGACTTTCAGACTGCAGGAAAGCCAAGAATGTTCTTACATTGCCTCTCTGAACTAACCATGGAGTCAAAAATTAAGGAGAATATGTTTCTCTGTCCATCATGCTGGGGGTATGAGTCGTGGGAGTTGGAACAGGAAACATCCTCATTTTATCTCCTTGTTAAGTAAAACTCTTGGTGCTTTTTGGTCCCTGTCACTGAAATAAGTAAATACAACAAAAAGGAAAATACCTTTTAGTAAATTATTAATGTCGTGTTGAGTTAAAAGGTTTTAGACAAAGAAGGATATGAGAAAAAAATAGTAACATTCAGAAAACACGAGTCAGTTTTTAGATTTTAGTTTATTGAAAGTACAAATGATATAGAGCCCTGGCCAGGTGGCTTAGTCAGAACATGATTCTGTAGACCAAAAGTCATGGGTTCAATTCCTGGTCAGGGCACATACCTAGCTTGCAAGGTTGGATCCCTGGTCGAGGTGAACACAGGAGGCAATCAACAGACATTTCTCTTTCATCACATCTATGTCCCCCTCTCTTTCTCCTCCACCCCTTTCCTTTCTCTCTAAAATCAATAAAACATATTCCCAGGTGAGAATTTTGAGAAAGAGAGAATTTCAAGACCTCATGAGCCATGATAAATCCACATACTCAGTGGCCATTAAAAGGATCGGCTCTCTGCAAAAAATTAATCTCTTCAAACAATTGCTTAAGAAATGCAAAAATTCAGCCCCCACTTTGCATCCACCAATAAATCCTACCTCCTATCAAAAAAATGAAGAAGGAGAAGGAGAGGCGAGGGAGAAGGAAAAGACGGAGAAGAAATGCAAAATGTTAACAGCATGTCAGATTTGGGCCCAGAGATGAGCTAATAGTGACTGTCGGGCAGGAAAAAACATACTGGGGTTACTTTTATGGGCTTTTTTAAAGGCATTTAAGATTCTTGGGTTAGCATTTTAAAAATGGCAGAAGATGATACAAACATTTTAAACCCAGTGCTTACCTTCAGAAGAAAGACAAATGATTATTTATCTGGAGATTTGCAGCCTTTTAAATCTCAGAGAGTATTTTGTGGTTGCAAAGTTCTCTGTTTTTAAAATTCCTTGACTGTGCACTGGGAGCTGGAAGGGATTATTTCAGCCCAGAGAAGTTTTCAGTTGCTATGGAGAAAGCTACTCTGAAGGTAACAATGAACGTGGATAAAAGTGAGAACTTTTGTCTGGCAAGTTTTCAGGGAAATCAAATAAAAGTGGTTCATGAACCCAACTTTTTCCCATCAATAATTACCATTTTTAGGATCATCTACAGTTAATCAATTTTTTAGAATCGGCCTTTTAAAAAATGTTGTTCAAGTACAGTTGTCTCCATTTTCACCCCATCAGGTCCCCCCATCCCACCCATGCCTGCTTCCCACCCTGGAACCTGCCCCCTTTGGCTTTGTCCATGTGTCCTTTATCCACGTTCCTTGATGACCCTTCCCCCCTTATCCCTTTATATCCCTCTCTCCTCTCCCCTCTGGTTACTCTGTTTGTTCTTTATTTCAATGTCTCTGGTTATATTTTGCTTGCTTGTTCATTTTCTTGATTAGGTTCCACTTATCAGTGAGATCATATGGGTCAAATGAAGTCAAAGGATTTTACCTTGCAGAATGGAAAGATTTTAATGTTAGATTAAGATTTTTTCTTTCCATTTGTTTTTGTGATAACTGTTTGATCCACATTCTAGTCCAGGATTTGTTGAAAAGATAGAATCTTTAGAACCTTACTTATTTTACGAGGTGCAGAGGTTTAATGTGGTTGTAACTTCAAAAATAAGGAAAAAGGGGTGAAATTATTAAAAATTTTTTTTATAATAGAGGGGTGGATTTTTTTCCTTTAAAAAATGTTTTATTGTTTATCTATTAAAATTGCCCCAATTTTCCCCCTTTGCTTTCCTTTGCTCAGTCCACCCCCAGATCCCAGAATAAGTCCACACACTGTTGTCACTGTCCATTTGTCATTCATACATGATCTTTGACTAGTCCCTTCCCCTTCTTTCCACCATTATCCACCTCTCCCCTCCACTATGGTGCTGTCAGTCTGTTCCATGTTTCCATGCCTCTGGTTATATTTGCTCATTTGTTTATTTTGTTCATTAGATTCCTCTCATAGGTGAGATCATATGGTATTCATCTTTTACTGACTGGCTTATTTCACTTAGAAAGTATTTTTCAGGCCCTGGCTAGTGTAGCTCAGTAGATTAAGCACAGGTCTGCAAACCAGAGGATTGCAGTTTGATTCCCAGTCAGGGCACATGCCTGGGTTGCAGGCCAGTTCCCAGCAGGAGATGCATGAAAGGCAACCATACATTGATGTTTCTCTCCCTCTCTCCTTCCCCTTTAAAGATAAAAAAAAAAGAAAGTATTTTTCAGTTCCATCCATGCTGTTGCAAAAGATAGAACTTCCTTCTTTTGTTTTGCTGCATAGTATTTCATTGTGCAAATGTACCAGTTTTTTTGATCCACTCATTTACTGAAGGGCACATAGACTATTTCCAGCACTTGGCTATTGTAAATAGTGCTGCTATGAACATACACGTTCACGAGTTCTTTCGAATTGGTGATTCAGGATTCTTATATTCCCAGCAGTGGAATTGCTGGGTAAAAAGGCAGGTCCATTTTTAGTTTTCTGAGGAAATTCCATACTGTTTTCCATAGTGGCTGCACCAGTCTGCATTCCCACCAACAGTGCACTAGGGTTCCCTTTTCTCCACATTCTCACCAGCACTTGTTGTTTGTTGATTTACTGATGGCCATTTGAATTAGTGTGAGGTGATATCTCATTGTAGTTTCAATTAGCATCTCTCTGATGCTCAGGCAATGTTTCGTCTGTCTATGAGGCATTCATATGTCCTCCTTGGAGAAGCGACTCTTCAGGTCCTTTGCCCATTTTTTAACTGGATTGTTTGTCTTCCTGGTGTTGAGTCATATGAGTTGTTTAATATTTTGGAGATCAAACCCTTTTCCAATATTTTGTTGGCTAATATACAGTCAGTTCCCTTTTTATTTTGATGATGGTGTCTTTAGCCATGCAGAAACATTTAGTATGGTGTGGTCACATTTGTTTATCTTTTCCTTTTGTATTGCCTGTATGACAGTCCAGTTCTCCCAACATCATTACTGAAGATGTTATTTGTACTCTATTGTATGTTCATGCCCCCTTTGTCAAATATTAATTGATCATAGAGACATAGGTTTATTTATGGCTCTCTGTTCTGTGCCATTGATCTATGTGCCTGTTTTTATGCCAGTACCAGACTGATTTGATTGCAGCGGCCTTGTAGCATAGTTTGATATCAGGTATTGTGATCCCTCCTACTTTGTTCTTCTTTCTTAAGAGTGCTGAGGCTATTTAGTGTCTCTCTTGTTCCATATAAATTTTTGAAATATTTGTTCTAGATCTGTGAAATATGCCATTGGTATTTTAAGAGGAATCGCATTGAATCTATAGATTGCTTTGGGTAGTATGTACATTTTAATTATGTTAATTATTCCTATCCATGAACACAGTATGTGCTTCCAGTTATTTGTATCTTCCTAATTTCTTCTTTCAGTGTTCTTCTAATTTATTTGTATCCTCATAATTTCTTCTTTCAGTGTTCCTCTAGTTTATTTGTATCCTCCTAATTTCTTCTTTCAGTGTTATAGTTTTCCGAATACAGGTCTTTTACCTCTTTGGTTAAATTTATTCAGAGGTACTTTATTTTTCCTGTTGCTATGGTAAATGGGATTTATTTCCTAGTTTCTAATTCTGATATTTCATTGTTGGTGTGAAAAATGCCCTCAATTTCTGAATATTGACTCTGTATCCCACTATTTTGCCAGTCACTTATTAGGTTGAGTAGTTTTTTGGTGGAGACTATAGGGTTTTCTATGTACATTATCATGTCATCTGCAAATAATGAGTTTTCCTTCCTCCTTTCCCATTTGGATTTCTTTTACTTGTTTGATTGCTGTGGCTAGAACTTCCAGAACTGTGTCAAATAAGGCTGGTGAAAGTGAACACCCATGTCTTGTTTCTGATCTTAGTGGGAAAGCTTTTAGTTTTTGCCCATTGAGTATGTATGATGTTGGCTGTAGGTTTCTTGTGCATGGCCTTTATTATGTTGAGGTATGCTGCCTCTATTTCCACTCTGCTGAGTGTTATCATAAATGGGTATTGGATTTTATCAAGTGCCTTTTCAGCATCTATTGATGTGATTATGTGATGTTTATCCTTCATTTTGTTCATGTGCCATACTACATTTTTGCAAATGTACCATCCTTGCATCCCTGGAATGAGTTCCACTTGATCTTGCTGTATGATTTTTTAATGTATTGCTGGATCTAGATTGCCAATATTTTGTTGAGGATTTTAGCATCTATATTAATCAATAATATAGAAATGTAGTTTTCTTTCTTTATTGTGTTTTTACCTGGTTTTTGTATCAGAATAATACTGGCTTCCTAAAAAAAGTTTGAGAGTTTTTTCTTTTCTTGAATTGTTTGGAATAGTTTGAGAAGGATAGGAGTTAATTCTTCTTGAAATGTTTAGTAAATTTGCCTGCCAAGCCATCCAGTCCAGGGCTTTTGTGTGCCAGGAGTTTCTTGATTACTGCTTTAATTTCACTAGTTATTATCTGTCTATTTAGTCTTTCTGCTTTTCTTGATTCTATTTTGGAAGATTGTATGTTTCTAGATATTTGTCTATTTTTTTCCTATCTGTCCAATTTCTTGGCATATAGTTGTTCATAATAATTTCTTACAATGTTTTGTATTTCTGAGATATCAGGAGTAACTGCTCCTCTTTCATTTCTGATTTTTTTTATTTGGGTCCTCTCTATGTTTTTCTTGATGAGTCTGGTTAAAGTCTTGTCAATTTTGTTTATCTTTTCAAAGAATGAGCTCCTGGATTCACTGATTCTTTGAATTGTTTTTTAATCTTTGTTATTTATTTGTACTCTGATCTTGATTATTTCCTCCCTTCTACTCACTCTGGGGTTTTTGTTGTTGTTCCTCTACTTTTTGTAGATGTAGGGATTGGTTGTTTATTTGCGGTTTTTCTATCTTCTTTAGGTAGGCCTGTGTTGCTACTAACTTCCCTCTCATAACTCCTGTTTCTATGTCCCCTAGGTTTGAGGCTATTATGTGTTCATTTTCATTTGTTCCCAGATACTTTTTGATTTCTTTCTTGATTTTATTGTTAGCCCATTCATTATTACTAACATGTTATTCAGTTTACATATATTTAAATGTCTTTGAATTTTTTCCTTGAAGTTGGTACTAGTTTCAAGCCATTGTGTTCCAACAAGGTGCTTGATATGATTTCAATTTTTTTGAAAATTGTTGAGGCTTGTTTTGTGTCCTACCATGTGGTCTATCTCTGAAAATGTTTCATGTAAATTTGAAAAGAATGTATAGCTTGCTTCTTAGTAGTGAAAGGTCATATATATAAATTAATCCCACTTGATCTACAGTGTTGTTCAATATCGCGATATCCTTGTTGATTCTTTTTTGGGGGGGGGAGATCTATCTATTATTGACAGTGGAGTCTTAAAATCCCCATGATGACTGTGTTGCTGTCGATATCTTTCTTGAAGTCCTCCAAGATTTTCTTCATGTATTTAGGTGCTCCTATGTTGGGTGCAGATATGTTTATAAGGGTTATATCCTCTTGTTGGACTACTCCATTAAGTATTATATAGTGACCTTCTTTGACTCTTGTTATTGCCTTTGTTATGAAGTCTATTGTCTCATATGTTTCTAGCCCACCAAATTTTTTTCATTTCTGTTTACTTAGAATATTTTTTCCCATCCCTTAACTTTCAACCTTTTGTTCTGATGTCTCTTGTAGATAGCAGATATATAGGTTGTGTTCTCTTATCCACTCAGCTACCCTATGCCTTTTGATTGGAACATTTAATACATTTACATTTAAGGTTATTATTGATAGGTACTTATTCATTATCATTTTTCCCTTTGTACCTGTATTTCTCTCTCACTCTCTTTTTCTTCATCTTCTTAAAGTAGTCCCTTTAGCATCTCTTACAATTATGGTTTGGTAGAAATGTACTCTTTTACCCATTTTTTTGTCTGGGAAACTTTTTATTTCATTTTCCATTTTAAATGAGAGCCTAGCTTGGTAGAGTGCTCTTAATTACAGGCCGCTGCATTCATTACTTGTAATATTTTATGCAATTCCCCTCTGGCTTGTAGTGTTTCTGTTGAAAAATCAGCTGATAACCTTATCAGAGCTTTCTTGTTGTTACTACCTGTTTCTCCCTTGTTGCTTTTAAGATTCTCTCTTTGTCTTTAAATTTTGCCTTTTTTCATATTTTTTAATATATTTTATTGATTATGCCATTACAGTTGTTCTATTTCCCCACTTCATTCCCCTCCATCCTGCACATCCCTCCCCCACCATTCCCTCCTTTAGTTTATGACCACGCCTCAAGTTCTTTAGATTCTATATTTCCCCTACTATTCTTGCCCTCCCCCCATCTATTTTCTACCTACCGCCTATGCTACTTATTTTCTGTACTTTCTCCCCCCTTCTCCTTCTCCCACTCCCCTGTTGCTAACCCTCTATGTGATCTTCATTTCTATGGTTCTGCTCCTGATCTAGCTGTCCTCTTAGTTTGTTTTTGTTTTAGGTGTGATTGTTAATAACTGTGAGTTTGCTGTCTTTTCACTGTTCATCTTTTTTATCTTCTTTTTCTTAGGTAAGTCCCTTTAACATTTCATATAATAAGGGCTTGGTGATGATGAACTCCTTGAATTTGATCTTATCTGAGAAGCACTTTGTCCTTCCATTCTAAATGAAAGCTTTGCTGGATAGATCAATCTTGGATGTAGGTCTTTGGATTTCATGACTTGGAATACTTCTTTCCAGCCCCTTCTTGCCTGTAAGGTCTCTTTTGAGAAATCTGCTGACAGTATGATGGGAACTCCTCTGTAGGTGACTGTCCCCTTATCTCTTGCTGCTTCTAGAATTCTTTCATTTTAATCTTGGCTAATGAAATTATGATGTGCCTTGGTGTGTTCCTCCTTGGGTCCAACTTCTTTGGGACTCTCTGAGCTTCCTGGATTTCCTGGAAGTCTATTTCCTTTGCCAGATTGGGAAATTCTCCTTTATTATTTGTTTAAATAAGTGTTCCACTGGTGGCTGTTCCTCTTCCCCTTCTGGTACCCCTATAATTCGGAGTTGGAACGTTTAACGATGTCCTGGAGGTTCCTAAGCCTCTCCTCGTTTTTTTTGAATTCTTGTTTCTTCATCCTTTTCTGTTTGGTCATTTTTTTCCTCCTTCTGGTCCACTCCTTTGGCTTGGGTCCCAGTTTCCTTTCCATTACTATTGGTTTCCTGTGCATTTCCATTCATTTCAATTAGTTTAGCCTTCATATGTTCCTCTAATTTGTGACTAAAATCAACCAGTTCTGTGAGCATCCTGATCACCACTGTTTTGAACTGTGCATCTGAAAGTTTGGCTATTTCTTCATCACTTAGATTTATGGGCTCTGGGGCTCTGAGTTGTTCTTAAGCCATGTTTTGGTCTGTTCATGCCTGTTAAGTACCAGGAGGTGTTCACCAGGGTGGGGCCACCCAGGTAGCTGGTTTGTGAAACTGTATGTGGGGGCGTGGTCAGAGAGGGACAATGGTGGTCCCCTCTGCCACTTTCCGCTACTGGGGCCTGCACAGTCTGTCTCACCGCTTTTCTCCTTCACCAGTTTATCTGCACTCAAATGTGTTACTGTGGTCAGCCCTCAGTGAGTCCGCCGGCTGCTACTCCACACCTGGGATCCACCCACAGCTGCTGGAGCGCCTGGGTCATGTGCCTGGGTTGGTCTGGTGGATCTTTCCTGCCCGACCCTGCTCTGCTGCTGGCTCTACCCCTCTTACCAGTTTGGCTGAAGGGTTCGTTGTTGTCCGACTTTCATGTAGTTCAATTTTCTGTGGTTTGGCTGCGTTTTTGTTGCTAAAACTTTATTGTTTTTAAATTTGGTTGTGTGAGAAGGTGCAGTGCTTCCACCTACGCCTCCATCTTGGCAGAAGTCCTCCAAATTTTTCCTTTTTTAATATTATGTGTCTTAGAATGGGCTTCATTGGGTTCATTTTGATTCAGACCCTCTGTCCTTCCTCGATACACATGACTTTTTCCCTCACCAAGTTTTCTGTCATTACTTTTTAAAAAACGTTTTCTGTCCCTTCTTCCTTTTCTTCTACTTGTGGTATCCCTATGATATAATTATTATTACATTTTAGGTTGTCCTGAAGCTCCCTTAAACTGTCATTTTGTGTGTGTGTGTGTGTGTGTGTGTGTGTGTGTGTCTTTTTGTTGTTGTTGCTCTGTTTGGGTGTTTTTTTCTACCTTGTCCCCCAAGTCACTGATTTGATCCTCTGCTTCTTCTAGCCTGCTTTTAATTCCTTCTTGTGTATTCTTCATTTCCTCCTGGCTCTTATTCATAGTTTCTATGTCCTTTTTCATGCTGATGTAGTTCCCAGTAAGTCCCTTGTAGCTCCATAGAGTTATGTATAGTTCTCATTGAGCTACTTCAGCATCTTTAAAACCATTATTTTGAACTCTATGTCTGATAGATTGTTTGCCTCATTTTCATTTAGCACTCTTTCTGGGGATTTCTTCTTTCCTTTCAATTGGGGGTTGTTTCTTTGTCATTCCATTTTAGATAACTCTTTTGTTTGTTTCTGCATATTAGATTGATATGCTTTGACTCCCTGTCTTCATGGTATGGCCTTCTTTGGTAGAAGAATGGTGGGGCTCAGTGATGCTGTCTTCTTTATCCCCTGAGCTGGATGCTATTGGGATGCTGTTTATGTGGGCTCTCTTGTTGTAATCGGGTTTGGGTTCTTGCTGGGTTGCCTTTGGTAGGGTCTTCCTCTTGGCTGGCTGACTGAGAATTACACCACCCACCATGTCTGTACACTATTGTACAGGTGCTGCCAGAACAAAAGAAAACAAGCCAGGAAACAAAAAGAGACATCTGCAAAAGTAACTCCCAACCCACAACCACACTGTCAACAATAAATTAGCAAATATTAATAAAGATGTAAAGAGATTAAGACTATTATAAGAAAGGAGAGCAGATATGAGATGACCTACTGGAAGAAAAATGATTTTGATGAGGTCAAGGGAGGAGAAAAAGATGAATAGGGAATAGAAACAAGACAAAGAAAGAAAGAAAAATTACATCATAAATTAAAAAGGGAGGGAAGAAGGCGAAATGGAGTAAGAAAAGAGAAGAATATATTTTGAGGTTAAAATAAAAAAGAACAGTGAAAAAAGAAGGAACAATATTGAAGAAAAACATCACCACAGCAATATCAATGACAAATGAGCAAAGATTAATAAAGGTAGAAAGGGATAAAAAAGGAAAAATGGAAGAAAAATGATTATGAGATGTCTAAAGGAAGGAAAAATGATTTTGAGATGATAGAGGAAGAAGAAATAATGAGTGAGTAATGTAAACCAGGCAAAGAGAAGGAAAAATGAAATATAAAACAAAAAAGAAAGGGCAAGAGGAAGGAAAAGTGGAGTGGGAGAGAGGAACAGTAAAATCTGAGATTTGAAATACAAAAATAATGAACATCTTGGAGTAAAATTGAAGAAATGCCAGAACGACTACCATATCGACAACCAATAAGCAAAAATTAATGCAGGTAGAGAGAGAATAAGGATATTATAAGAAAGGGAGAAGAATGTGAGATAACTAATGGCAAGAAAATGGTTTTGAGATGTTGGAAGGAGGAGAAATAGTAAGAGTGTGGAACAGAAACAAGTCATAGAAAAGGAAAAAATAAAATTTAAAGTAAAAGCAAGAAGATGAAGGAAGAAGGCAAGATGGCGTAAGAGAAGGGAAAAGTAAAATATGAGTTTTAAAATAAACTAAAATAATAAAAGTGAAATAATAGGGCCAAACTTTTAAAAAAAGTTTCAGAGCTATGCAGAAGAAAAAAAATAACACAGATAACAAAGAAGACCGCAGTAGAATTCACCGGAGCAGAATCTAGTGTTTACCACTGTCTTCTCTCCCTGGATCCACCCCTGGCAATGTCAGGTGGTGTCCCACTCTGATCCTAGGCAGCCTGTTCAAGACTACAAGTGATCCATAGTCTGTGGCTATCCCCTTAAGGCTTGGCTGGTCCCCACTGTTCCTCCCTGCCAGCTTTCCATCAGCACAAGACCCAGAAGTGGCTCATCTAATGTCTGATAGCGCTGCCAGTACCATATCTACTGGCCTCCTAATAGGGCCTCTGGTCCTATAGGGAGGGTGGAATCCCTGGGTTACTCCTGGGGGGCACTATTTAGTCTTCAGGGGAGATGGTGGGAGGGTTTCCCCCATGCACCATAGGTCTTGGTCCATCCCAGATGATTTCCAATAATGTATAGTTTCTGGTGAATTAGCTCTCCATTTCCTATGAGCAGCCAATCTGTGTAAAAGGGTCAGCTCTTTCCTGCTTGGTGCTGATGGTGAAAGCTGAGGCTGGGCAGGGCCCTGAGCATCCCTTTTTGCACCTGTCTCTAATCTCTCTGCTTTCCAGGTTTCAGTGGATCAGGGCCCAAGGAACCATTGTCACTTGTAGTGTCTGACAGAAGCTCAGAAAGGGCCCTTTCATAGCTTCTCTTTCTTTCCCTGATGGATACGTGCCAAATAGCAGGCTCCTGAGCCTGGCCTCCCTGATCCACAGAGCCTGCAATTCCACAGGTGGGATTCGGGCATGCCTGCCTGTGAGGGGACCTGACAGGCTGCAACAAATCCTAGGCATTCAGCTCCTGGTGGTCCAGTCCCCAGCCTCTCTCACAAGAGACTCAGGCCCAAACTCTTTGCTCTTCATGGCCCTGTGCTCTCCAGTTTTGCTGGGTTGGGCCCCACAGTCTCTTCAGTGTGCCACTTTCTGTTCTTCCTGTGCAGCTGGACTCTGCAGGATGGAACTGTGCTTTCACTCTGGTTTCTTTGTCAGGAGAGCCACTGTGTGTGCCTGTGAGCACAAGGTCCCTGCCAAGTCTCTCCTCAGCTCCTCTTCCAAAAGAGTCTCTATGCAACCCCCACACTGCAGCACCGAGCTCTGGGCTGGTTCTCTACACACTTCACCTCCTCAAAGAACAAAAAGTCTTTCTCACTCAGGGTTGTCCACAGCCTGCCAGTGCCTCCCACAGTTCTAGGAGACCGAGTTTCTCTCTGGAAGTCTCCTGGTTGGCGCTGCAGCTGTGGACGTGCTGCTCGGGTGTGTGGGGGTGGGGTGTGTGTGTGTGTGTGTGTGTGTGTGTGTGTGTGTGTGTGTAGCCTAAGTCTCCCTGACTCTGTATATCCTCCCAAGTCTCTCCCAATAAAGGTTGGTGGTTTCCCTGTGTGGGACCAGAGCCCCTGCTCTGGGAGGGGAGGGAGCCCCTGTGCTGCATTTTCTGTCTGTTCTCGTCTCTGCTGCAGGTGCCTTGCACAAGGCATTTTCCCCTCAGCTTATAAAATCTCTTGCCAGATGGTGCAAAGCATCCCCTGTACTGCTTGGCTTCAGAAATTCGTATCAGCTGAGATTCTGTTGACTGTTCAGGTCACTTGTAAGAAGAGCAGCTGAAAATCCATGCTAAGGGCACAAGCAAGTGGGCTCAGCTTCCACTTACTCGGCTGCCATCTTTCAAATGAATCCATAAGTAGATATTTTCAAATGAGAAGAAAAGTAGTTGTTGATGAAATGATGCTCTTAGCTGGGAATTAAGTGGGTATGAGTGGGGAACTCTTTCTTAAATCCTCACAGAAGAATATGCTTTCATTGATTATTTTGAGAGCGAGAAAGGAAGAAATAAATAACAATTAAAAAATGATTAAAAAACAAAGAAAGGAAGGGAGTGATAGAGACACAGAGAGAGAAACATTGATGTGAGAGAGAAACATCGGTTGGCTGCCTCCCATATGCACGCTGACTGGGGAGCAAACCCACAATGTTTGTGGTGTAAGGAATGATGCTCCAACCAACCGACCCACCCAACAGGGCACAAGTGGGGAACGTTAATTAGCTGTGCATATTATGATCCCAGGGTCTGTGGTACAAGTGATTACATAGGGCCATTCAGGCTCTATAATATGGGCTTTTAATAAATTATTAGTGAGTAAATCACTGAAAGAACAAAGTGGTAAATTTTATAGGAGCCAGGAGAAGTTAGAATGCAAACTTCTGAGGTGGACAGAGTACACATCAATGGCCCGTAGTACATAGAAACACAAAATGACTGCTGAACAGAGCAGGATAGGGAGAGACTGAGTTCAAGTTCATGGATGATTGATGGGAAGAAGTGTGGCTACTGGTGAGGAAACAGGGTGTGAGAAGAGAAAGCAGTTGGGATAATTAGTCCCCTCAATTACTAATTGGATATGAAAGTAGGGAATGGCAGGGTGAAATAATCCTAAAAGAGTGCTGGTAACATTGATAGAAATATTGGTGGTATAGAGGCTGCCAGAAATGTGTTGGCTTCTCCTTAATTCCATAACACAGGGCACATGTAGCTTCCTAAATTCTCTACAGCAGGGACCTGGCCTGCTTCTCTTAAGCCCTATGGTGAGATCAAATGGAGTGAGAGTCCAGAACGGCCAGTCCAGCAGAGGACGAGGAGTTGGTCAAGACCTCCCAGCTGCAGATCCGTGGAGACAGAGAAGTGAAGAAGGAGCAGCAGGCCCAGAACCCAGTTTCTGGAATTGAGCCCCCACTTTCTGGCCCAGCTTTAATTAACAGGTCTTGAAATCAGCTGTCCCTGCCCAGCTGCCACAGAACTGGATCCTGATTTGCTGCAAACAGTACTCACAGGACAGTGGCCCCGCTGAGACTTTGGGGCCATTCTCCTGATCGTCCCGTGCTGATGTCCAACCTGGAAGCCCTGTGTTTCCTGGTCTCGGATGGCCTCTGGCTATAGACTCCCTTGTACCAGGGGCCCGGGGAGTCATCTCCCCCAGGAATGCTCAGACACCACTAGTCTCAGGGCCCCCAGCACCCCCACCGTCCCAGCTGCAAGTCCCAAGTCTCCCACAGTGAATTTCTTCTCACTGCCACAAGCCAGTGATTTGCCCCCAGGAAAACCTACAAGTTGGTCACCCAGCAGCAGGTTCCTGTTCCAGTTCGGGTGAGACAGCAATGTGGTGGGGCAGAAAGAAGCCCTGGACGTAGGCTCTGAGGCAGGCAAAGACAAGACAGAGGAGGAAAAAGACAACAAAATACTCAGCTGAACATGGCAGCAGCTCCTTCTTTGCTTGACTTCAGTTGTAGCTCTAACTCCAAGCGCCCAACCTGCCGGCTTCCCCAGGCAGGCTGAAATCAGCCTTTTTGAAACATGGTTACGTTTACAATCCAAACCAACCTCTGAGCGTAATGAGTTTCACATGTTAACTCACCAACAGTGTAAAGAAGGAGCTAATTTACTCCTGACTGATACTCACAAGGCAGTTTGCTCCCATTCTGCAGTGCGGTATCTCCCAACTGCAGACACTTGTGCTGTCTCGGGAAGATGGAGTGGCCCAGAGGGAGGAGGGAAGTGGGGAGACAGACCAGTCTGTCCTTTATTCAGTTTCGACTCTTGCCTTTTGAGTGGCCTGAGCTTCAAACATCTTTTTCCTCAGGTCAGTGTAGTAACGTACTTGCATATCCACCCTGCCTTGACCTAGAAAGAACTTACAGGGCCTCACCAGGAAACACAGAACACAGGACGGCAGCAACTTAAGAAGAGGTGGAAACAAGGGCAGAGCCACCTCGTGTGTGTCGATCGTGAGGGCCACGTGCCCCACAGGGGGGTTTGCAGGCGGGGCCCTGTATAGCGTTGTCACTCACTTCTATGCATATAATCATTACAGATCTATGTATTGATTTTAATTACAATGCATTAAATTACATTATTTATTGATTGATTTTCCAGCAAAAGTCCTGAGGAAAGCAGGCTGGGAGCTGGTGGCAGGGCTGCGTGTGCTCTGCATCCTGCCTGCCCCCTTGGGACCGTCTCTAGCTGCAGTACAAGGTCCTGCAGCTCTGGGCTTCCTCCAGGCCTGGCTTCACCCCGTGCGCCCCTTTACACCGACTCCTTTCCCCTTTTCCAGCACAACAACATTTCCAAATAATGATTACAAAATGTTCATTAACACTTTTGAGTACCCTTCAGGCCTCGGCACTGTGCTAAGCAACGACATGTGTATTTTCTCATGCAGAATCAGTTGAACGTAATGAACTTCCCACTGCACATTTCAGAAGTACCCAGGGCCACACAGCTTGTAGGAGCCACCAGAAACCTGGGCCTGTGAACATCAGAGTTGGTGCTTGTACTCCTAAGCAACTGTCTGTTGGGACAACACCCGAGTGTTTACTTGTAAATCCAAGCCTCTTTTCACAGTGCAGCGATGGAGCTGGCCCACAGAGGAATCAGCCCAGAGCCCACTGTGAAGGAAATGCTCTGCTACATTTTGGTTTTTGCTTTCTCCCCCAAGCCTCTTCAGCCCAAAGGTTCTCAAAGAAGACAATTTTAGAAAATGTAGAACTGAAAACAAATAGAACCTTAGGCTCTCCTCTTTCAGGATACTATCAATAGGCTACTCCTTACCAGACATCTGAAACAAACGCTGCTCCTTGTCTCAACTGCTGTGTTAGAGGAAAAGCAGACTGTTCCCCTGAAAAGGCAGCTCCCTCAGGTGAGGGACTGGTCTTGCACATCTCTGATTCTGGGACACCGCCCACGTCACTGGGTTCCCAACAATTACAACACGTCCGTTGTTTTGAATGTATAGCTTTAGGTTGTCTGATTTGGAAGCTGATAGTAAAATGATTTTTAGAAAACATTTTATATGCAACTTTCAAACAATATTTTTCTTCTTGTAGAAGCCATATACGATCACTAAGTTTAAACAAACTGCAGAAAACAATACTTGAGTATTTTTTTAAATGTGACCTCTCCATCAGAGAAAACATATTCATTTCTATTATTTCACAGTTACTCTTGCATTATTCTCTTAACATCATTTAAATCATGTCGTATGCATTATTTTGAAGCTCATTATTTTTCATTGTCAGTCTTCCTATAGGTGGATCTATTTTATTAAACATTTCAAAAATTCACCTTGTAGTTTGGTTTCAAGGATCCTCATTATGGCTTGCTTTCCATCTCATTAATTTCCACTCTTTATTTCTTTCCTTCATTTTTCTTGTTTTTCCTCAGGTCTTCCTGCAGCAGACTTTGCTGGATTCTACCTGATATTCATGCTTCCTTATTCCATTTATTTGAGGCAGCAAAGTACACAACTAAAAACCTTCATTTTTCTAGACTCATCAGAAGTGCGGGTCACATGGTACAGTTCCGAGATCAGTGTGACCGGAAGTGTGCTGGGAACATCCGAGAGGGTCTCCTCCTGGAATGCAGAAGTGACACCACATGTGGCCCCAGTGAGGAAGGAACAAGAGAACGAGGCACCTCCCCACTCAAGGGGAAGGAGCAAAAAGAGAGAAGAAGGAGCTGGGCCCTGGAGGTATCGTCCAAATCACTGCAGCAGTCCTGGCTGCTGGCGTTTGGGTCTCTGTGAGACCTTTTTTGTCCAGGTTTCTGTTGATTTACACCGAAGGCACACACTTGTATACCTTCAGACAACAGTGATATGCCTTGCAGTCTTTAATATGAACAAGGTCATCCTGATGCCTGCGGTCTGCTTTTGTTCTCTGCCTCTGCTCTCCCACCCTGTACACGGGGCTCTGAATCTTTGCCAAGACTGAACAGCCCTCTGTCTCAATTTTAGGCAGTCCTCTGGGGACTTGTCACCCCAGTCTGCCGCTTCAAAGCAGTGAGTTAGGCTGTGGTCCTCTTTGACCCAAGGCTTGTGAGAGTGATATTTCCTTCTCTCCCTGTCTTCTCTCCCATCATCCTCAGGGACTCCTGGCATAATGTCTTTGAAGAACGTTGGCTTTTACGTAAAAGAGGAGGAGCCCTTGATGTCAGACAGTTCTGCCTTCTCTGTGCAAAACCCCTGACCCAGTCTCTGACACAGAGGTGCACTAACATTTCAACTTCTGGTTCAGAATAGGGCAGGAATTACAGAGGGTTTTTTGTTTTTGTTGTTTTTTGTTTTGTTTTTCAATAATCCCAGAAGAGTTAATGTTAGAAAGTTAATGAAAGTTATCCTTACCATTTATTAAAGAAACAGTTTCCTTAACAGTATATTTTCCAGAAACAATTTCCTGAAAGTCTTTAATTCGATGAATAACAGCTTAATTCAGTGAGGGTTTGTTTAAAACCTGCCATGTGCAAGCCATAGGTCATGTGAAATGCACAGATTTGTGGTATGGAGGCCCTGCTCTCCGGTGCACTTGGTCTACGTGGGAGGCCCAGCTCACGGTGAACGACCCCGACAGAAAGTAGTGAAGGAAGGGTGTGCCCTGGGCTGGAGGAGGAACTGCCCGCTCTGATTAAGGAGAAAGAGAAGTATTTCGTTTTTAATGGACAAAATCCAATTAGAAAAAGAACTCAATCCAGGGATTTTCCTTGTAATTAAACTTTGGAAAAACCAAAAGGAAAACAAAAAGATAATCTCAACAAGGGATTCACAAAGACTGGAGGCCAAGAAATGGGGCCACCCCACCTTGAGCGCTTGGCCTCCGTCTCATTCACTCTGTGTCTCTTGGCCTTTGTACCGTCTCCCCACACACTCTCTGGGACCCCTCCCCAGCCTTCCAATGACCAGTTTTCTAATCTTCCTCTCAGTCTCCTCAACTACAAAGTGAGGGTAACCACAGAACTTACCTTCCTGGACCTGTCATGAGGATTCACATACATTAAATTAAAGAGTAATATAATCGGTGACTCTCACACAGCTTATAGGAAGTGCTTGATGATGGTTACGCATGATTTATATATTTTCATGGCATCATACTCAGATATGTATTAAGCACCTGCCTGCGTCACTATACGTGAGTGCTACAGTGGTGAATGGGACATGATCACTGCCCACAGCCACAGTCTGTCAGAGGAAGAAAGCCTGGGAAACAGTCCAGTGAAGTGCAACAGGGTGAGCACTGTGATAAGGGTGAGTACAGCACATGCTAGGGGAACCCCTCACCTCACGCTGGAGCCATGGAGGGCCGATGGCACCTTCAGCATCTTTACTAGCTCTGCCGAGAAAGCGCTGAGAATGGCTTCAACCCTGGATTATTTTTGTAATCAGTAATCTGCAAAATATGTCAACCTCCTTGTTGAAAGTTGTCAGGTTTGATGGTCTCCATGTGATATTGGGTGTGGCCTTCACTTCCATGGTCAGTAAGGGTGGTACCTTTGCTGTTGACGTGACTCCTTGTGATGTCCTAGACATGAATCCTGGGGGGTGATGGTGTTGACCATCCAAATAATTGTAGTTCTGTCCTCTGAGCTAACTGTGAAGTAGCCGACTAGTGTCTCCAGGGTGATGCCTTTGGCAGATGTGCCAGATGTTTGGGCAGCTGTGATGCTACGACAGGTCTCTTCAGAACAGTGTGTGTTTATAACCACCAGCTCTTGGCTAGGTTCTGGCACAGCCTTTGAGTTTGTAGGTTATATTGTTGTCATTTTTCTGTTTCAGTTCTTCACAGAATTTTACAACTTGACACTTTGATATTAGACAGTGGAAACTGAAATTGCATTAGTCGAAGAGAAAAAGTCAGAGCTGAAAATGCATGAATTATAGATGCTGATAACAACTCAGATGTTGTATCTATTACAGCCATTGAAACTGCATTTTTCACTTTGTTCCTCTTTTCTGTGACCTCCTTAGGGTTGATGGCAGCTACCAATTCCTTTGGTTGGTTGATAACTAGAGGAGGGTTGGTTGGTTGTTAGAGGAGGAGGGACTGTGGTTCTTTCTACCCAGAACACACTCTCATTGTCTTTAGGCTTTTTTCCTTTTTTTTTTTTTTTTGTCTCAGCCTATGTGTTGGCAGAGATGCCCTCTTGGCTACATCATGCTGTGTCTTATGAGGAAGGGAATATGTTGTAAGTGGTTCTTTGATATCCTGAGGCTTGGCACTGGGGAATGCACTTGGTTGAAGATGGTCCAAAGGAATGCAGTGGCTTGGATTTTCCAAAGATCAACCTCAGGAAAGGTTACCTGATCCTGCCTGGCTTCCCCGAACTTGTTCCCTCTGCTCTTCTCTGCCTTCATGGAAACTTCATAGTACTGAGATTTTGCTGACTTTCAAGGAAGAAATCTGGCTTTTGAATAAGAACCAGGAGGGAGTGAGACAAGTACGGTGACTAGACACATCTTGCAGCGAGGCTCAGAGGAAGGCTGTGGCTTTAGGAGGTCCTGTTGGCTGAGGCCCCCGGAGGTTGTGCCGGACTCTCTATGGCTTGGATGGAACTTGAGTCTGTGTCAGCTGCTCAGGTGAAGGTCCCAGACTGGGTCTGCTTCCATCATGCTCTGCAGGTTTGGGTCTGGGGTCCATACCAGGTGAGGTATGGCCCTGTGGGTAAGGAAGGAGCCCCAGTATCTGTGACACTACACCACAGGTGCTTGAGACCAACACAGGTGTATCGGCTGAGCTGCTGTCCATATGGGGAGGTGGCTCACTGCAGAGGTGATGGGAACAGACTATTCCGACAAAAACAATTCATATGTTACCCATGGCCATGTGGGTACTAGCCTACTGACACAGCAGCAAAGGCACCAAGAGGAGCCTAGACATGTCCAGAGAAAAATCCGGCCTTTTCATTATGAGACCCAGATCAGTAACATTAGCCATGTAGAGACTGTAGAGGATTAGCCCACCTCTTAGCCCAGTTTCTCTTTGAAAGAGTCAAACCTTGCCAGATGAGCAAACTGTCCTATTCAGAGAAGTAGGTTCCTAGAGACCGTGAGTCTCATACCCTCCCTTCTCCTCTCATGAAAAGTGCAAGTCCCCTCTCCCTGCCCCTCCAGCTTAAGAGCCAGGGTCTGTGAGCTTTGGAATAAACCCCTAGGGTGGCACGTGGCAGTCGGCAGTAGGTACTTCAGGACCATCTGGAACTCATTTGAATATGTGCCACTGTGCCCGGCATATGATAGGTCCTTAACCAGTTGCCCTATTCCCTTCAGAGGCAAGATTGACTGATTTCCAGAAAGTTGAAGGAAAATAAGACAGAATTCATTTTAAAGCATTTGTTCCCATTTTTCTCAAAGAAGTTGATGGTCAAGAGCATTAGAAGATTTCCATTTGCTGCCTTTTATGAGATGAGCCAACTCTGACCCAGGGTGACTGACATTTTTATGAGATGGGAGTCTCCATGGGGACAAATAATTTTCTGTTATTGCTCACAGCATGGGGAAATTGTTCTTTTCACAAAGATCTAGCATTCTTCCCAAGATCATGTAATTTCTGACATTTTCCCTCCTGGAGTAAATTTATATTCTAGGATTCCATAAGACAAGCAAATCCTCAACTCATACATACTTATTAACGATAATTATAACGGAGATATAGGAACAGTATGGCATTGGGAGAACATCTTAGTCCACTCGTGCTGCTATAACAAAATACCGCAGACCTTACAAACAACAGAACTTTATTTGTCACAGTTCTGGAGTCTGGAAAGTCCAAATTAAGGAGTCAGCAGACTCAGTGCCTGTTGAGGCCCTGTTTCCCAGTTCAGAGGCGGCTGTGTTCTCCCTGTGTCTTCACATGATGGAAGGGCTGAGGGAACTGTGTGGGGAGTTTTTTTTATAAGAACTCTCATCCCACTCATGAGGTTCCATTGCCATGACCAGGTCACCCCCAAAAGGCCTCACCTGCTAACCCCATCACACTAGGGATTAGGTCTCAACATATATATTTGGGGGGGGGGTCACAAGCATTCAGTTTATAGCAAAATATAAGGATGATCAGGAAAAGAAGTACATAAGTGGATTTCAGCATCCACAGTTCCTGGTTAATTAACAGGCAGAATGGAAAATCCACAGCTTTTGTTAATTCCAATGCTATTTGGCTACATTACTTTTACCCCATGGATTATGTAAGATTTCTAACAGCTTTGGGGAAATGCTTTCTCAATGCAAAATGATTCCAAAGTGAGTGCTCATCAGGGTCGACTCTCCTGGGCTGCTTGTTGAAATGCAGATTCCGGGACTCTGACCCAGCTCTACTTAATCAGAATCAGAAGCATTTGCCCAAAAGACTCTGTATTTTAAAGAATCTCTCCATGTGGCTCTTATTCCCCATCACAGTTTGAGAATCTATGCCAAAACCCCAAATCAGGAGCATGCCCAGAGAGTCTTGAACTTTCTTGCCCTTAAACAAAACAAAACGGAAAAACTAAGTCAACAGAAAAAAGAGCCGGGTCGCTTTGGTATGGTCTTTAAATCTCCTTGAGAACTCTGTGTGCATGAGCTGTAATCAGACCCATAAGGAGAAGGCTGGGATGGGACTGGTTTACACTCAACCCACAGAGCCGGTTGAATGAGATCAGTAATCTTAGCCAGAACCAAATTGTGCAGACCTGCCATGAATAAATTTAATATTTTAAAGCCCCCATAGTACAGCCAGGATCTCCAGCCAATTCAGGGAGCCCTTCCAATGTCAGCATCAATTGATTTGAAGTAGTGAAGAGACTCTTAGGCTATATTGTAACTCAGTTAATGAAGAGAATGAAGAGAAATGAATCCTATGAACATACTAGAAAAAAAGATATACAATTTTAGCTGACTTGACACAAAATACCAACCTCACCAAAAAATTGTCACTATTCCATTATAAAAATTAAGTCAACAAACTGATTAGTGAGTACCACCAAATTTAACAGTATTTAAGATGATTCATTGCACATACAGAAAAAACCCTCAATATGAGTGCCCTGAAATATTAGTACTTGTATACGAATGAAATTCAAGAGAGGTTTTCCATATTTCACTATAGCCCTAAAATTTATACCATACTATCAATAACAAGTTGTATGAATGAAAGGACCTTTTCTAAACTATCAAAGATGTTTAAAAATTGTGACCAATCAGGCTAAAGACTGCATTATCCTTCTATTACCCTTATAAAAAATAATGACAAAACCATTGCCATAAAGGAGTGTGACATGATTTTATATGTCAAGCGTTATTATGGACGTTTTTGTGAAGGTGCTTTTTTTCTCTTTTTGAATGAGATTAACATTTTAAATCAGTGGACTCTGAGTAAAGCTGATCACCCTCCAGAGTGTGGGTGAGCACACCCAATCAGTCAAAAGCCTAAGCCCCGGAAGACTTCTGCAGGCAGACTGCCTTTGGACTCAAACTGCAGCCCTTCTCCAAGTCTTCAGCCTGCTGGCCTATCCTGTATATTTTGGACCTACCAAGCCTCCACAGTAGCATGAACCAATTTTTAAAAATAAATCAATCAATAGATGACACAGATGATAGATAGACAGAAAGTTGGATAGATAGAACAACACCTTGGGAAAGGAGGCAAGGATGAGCTGGCAGTGTGGTACATGTGTGAGATGTGATACCTGCAATGGACTCCATTCGTAACATATGTAAAACTTTAAGGCAAAATTCTTAAGCAAAACGAATTTGTTAAAGTGACAATAAGATATTCACAGATCTACTTGCCAAGAACACTGATTCTGATTGTTGTATTCTGAGGTAGGTCAATGTTATCAGGGAAGATCTGGGAGAACTATGCCAGTCATTATGGTAAAATTCATTTTACACTTAGTGTTTCAGCAACCTATTTGTTTTAAAGAGATGAAGAGTTTAATTTAAAGAATTTCTCTACTAGTAAGATTATTTAAGAGTCTACTTAAAGTAAATGAATAAATAATTTTCACTTAAAAAAATATGCACCTAGCAAAACCACCAAAATACAAATCTGTTAAAAATAGACCTTGCCTTTGATGTTTATTTCACATTATCTAAGTACATCCAGTTATGCTAATTTACATTTTTATTTCACATCTTTGCATTCCTGATATACATATAACAGGACAAAGAATACCTTTGCAATGTTCAGCCTCAAAACCCTGCTTGGGGAAAACAAGATTCTCAGCGGCCTTATTCTTTCTGCTCATGTACAAATACAATTCTAAATAATTGGACTGAAAATTAAAATTGCTAAAAAGACAAAGTGACTAAATTTTTATGCCACCTGAGGTTACTTGGACTTAATTTTTTTAAATGGCCCTCTAATTACTGAATTATTATTCAATAGGTAACATTTCTTTGGGAGCTCCTTAAACTACTTCAGGAAGCTTAGTTGGTTGCTTCTGGAGCTCAGATAATCTGCATTCAGTTGACAATAGTTACACACCAATGGTGCGTAAGTGTTGACATTATCATCATATGTATTCACCTAAGACATTTTTTAAAGTGGTAGTCAATATCATTTCTCTTTTGTGAAAATATCTTTCCAGGCTAGAAAACGAGCAATTATTTCTTCAATTAGGCAAAGAAAAGGCACAGACCAGTGCAACACAATCCTAATTTTAAACAAAACAATCAGATTGAATGAAAGACCTTAACATTTCAATTACAATCTCATGAAATTCAAATATATCTAAGTCACATTGCAATACTAGATAGCTATGTGTTCATTCTGTTCAATGTTGCCCACAAGATCTTTTGTATCACTAATTCCTGCATTTATTCTACTGTTAAAATAGAGGGTGTTTTCAAATGTGTTCTCCTGAGGTAAATGCACACGTCTCTTCTTATAAAACCAATATGCAGCGAGGCCGGCGCCCATCACAATCAGGAGGACCACAATGACGACTACTCCGGCTACACTGGATGGCTGTTTAGAAGGGCCCATCTTCCTCGGGGCAGCTAGAAGTAAATAAAACCATTAGGAAAAAAGTAGAGGGAGGTAGATGATAGAATTCTCTGGAGAATTCAGAGAACAATATAACTTCCTTTTTTTTAAAAACTAAAATGCATATTCTCTCCAGTGATACTTGTCAAACAGCAAGGCAGGCATGAAACAGAGTAGAGGATTACTTTAGATGTTATGATTATTATTCAGTTGCAAGACTATTTCATTTATTTATATAGCTCCATGATAAACAATGGAGCTCCATGGTAAACAATGTTTTAAAATAGCCCGCTTCAAAATAATTTAAGGCTGCTTACAAATATATTATATGAAGAGAAATAGGATAATAATGATGATGCTGATGACAATAAAAATGCAAGTGAAGCTATTAGGGAAAAGAGAAAATAAGAACAGTAGAAATATGGGCTCATCAGTTTAATTAGTTAACTAACAGAAACCCTGACGTTAACGAGGAGGTTACAGCAAGCCATAAATCTCTCTGTTTTATAGCAGCCAAGCAAATGAGTGAAATAGGATGTTACCTAATTCAAGTTATGTATAAAATTAAAACGAAAACTACTGCTTAAAAAAGAACAAAACCACATGAATTACTGGGAGAAATTTCTCCTATGGATTCTTATAAGGCAATTCTCTGTAACAGAGCAATCAATGCCATTGAAAGCATCGGTGGTAAACCCACCAACCTGTCCCCAAAGCCTGATTTTCTAGAGCAACAGTCAAGGGAGGCTGATGACATGATACAGAGGCTGGTGCAGCACGAGCAAGTCTAATGAGAGTTTAGGGGTGTAGGGAGGGACTGTTATGGTTTGTTTAAACAGACTATATTGATACATTACTAATAAGGAACTCGAAATGTCTAAATGGTCTTACCTTCTGTTGTCATTGACGTATGGGTAGGTTCAGGATCAACAACTGTTTGTACAATGAGAAACGTATTAAATATTTGTAAAACCCACAATACCTGCATATAGATAGTATTATTTGTTTCACAGATATATTAAATCCTCCATGTTTGGATTATGGTGATGTGACATGATATGGTGTGATATGACATGATACAGATAGATCAGATCTGTCTGTTCCATAGCAGCATCCTACAGCTGTATGGTGAGTTTGAATATGTTGGAAGATCTAAAAATCCAGGATGGGTAAAAGTGGATACTGTTGTAATAGAAATAAATAATACAATAATTACTAAATAATAATGTAAGGAATAAACTGTATTTTGGGTACTCACAACTGTAAGCCTACCTTTGCCCACCCCTGTACAGCCCTCAGATTTGTATTTGAACCACTGATATTTACCCTCAAAAATCTACCCATTCTACCCATAAGCAATGTATTCTAGGCTAGTAGTTTTGAAATTGGCCCATGGAAGCATTAGGTATTACAAACATTTGAATGAAAGTGAAATAGATCCCAGTACTGCACCAAAAGGTATGTGGTATCTTTAGAACAGAGTTTTAAAAGCCTGAATAACTATAAAATTCTAAAATAATAAAAACTTATGGGAGATGGAGTATTTATCTAATTTATTTATATATCATTTAATTAATAATTTCACATGTTGGGAAGGCTATTATGTGAAGTGGAATGGCATAAAAATATTAAAGTCCGGATAGTACCACATTATGGGCAAATAACACTACTAATTCACCCAATCCCTGTCATTCCACGGTCTGCCTCTAAGGTCTCAGAAGGAGGCTTAATTTGTCTTACGAGATTTATTCCTTAAACCTTACATGATTTATTGTAATAATTCTGATTCCCTCCCAGGACCCTGCTCCTTCCCATTTGCCAAGGTGACTCTTTCACCTTTTCTTCTCATGCCGTAAGTTTTTGTGGCGTGGCTCTCCAAACTGCTTGCAGTTTTGCAGACCCATATGCATGGCTATCCCATTATAAGTGGACTGATAAATCAAACCAGGATGCCAGCTGGGCAGGTGGGGAGTATGTTATGCTCACTCAGAGCTGCAGGCAGCAACTGACCACCACAGTAAGCTGTCAATTTTACTTACACAGGGGAGAGCTTGCAAGAAACCTGTAATCATATTATAATCCCACACCTGACAACTTAGTATTAGAAAGTGATGGTGGCCTGTCAACATATGTATCATAGAGCAAATTCCTACTTACTTTTTGGTCTTTTACAAATATATCCTTTGTAGGAAGAACAGTGAATATTATTCCAAAATCCAGAAGATGCAATTAAAGCCACACAATCATTTCGGTCACCAGAGGGGTCTCCCGTGTTCCAGTTGACGAAGGAGACTGGATTGTTGTTCATCCATATCCACTTTCCTGATTATCAGATAGAGCCAATGAAAACATAAGTTAAAAATCCAATCTTAAAATAAGTTCAACTTATCCATGTAAAACTTCTGAGTATATTATTCTATACTGCAATCAATATTTGTTTACAGCCAGACTTTTAATGGATGATATTATAATGGCTAATTATTACAGGAAAGGATAGTGAGATTGTGTCTCTTATGCACTTTTAGTTGAAAATTTATTTCTGATTAATAAAACTTGTATACTTATCTCGCCCTATGTATTTTTTCTGGCAAAAGACAGAAAATATTTTTAAAGCTTCTTAAACTAACTTAACTGCAAAAAATATTATTTTAACTAGCAACTTTCAAGATAGAAAAATATATGTGTCATCGAAAATTCCAGTTCTTATCTCAAATGAAAATATTTTTAATTTTAAAACTCTCCACAAATTAACCATTATTTAAGGCAAGAGTTTCTGAAACTGAAACCTTGTTTAACATACATTAGTTTGAAATATTTGTGGCTAAATAATCATCCTGCAAAAATTACCTTCAACATTTCTGTATAACCCTATCCAAAAATTGGTTTTGCCTTGAAGTGGCTCAACTCGATATGATAGGAAACTCGATTCAGCAGCACTTTCAATGGAAACCAAAGAGGAACCTGCAAAAATACAAAAGAACAAATATGATGGGAATACACTTAAGTAGCTGAAAATATTTTTGTAGTGACAGTATTTATATTAAGAGCAATATAAATCATTCTAACATATCCACTTAAGAGGAAAAATTTTAAGGGGTAGACATTTATCCTTTTCAAATTTTGGTTTCTATTCTGAAAATACATTTTAAAGCATCATCCGTGCACAAGCACTAAAGGAGCTGCTACAGAAGATGCAAAGAGAAGGAGGATATAGAAGGTCTTAATAGGGTTATAATACTGTAGGTCATTGTGAGTCAAGAGTGAAAGGATGTGTCAGAAAATAAAATAAGTACAATAGGCTTTTGATTTGTTTTAGGTGAAGCAACTGAAAGGGAACACAGAGGAAATAGAATTTAAGATGTCAAGAAGCATAGGATTTCAAGCAGAAAGGATAGAAAATAATTTCAGGAAGAGGAAGAATAAGAGGAAAGACAAGAAAAAAGGGAAGCGTAGAGCTTCTTCAGGAACAGAGATGACTCACAGATGCATGCAATCCTCTATATTGGTTTATGGTGATATGATACAGATAGACAATAGATAGACAGGTAGAGGGATAGATCTATTGGAATTAATAGTGTTAATAGATAATGCAGTTTGGCTGGACTAATATGGTCAATGGGTAAAAAAAGACGGGATAGGCCTTACTACAAATGGCAGTAAATTAATATTTAAGGTAAAGAACACTTAGTTTTTTCAGGCAACAGAACAATGCAATGCACTGCAGGAGTATGAATCCAGCTGTTAAAGAACTGTACAGAGTAGGAAGACAGATACTGAGAGGCTGGTTCAATGACCATGACATTAACAACACACATCAGATTAAGACTAAGTGTCAGCTTGAGATTTTAGAATAAATAGCTATAGCTTTATAATGGTAACAATGAATATACTTTAAGCACTTTATGCCAGACATTTTGCTTTGGGCTTTATAAGCAAGATCTTACTAAAATTTTACAACAGCCTTATCAAGTGGGTACTATTGGTACCTCATTTTATACTTAAGTAAAATATAAAGTACATAAGATATTTTAAACTTGCTAAGATTTTAATGATAGTAGAGGGCAAAGACATGATTATCAGCAATCAGACAAAAAGAAATAAAAAGTATCTGAATTGGAAGAAGAAAGTGAAACTGTAATTATTTGCAGAAAACATGAAAGGGTACATAGAAAACCCTATAGAATCCACCAAACCACTACTTGACCTAATAAGTGAATTCAGCAATGCAATGGTTACAAAGTCACTATGCAGAAATCAATAGTATTCTTGTACACCAACAATAAATCATCAGAAAGAGAAGCTAAGAAAAACATCCCATTTACCATAGCAACAAGAAAAATAAAGT
This sequence comes from Artibeus jamaicensis, assembly GCF_021234435.1. Lineage (NCBI taxonomy): Eukaryota > Metazoa > Chordata > Mammalia > Chiroptera > Phyllostomidae > Artibeus > Artibeus jamaicensis. Next base: position 218,343 of record NW_026521995.1, on the reverse strand, counting down.
ACCTTAGAATAAATTTAACCAAGGATGTAAAAGACCTATACTAAGAAAATATAGAACACTGAAGAAAGAAACCAAGGAAGATACAAATAAATGGAAGCATACATCATGTTCATGAGTAAGAATTAACATCATTGAAAATGTCCATACTACCCAAACAATCTATAGATTCAATGCAATTCATCTTAAAATACCAATGGCATATGTCACAGACCTAGAAAAATATTTTGAAAAACTATATGGAACCAAAAAAGACCCCAAATAGCCTCAACAATCCTGAGAAAGAAGCATGAAGTGGAAGGGATCACAATACCTGATATCAAACTATACTACAAGGCTACTGTAATCAAGATAGCCTGCTACTGGCACAAGAAAAGATGCATAGATCAATGGAACAGAATAGAGAGCCCAGAAATAAACCCACATCTCTATGGTTAATTAATATTTGACAAAGTAGGCAGAAGCATAAAATGGAGTAAAAACAATCTCTTCAATAATGGTGTTGGGAGAACTGGATTGGTACATGTGAAAAAAGAAATGATACTACTAACTTATACCATACACCAGACAAAACTCAAAATGGATAAAGGACAAAATAAGTCATGACACCATAAAAGTCCTAGTAGAAAACAAAGGCAGTAAAATATCAGACATCCCGTGTAGCAATATGTTTGCTGATATATCTCCCAGGGCAAGGGAAATAAAGAAAAAATTTAAAAATGGGACTGCATTACATTAAAATGTTTCTGCACAGCTAAAGAAACAATCATCCAAATGAAAATGGAACCAGTTGTATGGGAGAACGTATTTGCCAATCATAAATCAGACAATGGTTTGATCTCCAAAATATACAAAGAACTCATATGACTCAGCACCAGGAAGACAAACAATCCAATTAAAAAACCGGCAAAGGACCTGAATAGACACTTCTCCAAGGAGGGCATACAGATGGCCCATAGACATGAAAAACTGTTCAGTATCACTAGCCATTAGAGAAATGCAAATTAAAACTACAATGAGATATCACCTCACACCTGTCAGAATGGCCATCATTAATAAAACGACAAACAGTAAGTGCTGGCAAGGATGAGGAGAAAGTGGAACCCTAGTGCACTGTTGGCGGGAATGCAAACTGGTGCAGCCACTGTGGAAACAGTATGGAATTTCCTGCCTTGTGACCCACCAATTCCACTGCTGGGAATATACCCTAGGAATCCTGAATCATCATTTCAGAAGAATCTACCTACCCCTATGTTCATAGCAGTGCTAATTATAATAGCCATGTGTTGGAAAAAGCCCAAGTACCCATCAGTAGATGAATGAATTAAAATACTGTGGTATGTATGTCCAATGGAATACTATGCAGCAGAAAGAAAGAAGGAGGTCCTTTATTTGGGGACAGCATGGATGGAATGGGAGACTATTATTCTGAGTGAAATAACCCAGTCAGTGAAAGATAAGTATCATGTGACCTCACATATAATAGGAATCTAATTCACAAAATCAACTAACAAGAAAAGAAAAATAACACCAGAGACATGGAAACATGGAACAGACTGATAGCTGTAGGAAGGAAAGAGTGAAGGGAGAAATGGTGGAAGGGGAAGGGACTAGTCAAAGAACGTGTATGAATGTCTCATGGACAACAGTGTGGGGATTGACTGTGGGAAAGGGGGGTGGACTGGGTGGAGGTGGCCAAAGGGGAAAAATTAGGACAATTGTAATAGAATAAACAATAAAAGACAAATAACAAAATAAGAAGCCACAGATATTAAAAATAAGGAATGCACATTCTTCTCAAGCACACATGAAACATTCTCAGACTGATCATATGTTAGGCCACAAAAAAGTCTCAGTAAATTTAAGATTGAAATCATATCAAGCATATTTTCTGCCCATGATGGTATAAAACTAGAAATCAATTACAAGAAGAAAACAAAAACTCACACATATATGGAGATTAAACAAGATGCTACTGAACAATTAAGGAGATGGATATAAAATGAAATATTACTCAGCCTTTAAACAGACAGAAAACCTTCCATTTCCACAACATTGATTAACCAGGGGGGCTTTATGCTAAGTGAAGTAAGCCAGACAGAGGTAGACAAATACTTCATCATATTAGCTTTATATGTGGAACTTAAAAAAAATGGACTCACAGAAACTGAGAGTTGAATGGTGGTTGGCAGGGGCTAAGCAGTACAGGGGAAATAGGAAGAGCCTTGTAGAAGGGTACAAACTTTCCATTAGAAGATGAATAAGATCTGAGGATCTAACATATAGCATGGTGGCTGCAGTTGATAACACCGTATTGTATAACTGAAATTTGGTAAAAGCGAACTTTAGTGTTCTCACCAAAAAAGAAAAAATGTAACCATGTGAGGTGATGGATGCATTAATTAACTTGACGGGGGGAGTCCTCTTACAATGTATGTGTAACAAATTATCATGTTATACACTTTAAATGTACTAAAGTTTTATATCAATTTTACCTCAACAAAGCTGAAAAAATATAAACCTTAAAGTAAAAAGTCAAAACTCAAGGTTCACTTTTGAGTGAACCTGTAGGATCTGAGGCTAGAGCTCTTGCACACCATGGTTGGATGAAGATCACTGATTCAGCCCTGGCTGGTGTAGCTCAGTGGATTGAGTGCAGGCCTGTGAACCAAAGGATCAAGGTTCAATTCCCAGTCAGAACACATGCCTGGGTTGCAGGCCAGTTCCCAGCAGGGAATGCATGAGAGGCAATCAACCATACATACACTGATATTTCTCTCCTTCCCTTCCCCTCTAAAGATAGATAAATAAATAAATAAATAAATAAATAAATAAATAAATAAATATTTAAAAAAGAACCCTGCCCTGGCTGGTGTAGCTCAGTGGATTGAGCGCGGGCCTGTGAAGCAGACGATTGCAGTTCAATTCCCAGTCAGGACACATGCCTGGGTTGCAGGCCAGTTCCCAGCAGGGGATGCACCAGAAGCAACCATACATTGATGTTTCTCTCCTTCTCTCCCCTTCCCCTCTAAAAATAAATGAATAAAATCTTAAAAAAAAAAAAAAGAAAAAGAACCCTGATTCAGGGCGGAATCAAAATTTAGTAAAAGAACATAGTAAACTATTCAATGAAATTTAACTAAGTGAATTTTTAAATGTACCCGAAAAATTAACTTTATTTGGCATTTTTATTTCAGGGGAAAATTATTCACTTATGTCATGTGTGAGTTTTCTTTTGTTTTTCTTCACAAATAAAATAACCAGATTAAATGCTTGTCTATTTAAGGTAAAGCAAAGGTGTTCCTGAACACTTGTAAGCCTGAGTTTACTAGTGACAAGCAGTGAATACAATACTCTGAATAGCTGAGAACGAGAATCCTAAAAGTTTCGTATGTTAGGGCCAAAAGTAAGAAAGTACTGCTCAGTAGATGATTATTTGCTACCAAATTTGTGAAGGTTTTTGAGGCTCCAATATTAGATATTGCATTTGGGGGATTACATGACGCTGACCATTCTGTTACAATAGAAATTGTTCAGAAAAATAAGCAGGTATTTTTACATTCCTTCTGTCTTCAATGTACCCTGTTATTAGCATCAGGGCAACCCGGACTAGATGACTGTGGGACCTCCTTACAGTAGACGCGGCACCTACCCATGCGGAGACATTCCAGAGACGCTTGGCCCCAGTGCCTTGTGTATGAAGACTCAATATAGTAGCAGTGGCCATGGAAAGGAATCCAAGCTGAGTGATCTGACTCCGGGCATCTGCCAGGCAGTTGGGGAGGTTCAGTGGAAGGGGTTTCTGTTAATTAAGAGAAATAAAAATAATAATAAAGTAAAATCTGAAGTTGCTACAGTGTGTAGAAAAATATAATGGTAGCTATGGAAAATTTCATAGCCTATCATTATTTTTTTAAGTTCCAATCATTTGAATCTATCATTTTTATTATTGGGTTTTCTATTTATTTCATCTTTTTTCATTTTAAATAATATTTCAGTAGAATTCACTAAAGAATGGTGGAAATCAATCGCACTCATAATTAAGAATGTAGCCCAACAGGGACCCAGAAATACATTAAATACCAAAAACAAAGTGACCCAAAAATAATTTGCAAAGACAGTCCCCCGTCAAGACACTTTTTTGGGGGTGCAGGGGTGGGTCTTCATCCCCATTACCCTTCTCAGCTGTGGCTGTTCGATTTTAAGACTGCATGCTAGGCAGGACACTATCACCATAATATCACCAGCTGATGAATCTACATGCATTCTGATAAAATTATTTTGATATATTTATGCTATCAACATCAAAAGCAATAATAATTTCCTAGAGAATCCTTCATAGATTCAAAGAATAATCTCAATTATAAAAATTCAGAAATTAATAAAGAGCAAATAGACTCTTGCAATGAAGAAAAATTTCTATCTCCGCTATTTCAATTTATGTATATTTATTTATTATCAAGTCAATCTTTTGTTAGGTGAAGGAATATGTTTTATTTTATTCTTAAGCTCCCCAAGACATTATATAATTTAATAATATTGACAGTGGTATGTATTGGCTTATTGAGAAAATTGCAAATGCCTAGATTGCTTTTGTATATTCAATTACCATCTGATCTTTTGCAGAGAAAATAAAAACTTTCATTGCAATGTGCTGTCTTCCAGGTGCCATCAAGGTCCAGATAAACACACCCTGATTTTAGTTTGGGCTCATCGGCAGCCCAATTAGTGTACCTCACCCTCCATTTATCAATCCAGACGTAGTCACCCCCGGTCTGCAAAAACAAAACACCATTAATGTGGGCCATGCTTCATTTGTAAAATGCCAGAAGAGCAAAGTGAAGAGTTAAAAGTATATTTAAGACCAAGATTTCACAAAGAACCTTCAACATTTAGGAATTTTTAAAAATATTGTGGGTTGTTTCTACCAACTCATATTCAGTAAATACAGTCTTTCTTAAAAAGAAGACAACCCTAAATACATCCTTGGAAGACAATCTGAAAAATGGACATAAAGCCCTATGTCATATCTATGAAACTCTTCTTATTTGTAAGCTTTCAGTGCCAAATAAAAGTCTTATCTTCTAAATAAAATATTTATTATATCACCATTGAAATAATAATAAACTTTAAGTAATTTTTATTGAACTAATCGACCCTGGAGAGAAACACATTTCTTCTAATCTTATGTTTGGCTGTTGAAACAGGCCAGTGAGAGGTGACTTAGGTAAGGTCCCACAGGTAAAGAATAGAGGGGCATAGGTCTCACCTTCCACTTACATGGCCTTTCAACCATAACTGACCATGATGGCATTGTTTAAAAAGCTGATTGCTTTATTCAATTTACACACTGGATTTCTCATTAAATTTAGCCAAACTCATAGGCACAAAAATTAATTGATAACATTGAAAATATTATTTATTAAGCCCTGGCTGGTGTGGCTCAATGGATTGGGCACCAGTCTGCAAACCAAAAAGTCACTAATTCAATTCCTGGTTAGGGCACATGCCTGGGTTGCAGGCCAGGTTTCATGCAAAAAGTAACTGATTGATGTTTCTCTCCTTCCCTTACCCTATTTTTAAAAATAAATTAAGTAAAATCTTTGCTTAAAATATTATCTATCAATATATGTCTAGAAGAGATTTTATAGGTAATGCCTAAGACCACATGATCTATAAAATTAATTGAAATTTTTGAGCAATCTAAACAATTGTCCTATTTTAACTGCATTATTTAATTTACCAAGCCAATTACCATAAATTTAGTGACACGATGAAAAGCATGTGTTATTTCAAGTTAGAATTTTGTAGCATTCTACCATGTTTAATTAAATAATACTTATAAAATCATTAACTCCATAGATGTAAGGAAAATAATAGTACTCTATTTGTTATAGAGGTCTGTATGGGAGAAAGCCATTTAGTCTTTCTTAAAATAAATAAAAGCTTATTTTAAACTCGTAAAAGAATTGGGACCACATCTGTGAGAAGAAAATGAGTGTATTATCAAGCAAATTAATTACTAAAAGTTTAGTCAACACAGACATAAAACTTTCTTGCCTAAATTTAATCACAGAAATCATTATGGAACTACTTACTTTTAAATTCCCTACTTAGGAAGTACTCATTGCATGAAGTGTAAATTTCAATTCCTGCCTCATGGCATTAGAAGCTCTACGAAATCTGACATCAATCTACTCAAGAGTTTCATCCCTTTCTATCCTTTTCTCTCTTTTTGGTACTCCTTCCTTATGTTTTACCATCCCAAGCAAAATCTATAAAGTTTGACCTTCTCCAAGAAGCTCTTCTGATCCTCTCCTGTGGCACAATTGATCCCTTTCTCTCCTCTTGTAGACTTTGGTGTCACCTCTCTTTGATACTTCTCGTATAATCTCTCAATTGCACTACTTGTTAACACCTCTGGTTCTTCTAGGAAGTTTGCTAGTTGACTAGCTGATGAATAGATGTATGCATGGAGGATAGGTGGACCACAGGGCATCAGAGAGACTCATTTTGGGAATGCTCCGGTAACTCCATCACCACTCAGTTCTGTGACTCATCTCTCCATCCACCCCATTCTCCGCCAACATGGAGTATAGGGAATTGACTGCATGAAACTTCTTACACGAGGATGGAAGCTGTCACAACCTCAGGACTGAAAACAACTTTACAATGGCTTGCCACAAAAAATAAAAAGTATTCTCATCACCCAGGAACTATGCCCCTGACCTGCTTTCTTAAATCCTGCGGCATAGTTGTAAGCATGACACTAGGAAGAAACCGTTTAGATGCAGAATTAATTTTAATGTTCAAAAGCAATATGAGAGTTGCCCGCCAATAGGTGAATGAATAAAGAAGATGCGGTGCATACCATAGAATATTACTCAGCCATAAAAAAAGAATGAAATCTCACCATTTGCAACAATATGGATGGATTTAGGGGTTATTATGTTGAGTGAAATAAGGGAGTCAGAGAAAGGTGAATATTATATGATATGTGATTTTACTAACTTATATGTGTAATCTAACACTACAAACAAAGAAAAAAACAGAAACACACTCATAGATAGAGGCAAAACTGGTAACTGCCAGAGGGAAGAGAGTGCCAGGAAAGGGAATGAAGAGGTAATGACTTCCAGTCATAAAATAAGCCACAGGAATAAAATGCACAGCATAGGGAAGGAAGAGAGTCAATATCACAACAACTTTGTGACACTGGTTACTAGACTTATTGTGATCACTCTGCAAGGTATATGAACATTGAATCGCTATGTTGTACACCTGAAACTCACATAATAGGGTATGTCGCCTATAAGTAAAAAGAAATTTTAAAAAAGCAATATGAGAGTTCATATAAGTTAGATAAGTCTTTATTCGATTTCTGTCATATATCACTAGCTTGCTAGATCTTTGGAAGTGCTGGATATTTGAAAGACTGGGTGTTGTTCATGTTAGTATCATCCTTATACCCCAGCACACTTTCCTACGTGTAACAAGTGTTCAACAGGAAGAAAAGAGAGAGAATCATATACAATCACAGTTTGTCAAACATGTCAAGTCAGACACGTGACTTACCAGGTTACTGTTTAGGCCGATCCACACAGGTTCATTAAATGTCTGTATCTGCATCCATGCAAATGCATTACTATAAGGGTCTAGAATGCTAGCTATGGAAGAAGTCTGATGCTTGCAATAGTCCTCTGCGTCATACCATTTTACACTGAGTTTGACGAGTGAGTAGCTACTTTTACCATATTTAACAAAGCCGTCTGTTGGAACTGTTGCTGGAGAATTAGGCAAGGAAGGATCTGGAATACAAAGATTATTTTCATTAGCATTCTCAATAAACACTACCTGAGGGTCATCAGTACACGACTACTACGTTTCAGAGATCATAAAAATAATCAATATAGCACAAATCCAAACCATCCATGTTAAAAATATTTTATGAGCCATTTAACACTTGAAAACAAAGCTCTATTTTTAATCAGTATGCCTGATTGAATTAAATAATTTTCAAATTGTATTTAGAATATCAAGGTAATTATAGAATTGAGTTTCCAAACTTTAAAAAAAATAAGCTTGAAAATTCAATGAGATCTAGTTTAGTATCTGGATGAAAAAAAAAGACACAGTTTAATCCCATAAATTAAGGAATATCTATCATCCTATCATTCCTAATCTTTGTTTTTTTACCTTGGTCAGATTTCAAGGTCAACAACAGTCTACCTCTCCCTACCCCATCTGTTCCACTCTATCCATGAATTTATAGCTGGTTTTATCTATTTGAGCCCTCCTGTGTGTAACACACCTCAAGAGATGGGTTTAAGTTCTAGAATAAAGTCATACACTAGTCCCTAGTTCATTTACCCTTGATCTCAGGGTCAGGCTGTCCTCTTACTTGTGATGGCCTGTGTCCTTCACCAGGGTTCTAGATATCCTTCCCTAGTGACTTTGCCTTGGCCACCTCTCTGCCTGTCCCACTCTGCACCAGCCCAACCCACCATCTGCCTTGTTCTGTTGCTACACAAATGCCAAACTTTGTTATGATTATGTCCGGAAGGCAACAACTAGATTCCAGCAAGTGGGAGCGGCCTCCCCTTTTTTCTGCTGTTGCTGCCACCTTGTGTTGGAAAAGTAGCATTAGACCATGAGACGCAGGTGAGGGTCCTTAAAATGTTCAATTTCCCAGCGTGGGTTTGTCTAAAACATGGTTGGAAGTTTTCTGGACCACTAAAAGTGGTGAATGATGCTTGAGGTAGAGCTAAAAAAAAACAGCTAGGCAACTTGGCTCATCTGACTGATTTGCTTGTTTATGAAACAGTCATAAAGAACCTGATAAGGAACAACTAAAATATTGCAAGTTTAGATTGTGGGTAGTATTTCATCTTCTTTACGTTCTTTCTGTATTTTATAAATTTCCAATGAAGAAGAGATGTATTTTAAAATTTATATGTTTTATATATTTTAGTCATGTATTTGTATATGTTATATATACATTTTGAAAAATGCAAAAAATATAGTAATAAGTGAAGGTATGAAAAATCACCCTTAATCCCACTATCCAAATTAGACCACTATTGTTATTTTGATGCACTTCATTGTCTTTTTTTGTTCTTACTTTTAAGAGGATTCATAGTGAGGTTTGGTTTGGGGTTTTTGGTTTTTTTTTCTGCATAATTGACAGTATAAAATTTTATAGTGTTTCTTTTTCAGCTCGCACTTTAAGACCTTTCCTTAAGCCTAAAGTCATTAAAAATCTTCAAAATATTTTCATCGGTGGCAAATATTCTATCACTTACATTTATAATCACAAGAAAAAGATTTTAAGTAAGTTTGTGAATCATCATTCACTTCTCGAAGGTGCCCGAAGAACAGAGGGGCAGAGGCACTTCTGGGCCTCAGACTCCGATCCTCTGGGGCACGGTACGGGGCAGAGATTTTCGACCTGCGCACCTCAAGTTTTAAAACATGCAATGTCTGACTATTCGGTCAGGGGCACTGACCTCTTTGCCCTTAGATATATCAAACACAACAATAGCTATTGGTGGGAATAAATCAAAATTATACCTATGTTTTTGGTCAGGTCGGCAAAAAATATAAGACACATATTATTTGGTGTGTCGTGGAATTTTAGTAATCAGTTCACAGGTGCCATGTGATGAAGAAGGTTGCAGATTGCTCACGTGCAGAAGCGACATAGCGTGCACCAGCTGTCAGATTAATAAAAGTGCGGAATGTCTGCAGTTCTTTTCACTCATCTGCAAGCATCTGAAGTGGTCATCAGTCCTCGCTGGCATTAGTCATAGCTGACACTAGTTCCCTGATTCCCCAGAAGGTAGAAAATTTTTTTAGCTCTGGAAGGAGAAGTACCTGTTGATTCAGACTGATCCTCCAAGAGCTGTACTCAGGACAGCAAGCCCACCCACCCTCACGCCCCATGTCTAGTCGATTTTCTTGAGCTCTGACATTCATCTTGTGTAGCTAGACATTTTTATTGTAGTTTCAGCAAAGACTGAAATGCGTACAACCATAATCTCGACTCTCTGTAAATACCCAAATGTTCTGTTTTAGTTTCATGTAATTGTAGTCAGGCTTCCTCAGCTGAAAAAAGGAAACAAGTCACAAAGCTGTATTTTGAAAGACACACAACAAAGAATGAGGTATGTGTGACCTTTTGTGCCAATGGTTCTCAAACTATGCAAGCTCAGCTGAGCTATTCCTACTCTGACGTCTTTGTTAAAGTAAAACTTTCAACTTGAAGTTTAATCTGCACAAAATTTTCTGGTAATGAATGAGAGGGCACTCATGAATAAATGAGAGAAAACTTGACCCATTTTGTCTGTCATATGGGTACATGGATTAAAGTGAGAATCAAACCCTGTTGGTGTGCCAGGGAATCCTTTTTTAAGATAAGACTACATTTTTTGAGCAGTTTAAGGTTGAGAGAAAAAACTGAGGAGGTCATTTCCTAAACGCTGTTGCAAAGCTGCCGCTCTCGCCGGCAGGCAAGGTTTGGCGGGACTCACCGGGGGGCGTCTGGCACACGTAGCCTCGCTTACTCTCACAGGTGGCATCCATCCATTTCCCGGCCTCTTTTGACGTGTCTCCCATAATGACAACACAGTCGGTCTGTATATTCGGGGGTGGGGGGGGAATTACCAATTATTTAAGTCAAGTCATTAATAAGCCAGATACACCCCTCCTCCCTAACCTCCCGATTCTAAGATTGCCCTCATCTATGTCCATGCAGGATGCTCAGTTCATCCTTACTCTGCACACACGGCACCAGCCTCCCGTGTGGATCCCTGTCACTGACCTCTTTCTGTTTAACAGAAAACCGAACAGAGTCGGTCGGATACATTTTGGAGACAGATCTGAGAAACTCTGCCATCAGAAATTCTGTCAACTCCCTGATCCACAGCTAACGCTGCTATAGCTGCCTTTCCACCTCCCTGCCTCCGACCTCATTATCCCTGGAGCCTCGCTATCAGGAACCCCCAGTCCTACACTTCAAAGGTTTTTCTCATCCCCATCTCCCTTCCTAGTTATTTTTATCTTCCACTGACTGTCCTGGCGGGGAGTCTCTGCTCCAGTCCCCAAAACCTGTACACAAATAAGAATGTTTCCGCCACAAAATGCCTATGAAAATTTCTCATCCATTCTCTTTTTATGAAATTGTGTTTTATCTTCCCACTTTCCAAGTCCTGAGGTTGTAACAACACTGTATTTATGCTTCAATTTCATTTTTTAAAAAATATACACTTTATATTTGTATACACAGTAAGAAAAAGTCCAGGAATAAAATCAACAAAAAAATGAGCAATGTGTTTTTCTTGAAGGGTGAGATTACAAGTTTTGCTTGTTTCCGTGGTTTCTGCTTTTCTTTATATTTTGGAAACAAAGCACTTGTGCAATAATAATTTTTTGTGCTTTACCTCAAACTCACCTCTTGTGCCTGATATCTTTCTAAGAAAAACCTATTTCACTCCATTCTACTTTCACTTCTTAAGTTTTCGTCTCTCATTGACGTAAAGAGGAGTCAAAGAATTTCCCCACTGAAAATCACCCATCACCAGAATGTATGCACTCTGCATATAGCTACCAATTAAGTATCATAAGGACGTCAGAGTCATAACTGGAGAGCAGGATGACTGCTGGTGGCCAGGGAGGGGCGGGGTAGGTCAGGGGGTGGAGGGATTGAGCAAAAAGGAAAAAGGACTCCTGGACATGGACAACCGGGTGGGGACTGCAAGGGAAGGGTGAAAAGGGGGGTAAAGGTAATGCGAAAAAAAACCCAATACATATTAAATTTACCAAAACATGACATCATTTTGATCATATCCTGCTCAGACCTTTTTGTACGGCCTCTCTGACAAAGTCCAAACTCTTTCATAGGGCATCTAAATTTCTCCAAATTCTGCTTTCTGCCTTTCAGTCTACTGCTATTTCTTTCCTGTAGAAAACCCCTGCTACATCTAAAGCCATTTATTCCTGACCAAACCTATCATACGCCTTTTTGCGGAAGACTTTTTCACCTTGCCCACCGTGGGTCACAAGGCCTTACCCATCCTCTTGCTGAGTTCCCCTGATCATTACACTTTACACTTCTTGAGAAAAAAAGACCCCTTGTGAATCTTTCTCATACTCCTTCCCTCCACCCAGGGAAGGGCTCTGCAGATATGTGTTGACCGGTTAGATCACTTCACCCCACAGTAAATTTTTTTTTCTTCCTAACTACTGTACTTTATAGCTGATGCTAATCCAGCGCTTTTATTTCTTTATTTTCTTCTTTCTTGCATAATACTGTGGTCTAGCTTAAGTGTGAGCTTCTTTAAGGTCAAAACAAAGTCTCACACTTTTCATAATGCTTAGTACGGTGTTTAACACTGATTTGTTGACTATTCAGTGATATGAGATTAAAAGTAGTAACATAAAGGAACAATCATGTCTCTCAGGTTACTGTACTAAAAAGCACTTAGTAAACATTCTACAAATGTTCGCTCAGTAATGATGAGGAGGAGGAGGATGACATCTTTAGAAGTAGTATTAGCTTCCAGAGCTACACCCTAAACACTACAACAGCCTCAAGGGTGTAGAGGCGGCTGATGCAGTGTGCGTCCTGGCTCTGGCACAGGCCCACGGTGGAGCTGGCTTTCCCGTCCCTCACTGCAGCCACCACCCACCTCCAAGTGGAAGAATTCTTGACTAAATTTGTACCCTTGCCTTCAGGGCTGGCTCAGTCTGAAATAGTTAAAATCTGCAAGAATGAATCAGAGTATCAGTCAATACTCTGATTGATCTTTCATGGAAGATTAATTGCTAGTAATGTGACTTTAAGCAAACTGATAGGGTACAGTAAGGAGACATAAAAGCGAGGTTTACATCTTCGTAAGAGAGACTGCTCCTTCTTCCGCCAGGGTAACCTTTCCCCCAGTTGGTATAGTGAACCCCTTGCCCGTCCGTCCAAAGGAACGTGTGCTCTGAATTGATATCGTTCATGCCAATCCAGGCATGAAAAGTGGAGTCCTTCATCTGATAGGTGAGAAATGCTGAAAGAAATTATCACAATGTAAATTTTAACTTTGGGAAAAATACTGAAAAATATTCAAAATCCATTACCTTAAAATATCAAGCATGTGATTAGTACCTTTAATACTATTTAAAAGCACTCACCATGAAAACACACACATTTAACCTTGCATTGTATGACTGACTCAGCTTTGGACTTTGAAAAGTTTTATACAATAAAAGTCCAGGTTTTATCTGGGCCACTACGTCCAGTGTGTCCTGCCCAAGGGCACCGGGTGCTGAGACAAGGGAGCCTCCGGGCTGCCCCCTGCTCCCATCTAAGTTGTGGAGGAGGTACAAGGTTCTAATTCATATACAGTCATCCTAAGAGTTAGTGGGCATCCTGATTCTATAAATAAAATAATCTGATTAGAATTACCAAGGGGTAGAGATGGCTGGCTCTTCATCCAGAAAACTTTTTAAAATAAATAGTATGCAAAAAGATGCTTTAGGCTGCCAAATTATCACAACCGTGGTTTGTCAAACCAAGAGAGCTGCCCATCTGGGACTCCACCTGGGCCGCTGACTCCCAGGGGTCAGCAGCCAGTGAGTGTGCTCAGACCCAGGGGGCACCCTGAGGCAAAGGGCCCACATCTTTGGGAGAGACGATCTAGCTAAATTCGGAGGATATAGAACAAATGTGGCCTCTTGTTTCCTTATCATTTCCGTGGCAGATGAGAGGGTGAAAACATCCAGAAGCAGGAAAATATCCAAAGGCTGAACTGTGCCTGTGCCCTTACCCCCCCGCCCCCCCGTGTTAGCCCTTCTGCTCAACTCCCACTGCAGCTGTCTTTGGTGCCCGGGAGGGCACCTGCTGGCACCTGTGGGCCCCTAGGCATATAAGCACCAATTCTACAGAACAATTCCTAAACATTTGTGCTTAAACACGGCTGCTGGGTGCAAATAGAAAACCGAATGACTGAGCACTCAGGTTGCTAATGGAAAATGCAAAATACTAAGAAGCCTGTAGGGACACAATTATCTGTTTATTCAAAAACAAATAATTTTATGGAAAGACCACTGTTCCCTGTTTACTCTTTTTCTGAGCAGTAGATGCCTCAATCATCCTGCTCAAAATCTGGCTTATTTCTCAATTAATTAAAGGCACAAATTTTTTTGTCTTCTAATATTTTTCAGAAAGAGACAAGAGCATGGGTAGATATTTTTATATCCTAAAGAAAGTCATAACTTTCACCCTATCACCAACTTGAAATTCAACGAGGGAAAGCTGTACCTGCCAATATGTCAGCACAGATTTTTTCGGCCAAAAACCACAATAAGAATTCAACAACGTGTGCCTGTTTTGCCAGGAATAATGTTATTTTATGTGAAAATTGTTTCCTTCTGCACATATCTATTACCCAGGTTCTAATTTTGTTATGCCAGGAATCAGCCCTTTGTGGTTAAGAGAGGGATCAATTATTGTCTTTCTGTGCTAGGTAGCAAAGCCCAAAATGTGGTAGGCTAGTTAGAGAAATGTGAATATTATATTCTTAAAATCCTTTTATTGTATGCTCTGGTTTGACCCTCTTCTCTCAGTGTCTGGCAAGTTGCTGAACTTGTCAAAGGCCATCGGTAAAATCTGCTTGATAGATTTATAGTCCATGCATCCCAAGACAGTGTGGAGCAGCACTAAAGGAGTGAAATAAACATGTGGGGGAGTGCCACACAGGGGTCTAGGGTCTCTTTTTTTCTTATATATTTTGAGATATGCCATTTTTTCCAGTAAATGACATCAAGGATTCTTGGACCCAAAGAGGAACTTAGAAATTACCCAGACCACATCTCTTAGCGACAACTTTCGCATCGATTTGCATGTACTCACTGAGCATCTTCCTCAGTGGACAGGCCTCTGTAGCATCCACTTGGGTACTTTCCAGTCTGAGTGTTTTCACAGCCCTTTGAAAAACTCATCCAATGCATTCTAATTGCTAAAATGACCTCCTAAATTTAAGCCCAAATCTATTTCCCTATAACTGCCACTCATTGGTTCTGGGTCCTCCTTCTGGAACTAACCAGGTTGGTCCTTGAAAGTCCACATCTTCTCTTTTGCAGGCTGTGAAACCTGAGGGGCCTTTCCAACATTCCTCACTTGCCACTTGCTGAGGTTTCCAAACCCTTCATCAGTTTAGTGACTTTCATCTGCATGGTCCAGAACTGGTCAACATCCTCCTTAAAGTGACAGGTCACAGACTTAACCTAATACCTGTTTCAGATGAGGTGGCCCAGGAAAGTCCATGCAAAAGTGATCAGGCACCTTTTGCCTGGTAGCAACGTAATGGATTTGACAATCCACTATATGGCGACAGCAAGGTTTTCCCTACAGTGCTCTTCTGCAGAGCTCCGGCTTACGCCTACATTTTATCAAAATGCTTTTCTCAATTTGTCCAAAGTTTATATTTAAAAATGAGTTCTACTGTACTATAGATGTACTACTGTACTACTGTATGTACTACTGTACTATAGTTCTACTGCACTATATATAACATGTTACCATGTATTATGTGGTAACATGACTAGACGAGCAATAAATGGGAGATCAGTAATTTCTCATTTTATTGCCAGAATGACTCTATTTCCTTGCCTCTTTGGAAAGAAGAATGGTTTGGTGGAAACAATGGGAGATAAGCAGGAAGACCCAGCTTGATTCCCAGCCCTGCTGTTCACTCAGAGAGCTCCCTGACTCAGGGCTCTGTAAATACCTCTTTCCCGTTCACGAGGGGGTGAGGATGTCTGCTTCACAGTGTGGAGCTGACAATGAAAAGGGACTTTATACGCAGAATAGTGCCTACAACTGAATAAAATAGTTCTCAATATGTGCTCAAGTTTTCCCCTTTCTAAAAATATCATGTACTATCACAATATTACATTATTTTATGAGGAAAATTCCATGTTCCAGTGCATAATGGACTGTACAGTGGCCCACATACCTTGCTCTCTTTCATTGCGTATGGAAACCAGATTTCCTCCCAACCCTTTGCAATCTTTTCTTGCCTCTTGCCATGTTTTTCTTTCTTCTTGAACAAATCCAAAGATTTTGATACACTTGGATGAAAGAAAAAAACCCATAGTGAAAAGACTACTGAAAGACATCAAAATTATTTATGAAGATTATAGCTAAATATAAATTTCCTCAAAACCAAATAGAGATCTAAAAATTAAGTGAGTTTTATTACAAACATTCTTTTCAAAGCTCTTTTCTCTTCTGGGACAAAGGGTACAACGAGTGGCTCATATCTTCACATATACTCTTAATTTCCATAGAGAACCGGGCATGAGAATCTTGATCTACTCTTGCCTACAATTTTCTAACTGATGAAGGAAGCAAAAGTTAACTTTAAGCTGAAAGATGTGCATTGTCACTCTTCACATGTGGATTGATATCAAGACTGCAACTCATGTTCTTCATACCTTGTTGTTGTAGAAACTCCAACCTTCCTTACAACCTCCTGAGGGCACTGGTGTGGCAGGAATAACTGTGGTGTTGATGCTGCTGTTATGTCGCTGGCAGATGAAAGGATTTGGATAACCACAATTAATGTCATTCCATAACCCTGGCAAAAACCAAAATAGTGACATTAGATTTACATGTTTATGATTAAAAACACTCTTTAAAAATGCATTTATATATTATAAGGGTTCTCAAAAATGACTTGGAGTACAATCAAATTATAATTTATATAAGTGACTCAAAAAGATCACTGCAATATGCTTTCACTTACACTAATAATAAAGTTGAACTTTATAGAAAGCTTCCTATGAGCCATGCATATACTTGATATTGCATATATGTTACCTAAGTAGCCAGTTACAGCAAATGATAATAATCTTATCATTAATTTTATATGTAGCAAGCATTTACTTAGTGTTGTAGATGTATTACTTTGCTTAATTTTCTCAACATATAGGTTTTGCCATTATTCCCATATTGCAGATAAAGGTGGAAGAGAGAGATAAAGGAGATAAACATTCTGGATATTTTCCTCAAATCAGAACATTAAAAAAAAATCACAAAATGAAAAGTGAGAAGATTGTGTCATTTATTTGAGTAAATGTTAAGCATCTGTTCTCCTTAAAAATTCAATGATTATGCTGCTACAATTAGAATTGTCCTTTATTCTCTCTTCTTTTTCTTGCCTAAGTACACAAGTTACTACTTTCAGCCTAGGGAGATAGCAAATGACACATCATACCACAAGCCAAATTCAAGGAGATCTGCATATTAACTACCTGAATTTGAGTACATGACTACACAGTTCTCATCATCATTTGCAAAATTGGGTTCACCTGTGGCCCAAGCCACATAATTCACCTTGCTTCCATCCATCCAACTGGAAAAGAAAATTCAGGCATTTAGCAACAATCCAATCATTAGAATAACTGGTTATACAGTCTAGTGGTGGGAATGGGCAAGCCAACCAAGAAGAAGGGACCACAGGATCCTAGGCTAACAGAAGAGAGGGTACTAGAAAGCAGTTCTAGAGAGAGGGTTCTAGACAGATGGTGTCAAGAGAAGTTTTAGAGAGACTAACAGGAAACCCCCAAAGGTGCTTCTGGTGCATTGTGCTCCTCTGTAGCAACCTGATGCCATGGCTACTCTCTCTTCTTCACCCTCCCTGGAAGAAACTGCCTTTAGTCTTGAAGTGGGAGAAGAAATGGAGACGCCAATTACTCCAGAAATGGGCCAGAGCATAAATCTTTTCATAGTACTTCCTAGGAATCATTCTTACAAAACATAACCACCCACAGAAAGGCTGAGAATATGGAGTTTCTTGTGAGGCCCATTCTCTAAATTTCATGTTTATTCTGGTTTTTCTTATGTGGACCAATATATATTTTAATATTCATTATAGAAATTCAGAGACATTTAGCTGGTAAATGAGCAAGAAATCATTGAAGAGATCTCTTAATTTAGAGATGATTAAAATGGGTGTTTATGCAAAGGAGCATCAGTCATTTCTAATCTTTAAAAATAATGAGTGTAAGGTTAGGTCTCATTCCACAGAGAACAGAAGCAATGGTTGCAGGAAACATATGTGGTTAAAACATCTGTGCACAAGGCAGAAAGGCACATCTGCTTTTCAAATGTAGGAGAACATGCATATTAATGAGGAAGGAAAGATACCCCCAGATTTACTATTTTCCTCCTCTCACCGCTTTTCCTGGCCCCTGTTTCCCATGGAAAACAGCCGTCATTCCTCTGAAGGGAAAGCCTCTCACGCAGTAAAAAGTATCTCAACATGGTGATGGTCAAGCAGTGAGTAAGGCAACATAAAAGGACCTTTTGGTTCCATGCACCAAGGAGTCCAAGTGGGAATCATAACTTTAAAAATAAATTCAATGTTCATGTGTATATAGTACATGTTAGTAGACAATTTACTAACAGGTGATAGCATTCAAAAACAAAGATGGCTCAAGTTTTACAGGATTAAATCTGGTTTTGACTTACATGAGATTAGAATGCTGAAAATATTTAACAGTATTACTTTAAATTCTTTCTGTTTTTTAAAAATGCTTTTTAGTTGGAGAACCATGGAAGACTTTTTAAAAGTACATTCAACAACGACAAAAAAATCCTCAAAATAACTTACACGTTTATCAGATCACTATCTTAAGTAATTTTACTTTTTTTTACTTACAGAAACTTTTTATCCAAGCTGATAGATAGACCAATAAAATATGCTTGCTGTGCCTCATTCCTGTTTACCTAAAACATAGAAGTGTACATATAGTTCAATGTATACTTACATAATAAGCAAATTCTTAAATAAAACCTACATATTAATAAGGTAACCTATTTGAGACTCTTTCTAAGAAGGGATTTATTTAGAAATTTTATGGTATATTCAACATTATGTTTTTCACAAAAATGAAAAGGCAAATATGCATATTATATAACAACCTACATTTATAAAGCAAATATCTAAAGTCCCTTTTTATAATATCGAATGTCTATAGCAATTAGGCTATCGAAGGCCATCTTTAAAACAAAGCTGCCATTTGGAATTATGCCTCTAAAAAAAGACTTCTTCACCAACATACATATTTGTGCATTATTATGAAATATTCTGAGAATTTCAAACATCCTACTACCTTAGTAATCAAATGAATTTTTATTTCTTTACTACTGGTTCAGCTATTTTTCTGCTCTCTCTCTCTCTCTCGCCTCTTTTCTGGCAAAAACAAGGATGCCATGAAGATTTTTAAAGAGAAAGATTAAGCCAAACACTCTTGGAGAAGAACAGATTACACCTTCACTCTTAGCTGACAAGTTTGGTACAACCAAAAAAGACTTTTATATGAATAATCAAACTGTGAGACTTTCAGCCAAGATGGAGGCATACGTGGAAATACTACACCTCCTCACACAACCAAATTTAAGAACAACAAAGATTTAGAAACAAAAACACAGCCAGGACAGAAAATTGAACTGTACCAAAGTCCAACAAAAATGAACCATTCATCCAGACCTGTAAGATGGGTGGAGTCGGTGGCCGTTGGAGTGGGGTCCCAGCTGGAAGAGGTGGTGTTTAGCAGACCAGGGTGCAGGGAGGAAACAAGAAAACCCAGTGCACAAGATGGTTGGCTGACCATGGTCACACATTCATACTCAGATAAATCAGGCAAAAAAGGGGAAGTGAGACAGATCGCACAACCCAGGGCCCCAGCAACAGAAAATAAAGCCTAAAAGCACCAATTTGAAAAACTTTTGAGAATTGAGGGGCTTTATCTAACTCTCCCAGCCTCACAGGAGAGTTTGCTGGAGAGACCCACAGCGTCCTAGAATGTACACAAGCCCACCCACCCGGGAACCAGCACCAGAAGGTGTGGGAATTTGCTTGTGGGAAGCGGCAGAGGGGACTCAAATCTGAGAGAGAGAGAGGAGCAAGCGCCACTGCTCCCTCTCTGACCCTGCCCCCACATACAGCATCACAACCCAGCAACTAGGTTGCCCCACGCTGGTGAACACCTAAGGCTCTGCCCCTCATATATAACAGGTACTACCTGACCAAAACATTCTGGCTCAAATGGAAGAACAAATCAAAGCCCCAGAGCCAATACTTTTAAGTGACTAAGAGATAGTCAACCTATCAGATGCACAGTTCAAAACACTGGTGATCAGGATGCTTGTTGAACTGGTTGATTTTGGTTGCAAATCAGATGAAAAAATAAAGGCTACCCTAAGTGAATTGAAGGAAAATGCACAGGGAACCAATAGTGACGAACAGATAACTGGGACTCAAATCAATGAAGTGGACCAGAAGGAAGAAAGAAACAACCAAATAGAAAATAATAAAGAATCAAGAAATCAAAAAAATGAGGAGAGGCTTAGGAACCTCCAGGACATCCTTAAACATTCCAACAACTGAATTATAGGGGTATCAGAAGGGGAAGAGGAACAGCAACCAGTGGAAAACTTATTTGAACAAATAATAAAGGAGAATTTCCCCAATCTCACAAAGGAAATAGACTTCTAGGAAGTCCAAGAAGCTCGATGAGTCCCAAAGAAATTGGACCCAAGAAAGCACACACCAAGGCACATCATACTTACATTTTCCAAGATTAAAATGCAGGAGAGAATTCTAGAAACAGCAAGAGATAAGGGGACAGTCACCTACAGAGGAGTTCTCATCAGAATGTCAGCTGATTTCTCAAAAGAGACCTTACAGGCAAGAAGGGGCTGGAAAGAAGTATTCCAAGTCATGAAATCCAAAGACCTACATCCAAGATTGCTCTATCCAGCAAAGCTTTCATTTAGAATAGAAGGGCAAATAAAATGCCTCTCAGATAAGGTCAAGTTCAAGGAGTTCATCATCACCAAGCCCTTATTTTATGAAATGTTGAAGGGACTTATCTAAGAAAAAGAAGATAAAAATATGAACAGTGAAAGGACAACAAACTCACAGTTATTAACAACCACACCTAGAACAAAAACTAAGCAAACCACTAGAACAGGAACAGAATCATAGAAATGGAGATCACATGGAGGGTTAGCAACAGGCAAGTGGGAGGAAGAGAGAGGGAGAGAAAGTACAGAGAATAAGTAGCATAGACAGTAGGTAGACAATAGACAGGGGAGGGCAAGAGTAGTATGGGAAATGCAGAAGCTAAAGAGCTTATGACACATGGACATGAACTAAAGGGGGAAGTGGGGGGAGGGGTGTGCAGGGTGGAGGGGAATGAAGGGGGGGAAATGGGACAAGTGTAATGGCATTATCAATAAAATATATTAAAAATAAAATAAAGACACACACAAAAAAATAATTAAACTGTCCTATCTATTAAACAACAATTTGGTCAACATAAATTTTTTAATTAATAGTCAACCTGTACTATACACAAAGGCTTGGCATGAACAACTAGTTAGGAACTACAATCTTTGAAAGTCAAATTAACAAACTCAAGGCTGTGAAGTCTGATCCCCCACAAAACCCAGACCACAAAGTGGCTCTGGGTTCTGTGGTTCTGCACTGAATCAGGTCATTCCCTTCTGCTATGGCCACCCCCCTCCCCTCTGGGATTTACATCTTTACCCCTGCCCTGAGAAGGTGCAAATTCAGCACATAGTTTGAAATTGCACCATAGGATACCAATTGCAGACATTATCTTTGCTTATCCCATGTCACTGGTCCAGTCTTAAATTAATCATTGTCTTACATATTTCCATAGAAACTTCTTTTCACTTTCACTTTGAATAGAGACAAGATCGCCAAAATTCTTCTTGCAAAATCCTCGTGCATTGTCCATGGTTTCCTTCTCTTTGCTAAAATAATACTGGTAGTCTTTGTAAATGACCCACCCATCTTCAGTGACTGGTGGATCTGAAAAATTCACAAAAAACAATGACGAATTTCACCTTGGTGAATGCAACCATCTGGAATGTGTGGTCAACAAAAATAAAAAGGGCAGAGCAGCTGTATCAGAGGCATCTGTGGCTTTGAGAGGCCAGAATAAGCAGGATGCTCATGCAGATACAGACTGAATTACCTGAGGCCATATTGCCACCGGCCATGAACTCTGTAAAAACTCACAAATTCTCTTTCCGAGTTCCATGTATCTCTGTTGGATAGAAGAACTTCTTTTGTCATTTCATCAATAGGATCACATAGCTGGAAGGATTTATATCCATGCAATGTGATGTTCCAAATTTAAGGAGTGGAGGCTGTGAGAAAGCAGCCTTCATCTTAATATAACAAGGAACTTGTAACACGTGGACTAAGGGGTTTCAGTATATCATGGAAAAGAACCAAAAGAATTCACAAACCAGGAGGGTTCCTAAGGCTTCTGCCAAACCATAGGACTCTGATTCTGCCTTGTCATAGGCTCAATAAGGGCCCCCAAAGATAACTAGATCCCAATCTCTGGAATCTGTGAATGTTATCTTATACAGAAGAAGGCACTTGGTTGATGGGATTAAATTAAGGATCTTGATATGGACAGACTAACCTAGATGATGTGAGTGGGCCTTAAATGTAATCACTAGCATCCTGATAGAGAGAGGCAGGGGAGATGTGACTACAGGAGAAGAAAGTAATGTGACAGTGAAGCAAGATGCCACATCTCTAGTTTTGAAACTAGGGGAAGGGCCATGAAACTACAAATGCAAAGAATGCAGCTTTAGAAGCTGGTACAGGCAAGGAAATGGATTCTCCCTTTGAGCCTCTGAAGGGAGCATGGTCCTGCTGATGCCTTGATTTCAGCTCAGTGAAACTCTTTATATTTTTGACCTCCAGAACTGTAAGGGGATAAATGGTTGTTTCTTTAAGCCACCAAGTTTGTGGAAAATTGTTACAGCAGCCACTGGAAACTAATACAAGGGCTGAAGAAGAAACATATGCTCTTGCATTTGAGTCATTAGCCCTGAGATGTGCTGACAACTGCCTGATGCCTGTGCTCAGGAGCATCTGTCTGGAGAGAGGCAAACTTCCGTGGGATTCTCAAACCTTTGAAGAACTTCTGCTATCCACCTTCTTAGGGCAAGTGTTTTTTTCATTGGAAGAGGAAAGAGGGAAAAAGGACTACGAATATAGAGATCAGAAAATTTTGGAAAAATTAAAAAAAAACCACCTACTGTCTTCAGCAGCTGGTGTTGGCTCAGGTTTTGGTGTTTGTCCTAAAAAAGAAAAATTAATGTAAAGTATGCTGCACTTCTGCTACTACAATTTCTTCTATTTTCACCATTTTCATGGGTCAATATAGCTAAAAACTTGAGGGTTCTCCTTTTTTCCCCTCTCTCCCATTAACTCTCCAATTCTGCCATCACACTATGGAGGAGGAGAATGAAAAAAAACAGAAGTAGGGGTCAGGAGATAAACAAAGCAGGCACAATGATAGTCACTGGAAATCTGAAACAGAGTTATCAGGCACCATAAACAGTGTCAACAGGGAGAGAAGGACACCAGTTTTGGAGTCATAATGCCCAGGTTCAAATCCCAGACCTGGGTTTAAAATGCTCCCCTTAATTCTGTCTACTGCTCTAAGCAGGAGGAGTAAGGAATGTAATGAACCAGCAACACAGTGTCTCTAGCAGTGGAATCGAGACAGTGGCAAGGTTACCCAACCTTGCAGAGGGCAATGTGGTTCCATTTGTCTGTTTACAAAGACAAGTGCACATTTTTGGTTCAATGGTGGGTCTATATGCTTGTTTTCATGTGTTTGTTTGTTTAATATAAGAATCTAACCCTGGCCAGTGTGCCTCAGTTGGTTGGGCATCCTCCTGTAAACCAAGAGGCCAGGGGTTCGATTCCCTGTCAGGGCACATGTTTAGGTTGCAGGTTTGGTCCTCAGTCGTGGCACATACAGGAGGAAACCAATAGATGTTTCACTCCCACATCAGTGTTTCTCTCCCTCTTTCTCTCCCTCCCTTCCTCTAAAATCAGTAAACGTGTCCTCGGGTGAAGATAAAAACAAACAAAAAAGAATCTGAATCCTCTGAACTCCATGTCTGAATTGGATACATGAACATTCTGAGCCAAGATCATGACTGACCACACTGCTACTTTTTGACCACTAGTAACATGGTATTTGTTCTTTGTGTTAGACACTTCCTTGAATATCGATACTTAGAATATTCAGGCTTAGGGAACTTTTCACCTTCTGGGTATCTAATGTAGGTCAAAAGGCGCAATTCCACCCCCCAAAATAGCATATTCATTGCTCTGCTCACAGAGTAGAGCACTCACTCCTACCACTGCAGAAACTGAGCCAGAAATCATAGTTCATGGGAACTATTTCGGAGGATGTGACTCTAATCTAGGATTCCCGGGTGGCCTTTTGATCTTCTGTTCCTTCGGAGCATTTGTCTGTGTTCAGCAACTTCATTCTCATCCTGTGAAATGATGGCTCCTGCCAGTTCCTTTATTTTTAATTTTGTTTGTTTGGTTCCACTAATAAAGGGAAGATACTGGGATATTGTGAGTTAGTTCTTCAAGTGAAGACAAAAGGAGAAACAAGTCATCCTACCTTTATGTATCTGGCAAATCCAGTTCTTAAGATGTTCACAGTTAATATCATTCCAGAACATACTAGGGTCACCTTTCAACTCCCCACAGTATTCAATATTTCCATAATTATTAGGTTCTCCATAAGCCCAATTTTCATAGGAAACCTATGTTAGAAACATTACATAGCAGCCATTTATATCATGTCAGTGCCAATCTTTTACCCAAATAGGTAAGGAAAGACATATTTACAATTTTAAATCCATTTCTTTTTTTTTTTTTTTTTTACCATAGCTTTGCTTTGAAAGCAAGTCTGATAAACATGGGTCAGAAAGACCTTTTATTAAAGACCTTTTATTTAAAGACCATATATTAAATACATGGGAACTTAAACTTGAGTAGCGCATGCTGTTGATTATTACAAAATGTTCTTTACTCTCATTGAATAGAATGACTCTAGGGTCACAAAAGTGGAGTTCATATTGTACACAGTAGGAATAACTTGACCAAGAGCTCCACTTAGCAGGATTGGGAGTTCCTGCATTTCTAACACATTCTTAAGAGAAAATATTTCAGAGGGATGTTGGCAACTTTCTCTTTATTAGATGGGTATCATAAAAGTTGCGTTAGCTCCTTTGCAAAAGAAACAGACCTGTGACATGTTACTAACAAAGCTACCGGATTTTACCAAAATGAACAATGGAAGTAAATAGGGAGCTGGGTTTAGGTTCCCCAGGAGTTTTCAGTGTGAAATCATAGTCCACAGGGTTTTGGACTAAGCATTATGACCCATTTTCCAGGGATATAATATATAATATTCAAAAATCAATGGGTCATCAAATAGACCATCTTATCCAAGGTCTTTGAAAAGTTGCTAGTGGGTTGTTAGAGGAGGCAGAACTGACATCACACAAAATCACTTCCTGAGGACTAACGAGCGAGTCAGCCCAGGCCCGAGCCTCTCACATCTCCGTTCTTGAGACTGGAGAAGTCTGGCCAATGGTCATTATGAAATATCTGAAGTTGTTTCCAGAAGAGGCTACTGAGGCTCTATAAGAGGCTACAGAACGCTAAATTTTTAAGAAGTTTAACTATGTGCATGCCAATTTCACATGATAGAATGCATATATTATTTTATGTAAACGAGTAGAGTGAGTTTGCTAATTTTTTTATCTGGTCGACATGGTCACATCCGGGGCGACCCGGAGAGCTACACTGGGGAGGGGCAGAATAATAACCCTAACATAGCATTTCTTTTTCATAGAAAAATGTCTCTAGCTATCATAATAACCAGTCTTACCAAAAATGTGGATTAAGCCAAAGAATAACATTAAAATAAATACTATGTGAGAAGGGAAGAATATGATACAGTAAATCCAATCACTCACAGGAGAACCATCGCTCCAAGTGAAGCCCTCGGAAGAACTTCCATACGTCAGCCCCAACCAAAAGAGCTCATGGTAGGTCGCGCTGGCCCTGCAACACATAAGACACAAAGAAAGTTTACGTGTGAAACAACTTTGGTGACCCATGAGGACTAATCAAATTTTGAAAGTCACCTCCAAATCAAGAACTAGTACACTGGCAAAGAGATTCAATGATTAAATATAAGCATTATTCAATAGATGCTCACTTTTTTACAACCCATAAATATACTTAAAAGAAGCCACCATTTGAGAATAAATAAGTTTAAAGCACTGAAAGATAGTCATTCAGCGACTCATTTAACAATATGTGTTGCGGGCCTTGTACTTTCCCATTTGTCACAGCATTTATAGTTATAATATTAAGGCACTTAGATGTAAAACTGGATTTAAAATGGCCCATGGATCTGGGGTATGATATATGAATTCAAAGCAACACCATGAGCCAACACTTTCGAAAACATAAAAGTTTTCTCTGATCCTTTTGTAGTTCATAAGTGTAATAATTGGGTGTTCATGCTCTTGTGTGACATGTGCCTCCCACAATCCTTGTGACAACACACAATCCGTGTGACATAAAAAATTTTTTTCTCAACATCATTAGCACCAAGTAGACCAAAAAAGGAGTATTATCTAAAGAAGATACTCACGTTATTAATCGCCATATAGTTTGCTTTTCCTCTTTATTATTGATACTTGCTAGGTCTCCACCCAGAGCTCTACAGAAATCTCGAGCTTCAAACCATGTTTTCTTCTCATGTACTCCTTTGGTAAACAGCTAAAAATGATGTGGTTTCAGAAGTTATTTTACACTGAATAGCTTATTGACTTGAGAAATAATTATCTACTTTTGATGAGATTTTCTTTTAATAAAAAGCAAGACATTGCAATGGCCCAAAATAATGTTAATTCCTTTGGTTAAAATTTATGAGCCAATATTTGGGTAACAAAATTTAGGGAGTGATTTTGTTGGGAACACTTAAAAAATAAAATTATTTGATAGCACAGGAGAAATTAGATTAAAATCTTAGAAACTTTAGGCATATGGGTGAAGCACACGGTTCATTATAAAAGACAGGATTAATCTGGTTAAGTGTGCAATGTAGCACTAAAATGGAAAAAATTGAAGAAACTTCCGATACAGAGGAAGTAAACATGTATAGAGAGCGTTTTAAGGAAAACAGCTTCCCTAAGGCTGTGCCGCAGATTGGTATGCTGTCGGGATTAAACAATAAATCATCTGGCAGCTTTTCAACTGCTTAAATTGAAAGCAGTTGAACTTCGTTGGTCACGTCCTTCAAAACTGCTTTGTCTTTTTTCCTTACAGATGCATATTTTCACAATGATTGCAGCACATACTCTGACACTCACCTGTCAGAGCATCTAAAAAGATGGCCATAAGCGAAACTTGATTTAATAGGTTAATAACGTAAGGAATATGTCGCATTACCCAGAGGACTGCAGTGAATATGGAACCCATTGATGGTCTGGGCAACACTTGTCAGTATGCAAAGAACTTAGGAGTTCATTGTCTGCACACACTTTCATGATTTTCATTCATTGTTTTTCATGAGTCATAGCCCTATCATCCAAGGCCCGTGGAAAAAGGAATGTGCTTCCAACAGATTGTGGCTGCCCAGCTGCCATCACGCCACCCAAGGCAACCTTCACCTTGACCCCCTAACTTGAGCTTTCCGGACAATGGTATCTTGAGCAAGTTTCCACTTAAGTAACCCAAAGACTCTTATGACTACCTCAACTTGCTAGACCATGATATAAGATTTTATTTTATTGAATCAATTTCCTATTAGATGAATTTTATTAATAACTCCCGTTTCTTAATCTATACAAAGATTTTCAAACAAACCCTACCCCAAGTACCTCTAAAGCCACAGATGTCTCAGTGAAGCACATCTATAGATTTGTTGAACATACACCTGGATAACACTTCCTGAAACCTAGGTTTGCTCCCCTGCTCTGGAGAATTCTGCTGTTTCTCTCTAAATCCTGCAACAAATCTCCATAGCCTATCATTCTGAGTGAACACCTGTGTATAAAATAAACCTGACGTTTGGGTGGCAGCGCAAAAGTTTCCCGTCAACAATACCTGATCTTTGTGCTTGTCCTCAGTTAATTAATGTACAGTCTCTCCTTTTTGAGCCCGATACATTCTCTTATGTATACATTATGCTTTTAGCCCAGACTAGGTAATCTGGATTGGACAATTCATCTGTCTCTATTGCTGTTAATGGGAGTTTCCTACCCAACTAGCCATACCCCTCAAATTAGAAAAGATTAAGCAACGTCATTCTGACACACACTGATAATTCAAGTTCTTCATCACCCCTGCCTGTGTTAGAAGGCACGCCACGGCCATATGCCATTCAGAGGATTAAATCACAGAGGTCCTGAGAGAGGAATTTTAGAGACTAATATCATCAATTAAGATAAGTACATTTCTGCATTTGGCTAAACCTAACCTTCTCGAGAAAAAATAGGACTTATAAGACAAAGAGAAAAAAGGCTCAAATAAATTCATTGGGGTGTTTGGTTGTATGGGTGAACTTGTTTGCATAAGGAGAAACTGTATAATCTAGCCTGGGATTGTATAAAATAATAGCAGAATATCAAATAGTCATTTAAAAGGCACTGAACCCCCCTGTGCTCCTTCCCACCCAGCAACGGCTCCATCTCCTGGAGACGTAATAAGCAGGGGCTACATCAGGACAATGGAGCATTATCTTCAGGATACCCATGTGGCATTTTGCAGATTCATTTACCAATTCAGTTAACTAAAAAAAAAATCTCTAAGAACAGGTCAAAAATGAGATGCAATGGGAAAGAATGAGGGGGGAGTAAAAAATTTTCATTGAGATGGAAATAAATGAAAGCTCAGACTAGGGCCAGAAAGCGTGAAGGAGGGGAGAGAGGCAGAGAAGTGAGTGATGAAGGCAAAGCATGAGAAGAAAGGCTGCTGTGAACCGTGTGTGTGCTGAAGGCTATTGTTGTTGGTCTACGTGCAGCTGGTCATTAGCCTTCATCCGAGGGGAGCTCTTTAAAAATTAACAATGCCAGGTCCCCATTTCCAGATCGATAAAATCAGAATTTCTACAGGTGAAGTTTGGGCATGGTGGATTTTGGTTTCATTTTGTATCAATTTCTTAGCTGATTCTTTAGGTTGGAACATACTCCAAGTTCTGTATTAGCTTTGCAATTGTGACTTACCTTGTAACACAAGCTTGATTTACTGGTGGTGCCCCAATCCTCTGGACACTTGGGTTCGGGTGTTGTTGTGGGCTCTGGAGGGCGCGTTACTCCTTCTGCCCAATATTTGCACACAAATTTTGCCTTTTCTTCACATTTCAAAACATCCCACAAGCCCCCTGCAATCCCAGTTTTCATGGCAACACAACCTGGTTTTCTCCCTGTGTTCAACACATAAAGCAAAACTCACTTAACAGATGCTGCTGACAGCCAGCCATGCTCACAGGAGACAGTTCAAACCTGAGTGGCAAATCATGTGGTCAAACCTGCATGTGATGCAGAAATGCAGAGGAGAGAGCCTGTGACATTTACCCATTTATTTGTGCTTTTTTGTGCTTCATTAAAGTTGACTTCAAAATGAGATATACCTGAGCTAGAAATTTAGTTTAGTTATTCAATCACCCTAAACTTGTTGCTTCACCTTCAAATACAAATATCACTACCTACCTACCTTACAGAGTTGTAATGAATTTTTTCATGGGTAAGAAAAGTACATAAAATAAAATGAAGTCTATATCAAACTCAATAGCTTATAATTCTGTTTCACAGTTTTGATTATTACAGATAGCAATTACTTAAGACAGAGCTTTGAAAACAGTAGAATTCCTTCTGCTGAGATGAGGTCATCTTTTATTATTATCCTTTCGTTTACCTTTTGCAACAGCACGGATGGACCTGGAGAGTGATACACTATGTGAAATAAACAGTCAGAGAATGACAAATACCATGATTTCACTCATATGTGAAATCTAATGAACAAATGAACTAACAAGCAAAATAGAGACAGACTCATGAAGAGCAGGCTGATGGCTCTGGGTGGGGGGCAGGGATGCAGCAAAAAGGAAAAAGGAGTCATGGGCACGGACAACAGTGTGGTGATTGCTGGGGCAGAGGACGGTTAAAAATACAATAAAAACATAAAGAACATTAAGTGTTTGGAGTAACTCTCAAAGTTCTGGGGAGGTACGTCTTTTCCAAAACATTTTCATTAAGATACCTGACTCCCTATGGCTCCAGTTTCCCACACTCCTATTCCCTAAGGACTTTCCAGGATTAATTCCCCCATATCCTACAGCTGAATGAATACCACCAGCAAAATTACGGACTTTGTCCTGGAGTAATTATGACCACTCCTATCAATATTTTTTAAGTGTGCACTCGGCTCTTAATATACTGGCCGGTTCTCTAAAAATCAACTGAAATCTTACTATTTTTCAGAATATTCAATAATTAGAAAAGAATCACATTGTTCAAATTACTGATCGGTTTACCTTATTGTAAGGTGAGAATACAAATTAAAAGAACTCCTGAAGATTAGGACTTGTTAGGGTAAGTAGTATATTCATAAACTTTAGCTATTATTTCTCCTTTAGTTCTTTGCCCTAGGGGTTGTCACACTGAGTAAGGTCATATGCTATGCCATCAGTGTGTAAAGAAGGCAAAGACTCTTTGAGAGTCTATTGCAGAAACCACTTACTAGGGAAGCTAATCAGCATTTAGAGGGAGGCAGGTGGTGGTGCAATCAGCACAGATTTGGGAATTCCACAGATTAGTCCAAAGTCATGGTCTGAAGTTTCCTGGTCACCTAAATCTTCTGAGTCCTGTGTCTTTAAAATGAAGACACTTAAAACTTACCTTGAAAGTTTCTCATGAGGATAAACTAAAACCCAACACATATCAAGGACTAAGCAGGTGGCACATACAAGATGCAGAAATGAGTCCAGGTAACCACTACCAACTCAAGCGTACTAATCTCTATTCATAGTTGCATTAAAATGCTGTACATCCCTTTAGCAGGGTTTTAAGCTTTCAGAAATAAGCTAACCATTTGGGATATCTGTAACCATTCAGGATTTCATAAACATTTTTCAAATAGAGCAGTAATCAATAATCGCAGATTTCCTCATTTGCTTAGACCATTACAAACTAGTTGAACATTAAAAAAAAAAGAAAAACAGAAATAGAACAGAATATAAAATACTGAAAGCACAGTTAATTTACACAGTCATTTGGACAGGCACATAAGGAAATGACAGGCTTTGCCCACCGGATGTGCACACTGAATTCGAAGCTCAGACCGAAGCTCTGCACGTACCTGGCATTTCTGCGTTCCAGTGAGTGAACTGGACCTGCTCCTCAATGGTCCACTGAAAGGTCCCTTTGTTTTGTACATCAGAAAGTCCTATCCAAAAATATTTTTCAGGCCTCAATCCAACATAACTAGTTAGAAAGGCTTGCTCATATCTAAAAAGCAATAATAATAAAAAATTTAAAAACTAATTAAACTAAATTTTAGAAATATCTACATAAATATTTCTAATTATCAACATAAAATGTATCTCATTTCTATGTTTGCCCTATGATTTCGTTGGTAACTCAAACATATTTTGTTATGTTTATGTTATTTATATTAGGCAAATGCTCACTAGGGAAAGGTGATCGATCTTACAAAGGTAAGATATCACACAGCTGAGTGAACAAAATCATTTAAATATACTCAAACTATTTCTCCCTATTCCTCACCAGCCTCTCTGCCATTCTCAAAATGTAAGAGAATTCTGAAAATGAAAAAGAAAAAACTCTAACATTTTAAAATGCATTGTTTAAAAATCAGTCCATTTTTCAAATATTTCAAATGCTCTGCACAATACTTGGTTAAGTAAATTGAAAGGTCATAGTATTATCAAGAATGATACAAATGGAAAAATCTGGGTGAATTTCCTCCTCAATTGCTTTCTCATATCTATGCTCAGAAACAGAAAATTATTAAGAATTACAGAGAAGCCGGGATTCAATCTCTAGAAATATTTGGGAGTAAAATTACAAATTCAAACATTTTCTCTCCCTTTGGATCTCATCTATGTATCAGGCATAATATTGTAATAACACAATTTGGCTAGTAAAGGAACCAAAGTCTGTCTTAATCGACAAATACCAGACAATGAGATGACAATGTAGGCAAGAATCTCTCTATGGAGCAAAAGCCATGTGGTGCCCAAAGTTTCCAGGAACAAAGGGAGGTGGGTGATACAGAGAGAGCAGAGAGGGACATGCAGGGAAAGCTTCCATTACAGAACATTTGT
The DNA here is from genome assembly GCF_021234435.1 of Artibeus jamaicensis. NCBI lineage: Eukaryota > Metazoa > Chordata > Mammalia > Chiroptera > Phyllostomidae > Artibeus > Artibeus jamaicensis. Next base: position 186,063 of record NW_026521995.1, on the reverse strand, counting down.
TTGACCCTAGACTGACTAATTCCATTTCCTAAACTGAACAAGCTCCCCGCAAAAATCAAAGTTCTGCACTCAATTTCCCTTAAAAGTCTAAAAAACAAATTTAACCACAGAGTTAGTGAGCTCCTGAATATAAATATCATGAAAAACACACACACAAAATAAACCTAAACTATAAAACATATGGGAATCTCTGCTCCAGTAGACCAAGGGGTCAATATCAGTGCAGATCAGATGCATCCCCACCTTACTTAGAGATGTGCAGCTCATCTCTGTGTCTCAAGATAAAAGTACCTGTGTTCTGATTGTCAGATGTTAGCATAATATCAGGGTGATGCCATGTACTAGACATTCAACTGTATATGAAAGAAGGATGTGGGCTAAACTACAAGGCCTTTTGTAAAGACTGTGCCAATGACAGCACATCCTTCATTTTTATCAACGGGTTTCTAATATCAAGAGCATCTTCTACATTGTATTGAGTCTGCCTTGGGAGGCCAATGGATATGACTTGTACTACAACTCAATAATATTTTACTTTTCACTGAAAATGATATGGACATTTTAAATTTTCTTTTAAGCTTCTCCTGGGCTTATTCCAGAGCTTTGCAAAGAGTAGAGAAAAATAAATAAACACTAAAATCTTAAAAATGAATGGGACTCCAGATGTCAAAAGTTACATAAAATTCTCTTTTTCCATATGATTTTCTTGACCTATAAAGCTAGTAAACCTGGCAAAGAAAAGAAAAAACAAAGGAAGAATGGGAAAAATGAATAAAATATTCAGTAAACCTTTCTGCCTTGTTTTTTGGTAGAAAAAAAGTGGTAAAGACAAAAATAGAATTTTTCGGCTGAAACTTTTTACTTATTTTTCCTGCTTCAAAAAATGGACATATCAGAAAAAGGTATGTCCATACTACAGTATTAATAAACAGTTCTGAATATTGCATTTAGTACTAAAAGTAACAAAATATTTTATAATGTTTACACTTAAGAATTCAAATAAGAATATGTCTGTTAATCTTCTGCGTTTACAAATCATACCCCATGATCCCATGTAATTCACTCAGAAGTAGAGAGCACATTGATACCTGGGCTTTTCTGAAAATGTTTCATTATTTGACATCTTCAAATAGAGTTCAGATTGTTTCATACCTGTCTGCCACAGTTGTCAGGTAAGCCTTCTCATTCACACAGGTCTGGTTTGCTTCTGCAAATGTTGAAAGGGTGTGTCCAATCATATAGCAGTAGAAGCCATATCTTTTCCAGCCCTGTTAGTATTATCAAGCAGATTATCACATATATGTATTAGATAATATTATATTAATAATCCCTGCGTCATGAAACACAAATTAATAAAGAAGAGAACTAACAGAACACAAATGTGAATAATCTGAAATGCAATGAAAATCATTTATATGAAGACAGGAAATGGTAGTGTTTTATTCCTCCTAAGACAAATCATGATACAAAATAGGTGGAGGGCTGTCATTCTCTCTCCTCCAACAAAATGATTTGTGAAATATTTATCAAAGCAACCAAACCTAATGGTGAAGACTTCAACTTCAGAATAGGGAACCACAGGAAATAAGAGGCAGAATAGCAGGGCTTGTTGCTTCCTGAAGCCAGTAGTCGATGCCAGATATAAAGCTGATCATCTGGTCATAGGAGAGTAGCTATCAAACTTCTGACAATATGATTTGGCATGGTCCCTCTCCTACACTTCAAACACATAGAAATGCTGAATCAAAACATAACAACAAAAAATCCATGCTAGAGTTTGAGAGGGAGAAGGGGAAACCTCCAGGCACAAGAAAGTAGTAGAAAACTAAAAGCTGGGTCCTCACTGGTGTGGCTTGGTGGGTTGGGCGCCATCCTATAAACCCAAAGGTCACTAGTTAGATTCTTGTCAGGGTGCAGGTCTAGGCTGTGGGCCAGGTCCCTGGTGGGGGGAATGCGAAAGGTGACCAATCAATATTTCTCTCACTCATTGATGTTTTTCTCACTTTCTCCTGCCCATCCCCTCTCTCTAAAAATAAGTAAATAAAATCTTTGAAACAAACAAACAAACAAACTAAAGGCTGAATTGGAGAATGCACTAGCTGAGAGTTGTCTAGAGTGTAACAAACCTAGATTAAGGCACCAGAGTCTAGGGGCTGGGACTTCAATGTCCACACAGATTAGGACCTTAACTATCAGTTTATCTGAGGCAGGAGATGGAACTGAAATTCTTGCACAAAAATAATCTCCATTAAAGGTAGCCCCCTGTGAAAAGAGAACAAAAAAATCTTACCCACAGAATGGGGAAATAACAGAGATATTTGTCATCTGCCTGGGGTTCTTGGAGCAGGGAAAAATAAATCTGAAAATAAATACCAAGTCTGTGCCACAGATGGGTGCTAGCCCCGACTTTACACTATTCATGCTGTATGAGAGGCCACAGGGAGGTGGGGAAAACAAACTTGATCTACAAAAAGAGAATCTCCTAGGCACTCAGAGAAGAAAGTGCAAAACTCACAACAGAAATACTTCCTAACCCAGGTCACATGAGACCATGGCATTTGAGAATTGGGGTGGAGATGGGCTGGGGACTAACTTATAATCAAAAACCACAAACCCTGTGAGAAAATGTCTCATGTTAAGTGAGAGTTAATAATTTAACATAATAAAACATCTGGAAAAATATATAAATATTCTAATATTTATATATAAATACTTATATATAAGTATGTTTAAAATGACTTAAAAAGAAATGGAATCAATAATGAAGGATCAAAATGCTATGAACAAAGAATGAGAGGATTTGAAAACCCACAAAAATACAGAATTTCAAGGAAAGAAAAATATAAAGTGAAAAACTAAACTTCGAAATTGAAAACAGCCCCAGCACACATGGCTCCGGTGGTCAGAGCGTAGTCCCAGGACCAAAGGGCTGCAGTCAGGGCAGTGCTGAGGCTGCGGGGCAGACCCCAGCTGGGTCACGGATAGGAGGCAACCAACCGATTGGTGTTTCTCTCTTATGTCAGTGTTTTTCTCTATCTCTTTTCCTTTCTCTCTAAAGTCATTAAAAATATTTATTGGTGAGGATTAAAAGAATTGAAATAAACAAAATTTCAGAAATTCAAACTAAACAAAAACAAAAGCAGCCTTACTTTTCAGATGGCTTTCAAACTGATTATTAAGAAAAAAATTAAGATTAACAAAATCAAAATGTAGTTCAGGTAGACATATTCAAACGTCTTCCTTACATTGTACAATGCAACTAGAGTATTATAGTTCACCATGGCCATTCACCACATAAGAAAGAAGGAACTTATACGCTTTGCAACAGTATGGATGGAACCGGAGAGCATTATGCTAAGTGAAATAAGGCAGGCGGTGAGGGACAAGTACCATATGATCTCACCTTTAACTGGAGCATAATCAACAAAAGAAAAAAGCAAACAAAATATAACCATAGTCATTGAAAATGAGAACCATCTAACAATAGCCAGAGGGGAGGGGGGAGTGGACAGTGAGAAGGGTTTTCAGGAACTACTATAAAGGACACATGGACAAAACCAAGGAGGAGGGTGGAAGCAAGGGAGGGAGGTGAATGTGGAGGGGGGAGGAGGAGGGGGGAGAAAATACAGACAAAAAAATTAAAATGAAATATTTCTCAAAAACAATGGCTAGATTAAATGTAGAAAATAGGGTTTTAGAATGATTAGCAAATTGGATAAATATAGCAGAGAAATTAAAATATGAAAAGAGGTTAGAAGACATGTTGGTTGAAAAATAGAATGAGAATATCAATTTAAAGTATATTTCAGAAGCACCAAATAAAATTAACAATGAATAATTTTTAAGAATTAATACAAGTATAAGTCCTCAGAATGAAGGGGCATATTTAGTAATAAAACTGAAACAATAAAATCAGTCCAAATCTTGACACATTTACTAAGCCTGCAGAATGACAAAGACAATGAGATCTTAAGATCAGAAAATATAGTTACCCCACTTTTTGAAAAGGGAGGATTACTCTCTAACAGGAATTCCAATGGCAAAACTCAAGGAAAGGAGAAAATAAAATAAAGACTATCAGAAAATGTCAGTCTACAGTTCTAAAATGACCTATCTAAATTATTACACAAGGCAAGAATAAATTCAAGACATTTTCAGACAAACACAGCAGTTTTTCATCTCCCAGATCACCAGTGAGAGAGCTCGTGAAAGATTTACTTTGGCAAGAAGGAATGTACAACCAAAAGGAACAAGTGGGCTGAAAGTCTGCTCTGAGCAAACAAATAAATGAATGTCTTGTCAATCTATGTCTAAGTGCCTGTACCAATGGCAAAAATAACTAACTGGATGTGGAAAGTTAAATATTGGAATATGAATGAGATCTGTAGTTTAGTTAATTGTATTGTATTCACATCAGTTATATGGTTGTGATAAATGTACAATAGTTAGATAAGAAGTTATCATTTGAGAAAGCAGACTGGGTGACAGAGAGGAATTCTATGTGCTTTTTTGGTCAATTTTATGTGAGTCTAACATTTTTTCAAGATTAAACTTTTTAAAAATGTTTAAATAGAATAACAATCTTCAGTTTGTTCAGGAAGCAGAGAGAGATATTGAGTAACTTTAACTTTAAGTCAGATGCATGTTAAAAACATAAAGTTAACCATTTAAACAGTAGAAGTAGAACATATAATTTCCAAATGTGGAGAAGGGGAAAATGGGATAAAGATATTTAATAGAACCAATAGGGTACAGGAAAGGAGAAAAAGAAATAAAACATAATGGTCAACAAAACAAAGTATAAAATAAGATTGTAGAAACTAATCCAAATATAAGAGTCTGTAAAACAAATCTAAACTCATATGTTTGCCAGTTAAAAGCCAGAGCTTCTCAAATTAGATTAAAGATATAAATGCAGACACATATTTATAAGAACCATTCTTAAAATACAATGATTAAAAGTAATTAGTTGGAAAAGAGCTTCTAGGGAAAATACCAAGCAAAAAGATATCTTCTGTAACAATATTATTTAAAAATAATTTTATGATAAAGTAATTATATAATTAAAGGACTGATTTATCAAGAACATATAACACAGATCAAAGTGTAAAAGCAAAAATTGGCAGAACTACAAGAAGAATATTTGGTCCAGCAGACAAAATATCAGGAACATAAAATATCTAGATAATATAATTGCTAAATCTTATCTAGTCAACATATATACACCTGGGAACCCAACTGTCAAAGGTCATTCTGTTCCAGTACATATGGAATATTTACAAAAACTAATTACAAGCTACACCACAAAGGCAATCTCAACAAATAACAACAAAGAGCTTGATATGTTCACAAGGGAGGGAAATTAAAATCAATAGTACCTCCCAATTTTTTAGAAACTAGTAAACAAACAAAACCCCCATCACTATCAATGTACACACAGACGCAGGCACACACACACACTTCTAAATCATTTTTGGGCCAAAGAAACCAAAAACATTTAGAATTGAATCATAATAAAACACTACAAACAAAACTTGGTGACCGTTCCATGGAGTCATTACACCTTTTATTTCTATAAACATTTTAAAATGCACTCGATTTAACATCATATCCATTAATTCCTCTATCTAAACCTCCTGGTGGTGTACTTGATATTTCTGAATTTCGAACTCATCCTTGGGATTCCCAGTCAGCCTGGAAAAAGCGACTTCTGAATAAGGAGAATCGCAATCGCTGCTGTCAGCCATCCTGGACCTCGAGCATCTCAGGACCACCTTATGTGAATTTCTTGCCCAGTATTTCCCACGCAGGTAAGCAATGAATTGAAAACGGAATCCCAGTTCAGTATGGCAACAGGCCTGTCACTCTGAATTCTCAAAAAGACCCCTACGCCAACCACCCAGGGCCCAGGCCCAGACTCCCGCTCAAAAAAAAAAAGACACTATCTTATATCTCTTTGCTGGTGAGTGGATTTTTTTCTAGTCTTCCAAGCTCTTTCAGAAAAATCATTGCCTAGAACAGGTGTTTTCAAACTGGTCAAATTATTTAATAACTCTGAGCTTCAGCTGCCTCTTCAATTTAATTAAGAATATAACATTTATCCTTTAAATCAATGAGAGCATTATAATTGCACTCAACAGTTGCTTTTTATTAAAATATTTTCCTATTTTTCTATTACCATCCTAATGATTAAATTGAACTATATCAGATTACAGATGTAACAATTAGTAGACTGGATGTGTAACTTTGATTGGTTGTATGGAAGTAGTAAAATTTAAAAAGTGTTTCTTGCTTACAGAAAAATACAATAATATACAATACAGTCTCCTGCACATGCATATGTTCAGGCACACAATATCCAAGTGTAGTGGGAACAAAACCAGTAGTGAAAGTGCGGTGACCTGGGGACAGAAGACAGGAATCTAGTCTTGCCCCTGTGTGACTCTAAGAGAGTTATCACTTCTCTAAACTGAAACTTCCAGAACGCAAAAATTAAAAGTGGAATTTTCACCATCGCTAAGATCATTTATATCTCTAGCAGCTTGTACTTTTTCTGTATCTGCCCCAGATTTCTTTATGGTTTATTTGTGCTGTTCCTAATTATCTTTCATGGATTCTCAGCCCGTTAGTATTTGCCATGATTTGATTATGACATGACACTCTTGGAAAGAAAATATATTTCTACTTTATTTTTGTCCAAGAGAAGTGAGAAAGGAAAAAAGCGGAAGATGGACGACTCAGCAATTAAACAGGAAAATGATAACCCTACACACAGGATTTTGTAGTGTCTTTTCGCTTTTAGAAATTGTTTTACAGAGATCACATACTTTAATCTCAAAGAAGCATAAGACCCACGGGGAAGTATTACTAACTGTTGTGCAGGTGAGGTGGATGCACAGTAGGAGTGCACAGCCTCATTCAGTTTGCAGGAGTCAGTGCTGGCTACGACCAGCTAGAGTTTAGATCCCCCGCCTCTCATTGCAGGGATCTACTGCGAGGAATCCCCACCAGAAGGAGGCTCATCAGAAACATTGTAAATGGAAGAATGACTAAAGATTGTTCTCCATCTGCGACATAAGGTGATCTACTGGAAATGTCCTTGACAACCCACAGGGTCACAGACCAATACCTCAGTGACACCTTGTCCCATGTCCTGCCTTCACTACCCTCTCCAGGCTCCACTCATTGGGTCATTTTATTCCCTGTTTTCTTTCCTCCAATTCCCATGACATTCTGAAAGGAGCTACTGACCACAAACAACCCACAATAATTGTCGAGAACACCTGAAGAGGCACTGGGGTGAACAAGGACACAAAACTGTGAAAATTTTGTCAATCTGTGACAGTAATAAAGTACTTTCTCAGACAAAAATAAAATGAAGGGTATCATGTAATATTGCTGATCTGAAATCACTGTGTCAATCTGTACTCACTTTCTTGCAGCCTGCGTCTACTTCCACTATTCCTGGCCCTTGGGCTTGGGACTTCATCTTACAGATGTAGCCAAGAGGCCGCTCACAGGTCTCATCTGCCCAGTACCCGTCCTGTGGAAAGCAAAGGGGAAAAACTTAGTGCTTACCAGTAGTTGGACTTTGATGCTATTTTCTTATAATTGTGCCCCATAAAAGGAAAACAACAGTTTGAGGTTGTTAGGGAAAGTGCTATCCGTGTAAAGGAAAGGCAAATTGATGTTTTACCAGTAAACAGCAAATTGGACTCTGACTACAAAGATGTAAAGTGAGAGTGGAGCCCCTGTGCTTTTATATCTTAGCTGTCTGACCCACCGTCTAGCACGGGTGTCAAACTCATTTTCACCGGGGGCCACGTCAGCCTCCCGGTTGCCTACAAAGGGCTGAATGTAACTTTAGGACTGTAGAAATGTAACTGCTCCTTAACTAGGGGCAAGAAGCTCAGTGCTGCCACCGGGTGGAAACAAGGTGCTGGGCAGGATAAAACAAGGTGGAGGGCCGGATGGATTCGGCCAGCGGGCCTTGGGTTTGCCACCTGTGGTTTAGAGGGATCTTTTCATATTTGACACCATGTAACCAAAAAACAAAAACAAAAAAACAAAAACACTACACATGAATGTAGCTCTCCAAACACAGATTCCAGGCTTTGGGACCCAGAGTAGCTCTGACTAGGTCTACTCAGAGCAACAAGCTGAGTAGAACCAATGCTCAGAATTGATTTGTCAAGCGGTGTGTACATACAGCACCATTTAGGACCCACGTAGGAACGATAGTATTAGGGATTGGTTAATTTCAGCCATGACCTAAAAGTTTCCCTTGGTTTCTTTTCTGGGCCTCTTGAAGATTTGACTTTGCTAAACAATTGAGATTCAAGAAATTGAATCTGAATTTTGGTTCAAGCCTGATCTGTGTCAATTAACCCAGACTAGAAACAATCTAAACAACCATGTTAACAAGTGGGAAAAGTTCCCTGCAGCTTGTGCTAGATGTCAGTCATTCATGACCCCTCACCTTGCCTTTCATCACAACACAGTCGTCCTGCCTGTTGTTTTCATGGCTCGGTTCTCCACGGAGCCATTTGGTAAATGTTACTGGGGTCTCATCATTCCATTCAAAGAACATTTGAATCTTCTTGTCATTTAAGCCAATCCATAGCTCATCATTTGGCTCTACCAAAAAGAAAGACACAGGAGTAACTTACACACAAAGTTTCCATTCCAAAGATCAGGAAGTTATCAAGAAAGGAAGACCCTCTGCTCTCAACAATAGTTCTAGTCAATCAACACTGCAACTATCATAAAGGACCATCCTCTTGAGTGTTAACCTGGCCTACATGCTATAGGCTGAGATGCCGGCTGCACTTCATGTTGTCAATTTTACTCTAATTGTGCAATGTACTCTTTCCACTGTGAATACGACTGTATTCTTTTGCTGTACTACTACAAATTATATCTCCTGAGAGCTGCAAAAATGAAATTGAGGTGAGTCTATCATTACTCTCTATCTTGTGAAGCTTTTGTTGTTGTCGTTGCTGTTGTTATTGTTGCTGTTATGGTCAATAACCTACCATACCAACTGCACTCACCACACTGGAAAGACAGCACTTATATATAAATCCGTTTGACTACTATTTAAGTGTTATTTATGTTTCAAAATAATAAATGTAAAAAACACTTTTATTTTACTGATTGTGTTGTCATCGAGTAAAAATGACCTAGCTACACAGTGAAAAGATACATAAACCAAAAGGCTGGGCTGTGGTCCAACCTTTGGCACCTGTGTATTAGTCTATAAATATAAATGAATCTGGAATCATTTTCACCATGAAACACTGGGAGAACCCAGATAGCAAATATAGGTTAAAACAAAAACTATCAGGTCTAGAATCAAAATGTGGTTGTTTTGTTTTAAAATTCTATAACTTTCATTATTGATTTGATCAGTAGTTATACTTCTGAAATTCTACATATCCTAACTAAAATGGGACAATGTTGAAGGCCTGGGATTTTATAACTGAAAACATACAACACCAAATTTAAAAAAATGAAAGAATACACAGTTTAATATCTATTTAATTGTGCTACTGTGAATTCCATCATGAATGCTTGATTTATGTTTAAAATAGAATTACCTGCCAAAGGATTTTAAAGACGATTCTGTAGAGCAGAAAATGAGAAAACTGCCCCACTGCACAGGCATTTCCCTAACAGTTCTGCCCCTTCCTCCTCAAGCTGTCACTCAGCTCTGCTTTTGGAGAAGTCCCCGACTGGCCCGGCGCCAACCCCTGCAGATGTTTCCAGTGCCACAAAACGTGACTGACAGTCGCCAGGATGATCCCTCTTCCTGTCACCGAATTTAGCAGATCATAATCTTTTTGTGCTACCAATAGAGGCTTCAAGATGACCTCACGTACCCATCCCCTAAGGATGTAGTTTCAAGACTAATGAAAACCTAACTCTCCAGTCCCACACATACAATAAAGTATTAAGACTTTTCTATAAACAGTTTTCATATTAAACTGTTCTTTTCCTCTAGCTTTGGTAATTCCGAAACACAATCTTGATCCTCTAAAAACATATAAGAAGTAAGTGTCAAGTTGTTAGGCTGAGTTTTATAAATCAGTTACAGAAGCTGTCTTAATTGATGGGGTCATGATTTATGTGTGCAGTTCCCCATTCATCCACTACCTTTCCATGGTTGACATAAAAGATATTTCCACTAGCTACAAAAGGTTTCCTAGGCTTTTGATTAGAAACAATTCTTTCAATTTTTTAACTATACTTTTATTAATATTACTTTCATTGTTTTAAAGAAATCCTTTTCAATAGTAAAGGAGGACAGGTTTCCTTGGTGAAAATTTATAAATTCTCAAATTGAATAAAAGCAAACTTTATCACCTAACTTCCCAAAATAACTATAGCAATAAACATAACATTCTCCTAATTTCATATTCTATTGCGTAAAATACAGCAAAATTTGCACATTACTGCTGTAGCATCTTTATTTTACTTTTTGCAGAATAAAGAAGACATTTATCTTCCCTCCATATACCCCTGCAGCCTCTTAACTAAACTGTTTTCCACAGAGTCATTTGCAAATTTTATTTCCTATGATAAGTCTTATAACTTATATGTCATGATATTACTCTACTCAAATGCATCAGTTTTGATTACATTATTACCATCCAGGTAAATATAGAATAACACAGAAATTGTTTAGAGGCTGCACAGTCTACTGTCACCGCTACTAAGCTCAACGAGGAAAGCAGAGGAGGAAGGATTCCATCTGGCACAGGGGCCAGGAGTTAGTGGTGTCTGGGGATCTTTTAACTCTTTCTCTGACACCATTCCATTGTTCTCTTTGTCAATTGCTTTTCCGTCCCCTTCCCCCCCACACCTATCAGTTGTCAGTCAGTGACAGGAAGCAGCCCCCACCATCTCCACTGTCTATTTCCTCTTGTTTTGTTTGCTGGGAGTGAGCAACTGCAGCTCATCAAAAGTCTCATCAGTGGAAGCAGAAAAGGATCATCATTTAATCAGCAAGTACCAAGCAGGGCTCATTATCATCAGCTTCTTCCTTACCGTCCTCTTCATATCAGCATTCCCAACTCATTCTACCCACATTTCTTTTACAAACTTCTTTCAATTTTTGAAAATGGTACATCATTTAAGTTACTATGTTTTGTATACACTTTTTGAATGATGTATCTAAATGGACATATAAATTTCTTTAAAAGATTGGGCCAACATCTAACTATACCAATAAAATATACCATTTCTTTCATCACTCAGCATTCTAGAAGCATTAGTTAGCTTAATAAAGAATAAAAATTCCAAGTATGAAATGCTTCATACTTCTTGTGAAATAAAATATAGCTTTAAAAACACACACACACACAAATAACCACAAAATAAAGTGAAATACTGATGACAAGTTTAAGGTAGCTGCTCTGAATAGACTATATATATACAAAAATAACATTTTTAAAAGTATCCCAAATGGATTACATAGTGAAAGAAAAATAAATTATCTTAGTGATCAAACTTCTTTAAAAACTATACTATTTTTACATTTTAGGGATGATACATATTTATTATTAAATTGATAATTGATTATTAATTTGAATTTATTACATTTAATGTTGATGACTAAACTTTCTGGACATGAGCGGCAGGTGGGGAAGATGCAGTCAAGCCTGTTACTGATGCACTCTTACCATAACCCAGCTGGGAGATAATGAAGTCGAACTCCTCGATGGTGTGGATACTGGCGAGGTTGCCACCTTCCTTCCTGCATGCAATCACGGCGTCTGCTTGGATTTTCTTCTCTCTGTGAATCTTGTAACAGTTACCTGTGTATGGCCACCACTGATGTGGGCAGTTAGTAGGCACATCACTTTCTACAAACAAAAAGAGTTTGGAAATCATCTAAAAGGGAGGTTTTTGGGTTTTTAATTGTAACCTCATTTTCTACCACTCTATATGGAAAGAGTTCATCGTTATGGGCAAATAAAAGTAAGATTATTTTCTACTTCTTGGCACTTGCAAAACACTACATTGTGTTTGCTTTTAGACTAGAAAGTATGTGAATGCATCTTTCATTTTAAAATACAGCTAAATGAGAAATCTCTTCAAAAAACTGTACTTAGAACAGGCGACATGAAGATACAGTAGACTGTCTGATTTTATCTGTGTTTTGTCACCAGCAAACATGTACTAAACATGTTATGTAAAGGCTGGAGACATGAAAGGTTTGACATACAATACATTGCTTAAAAGATTTTAATTTATCTCCCTTCTGTGGATGTCAGGGAGCCAGTCATTTCTCAGAGGAGGGGCAAGATTACTGGGCAGGCATGAGAAACGAGTGTTGCAGCAGGGAATGGGATGGGTCAGGGCAGAGGGGCTCCCGAAACCTTAGGAGAATGAGAGAGACACCTGAGCCTCCAAACCAAGCCACTCCCAGTGACTTACTGCCAAAAGGTGACATGACATGTGAAGTCATGTTATCACAGGGATGAGGTTCAGAGGTCTTTCAGGCAAAACCTGAAATTGCCACAATTCATACTGGGCAAGTCACAGCACATGAACCAAAGTATCCAGATATGCCAGTCATTTCTAGTAACAGTAATACAAATACTAATATTAAACTACCTGTTCTCACTAGGCTCTAAACCAGGAAACATTTGAGATAACATGACTATAAATTACTAATGCCACATATTGACCACTTAATCAAATTAGGAATAGTGGCCAATAAATATTCTAATTATTGCTACTAATAGTTATCATCCAATTTCATAATCTTCATTATACATTACAACAATATAACGGTAATGAGCTGGGGAAGGTAATGACCTTGGAAGGCAGAGACTCACTGTATTCATCCCCCTATGCCCAGAACTGGCACAGGGCCTAGCACATGGTATGAGTGCAGTGAATGTTGGTTGAGAAAGGAACTGAAATTATACAGCAATTTATAATTATTATTTTACTGATACTATTTCAAATAGCAACTTAGCATCATACTTTGCTTAAAGAGGGATTATGTCACCAAATGAATGCTGGTTTATCTATTTAAATTTGATATTAAGTGTTTGTAAGTGTGCTGCCTTAGTAAAAGTTCTATACAGGGCACCACTGATACGTGTTTAAGATATTAGTCTCATTTTCTCCTAAAGGTTCTGATGGCCTGCAGCATGCTATTTAATTAAGCCCAGGATTCTGCGCACAGTAGTCATTCCAGTAAATAGGTAGTCCTAATGACCAAACACTGCACTATTGTAATAGAAAAGTACAATATTTTCATAATTCCCTCAATGCAATTTACATTTGCACATGTCCAGTTGTTACCAAAAAAATGTTAGTATAACTCTGGAGCCCTCTGGTGGGACATTGTAGTTTTGTTTCCTAAGGAGCTGAAAATAATGTCAGCGGATGCTCAGGACTTCTAAACCTGAGCGGGTGAACTTTTGAAATACTCGAAAACATGAAAAGAAGCCACGAAGGAGAGTGCCAGGGGGCGACACCAAGGATGGTCTGTCCCTCCAGAGCAGACCTGCCAGTCGGTACACCATGTGACCACATACACAATTATAAATCCCTAGTTGTGGGTTAAACAAAACTAAAAAGAAGCAGATACATTTTAGTAATCTATTTTATTCAACCCAATTTATCTAAAATATTCATTTTAGCATGTGATTGATAAAAAAAATAAATAATGAGGTTTTTTACTTTTTTTTTGCATGCAGAGTCTCAGAAGTCTGGTACGTATTTTACACTTTCATGGAACTAGCCACATTCATGTGCTCAGTGGCCATGCAGTTAAGAGGCTATTAAACTGGACGTCGCAGCTGTAGGGACCCGGGAGTTATGGCCAAAGAGGGAAATGCTGCAAAGACCAACAGGGTCCATGGTGGAATTCTTACCCAAGGGGTCACTACTCATGTGTGCTGAGTAATTTGACCTCTGATATGCTTTTCCAAGATCTGATTTATTTGACTTTATAGATGAGATAGAATGACTAATCCAGGAAGTGTATAGAGAAGTTCAAAAACCAAAGGGAATGAAAGGTTAGCAAGTGACAAAAGATGAGGAATAGCAGAGAAATAAGAATAATTCAATTAAGTGCTTGGGAATATGAACAAAGGTCCACAATGGGCATCAATATTCCCATTTCATAGATAAGGAACCTAAAACTGAGAAACTAAGTAACAAGACCAAGTGACAGAATTCTGCTTCCTATGCCAGGAAAACTATAAAACAACTATTCTCCTCTTTTCCGAAGAGGCAATTCGAAGAATAATACTATTTCTCCCATGGGAACAATAAAGGAGATAAAATACGAGAATGATTGAGGTCTCCCTGAGGCAGCCATAAGCATCATGGTGAGCCTGTAAAGTATGATTGAACCCAATAACCAGGACCCCCTCTGCATTTGCTGGAGACTTTGGCCATATCTCCATCCACTAAAGTTGCAAATACAGCTACTCTTTGATCCAGCAACTTCACTTCTAGGAATTTTCACATGCATGAAATGACATGTGCATAAAGTTATTCACTATAGGATTGTTTGTAATAATAAAAATTGGAGGTCAACTAAAGGTCCATTAATAGGGGACTTTTCAAAAATACATATTATGGTCTCTCTCTGTGATGGCTGTTTTGCAGTCATAAAAACTTACACAGAAGTTATTTATGTGCTATACAGAGTGATGTCCAAAATTATTGTTAAGTGAAAAAGTCAAGAATATATATGTAGTATACTTCTATTTGTATGAAGCAGATAAAAATAATTGTAAATATATTTGTTTGTATATTCACAGAATAAATAGGTAAGGATATACATCCAGAAACAGTTATTCAGGGAGGAGATCTGGGAGTGCGAGGAGGTTGAAAGGAAATATTATTATTTATCACTTGTACTTTCTGACTTTCTGACCATGTCGGTCATATTTTAAAATAAATAAAATTGCTTTTAAAATTCAGGGAGAAAAAAGTTAAGGATGACACATTGTCAAATTTCCTGAGACATATACACCCATATATATATATATATATATGTGTGTGTGTGCATAAGTTTCTTTTTTTATGATTTTATTTATTTATTTTTAGAGAGAGGGGATGGCAGGGAGAAAGAGAGGAAGAGAAACATCAATGTGCAAGACAAACCGGTTCTCTCCTGTGAGCCCCCAAACAGGCACCCAGCCTGCAACCCAGGCATGTACCCTGACTGGGAATCAAACCTGCGACCTTTAGGTTTGCAGGATGACACCCAATGTACTGGGCCACACTAGTCAGGGCCATCAATTTCTTTGAAGTAGTGTGTCTCTAAAAATATCTGATAGTGAAAATAAATGTGGTTTGTTTGCTTTTTGCCCATTTGTAGAAAGAATGCAGTCTTGCCTTTACTAAGATTAATTCTTCTGTAAAATTATCATAGAGAGCATAATTGAATACTTTTCTTGGGTCTAGCTTACATATAAATTTCAGTTACTACTGTTGGGACATTTTATTCCATTTCTGTGAAGACTTCATTTGAATAGCATTAGAGCCCAGACAGACCCTAAATAGTGAGGACATAAAAACACTCTCTTTCAAATATGTCTTTCTTAGCTTGGACTGCCAGTTTGTCCCATATGCAGGTATTACGTAGCCTTTGAATATTCTTTTCTTCATCTAGAATGTGAGAATAATAGTACCTACTTCCTAGGGCTGCTGTGGGCATAAAATGATGTCACTGATGTCCTGTGAAAGGCTTTGCGCATGTGTGAACACCACGCCACACTCAAGAAATGGTAGTGACAAGGAGCAGTAACCAACAAAAAGAAATTTTGTAGGAATATCATTAAGCTTACTCCATAAATTATGTACCAAGCCTGCCATTTCATACAGTTATGACTGGGCT
This sequence comes from Artibeus jamaicensis, assembly GCF_021234435.1. NCBI lineage: Eukaryota > Metazoa > Chordata > Mammalia > Chiroptera > Phyllostomidae > Artibeus > Artibeus jamaicensis. The sequence continues at coordinate 170,189 of NW_026521995.1, read as the reverse complement.
ATAACTTTATCTTTAAATTATTATATGTTATACACTTCAGATCAAATAGACCACTTACCTGAGGGAATAACAAAGTTATTCAAAGTTGTGTTGCCCTTTTTACAAATGTAGCCTAGTTTCTGAGCACATTTCAGATTTTCCCACTTAGCATTCTTCCCAGGATTTAGTGACACACAGCTTGTCCCAGGTTCTGCTGATGGACTTCCTTTGGGGGAAAGAAAAAAATTAAGCGGAACTATTACAGGTGTTACGAATAGCTATCCCCCTCAGGCTCACATTTTCATTCTTTGGGTTTAATGAGTCCCCATTCTGTCTTTTCTGACACATTCACAAATAAATATTTACTGATTACAGAGCAAAAGCCACATTGGGTGACTGTTTTATTATTGTTGGATTATTCCAATGCCTACAATATTGATTATACAGGTCTACTTCTTTGAAATAACTTTTTTCTCACATCAAATGATAAAGCTAGACCTTAAAACCTGAACATAATCACCACACTGGGTGGTTATGTATAACAGAGAGGCACCTAACCAAACAACACGTGATGTCCAAAACCAGCCCTATTAAATATCGTTAATACCTACCAAGAAAACTAAGCCAAGCTAACTGCGAGGACCAGACGGGGGTGGGGGTGTGGATGGGAATACGTTCTCCAATTAGAAAGAGACAGAAAGAAAGACCATGGCAGGAGAACAGGGAAGGGACACTGGAAGCAGCAACGTGGGGAGGGACTACTGATTGAGTGCACCTGGAACTCCGACTCAAGGTTTTCAACTCAGCCTACAACAGATGTTTTTAACAGCTAACCACTCACGCCATTTTTATGGGAAATATTTAAAAAAACAGATAAAGTCACTTTTGCTAACACATTGGATATATGCTAGTTCCATTTCACACCTGAAGACAGAAAGAGTGGGCCACATTTGTTAATGACTGCTTCGTGACTCTGGACATGTCTATAGCCCGGACCTGGACCTCACTCTCCCTTCCTGTACGATGGCAGGCAGGTTACCTGCTCCAGAAAGCCTGTGTCAAATGTTTTTGAAAGTTGCTTGAATAGTACACAAAGAAAAAACTGTTAGTGTAAAGATGCGTATGTTTTTAAAATGTGTTGATATTGTGGCCAAACTCACGATGTAACTGAACTGACAGATAAGGTGTCAGTGTCAATACTAAAAAGAAACTTCCAAGAAACAATAATAAATTTTATAGCTATTGGTTATTATATTAACTAATTAATGATGTTATATACATTTATCGATACAATATGACTGCCAACTTTAACATATCAACTAGTTGTCTTTAACTGGTTACCAGAGTCATACATATATTTGATTCACACTCCCAAATCATTTGTGTCAAATACCTCACTTCAAACGTGAATATATTTAAATAAATGTGGTAATAAGTACTCAATTGAATGCTTGATTGAACATTTATACAATAGGAAATGCTAATATCCCTCAGGTTTCTAATTTTAGTTTGAAAAAACTCTCTTGTTTCATAAGGTGATTCAAATTGTAGTTACTTCTCAGGAATTAGATTTATTGAAGAAGGTCATTTCTTTTTCTTTCTTATTACTATCCCAATTCCATGTATCACCTTCATTGAAGTTAACTTCCAAATTTTCTCATTGAGCTCTTAGAATGCAAGTGGTTAAATATTACAGTCATCACTCCCCAAAAGAGTGGTAAATAAAGTGACCTGCCTTGCTTAATACTGTACAATAATTAAGCAACGAAAAAGAACAAACTCATCCCCTCATAAATGATTATTGTTGTCTAGTGATCTCATCGACCCCAGCGGGTATTGTCCGCTTTAATTTGGCTTAGTGAGTAGGCAGATAACCAGATCCACCCATAAGAAAGCACGTCTTGGATTCTTTCGCAGCAAAGTTTACAGCCCGTGTGCAGGAGAAAAACAGAGCGGACGCAGTGGTAAGACTCCAGTGGCCACGCGGCAGGCACCACGCACTGAAGGTGAGGCTGCAGTGAAATCTCATCTGTGTAAACCAAAATACAGCCTCCAGAAACCCCCTCATATCTCAGCATCTATTCTGAATATTACCTTACCGAGGTTTTTCCTTTTTTAATAGCATATGTTACTAATATAAAAAATGGAGAGCTTGGTTATACAAACCAAATGCAAAAACCATTCCATGCTTGAAAAAACAAATAGAATCATAGGGAAAAACAGCACGTCGGTGTTTTCCATAGCAGAACTGGTACATGAGGATGTGACTTACAGGTTCTTCCTTTCCCATGGACATGGCAGACATCATTCAATGTCTTCCCACTCTTTCTTAATAAACCAAAGCTGGTATGGGGGTGGGGAGGGCGTTTCAGAGCCTTACTCAGTTGAGTGCCTCAAAGCAGTTACTAACACTGATTGGTAATGGTGAATAAGATGAAATTTTTTTGTCATCATTGGCCTTTTCATTTTCTCTGAATAATTGCTGTATATGTGGAATAATTATTTAGTCTCCTGTTTTGTTCTGTTACCAGAATGTTATGATGATGTAGAGGTAATTCTGTCCTCCAGAAAATAACAAAGCTGTGAAACGCTTGGTTATTCCCAATTGTTTTCTACCTAGCAAATCAAGGGCATTCTAAAAATATATGCTGTAACAGAGACCTGTATGGATTTGTGTGATAATCCTGCCTGACAAGCCCTCAGCCCAGGAAGCTGGTATAACCTTATGGTTTTAGTTTATTCAAATCTGGTTGGCAGATTCCAAATCAAGCTAAGAAGCGGACTGCATTTGACAGTGTCCCGACGCTCCTCTTCGAGGTCCACATGTGAGTTGAGGAAGGTCCCCGTGGTATAGAGAAAAATTAAATTCAGAGGAACTCGGCCCCAGACAAGCTCTGCCCTACCTGGGAGCCAGTTCAGGTACCGGAAGGGACTGCCCTCGCTCCACTGCCACCCGCTGTTCACGCTCAGGCTGTTCAGTCCGATCCAGAGTCCTGAGGTCAAGGCACTGGTTAATCCTGCACGGTGAAAGCAAAAACAGAAACAAAAGTCACACTCAGAAAAGAAAGTGAAATTAAATCCAGAATTAAGTGCTCTTTAAAGAGAAATAGCTATCCTTTCACACTCCTCATCTGCTTTAGGTACTCCTAGGCTTGTTTTGAAGAATTAAATTAATTATTACAATAGGACCTGACACATAGTATGTGCACAATAAATGTAAGCTACTGCCATTATTATTATTATTATTATTATTATTATTCCATGTGGAAGTCAGGTTGGCAAAGATTGGGATTCAGAAACGAAATTCAGACTTTGTGTCAAATGTATTACTTAAAGCAAAGCATCAGCCACAATTTTTTTCTCTGACGTGCTTTTATAATTCTATGAGATCAAGTGTTTTTACTATAATATTTTTCTGTAACATTACTATAGAAGCACTGATTCCGCACCCCTAAAATTTTACCTCTTAATTTTTCTGCATGTATTATTTGAAATGGTTATATATCTACTTTTGAACTTCATTATAACAAAGAATGCATTAATGTCCAATATTACTCTGGTAATTTTTGTTCTGTTGAGGTTCAATTTGTTTTCCAGCCAGCACCAAAGGAAAGGGACAAAACAATCAGAGCAGCAAGCCAAATTTCACTTCCTATATCCTATTTCAGTTCTGCACATATGTAGTTACAAATCTGATTCAGGAATTGAGAATTAAGTACAGTGTGCCAGCAATTTTGAAGTTAGAAACAGAAGTAAGGGTGAGAAATGGCAAATGGCAATGGGTGGCAGAGGAATGGGCTGCTTGGGCAGAGGCAGCCAGCCCTGCAGATCCGCCCTGCAGATCCTGTGAAAGCAGATGGCCAGTTCGGAGTGAGTTCCCTGGAGCAAGGAGCTGTGGGCTGGCTTCATTAAGGATTCCACTTCGTGCTTTGGGAACCCCCAGGTCCTTGCGTACTTGTTGCTTGTGAGACCCAGGCAAAGTGAGTGAGAAGACAGCACTGAATTCAGCTATTTTCTGAACATGCATTAGGCAAGTTTCTAATTTCTTATCCTAATCTGTTATCTCATCTATAAAGTGAGGACAATAATATTTATTTAGGAGATGTGTGTGGGCCAAGATCTCACACAGGCAGCTGTTCAATAAATGACAGGTAATTTGATCTCAGAGTCATAAACCAAGCTTACACATTTTTAAAACATGATATTTACTCCATAATCCTCATATAAAAAGTTTACCTTAAAAGCGTGAGTAACTACTAGGGGTGCTTTTTTTTTTCATTTTAGTGTTATGTTTCCCAACATGGAGTAGACCATAATCCCCATTCACACCATGACTTTCTAGATTTTTCCTTGATATACCCCAAGAAATCCCAAATATCATGAATATCTTCCCTCCAAGAAAGCAAAATTCTGCTTTACTTTTTAAATTCCTCATCAGACCTTCTCCCCCAATACATGACATTGTTGACTTGCAGAAAAGCGGAAATATTCAAAATATGCTGACTAAAATTCTGTAGGCTTGGATAAGATTTAAATAAGAATCTGAGGTGAACTCAGCCTCTGAGTCACTTGGGGATTGTTTGCCCCCCCGAAGGACACAATAGCCCTCGGTGATTAGGGAAGCATTTCCTGCCACTGGAGCCTGATAGGGAGCTCGGAGCCAGGAAATGAGGCTGGAGCTCAGAGCCGGGGTCCTGCCCCAGTCACTGCTTCCCTCTGTGCAACTGGGGAAGAGTTAAAAAGTAACTTGAGTACTGTCCTGGGGCTTCCAGAAAGCCAGAAAACAAGTAAAACCCCTGAGTCAATATAACACAACTCAAAAACAAATTCCCTTAAAAAAAAAGCCATTTGAAACCCTGTTACCTCTGATAGATTCTTCTCTCATGCGAGTGTGCACAGTAATACCAGGGCTGTCTTCAATCATCTTTTCTCTTCCTTGTTCATCTACATGAATTTAGTTTTGTCTCCTCTCCTCCTTATTTTTATACATGGTTATAAATATTAACCACTCTGATACTTTGTCCCAATATTAGAAAGACCTCCAAAACCCACCCAAAAGAGAATTATTGAGCATACTGAGGCATAATCTCATCTTCAAGTTTATGAATACACATGATGAGGCCAGGTTGCTTTTCTATGCTCAATCTCCTCAATAACCACCACACGAAAATGGCGAGTTGCTGCCTACACTGAAAGGAGACAACAAATAAATGTTAAGCTTGGTGCTCAACTATTGCAAGAACTATTTCATTACAGTGGAGCAGTTCACAATTCAGTCCTGAAAAATGGACTAGGCATAGAAAAATACTTCTTACCCAGTTATGTATTTCACAAAGTTGTGCTAAATAAATGTATGTCACACTTTTTCTACCAAAAGTACATTGCAATAAACAGCTTCAAGTTCAACTGAAAACTAATAACTCATGGGAGAAATGTGTGCCAGTAGATGTAAGTATCATCTGAAGAGAGTTGGACAAAGTGAAAACCTAGAAAATGAAGTAAGGCTGGGGACATGCTTGTATTGGTTGACACACACTGTACTCTTTAACAAATGGAGTCACTGAGGCATATTCTCAGGTGACCCCTACCAAGGTCCCCCAGATTCACAGTGCTGCAGCCCAGGCTACCTGGTTCCGACCCATGCTCTTCATGCTTTCACTCTGCTGCAGGTGTTTTGTCAGGTGGAATTTGTAGGCATTGCTGATAAAGCAGGTGGTAAGGTAGTGTTTTGCCAAGTTTGGTCCCCCAACCACTTGCCCTAGAATCACCTGGGAGGTGGATCATATGCAAATTCCTGGGCCACATGTCACACCTAACAATCTAGCATCTCTAGGATTTGCTTCCGGGCATCTTCACTCTAACAAAGTTCTCTGGTGATTAAAAAGCTACTTCACATTTGAGAACTACCACTCTTTCTGTCCTCTTGTTGTAAGCTAACCACTTATCCAAACAGAAGTCTGGGCTGCTAAATAATTATTTTGATTGTACTCCATCATCATTTGTCAGCAAGATTCACTGAAGACTCCCCCCCCCCAATGGAAGATTCTGTGTGACGCTCTTCGGGGGCAGGAACAAAAATATTCACAAGGAATTCCTCATTTTTATCTATTTGCCTGCATAATCTGTTCCCCACATGGCCTTCAGTTTGTGTTCTTCATGGCACTTACTATAATATGTGTTTATTTGTCAGTTTGGTTTCTTGTTTGTATGTGTTTCCCCCCTTGAACTTCAAGCTCCATGTGGACAGGACATGTCTGACTTTGGTCACTACTGTGTCACTAGGACCTAGCAAAATGTCTTGCACACAGATGTCAGCAATCTTGTTAAATGAATGAATGAATAAAAATAACAAATGAATATATTTATACCCTTGTAGGGGAAGTGGGACATATATGTAAATAATTATCACTAAAGCAGTAAACAAATAAGGGAAACAGATGGAAATGAAGGATAACTGCATTTCAATGGTATAAAATTTGTGAAATTCTAGGTACAAGAAGGGGCTTGGGAAAAGATGTGAAGGCAAGAAAGTATGATACATGGGTGAGGAACTCAAAACTTTTGTCTGTGGACAGATGAGTTATTGAATGTCAGGCAAAGGTGTTTTGTGAAATATTTGATAGGACAGGAGCAGCCACGAAGGGTTTTCAAACATGGCAGTCACAGTACAGGAGATCTATTAATCTAGTAGCAGTGTCAGGGTGAAGTGGAGGGCAGGAGGGTGCTCCGGGGCAAGGAATTGGGAATGCTTTTGCTCCCACACTCATTTTCTGGTGCTAATCTCTCTGTTCCCCAGGTGTGGACTGTGGAAGCTAAAACAAATACTTTCATTTCAAGCAAACATTAGCTCTTTTAATCTTCACAGTCCTCTAAGCACGGAAGCTTTAGAAATAAACACAATGCTGTAGGAAGAGTGTCAATAAGACCTGCAAACCTTTAGAGAGTGTATGAGTTCTAGAGACAGGAAACAAAAAGAACTGCGTTTCAGAGCAGCCCTTAAAAAAAATCCTTACCCGAGGATATTTTATTTCATTGTTTTTAGAACCAAAGGAAGGAAGAGAAACATCAATTGCTTGCGTCCCATATCAATTGCTTGCACCTGGACTGGGAATGATATGCGTGAGGACCATGCACCAAACTCGCCCTCACCGGCAGTCCTTTTGGTTACCAGACAACACTCCAATCAAGTGAGCCACACCTGCCAGGGCCAGAGAAGCTCTTGACTTGTCCCTGCTTGTGGTGGCAGCATCTCATTTTATCTTCATGAACGTTGTGATGTAAAGAGAAGATCTTTGGCTTCGGGTTAGACCTTCAATATTTGACCAGCATGGCACACCTGTTTTATGTCCAAGAATTTCATCACTAATTAATTGTGGCATCTTCTACTCTGAGCTCAGATTAACACCATGAATCTTTATCGGCACAGGTCCTAGAAACTGTTACAACTGCTAGAACAAAGTTGGCTCTTGAGACCAAAACTATTTGCCACCCCAGTTTCTTTCCAAGATACAAATTTGTTATAACATCTGCTGAGGGACCGACTCCTAACATGATGTCTACAGGCAATTGTGCTGTCCGCTTTTAAGCTAAGCTGCACAGAAAGAAAATAATCATGATCTTACAATTCTTTCTTCTCATGTCATTACCTGTCAGGTATGTTTGCTCATGTATTTCTGTGATGCTCAGGAGTTCGGCACTCTGCTGTTGGCAGCTCTTCCTTGCCTGGTGCCAAGTTAAAGCAGATTTGGAGTTTATCTGGTAGGAAATGCCAGTCAGGGGATCTTTTTTCCATAAGCTTTCACTGCCCTCAACTGTAAAAGAAGTCAAATGGAATTGGCTGTTATGTTTAGAAAAGACTTTCAGAGAACAATGTTCTTCAAACAATCCTAGAAACATTATTGCCTCAGCCCTTATATTTCTATTCCTTTTTTCTCCTTTAACTTATTTTTAAAGTGCCTATGAGATTTTCTTCACTTCTGAAGTGAAAAGGGGAAGCCTTCAGAGGCTCACCCACATCCAATCCCTCCCACACGCCTAAAGAAAGAAAGGAGGCACCATCTCCTTATTTTTCCATTGGCACGTTTGGGGTCAGGTGAGTTGGGAAATGAGGCTATTACAGGAACGAAGAATAGAGATACCTATCCAATTTCCTTAATCGAGAAAAAAGTAAAGGGAGAAGACAGAATAAGTGTATGTTTTCTCATAGCAAGTAACTTTGGCCTGCAAATTCTATTTGGTCGTTTTAGACCACAGCCACAGGTGCTAGAGCGAAGGTCACAGACTCCACAGATGGACTGATCTGGACTTGCACTTGGCCCTGTCACTCACAAGTGGTTTGCGCTAAGTTAATTTGTTAGCTTTTGGAGTCTCACTTTCTCATCTCTAGAATACACTCAATGTAGGTATCTCCTGGCATAGTAGATGCTGATTGTTTGTTTTCCTTCCTTCAGAACAGAAATCAAATATTTTAGCTTCCTTATGTTATTTTATGATTCCCAATATAGGCTTGATTCTACTCTATGAAAGGCCAATAATATAGGTAGATAAATTTTAGTTATAGCACTTGACTTATCTTTGGAGAATCAATCAACAAATAAAATATTATTGTGAGCTTCATGTCATGAGAATTTCTCTTTTGTCTTTTTAACAATATAAAATTCTACTTATAACTCATATGAATAATAATCTTTCCATGTATTTGCAAGGAAGAGAGAAAGGATTATATAATTGCTTCCATTTTCTGAGAAGTATTCCATTTGGTAAGAAATTAGGTCATTTTCTAAAAGCATATAGCCTATGCTGCTGTGACTTTTTTAAATCTGACAAGGAAGTGACCTTTATCACACGTACACCACAAACTATAATATGAAACATGCGGTCCCATGGCATATCAAAGAGGAAGAAAAGTATGTCAAAATTTCATTCAGGCAACAGTACAGAAACTTCTAAATATCTAAGATGTTTTAAGTATAAAATCAATACATATGCTTACATTAAAAAATAAATTTGAATTAGTAATATTAAACTTAAGTTAGCATGGTCTGAGACTTTATTAGTTTAAATGTCCAAATGGATTCTTCTCCACAGGAGATCATTCAGATGAGACTGTTTGAGGTTTGCTTGAAGATAGAAGGTTTAAAAAATATTTTTAGAGACATAGAGTTTTTGCATATAATATGGCAAAAAAAAGTATGAGATATAAAAAAAGAGAGAATTATTTTTTTATCCAGGAACAGAGGAAAGGAATATAAATGACCAAAAAAGGACATGCAATGTGACTCTTCTCTTCATTTAAAGAAAGTGTATACTGCATTTTAAATCAAGGTATTAAAACCTATTTGTCATTGAATGTATAGGTTTCCTGACTATGTAGCTCCTCAGCTTGTTTAAACTCTCACAGTAAAACAGCACAACTAATCTTGAAAGGTAAAGCTGAAAGTTATGAAGAATTGAGAGTAAGGAGTGTTTTTCTTTTTTCTTTTTTATTCTCATCATACTTGAATATAAATGTCTAAACACAGGGAAAACATAATAAGCAATGCAAAGGACATATATCAGGTGTTACAAGGTCAGTAGCTGGTACCTCATCCTGCTATAGTGAATGTTTGTTTAAGGCTAATATGAAATTAAAATGTTCTTTTGAAAGGAACACAAAGCAAGGAAAATGAAATAGATTGGAAAATTGCAAAGCTCTTTATAAAAGGCCTGATATGTATTATAAAATGTTGTTCGTTAGATTTTAATACAAGTTGAAATCAAACAATTTTTAAAGTTTTCTACATTATTTTCCTTTTACATTTAATAGGAAAAATATGTAATTTGATTTGGAAGACATAAATTACAAGTAACAGGTCTTAAAGATTATTCTATAACATACTCAGGATATGCCTCCAACACATACCCATCCTAAGTGGTGAGGTTATTTTTTGTGGTTAATGACCAGCTATTTGTCCTCCATTTGATGATTGATTAACTCATACCTGCAGCCCACAACCCCTTTGTCAATACCACTTAGGCCCAGGGTGCTGTGAAATCCATACCCCTAAGAAACTCAATAATAACAGACTAATAAAATACAATTCCTACTCAGTAAAAGAGAAAGACACTCCCCAATCACTGAAAAACAAGTATTGCTCTATCCTAAGGAAAAAATAGCTCAGTTTTGCCTTCCAATACAAAGATCAGATATCTACAAACTTTTCACGGCAATCAAATCTTGAAAGGTTGCTAACAAGAGAGGTGACTATATTTCCCTCACCCAAGAATGAGAGAGCAGCATCACTGTGCACGGGGACCCTGTGTGTTTTGTTTGGTCTTCACCCAGAATAGAGACTAACACAGAAGATAATGATGATACATGGAGCTGACAAATAAAATTCTGAGATGTTTGTGGACTATAAATCAAAACAGATAAATACACATGATTCTTGAAATTCCAGCTTTCACTTGACAAACTAAAATAGTTTTATAAATTGGGCTGTTTTTACATAATGCGATTGTGGGTAGATGTATTGTCCCAAAAGTTGAGTTCTGAATAATGCTGTTTTTAAGCTCAGATGGCCCCACCATCACCCCAGACCACATCTGGTGTGCTTCCTCTGTACCCGCCGCTTTACAGGACAGCAATGGGGAGAATTCTGGGTCATAGCAGAAATTTGGAGCTGCTCTGATGCATAAAGTCTGAAGCAGCACGAGGTCAGGAGAGAAGACACTTATGGGGGAAGAACTGGAAAGGGGTGTCTGGCAGCAGGAAGAGGATGTGGGGTGACAGGGAAAGTAGAATGATGAACCCTTGCTTTTCCTCCTTCAGCCCCATCAGCACCTCCCAACACAATGCTCTCCTCTGCTGCATCCCAACCAAACCTGCTTTTTCTCTTTCTTTATAGCTTCTTGAGCATATTGAGAATACCAAGAATTCTTATGCTCTGGCCCCTTCCCATCAATGTAATGCAACACCACTTTGCATTTCTGCTATACTACTTTAATTTTCCTTTTAAAAAATGCTTCAAGCATAGAAATAACCCACTTCCATTTGACTCATTGCTGTGTTAAATTAAACATTCTTCTTAATTAAGTTTAAGAAGAGTATCATTACTTTCATTTTCACAGTGAGATGTACTTTTCATTGTATTTGTACAAAATTCAGGAGCTCTTCATATCCCTCTGTCTCTTTCCGTCAAACCACATGCTTGTGACATTGTTTAAGTTGTTTTCTTAATCTATAGTTTAGTAAGGGTTCATCATTGGACAGTTGGGGAATGGCATGCTTACCTCTAGTATTAAGCATATACTGAATTAGATACAGTATCATTTGCTTGCCCTAAAGTCTTTGAAAATAACTGACAGTAAAATCGGAAGTTGAAGAAAAGTAGTTGGTGAAAATAAAGGAGCTATTTGATGCAGCCCAGTGTCGAGAGAATATTTGTGTTCTAGTCTGCTAGGGTGAGTGATTTTCTCCATTATAAAATAGGGGCAGTGAATCTATAATGGTTTGTGGTGGGCCATGATGCAACAATAAATATGAAATAACTTGGGGAAAAATGTTCTAGATAAATGCAAGATGCTATCACCACACTGCCATACTAAATGCACCGAACTTTTCTCGATGGTAAAGGCACTTACATTTCAGTGGGCAGTAGCCATACAGCTTGTCCGTGTCATAATCTGCAGTGGTTCCACACCAGAGCCATCCGTCCGATGACCCAACACTTGTGCAATCCGCATACCACTTGTTCTCAAACTTGAATGGAAATACACAGCTTGCTCCATTGGCATTGCCCAGTAGTGTGTACATGGCTAAAAGAAAAAGATTGACTTGAACTTAGAATTGAAGTGGTGCTTCTGCACACTGACTGTTCAGTAAGAACCATACCAAAAAATTGGTCTTACTCTTCTGATCACGCTTGACGTTCCCATGCAGGGGATTCCTTTTCATTTCTCTTCTCCCTCTACCCTGGCCTTTGCTAGGTATGTACAATAATCTGTACTGAGAAATGACTCTACCACCACTTAATTTCTGCTGTCTTTGGGAAGAGATTTCCTCTTTCTTCCTGCAGGGAAAATGCAGTTAGCTCAACTGACGTCAGCTTTTACTTCTGCATTGCCTCCAAAGGAGAGATGAGGTCGTCCCTCTTCATGGTTGGAAGTATAGAATTATGAACTCTCTAGATTGAACATTATCTTATGTAACCCAAAACACAATAAGTACTTACCTCCCCTACAGTTACTTCCTACTAAGCCAGCCTCCACTTGAGTCCCTAGACAATGGCTGTGGGGAAGGGTAGGATTTTGAGCATAACTCTAATCCACATCATGGAGGGAAATCACTCAGAACCATTACATGTCATTAACAATCAATATTGTTCCCTTTAAAAACTGAATTCAAACAGATCAAAATAAGAAGCTGTGGGTTCATCTAGAAAGGGAAATTGAAAAAACATAAAATCATTGTTCATTATGGTTTAGCTTAAGCCAAAAGGATTCGAGAAGCTCCCATCTTCATGGACAACCAAACTACTCACCTCATTCTCAAGTATGTTTAAAATTTCTATCTTTGCAGGGATGTTCCCCTTGGCAGACAATGACACTCTATAACATTTAGCCTCCTTCTACCAGTTGGCATTTGGTGGAATTGGTCTTGGGTAAGCATACTTTTTTCTTAACTAAGTTTTGCAGATTCTATGACTTTAGAAAGTTCTTAAAATTTATTTACATAATATAAAGTATGTAAAACACAGAGCACAGCACCTAACACATCTTAAGAGTAAAACAAATGTGAGGTTTTGGGGTTTTTTTTTTACTTCTTTTCCTTTCCCTTTATTCATAGTACTTCTATGGTACTTCTTAGAAACCAAGCTTATCTTAAAATACCTCAAAGTTACTTTTTTGTCAATTAGCTGGTTTGATTCTAGACCTTTTCCCATTAAGCTACAAAATTAGTTTTTCCAAATCACATATTATATAAGGAATAAGCTGGTTTCAAAAATAATCATGCCACTCTTATGCACTGGGGTACCTGTTCCTTCATATGACGAAAACCTGAGAAGACAACCTCAGGGTTAGTTCTCCTGTTCACTAGCCAAGGAGTTTTCAGTGCTGGGTTTGTAGATATCAGTCAGAGACGACCTTTTCAGGACTAACTTGACTTACTTCACAAAGCACTGACTTGGCCCTGAGAACCAAGCTGCACTCCAGCCCCTCCACTGACAAATCACAGAACTGCAGTCAGTTTACTCTTCTTCTTGTGGCCCAGACCTCTAGACAACCCTGAGATCCTTCTAAGCCCACAACTCTGACTCTGTTATCCTAAAATAATCACTGGTCTCAGCCAGTTTTCTTTAGAGACTCAACATGTACTCACTCTGCCTTGTTTCTCAGTGTTTATACATATTCCAATAAATGGATTCCAAGATCACTCTGAAGGGCTAGACATTCTACCAGGAAAATCTTAAGTACAGGGAGAGAGTTGGAGAGTATGCAAAGTGTGGTCAATGGAGCATCTACATCTAACCACCCCAGGCCCTTCCTCCAATGTGCTAATTTAGAATCTGGTTGGGATGGGGACCTTGGAATCTGCATTTTAACAAGTTCTCCAGATGATTCTGAAGCACATTGAAGTTTGAAAACCACTAGCCTAAACCCTATGCATATTTTTATCAAAGAAAACAGAATAGAAAGGGGAGAGGACTACAGAACCTCAGTGCTGTCTTTTAAAATAAAATAAGAAGTCCGATGTCTTAGCACCAATCTGACTTGTTGAATCCCCCAGTTAGGACTACTGTCCATCTGTGGAATTCAACTCTGTGCAGTCTAGTTCATCTCTATCCTACTCAGTAATTTCCCATCGAGTTTCTCCTGAAAGATCATACCACATAGGTCATCTCTCATGTAACTTTTAAACCTACGTTGTGTTCAGTAAGTGCCTTAGGATAATTTCTTTCTGAACCCTCCTTCTCATTCTTCCTTATCTACTGTCCCTCCTCTTTATATAGAAGAAAAATGGAAAGCTGATAAATTATCCCCTTACAAAGATCTGAACTGCTTGGCTCTACTTGTGATGATAGCTAGATTCGCCTTCGCAGGTGACCTCTTGTCCCAAAAGACAAGCACTCCCTCTGATCTTGAGTCATTCTAGATGACGCTTCACAGGAACCAAGAGTCCAAACCTGGAATGTGGTTTAACTCCATGTGACTCATGAGGCTTTTCTAAAGGGCTTCAAGTTCCTTCTTCTTTTTGTTTAGTCTTTTTTTTTTCTGTGCAGCCACCAGAGAATGAAATTTGGCCAAGAGAATAAATACTGTGATTTTTATTCAACCTTCAAAAGCTTAAGGAACCAACTATATGTAAAATTATTTCCTGCCCCACTAGTACTACCATTTTATAAAATAGCCAACTAAATATGGCAAATTAATCCCTCAACTTTTCAAATACACATAAGGTAACTAATCAGGAACATTCTGAAACCCAAATTATCAAGGATGCCAAGGTTCCATTTGAAACAATCTGACTTGGTAAAGAACATTGTTCCACGGGTCAATTCTCCGGGACAAGGAAAACCAAAGGAAAAGAAACATTGTTAAATTCATTTACTACTCAAGTGTGTAATGTCCAGTGGGAGGCTTTTAGTCAAAGACTATGGTGAAAATTAATTTCTAAAAATTGTAATCCATAGTTCAAAAAAATCTTAAAGTTTAAAAAAATGTCTTCCCATTAATTACAAATAGCTAATCACTGAGGACATTTTACCAAATTTACTCACTGCCATGTTCTCATAGGATACACAGTAGTTCAAAACACAAAAGTAATCAATTAACACCTCTAGTAGGGACTAAACAAGAATATGCTTATTTTCTGGAATTAGTTTCCAACTAAGAAAATGAAAAAATTGACATAAAAGTAAAAAAAAAATCATGCTTATTACCTTCATAACCTCTGGAACATAAATCATCAGTGGTTCCATAGATTCTCCATCTGCTCCACAAACCTGATCCTTTGTAAAGCATAATATTCTTTTCTTGTCTGTTGCCATAGTTAAAAAATAAATCTTCTCCTTCGATCCCCAAAAGTGTGTCATTTTTGCATTCCCATTTCTGTAATTCACTCTTCGAGTCACAGTCATACAGAGTGACAGCAACCCAGTCTGTTTTTGATGGCACCCCCAAGCATAATTTAAAGGCAATACTCATGATCTGGGACTCAGACACCCATCGGAATCTCTGTGCTTCAGTGTCTGGGTTGCAAACTGCTGTTTGGACTGCACTGGAGCTTATTGCTTCCACGCAGCGCTTGTGATCTTCATTATATATTAAAAAGTGCCTAGTGTCTGTCAAGAAAAAAACGAAGAAGAAATCAAGAAAGGATGTTTAAGCAGATACATGTGACAAAGACAACATTTTGGGTCAAAAGTTCCCAACATTTCCATTTCCCTGAAGACTTTTGGCAGGAAGAGGGATGAGGTTGGCTCTGCGTGAGCCGGTGCAGGGTGAGCCGGCGCAGGGTGAGCCGGCGCAGCTGCCTGCGGGGAATCCCTGAGGCAGGAAAGGCAGGCAGGGCTGAGTGCGGTGTTGAGTGCGGCACAGAGCCGCTGGCAACCGTTGGCTGTGAGGAGCATTAGGAAGAGGCCCGTCTTAAGCGCACAATAATTGTAATGAAGTAAACATGAACCAGAGCTAACAGGAAAAGAAATAATACCCATCAGAGAAAAGAAAATCTGGATATGAATACAGTAAGTGATAAAATGAAATACATGTATATCTTGGAATAGAATTTTCAAGCTCGACTCGCCCCTACCCTCTTTGAGATGGATGAAACTTATGCATAATTATTCTCATTATAACATTAGGGGTGTTTTTTCATAACTTAAAAAATAATTTTATTTTAGGAAATTTTATTTTTACTTTATGTCCAGCAAATTTGTGAACTATGCTTTCTGGGTATTCTGAGTCTGGGCAATAGAGCAATGTTTTGCTTTATGGCCCAGGGTAACTTAGAGACCTACCACAAACAGAAAAGTTAGTATCTGTATATGATTTTAATTTCAATTCATTGACATACTTAATCTCACCATTGTACAGCAAAGAGATACAATGATGTATTTAAAAGTATAAAAAATTATGAAGTTTGAAGTACAGGTTAAATAAATGCTTTTTTTATATCATCTAAAGTAATATTAATATGGCTAACTTCCCAAGTAATTGTTTCGTTGTGCTTGTGATTTAGAGATGGTGACTTAAATAATTGTGTATAGATGGTTTATGCTTATAACATATAGCTGCTGGCTGGCAAAACTCAACTTCCTCTTGCCAAAAAAGAAAAAAAATGAAAGAAAAAGAATCTGGTAAGCATATTTCTGTCCTTAAATCAGAATTGAATTGATGTTAAGGTTCTGCTTTTTTGTTGTTCTTTTTTTTAAGAATACACAAATCAAAGACACTACTTTATTTTGTGCCATAAATGTAAATTAAACACTTCTTGCGAAATTTTGCCAGAGGACAAAAGCCCAAGGGGGGAGGATTGGGGGGAGGAGGTGGAGTGGTGGGGTGGGAGAAAGTGGTGGTGGGAAAATGGAGACAACTATCCTTGAACAGCAATAACAAATTTTTTTAAAGGACTGAATTCAGAACATCTGCTTCTGTTGGCTTCCTTGGCTTTGACATGCGTCAACCCAACAAGCAGTGCAGGACTGAGTCTCCTCCCGTAGAGCTGACCTGCTGCCCAGGCGTGGCCTGATTTTGTTGCTGCCCATGTCCAAGCAAAGAGATTTTCAACCTGTTCCATCTCCTGGCACACATAAAGTAATTACTAAAATTCTGCAGCACACCAAAAAATATATTTTTAATGATCTGGCAAGAAAAATCGGTACAATCTTGATTTACAAAAAAAAAAAAATAGTAATTACCTACCCTTTTTGCTCCAAAGTGATGTTTTAAAAAATAGGTGCCCTTATTTGTATATAAGGATTTCCTGGTACCAAGAATTAACCAATGAGACACAACCTTATTATGCAATGTGACCAATACGATGCAATGCTATTATATGGCCTTTGTGTTTATGGTCCGAGGTGGGGCATTCACATCAGATAGCTATTGTTGTGTTGGCTGTTGTCATTTATTTATTTGAAAACCTAAGGGAAAGGAGGTCAGTGCACCTGACTGAATAGTCAGGTAGCGCATGTTTTGACAGTTTTTACAGCACAGCAATGGAAAAATCATTCTCCTAGCCTGACAAAATGAGTGCCTTTCTGCATTGGCAATAAAATTAAATTTTAAATAATATGGTGTTTTGTTCACAATAAAACACAAGAAATCAGAAAATGAAAAGGTTTTAATACAATTACTGTAATTTACTACACACAAATGCTAATCTAGACTCATCTAATCCAAAAAGGTAATAAATTCTGAAATTTTGTCATATATATATATACATACACATACACATGCTCGACTATGTTACCTTTATATTTAATTCATGTTTGCTCTTCCACCTATTGTTTTCCCATCTGGAATTCCCTTCCACTTTTCAGAGAGTTTTGTTCAGTAACATCTCATCATCAATAAATATATCTTCCACATCACACTTCAGTCATTGCATTGTATTGTCAAGCACTCAACACTTATTAATTGCCCAGATTTAGTCAACCAACAAGTTGGTAACTAGCCATTTAAAAAAGGTGCTTGAAAGTTTTTGTGTACAAGTAGTGCTCTTCTTTCAGAAGTTTTTATACATAATTGACTTTTATTCCACATGCTTCATTTTCATCTGTAGTTTGATTTTAATTTTACTCTAAATATGATGGTATTTCATGAGCATCAGTCTTCTCTTTCTTATTAATGGGACCATCATCCCCCTAGATCCTGAAGCCAAAGATGTAGGAGCCATCCTGCATCTTCAGTTTTCCTTTACTTCTTAGGACAAAAGCAGACTCTTTCCTCCACTCCAAAATATCCTGTGTTAATTTTATGTGTCAACTTGGCTAGGTCATAGCACAGATATTTGATTAAACTCCAGTCTATATGTTGCCATGAAGTTTCGATAAGATTAAGATTTATATCAGTAGACTTTGAGTAAAGCACATTATTCTTTCTACCGTGGGTGGGCCTCATCCAATTCATTGAAGGCCTTCAGAGAAAACAGACAGGTCTTTGACAAAGAGAAAATTCTGCTTCTAGACTGCTTTTGGACTTGAACTGAAATATCAACTATTTCTTGAGCTTCCAGTATGCTAGTCTACATTGGTAGATTTTGGACTTGCCAGCCTCCATGACTGCATGAGCCAATTTCTTAAAATAACTATCTCTTGAGAGATGATAGATGATAGATAGATAATAGATAGATAGATACACACACACATACACACATCTTATCAGTTCTATTTCTCTGGAGAAGCCTGACTACTAAGAAGCATGTACCCTAATTCATTATTTTCTCTTCATATCCACTGGCACTACCCTAGACCAACCCACTGTGGTCTTCCTCTGGTCTTTCTCTCTTTGAAATGGAATAATCAAAGAAAGCAATGCACCTAGGAGAAAATAACCAGCCTCCACGTCACAGCTCACTGACGAGGGCACGATCAAGCCAGGTCCCTCTGCCCCAACCTCCTCCCTCTCTTGCTCTCTTTCCCACCTTCAGCCACAAGGCCTCTCTCTTCCTCAAACACCTCCAGCTTGTTTCCACTGTAGAAGTGTCACATTTCAAGTTCCCTCTCCACAGAATTCTCATTAAAGTCCCAGCTCAAGTATTAACTCCTTAGCAAGCAGATTATCCTACTTTTACTTTTATTTTCTATATAATATTCATAACCGCCTTAAAATGTATTCTTTTAAAAAATTTACTTATATTTCATCTGTTTCTCCCTACTGGAATGTAAATTCCGTGAGTAGAAAGATTATCTTTCTGGTTCAGTACTGCATTCTCTCCTTTTGGGGCATAATAACCTTTCAATAAATAATAGTTGAATGAATGAAAGAATTAAATCTGAAGCATCTTCCCTAGTAAGCCAGGTATATTATTTTCTTTAATAATATATTAAGGATACTGGGTCTATTTAATATTTCTTTTCCCCCTGAAAGTTCATTTGTACTGAAGAGCAATTTGTAAATGTTTACGCTTATGACAAGAATGATTGGAAATGAAAAGCTTCGATTTCAACACAAACTCATCTATTCTTGCTTCATTTATTTATCTCTAACCCTAGGAAGCAGTGCAAGAGTGATACTGCCTTCATGAGACAATACAAGGTAATGTAAAATGACCCTTTTATGGTCCTACCTTCGCACGTTACTCTTCCCCCAACGAGTCACCCTGCAGTGCCGCTTTTACCATGTTTCTGTGCAATGTTGCTGGTTTAAAATGTCACACCTCTTCCTTTTAAACTGATTCAGGACTTGAACGAAAAGCAGCTTGTGGCATTTTTGCCACTATAAACCACACTAATCTTTTATACATATGTATCCATAGTCTACTTTTTTGTTTATACTAATTGTTTTGCAATAGAAATATTGCAGAGAAGCTGAACAAACAAGAACAGTTGGATAGCCACATTCATTTACCTGCAGTGTCATTTGTGGGCTCCAATGTGTGTTTCCTGCTTTTTAATACACGTCAGAAACTCATTCACAGAATTGGATTAACATCTATCTTACTCATCACACACTTATTTTCCAGCAAATATATTCTGGGTACCATGCTGAAAACAAAACGGGAGACGAGTCCCCTGACACACTGAACTCACACTCTCCTGTGTTTCATTCATTGAAGAGCAGAAAATCAAAACTCAAATTACACTGAGGGAAGAAACAATGTGTTTCAATCCAATATCTCAGTTAAAAATAACTGATATCCAATAACATGGGTGTGAATTTTTTTAATGAGTTTTAAATTACTCTATAACATTGAGCAAGTCACTAAATTTCCAAACTTACTACCAAAGAAAACTAGGTTATTAAAGATAACTATTTAGATATAGAACTCTGATATGCTACATTCCCTCATACATTTTTAGACCTTCCCCATTATCAATAAATAAAATTGCTGACATGAAAAAAGAAAAGAACTCCTGGAAGATAAAGAAGCTTGATAAGAGTAAAGTCAGTGGGTGCTTTTTAGCAGATGCTGTCTGACTTCCACTTACTTCTTCTTGCCTTTTGCCGTTTCAGTGCATGCAGCCCTGCTCCCCAGTGGCAGGACCACAGCACAGGGCCTGGGGGTGTTGCCTGACCACCAGAGTCCCCTATTCCTGCACACTGTGGGGACCAGAAGAGTCAGAGAACCAATGCCACCTGGGAGTAGAGTAGTCCTTCACCAGGGATCGATGGGAATTGATGAATAACATCCTAAGTAGGTCCTTACACCCCGGGCGGGATGACTGAGGCACATATTATAACATCGCTACCCAGAGCACTCCAGTAGGGCTCAGCTCCCAGTGTCTACGTGGTAACTGGCTCCCTAACACACCCTATGTCGGGGCCTTCCCTTGTGGTCTCACTGTCCCCCTCCTTTTCCAGTGTTATCTGGGACCACCTCCCAGATAAACTACTTCATTCAAGTCATTGTCAGAGGTCAGTACCTTAAGCAACACAGACCAAGAAATCTGTCTATGAGCCTGTCAGTGAATATAAAACCTACACATGTGTCCCCAAAGAACTGAAATTAAGTGAAAAACAAAGATTTATCATGTGCCAAGTATATACAAAAAAAAGCTATGCCAAGCACTGGGGGGAGGGGGTAGACAAGGATCACAGTTTTAGGTTTGGCAATACTGAACCAAATATTATAGGAAAAATTGAGAATTATTTTATTTTTCACTTGAATCCTTTATTCATCGAATATTCAGAGAACCTACTATTTTAAGTCACTGCATTTGGGCATTTAGGGAGGTACCCACATGAAACCATATGGGTAGTGACCTTAAAGAGAGAAACAGAAGCCAGGATTAAGAAACTCTGCCAGCATCCTGCCTTCCTCCCTAAAGATTTGAATACGTACACCCCTCCTGGGTCCGTTCACGCCCGTCTCAGCAGATCGCCCTCGGACTGCTGATCCCCTCACCCGTGCCCTGGATTCCATCCCCTCCTGCCTCTGCACGCTCTGTCCCTTCCTTACTTTCCTGTGTCTATAACTTCACAATACCAGCTTCTCCTTCAATGTTAAGACAAGCCAACAAAGCCTGTAGGTAATAAACTGACACTACACCCCTCCTTCTTTTTCCATGCATAGCCAAGCTAACTAATTAATTCATTTTTATGTATCATGTCAATCTGATCATGACATAACCAGAACTTCACTCTTCACTAGCTGTGTGACCTGAGTCGAGTTTCTAAACAACTCTGGTCTTCCTTTTCCCCATCTGAAAAATAAAGGTGAAATAACAGGACCTGCTGGTGGAAGTGAGAATCACATGAGATCATCCAGATAAAGCGCTTAGAGCAGTTCTGACACTCTCGAGAGAAATTGCTCGATACATGTTAGTTCGTTATTATCACTATCTTGAGAAAATCAGTATTGAAGACAGTGTGAAATGGTTCAGGGCCGGATGAGACTAGAGAAAACAGAGAGCTGTTGCAGCAGCCCAGACAGAGGGACAAAGGACAGACAACGGAGACCCAGAGTTTCCGTCCTCAGGACATAGATGATGTAATGTAGAAAAGTATGTTCTTCGGGGTCAGCAAACTTGGAATCAAAGTCTGGTTTCACCATTTACTAGCTATGTTGCCTCAGTTAAATTAATCAAGCTAGCCTCAATTTCCTCATCTGTAAAATGGGGATCATGATGCTTTCTGATAGAGTTGCTGTGAGCTTCTAAATGAGATCTTTTATGTAAAGTGCACCACATATTATCTGCAGATAGTAAAACACTCAAATGTTAGCCTTCTCTTCCCTTCTCCAAGTGAAAATTCTAGGCAATTGATACAAATAAAGCGACTAAGGCCTTCTTTGACATGCCGTAGTTTTGAAGCACATTTATTTCTTTCTTGATCAACACACTCCAGCTGGTAAATTATATCTACTTCTTAGCCTCAGAGCCAGAAGGCCACAGTCAAGAATTAGCTTCGGTTCTTCCTGGCTAGCTGACTTCTAACAGTTTTCTCACATAGTAAAAAGTGCGTGGTAACCTCACCCATTCCACCTCAAGAGGTTGTTGTGAGGATCTGATTAAGGATCTGAAAGTGCCCTGTGACCTTTATTTGGTTTGTAATTGGAAGACTTTGTCTTCAAATTCTTTTTTCTTTTGATGTCAGTTTCAGTTCTCTTTGAAAGGGCCCTGTTTATTTCTTCCTACTCTCCTTTCTGTTCCATCTAATTTTCACTGTTTTCCTCTGGGGACCAACCTAACCATACAATTTGTTTCATCCAACAATGCTTGATAGTAGCCAATAGGTAAGATGTCACCACTGCTCTAGAGATCAAAGTCACCATTTCTTTTTTTTTTTGCTTCACAGTCACTGGCTAGTGAGAGCAGCTTTTCCCAACTCTGCCCTCAGCGGCGTCACATTGGTTGTCTGAAATCAACCGTGGTGGGATTGTTACACCATGGAAATCTGTAAATGCCACACATCAATGTGTTTTTTCTTCTGAGAACCATTGTTATGTTTACCAACACACCTTGCTAGCGAGCCAAACTAACCCATTTTGAGGTAGACTTCCCTGCTGTGGTCCAATCTCTGTGTCTAAGCAACTTTCACTGCATCTCTCATTTAATTGTATCCCCTCTGAGATCTAAAATTGACACCGAACACAGTTCCACCTGCTGAAGGGATAGCAGGGCAAGAAGGAGGGTCCGAAGGGAGGGTGGTGGCTCATCTGTTACCCTGGGCTCCTGGGTGTGACAGGAATGCTCACGGGAGAGAGGTTCTGAGTGGAAAAGACATACGTCACAAGGAAAAAGGGAGACCTTTCCATGGTTTTCTCAATTAATAAAGGGTTCTGAAGATTCATTCATACATCCTAGCATCTCCTGCTAACTAAGCAGGTGTTCTGCTTTTATTCAGACATCACCCCTTCTCATGTGCCACTTAAGTCAAGAAAAACTAAAATATGAATTATAGGCTCCCCCCAAAAGTACTGAAAGGGGCTCCCTTACCGACATTTTTGTTTTTCATTCTCTAACTAAACAAATCTGCAGCACCTCCCTGCTTCTCGCACATTTGTGTCTATTGTGGGGAAGACATCCATCAGAACAAGGCGTCCTGCTGTCTCAAGGAGGGGAAACTTTTTAAGCAAACTGAGAAACACTTTTTCCCCCAAAGCCTTAAGTCAGTTTAAGGAAAATGAGGGGCTGTATGTGAGCTGCCCAACACGGTATCCACAGCCCCGTGGGTCCGTAGCACGCTAGACACGAGGTCAGCGTGACTGGAGATGTGCTGTAAGTAGAGAACACACCCAGATTTTAAAATTTTAATTTTTAATGTTGACTAAAAATATGTTGGCTGTATTGGACTAGACAAAATATATTCACAAAACCAGTGTCACCTATTTGTTTTTACATTTTTTAATGTGACCACTAATGTGGCCTCGTAGGTTTCCATTGCCCTGAGCTGAGTTAGGGTCCAGGTCTCAGACGCAGCCCTTGAACAGGTCATCCAGCTTGTGTCTGAGGACCTTTTGTGACAGGGACCTTTCCCCTAAGCAGACTATTCTGCTGGAGCACACCCTTAGGAGATTTTCACTGCTCCTAGTTTTAAACTGCAGGGCCCCAAGGAACATATTAATCCACCTCACAAAACAGACTTTCTGGATGGTCTCAGGGATGATGTCTAGCCCCATGCTACAGCCTTCTCCCTCCAGGTGAAGCCGCTCCCCCTCCAGCATCACCGGCTGGTTGAGGTGTAAGTAGCTTTGCAGCCAGGACTGAGGTGCAATATCTACTCGGGCTCCAGGAATCTTACTTCAGCATTGTTTCTTGGGAAGCCTGTCCTTAAATACTTAATAGACTACTTTATTGGACAATTACTTACTACCACATGGAAAAAAAAGTCACTGCTTTAGCTAACACTGATGAAGCCATTCCCATGGACCATAGCAAGTGCTAAACACTTACTTATTGAATCTCTGCAGCAAGGGTCGGGGCAGGTAATATTAAGCTCCCCATGGTGTACACAGAAGCCCAAAAGAAACCAAAGCCCAAAGAAATAAGTGGCTTCCCGGCAAGGTGCAAACCATACTGACCTTGCTTGTGTTTTTATACTCGCTACTACTCAATGCTTAGTACAAGTGAACATTTTCTGTGACCAGATCCTTTCTCCTTGAAAAGCTTCCCGACTGTATGGGAGCTCCCATCTTACCGTGCCCTCCACCACCTGCCCCCCCCCCCGCCTGCCCCCACCCCGCAGTGGCGTGGAGAGCCACTGGCGCAGTGCCAGTCGGTGTTTGCAGATTTGAGAGAAATGAAGAGGGATTGGGAACCAAATACTTGAAGTCAAAACCCTTCTTATTTCATCTCAAAAGAGAACTGGGAGCTTTCTAATATTTTTTACCAAACAATAAAGAACTGATGAAGTAAGAATATAAAGTTAACATTAATTTCAGAAAAAGGACACATCTAGGCAGTGAGTTTAAACAGTTGTTCTTAATCCTTAAAGCCTGCGTTTTCTAAAATGACAAATATCTTCTAAATGTCTATTTGTGTTTTATAATAACAATTTAAAAAACACTTTTGTATCAACTTTTATTAGGCATATAATTCTTTTAAAATATTTTGTTTTGAATCACAAGAATATGCATTCTTTAACAAAGATCCTTTATGATCAGAACAAGAGAGAAAGGAAAAAGAGAGCTAGAGAATTGCGAGTTAAAGTTCTTCCAGTCACTCTCACTCTGAAATCTAATCAGGTTAAGTCTAGGTGAGCAACTTCTAACTGATGTGCCACACGAAGTTGTAAAACGTGCAATACCTGACTATCTTAGTCAGGTGTACTGACCTCTTCTCCCTTAGACTGTCAAATGAAGAAAAGGACAAGAGACAACACAAAATAGCCATCAGTGTGAATGAATCAAAATTATACCTGTTTTTCATCAGATTAACAAAAAAAACATGTTTTGGAGTGTGCTGCAATATTTCAGTAGTATATGTGTGCCACGAGATGAAAAAGGCTGAAAACCACTGGTCTAGAGAAAAGAAAAGAGAGACTCAATGATGTTTTTGAAATAATTTGAAAGCTCTTCAATATGTTCATGAGAAGTTACCAGTCTCCAAAAAACAAGAAACAAAAGAGAAGACAAAACACAGACATATATCAGTTTGAATGACTTGGGCTGCTATTTCCTAGCAGTAAAAACAAAGAATAATTAAAATGTTTCCTAGGAAAAAAAACAGGTTGTGAAAATCACATGGAATGCTTCTGTTGGTCCAGGGTGATCCTGCCCTTAGACCACAATGAGCAGAGAGACCAGAGCTGCCCCCTTTCAGCCACGCACACTCAGAAGAGACTTGTTGGGGGTTAGAGAGAAACACTAGCAAGTGACAACTGGAATGCACAAACCATAGAAGAGCCCCTGAGAGTGGGGCAGGGGAGGAACAACGGGAGATGAGAGGGGTCGAAGGGAGACAGGCCCAGGGAGGCAGGTCCCCGCCCCGCCCCGCCTCCGGGCCTGGCATGCCCAGGCAGAAGCTGCAGGGTTCCTGCAGAGGGGTTGGCTCGGGGAGTTCTGCTGTTCTCCTCACCTCAGGGATTGAAGTCCTTCACCAAGGATTTCACCAGGAATCCTTCACCAAGGACCCCCCAAAGTAAGGTGTGCCATCAACCCCGGGTGCCCCGTCGGAAAACTTCCACCCCAGAGCTGACTTACCCAACAGCTGCACAGCGACTGGAGTGAGAGACAGGAAAGTCAGGAGCAGAGACAGCCTCATGGCCCAGAGTTTATCCTTCCCCTCTAGTGATGGAGAGGAGAGGCCACGGAGGGACCCAAACAAGGAGGGCGCTGGATCACCCCTTCCCCTGCTCCACTCTCAGAGCAGCCTGCTGAAAAGAACGGTAGAGGAAGCCCTCGCTTTTAAAGGGCTTCTGAAATTAGGGAAAACCTCCAATAAGGAGATATCCTGTCACATGAGGGAGGTTGGAGAAAACAGGAATTCAAAGTTACAACTTTGCTGGGTAAGCTAACTTCTGAGAGGAGCAGACACGGTGGAAGGGGAGAACTGGGCATGTGTGGGAGAGGGGTCACCACAAGGGGAGAAGGGAGAGGGCAGAGGGTGATGGTGGAGGAGGAGGAGGAGGAGCAGGGCAGAAGTGAAACAGCTTTAGGTCTCACAGCCTTTTCCGACGGGGGCTGTGTGGAGAGCCAGCTGGAGGCCATTACCTGGGTCAGATGGCTGAGGTTCCCTCTAGGACGCAGCTGAGCCCAGGGTCCCTGGACACAGGGACAGAGCAGGCAACCCCGCTCTCCAGAGACAGAAATGGCAGGCGCCAAACAAGACAGTTTATGGCAGAAACATGTTCTTAATGGCTGGAATCCATCCCCCTTGTTTTCCATAATCAGTGCTTTTTAGGGGATCTCTTTTTCTTTGAAGGCTTCATAAGAAACTGGGCACACGGAGCTTTGTTCCTTTAGCCAGGAGAACTGTGAACAAGAGGCTCAGAGCTGAGGGCATTACCGTAATGCTGGGAGAGAGAAAGCTCCAGAAGTCTTTCTCCTGAAAGTTCTGGAGAAGGCCAGAGAAAGCTCCAACAAAGGGTCTGCAGTAAAGCTTTGCTGCCCGGCCTCACGCACTGTCCTCCTCTTCTCCCTTGAATGAGTCCTCCTGCGAGGGGGAAATCTCTTTTGATCAAAAAGAGACATTCATTACATGGCAGGTGAAATTCTTTCTCTCTTTAAAAAAATGGCAACAAATCTATCATAAGCACAATATTAATTCCTAAACATCTATTTTTTTTTTATTTTTCAGAAGTAAAACATGACTTACGGACATTTTGAATGAGCTATGGTAACTAGCTGACCCATGACAGAACGTGAGAAATGTTAGCAATTAGAAAGAAGCTGCTGGAAATGTATTTTTTTAAATGTTAAGGACTAGTTCATCATCAGGTGGAAAAGCTCCAAGATCTACTATCTTTATGATAAAGGTATACATTTGTTTCCTACTAAGAAGTGGATTATAACCAGCTCGCTGGTTTGTTTTGTTGTTGTCATTGTCGTTCTTAACACTCAAAATTTAAGATGATTTTGACAGGATGACAAAAGATAGTGAAAATGTAGGGCACAGGACAAATTGTTTCTTTTCCATTCAGCCTATGCTCAACAGACAAAAAGGCTGGTTACAAAACAGAACACTTGAAACAAAAATGTTTCTAAAACATTGCTTCAGTGATTTAACATAAAAAAATGAATTTTGAATATGCCATTTATGGCTTCTAAAGGTAAATAAGTAATAATAATTCAAAAAGTTTGGCCTAATTTGGATTTATATCAATTTCAGAAGCAAATCAAATTTCATTGAGTTTTCTCTACAGTCACATTCTGGGTTTCTTTGTATTATATAAATGTGCCATACGGCTAACTAGAATCAAAGGTAAAATCCGTGGCCTTAAGCAAAAGAAAGCCAACTATCTCCCCCAAATTTTACACCATGACCTTGACTTTACTGAAATTAAGGTTTATCAGGCTAGAAAAGTGGCAGCCAGTTCATTGCCCCTAAACAGCTATTGAACTGACAGGAACGGCCTGAACTACCTACTTTGCACTCTGGACTCCAGTAGAAAACTGGGAGCATCCAATGGGGAGCCTGGTGCAGAGGCTGGGAAATTCTAGTGATGCTCAACCTTTCCCTTGTGCTAGTGGCTACCGTCTTCCTTTCCCCAACTTTGTGGCAAGTAGCAGTGGGGTGGTAGAGTAAGTTTTGGGGGCAGCTTGCTGGACACAGAGGGGACAATAAAAACCTCGTCCTCCCACTATCAGAGCTGTGTGTTCTAGAAGACCTGAAACTATAAAACTTTTAGAAAAATCATCAGGAAAAATTTTCATGAGATTAAATTTGGTAATGAATTTTTTTGATATGACACCAAAATCACAGGCAACAAAGGAAAAAATAGATAAATTGGGCTTCATAAAAATTATGATAAAAACCCTGTGCATCAAAGGCCACTATCAAAAGAATGAAAAAACAACCCACAGAATGGGAGAAAATATTTGTTACTCATATAACTGATAAGGAGTTAATATCCATAATATATAAAGAAGTTCAACTTGGCAGCAGCAACAGCAAAATAGTGCATTGCAACAAAACAACCCTTGCTCGTTGTTTATGGGAATATAAAACAGTGTAGCTACTGTGGAAAATGGTCTGGAACCTCCACAGAAATTTAAACCTAGAATTGCCATATGATCCAGCAATTCCCCTTGAAAGTATGTACCCCAAAGAAGTGAAAACAGAGACCCAAACAGATATTTGAATACCAGATATTTGTTCATAGCAGCATTTATTCATAGTAACCAAAAGACAGAAGTAACCCAAGTGTCTATCAGCCCATGAATGGATAAGCAATGTGTGTACATGCATGTGTGTGTGTATGTATAACGTAATACTATTTAGCTACCAAAAGGAATTCTGCTGCCTGCTTCAACGTGCACAACCTTAAAAGCATAATGCTAAGTGAGAGAATCCAGACACAAAAGAACAACTTTTTATGATTCCATTTATATGATGTATATAGAATAGGCAAATTCTTAGAGACAGAATAGAGGTTGCCAGGAACTGGTGGGGGAAGGGGGAATGAACGTTATTGCTTAATAGGTACAGAATTTCTGTTCGGAATAATAAAATGTTCTGAAAACAGATAATGATGATAGTTACACAATATTGTGAAATACTTAAACCCACTGAATTGTGCATGTAAAAATGTTTAAAATGGTAAGTTTTACACTATGTGTATTTTACCACAATAAAAATAAAATTCAGCTCTTACCATCTTCTTTATATTCTTTCGCTATGTTTTGGTTCCGGCTTTTGCTTCGTCATTAATGATGATGGTTGTGCCTAACTAGTATTTTCTTTAAGCTAAAGAAGCATCTATAAAATAAAGAAAACCTTCATTTTTTTTAATTTGCAAGACAATTACTGAACTATTTCATTTCCTCCTAGACATTCTCTTTCGCAAACATCATCACCACACACCCACTCAATTCCATACTAAGATGAACTTAGTGGATCCTTTATTCTGAAGTAATTCTAAGAAAATCAGCTCAACAAATTCTATCATTTAAAACTGGTGAACTGGTGATGGGTACAGAATTGCTTCTCTCAAGCAAGCCTATTTTTTTATGTGTGAATTTGCACAAATGGTGTCAAGATAATTTTGACTCAGAAGAAAGAAGATACAATGAAGCAGCTGAGTAAACATTTAAAAACACAGAAGATGGAACCTGTCTTTCATGCTCTTATTCCTCACATCTCCCAACCCTTACTGTAATATACCAAAACGCCTGTGAGTGTTAGCAATTTTAATAGAAAACAATGACCTCACAGTAGTCAGAGACCTTTGTGTCAGATCATTTATCTAAAATTTGGCCCTGATTGTAAATCTTTTCAGATAATATATTTAGATTTATTGTAATCTACTACATAGGTGTGTGCGCTTTCTGAAGGGCTTGTGAATTTTGCAGTTTCGTAATCAATTTTGTGTTTTGTTTGGCGTGGTATACAACTTTATACTATACTTATTTAACTTTACAAAATAATTTCATTAGAATGTTATTTGATGCATTTAATAATTGAAAAAACTTTAAGAGTAAAATTAAAAATATATTTTGTGATCTGAAAACTTCACAGATAGAAATCAAGACACAAAAAATCAGCATCTACAACAAATATGTAATGTTAACTATAAATTTTAGCAATTTAGAGTATAAACTTTCTATTTATCCACTCAAATGTTCTTAAAAACATATTCTCTAAGGTAGCTAAATCCTTTTTTAAAAAATACATTGCAGAGGGAAAAAATGCATTTCTTAAAAACTCATTAACATTACAATTTAATGCAAGAAAATTTGAGTTTTAGTGATGTTAAGGGGCTGTACCTGCCACACTTGGAGCCAGTGAGGTGGGCATGACAGCGGCTTGGAGGCGGTTCCTACATCACAAGGTCACACTTGCCCAGACTAACAAGGGCAGCCAAGAAAGGCAGAAGAAACCAGAGCACTGGCAGGTGTAACCCTTTGTGGGAGGAGTCAGAAATGGGACACAGAGGAAGATCCGTAAGTATGGATTTAATCCCAAGTGTGGGGCAGCCTTTGCTCACTTAACCATGCAGCTTGGAAGTGATCTTGGCCATGTGGTTTGAAAGGATGCCGGACCCCCCAGAAGCCCAGCACAAGGAAGTGCCATGTGGTTTTGGATCAAGAGCCAGAGCCTATAGCTGAGAAGGGATGACTGGAAGAAGCTAGAATACAGATGGGAATCTGCCCAGCTAAGCTATAGGCTTCTATTTCTTTTTTCCTGAGACATGATAGCCCTGGCCGACCTGGTTTGCCAAGGGGAGGCAGGACTGTGTAATTATGAGTGTTTTTTTTTTCCTAAAGGGACTGGGATTTAATGGCAGGATTCTGCCATTTTTGAGTAAAAACTTTCTGTCCTTTTCTTAAGAGTCTGGCATTGAGAGTCAGGGTTTTTTTTGGCAGCAGGCAACAGAACCCAGAGTGACTCTGTTTCAACTCTGTTTCTATTTTGTTTGTTAGTTTATTTTGTTCATTAGGGTCCATGTATGAGTGAAATCATGTGGTACCTGTCTTTCTTGGACTGGTTTATTTTACTTACCATATGTCCTTCAGGTCCAGTCATGGTATTTCAGCAGGTAAGATCTTGTTTTTCATCACAGAGTAGTATTCCATTGTGTAAATATACCACTGCGTCTTAATCCATTCATCTACTGATGAATACTTGGCTTGCTTCCAAGTCTTGGCTATTGTCAATAATCCTGCCATAAACATAGGGGTGCATATATTCTTTTGAAATAGTGTTTCAGATTTCTTTGTATAAATTCCCAAAAGTGTCATTCCTGGGTCCTAAGGCAGTTTCATTTTTAATAATGTTTTAAATCCTCACCTGAGGACATGTCAATTGATTTCAGAGAGACACACAGAGATAGAAACATTAATGTGTAAGACAAATATTGATTGGTTCCCTCCCATACGCTCCCTGATGAGGGATTGAACCTGCCACCTAGGTATGTTCCTGACCAGACATCGAACCTGCAACCTTCTGGTGTATGGGACGATGCTCCTACCAACTCAGCCACCAGATCAGGATGAAAAGTAAGCTTTTCAAAACGACTCAAGGCTGATACGGGCTTTAGTATCAACAGATATTAGAAGCTATGAAAATTGCAATATAATTTTAATAATATAACTTTTAATAACACACCATATAACTTTAACTGTTTCATTAGTATAATTTGCTGCAATTTCTATTACATACTACAGACTTGACTATTATAAACATGTGTATACTCTTAAATAAAGTATTAAATTAGATAATAATTTCCCTCTTACATGGGATCTTTTGTATATGCTTATTATTTGTATAAAATGTTCAAACTTCCCAAAATATCAACACATTCACAAATATAAGATACAAAATTTAAGTAAATAATGCTTTTCAGTATGAGCACTGTTCATACTACATATTGCAATAAAGGTAAATATAAATTTATGTAATATATTTTCACATTTAGGAATATTATAAATCAACTACTTGGTTTTACATTCTTAATAAAAATTATTTCATAATTTAAAAGAAATTATTTGTATTAACATTCTTAGAGTTAGGTATTATAAATTTGTTAGATTGATAAATGAAGACAAAGATACATTGTTAAACAAGATAACCACAGGGCTTTGAATGATCCAAAAATTATGGTACATATACACAATGGAACTCTATGCAACAGAAAGAAAGAAGGAGCTCCTACCCTTTGCAACAGCATGGACGGAACTGGAAAGCATTATGCTGAGTGAAATAAGCCAGGCGGTGAAAGACAAATACCATATGATCTCACCTTTAACAGGAACCTAAACAAAAAAACAAACAAGCAAGCAAAATATAACCAAAGACACTGAAATACAAAACAGGGGGACAGTGACCAGAGGGGAGAGGGGAGGGAATTTCAGGGGAAAAAGGGGAAGGATTTACAGGAACTAGTATAAAGGACACAGGGACACAACTAAGGGGGGGTGGAAATGGGAGGGAGGTGGGGTAAAAGACAGAAAACTATACTTGAACAATAATTAAATAAATAAATGAAAATAAAAACAAATAAAAATGCCTGGACAACTCAGAAAAGTAAACTTACAATGAAAGTCTTAATAAAGTACTATAATAGGATTCTATGAGAACTCATAGGGAACATTCAAGTGCCTAATTAGTAAACACTCACATTAATCTTTACATTCAGTATATTTCTCATTTCTGAACATAATAATACTTGCTAAAAAATTAGTCTCAGGTAAACTTAAATTGTACATATTCTTTTTTTTACAAATTCAATGGTTCAAATTATTATTTTTGAGGGTAATCAGGAACATGAAAGAATACAACAGGACATATCTGTCCAATTTTCGCAGACCATTTGTGAATGAACTATCTTTAACCCATTGTATGTGCTTACTTCCTCTGTCAAATGTTAATTGACTATAAAGATGTGGGACTATCTCTGGGCTTATTCGATCCCACATGGCAATGTGCCTGTGTTCATGCCAGCACCAGGCTGTTTTGAGTACTTTGGCCCTAGACTGATATTACTGGGTAACACGATTCCTCCAACTTTGTTCTTCCTCAGGATCACTGTGCTATGTGGGGCCTTTGTGGTTCCATATAAATTTTTGAAATACTTATTCATGTTCTGTGAAATATGCTGTTGGCATCTGGATAGGAATTGTGTTGAATCTATAGATTGTTTTGGGTAGTATGGACATTTTAAAGGTGTTAATTCTTCTAGTCTGTGAACACAGTACGTGCTTCCACTCGTTCATTTCCTCTTCAGTTGCTTTCTTCAGTGTCTCATAATTTTCCGAGCACAGATCTTTTATCTCTTTGGTTAGGTTTATGCCTAGGTATTTTATTCTTTTTGAAGCAATTGTAAATGGGATTGTTTTCTTAATTACCCTATCTGATAGTTCATTTTGGCATATAAAAAGGCTGCTGATTTCTGGGTAGTAATTTTGAATCCTGCTACTTTGCTGAATTCATTTATCAGTTCTAATAGATTCCACCATTTATCTTGGTGGAATCTTTGGGATTCTCTATGTACAGAATCATGTCATCTGCAAATAAAGACAGTTTTACTTCTTTCCTTCCAGTTTGGATGCCTTTCATTTCTTCTTATCTGATTACTGTGGCTTGCACTTCCAGTACCGTGTTGAATAAGAGAGGTGAAAGCGGACATCTCTGTCTTGCTCCCAATGTTAAGGAAAAACTAAAAAGTGTTTTTCCCATTGAATATGATGCTACCACTGGATTTGTCATATATGGCCTTTATTACGCTCAGGTATATTCACTCTATTCCCACTGTGCTGAGAGTTTTTATCATAAATATGTGCAGAATTTTATCAAATGTCTTTATGCGCAGGAAAATGAAATTAGACCACACACAAAAAAAAACTTCAAAATGGATCAAACACTTAAATGTTAGACCCCAAACCATAAAAGTCCTAGAAGAAAACATGGGCAGCAAAATCTTGGACATAGCTCATAGTAATATTTTATCAGATATATCTCTAGGCAAGAGAAACAAATGAAAAAATAAACCAATGGGACTATGTCAAACTAAAAAGGTTTTGCACAGCAAAGGACAATGTCAGCAAAATAAAAAGACAGTTCACACAATGGAAGAGCATATTCTCTGATACAGCTGATAAGGGGTTAATATCTAAAATGTATAAAGAACTTATAAAACTCAACACCCCAAAAATAAACAAACCAATTAAAAATGGGCAAAGGACCAGAATAGACATTTCTCCAAAGAGGACATATAGATGGCCAACAGACATATGAAAAAATGCTCAATGTCACTTGTCATCAGAAAAATGCAAATTAAAACAGCAATGAGATACCTCATACCTGTGAGAATGACTATCATCAATAAATGTAGAAATACCTAGTACAGGTGAGAATGTAAAGAAGGGGAACTCTAGTGAACTGTTGGTGGGAATGCAGACTGGTGCAACCACTGTGGAAACCAGTATGGAATTTCCTCAAAAATTTTTAAAAGATCTAACTTTTGACCCAGTGATCCCACTTCTAGGAATATATGCAAAGGAACCCAAAATACTAATTTAAAAGAACGTAAGCACCCTTTTGTTCATTGCAGCATTATATACAACCAACAAGACATGGAATCAGCTCAAGCATCCATCAGTGAATGAGTGGATAAGGCAACTCTGGAGTATTTACACAAAAAAATACTACTTGGCCATAAAAAGGAGGAAAGTTTTACCCTTTGCAATAGTGTGGATGGACCTGGAGAGCATTGTACTAAGTGAAATAAGCCAGTCTGGGAAAGACAAATACCATATGATTTCACTCATATGTGGATCTAATGAACAAACTGAACTAGCAAGCAAAATAGAGAAAAACTCATAGAGAGCAGGATGCAAACTAAGGTGGGGAGGGTAGGCGGTGGAGGGATTGAGCAAGAAGGAAAAAGGACTCATGGACACAGACAACATTGGGGTGACTGTGGCAGGGAAACAAGAGTATAAGGGGACTAAATGGTAATGGAAAAATACAATAAAAATTTCGAAGAATAAATTTTAAAAAAGAATACAATAGGAAAATTAAACAATGCATTTATCTACTAGTCTTTCTTTGATTTGGTACACTTAAAATACTTAGCATTTATCAAGTTACTATTGTTTATCAGACTTTGTGAAGAAACCATCCCCTACCTCATTTAACTCTCTCAACCTATTAAAGTATTCTTTAAGCCTATCAAAGTACTATTATTATGCTCATCTTTTAGATGTGGAAACTAGGGTTTACAGTAGTCAAAGAACTTGCCCAAAGTGATAAAGCCAGAAGCTAAGGGTTTTTCAGGTGCAGATAGACCTCTGACAGTGTGAGGGAAAACCATTAAGCAGGAACAGTGACCAGGAGCTTTGGTGGAGAGCAGGGTGGCAGCCAGCTCAGTTATCCAGTCTTAACCTGTTCGTTCCCAAAGAGCAGTGAAGAGACTGGCTCTGTGAAACATTACTCTGCACACAGAAGTCTCTCACAAATCTTTTTAGCATCTGAAAACTCATCTAAAGTGAAGAGCCCCTAGTATGAATAATAAAGAATATTCCAACATAGTGAAGGCAAACTACAAAGTTATGTATCTCATTATTTACATCAAGATATCCATTATATCAAATCACAAAGACACAAACTCATGTATTTGCTGTTACATTTGTAACTTCAACTAATTTTAAACAGGGCGTGTGTGTGATTATTTTTATGATGGTACCAAATTCCAGAAATACTCTTTTGCCTTGACATTTATACCTTGAATTATAGCTTTCTATCATAAACTTTTATCTAGGTATTACTTATGTACCTTGACTTTATTACAGTAATCTTTATGTTAGTACTTCAGTTCTAATGAAAGAGCTAAGCCTTAAATTGAGCCAAATATCTGGTAAACATTATTCCTTTTTATGTTTAATTCAATTAATACATAAAAGTCACTTATCACAGTGGAATGGAGAACATAATTCCTTGTTTGAAGGGGACCCTAAAACTACAATTCAGATTTTTGAAAAGTATAATCTAAAAACTATTGAATAAATCCAGGTGTATTTTCCAAAAATCAATTTTAGCTCTTTAATTCTTGTAATACTCTTTAATTTAATATAATCAGTTTGCTATACATTATAAAACCTTATTCTTTGACTTAGTGGGGAAACATGTTCTCATTTGTTAAGCCCTTATAGAAGAATGTTTTAGAAAACTGCAGTACGCATGACCGACTGAAATGAACTACTTGTATTTTCCAGGGAGCCAGGGGAGCCAACTTACAAGAATAGAAATTTACTTATATTTAGCACTATTTATTCACACAAAAAACTGACCTTACAGTTTTTAAAAATAGTTTATTTTCTACAATCTATTTTTATTTCTCTATATATTGAAAAAAACTTATGCCCCAGAAAATAATAAGAATACAAATGTGTACACATGCATAATAAAGAAGTCTGACTATATTACACGTTCCTTTTAAAATGAAGAGAATTCAAAGGTAGAGAACACCCTGAGTTTGGTTAAGTGACTGAAGTAAACATAGGAAAGAGTCACCAGGACATTTTTGCAAAGGCCCAGTACGGGGGTGATGGTTCCCAAGTCAATGATTAAACTGAGTCTGACAAAAATGAAGGGTAAATCCTGGAGCAGGATGCCCAGGGAACTCAGGAGAGGGTTCTGAGGAGTGAGTATGATTCGCAGAAGGGAAATAAAACTAAATATGTAAACCGGGTATATCCAGGCTGACTTGTATACGGCTTGGTGACCGGCCACACGCATCATCTCCACCGTGTCTGACCACAGCAGAAAGCTCCACAGGAAAATCTCCGCTCGCACATCCGATTGGGACATGGTTCTCAGGATTCCAGATTGGAAAGAGGGCTCCTGGGGCACAGCCTGCTCAGGAGCAGACCGCTGCGCTGTGGCTGCTGACGGCTGAGATAGCTCTGTCCTCCTGGCCGGCTGGGGATGCGTGGCGTTTCCTTCATTTTGCCTCCCTTGATCCGTCACAGTTTTTATTTGTTCCAAAGTGGAAGTAGGGATGTGCTTATCTTCATTACCTGAAATAAGTTTATTTACTTGTTGACTTATTTGAGTTGATTAAACATTTTAAAACTTTACGTAACTTGAAAAGATTTAAATTTTTTTAATTTTACTTAAATTTAAAATTAAACAATAAAATTTATGTGTTCTCTTATTTGAGGTCTGTTTTACACATGGAACTTCAAGATAATGGGTCACACACTGGAAAAAATAGAGACGGAGAAGGCTCTTCATGTCTTTGCAGATCCCTAGTTATGGATCCTGAGTCCTTTTTACCATTTCATAGTGAGAGCCATTACTGGTCACCGAGCCAAGCATTTTTACACATTATCTCTTTACACTCTCAGAGAAATTAAGAGAGAGAGATTATTATACTATTTTATAAATCTGGAAACAGGGGCCCACAAGGTAAAATGACACCCAAATTCAAGTACACAGTTAGTAATGGATGAACGGAGCCTGAATTGACACCCAGACCTGTCTGGCTATGGTTGACAATCTCTTAACTTTATGGCTGCTATTACCTATCTAGAGGCAATCACGTGCTAATTATAAAACATACACATCTCATAAAGTCAAATGAATCTAGTTCAATAGTCAAATCAAAGTACAATGGTCCAATCTTGTCATTTAATAAGAGGCCCATAGAAATTACTACAGCCAGATCTTCAGGCTTGGAGTCTGGTGCTGAAAGAGAATCTATTTTACCAGGAGGAAGTCTCAGTGACAGGTGACACTCTGAATCTGAGACTCTAAATCTATATTCTTAAACTGGCACAACATGATATTGAATGTAAACTGTAATTAAAAGATAAAGTTTAAAGGAGCAGGGCCTTTTCTCAACGACGTCACGCGGAGTGTGAGTGCGTGCCTCTGTGTACGCGCAGGTGTTGATGTCGGGAGTTACGAAGAGATCTTCAAATCTCAAAACTTACTAACACTACTGGTAGTATGGTTTTCATACATGAACAAGCTATAGCACATTATTTTTCAAACATTTATCCACTTCACCATTTTTGTTGCTAAGAAATTATCAGGCCTCGACAAATCTTACTCATCAAATATGCTGAGCTTCCATATTACTTGATAAGATAAGATTTAAAGGAATCATTGGATCGAATATGCATAAAGGTTAAAGAAACAAAATCAATAAAACTTGGTTGAAATATATTGAGCTGAAGTAAAAACATTTAAAATTATTAAGGGTAATGATTAATAAAATGGCTACTACCATTTTAAAAGTATTGCTTAAAAGAAAAATAAATCTTGGTTTTCTTTTTAAACAATTAACTATTTAAAATTTTCAAGTGTGATTCAAATATATTCATAAACTGAAAAGAATATAAATCCTCAATGAAATATTATTTACTGCTGGTATGAATCATTCATAAATAAAGGGTAGGATTCATGACCCTTAAAAACTTTTGTACCAACCTTTGATGTCACCATGGAGTGAATATCATTTTAATAAATAATACTCAAGTAAGAGAGAAAATTATATACTAATTATCATTATTTTAGTGTTCATAAAATCACCTCTTTTTAGATGCAGATGCTCATTGGCACCAGCTCTCATTTTACGAAACAACACCAATATAAAAGATATTTCTCAGAGTATGCCGCGTCCTAGAGAATTCTCTTTCACCTCTCTTAGAAGAGGAAGCTGTTTGAATGAAAATCCAAATTCCTTTTTCAACATGAAAAACACCATGTATAATTTGCACTTTTGAAGATGATTGCCAATTCCTGGCATTGAAACAATGCTGAATTGGCAATCTAAGAAGTGACTCACTAACACTTTTAAACAGTCAGTAAGCATCTTAATATCTGTAGGTAGGAGCGCTTGGGCAGATAATGAATTCTCAGCTAGAGTTTATTTTTAAAGAAATGCTAAGGCCCTACTCCATCCGTATTCACTGAGATCCAAACCCAGAGCTTCCTATCCCTCCACAGCTCAACAGAGACCAGTTTAAGTGTGTGGACACGATGACTCTTTCAAAGTGAGAAGCACTAGAAGTCTTAGCTGGAAAGTTTTGCTGGCCTCTCAGAGGGCAAGGTCAAGTTGAACCCATCATCATTTGGTCTTTGGATTGGACAAGAAAATTTATCCCTGGGCAATTTAAACTTTCATGTATTGAATACCATTCCCCTTGGTTCCATGATTAGTTTGCCTCTGAATTGTTTGTTTTTAATTTCCACTTACAGTTGGAATACTTTTTGTTGTGGCTGTTAGCTGTTAGTGTTCTATTTGGGTAAAACAATGTTGGTTTGTGCAAAATCCATAAAAGCCATAAGCACGAAGAAAGAGATATATTCACTTCCTTGGAGGTTCACATTGCCCTATAAAAACTAAAACTAGCGGCTTTTCTCTGTAGTTCCCCACACTGGATGCCAGTTGGCAAAACAACTCCTTGCCTGCACTGTGCAAGCTAAATAAATAAGGAAATATAATTTTGATGTAACAGATAAATGTTTAAATGGGTATCTCATAGCGAGTTTACTTTATTATTTCCCTATAATGATGTACTTCTGTCTCTAACTTGTTTCCCAGAAATTTTAGATGGCTTATAGGGAACATATAAGTACAAGATAACAAGTCAGTAGTGAGGAATTTTCTAGATTGAGCACGTATTCCTCTTGCAAAAAAGAAAAAGAAAGGAATAAGAGTTAGTTAAAAAGAGAGAGAACAAGAGAAGAACCACAAGAAAAGACACTTGAGAACAAGACAGGATGAAAGCTGATACTAAAAAGGCAATGCCTAGGCTCCCAGCTGCACTGAGCAGACAGAGTGCTGCACCAGGCGGAGGCTGGGCATTGAGAACGATGTAGAACACACATCGGAAAGACTCCCTGCCTGCACCACTCCGAGGCTCCTGTGACTGTGTGGGGAAACACAGAAGAATAAATTGTGGCAGGACCATAAAAGGAAGGTAAGTTCTTATGATGAGAGACTGTCACACCAGGTCTGAATTAGACAGGGGCTCAAGAAGCTCATCTGAGAAGTGAGAGCAAAGCAGAGACATGAAGAATAAGTGGGAACAATGAGATGAAGATTGGAAAAAGATGTTTTCAGGCAGCAGGAAGAACTTGTATAAACAACCTTCCCCTAAAGCAACTGAATGAGAGTCTGGAGAGGCGCTGGAGTAGCAGAGAGGGCAGACGCGAAAAGCTGATGTGTATTAAGTTCTTTCTCTATACCAGGCACTGTTCTAAGCCCTTTCTATGCATTCATTCACTTAATCCTTATAAAAAGTCTATGGCGTGATACTATTATTTTCCCATTTTATAGATCAGTAAGCTGAGGCATGGAAAGATTAACAATTGTTTTCAAGGTCACACATCTAGCAAGAAGTGAGACCAGACTGTGGACCTCAAACCCTTAACCACTAGACCACATTATGTATCACCGAGTCAATCAAGGAGAACCTTACGGGCCATGATAAAGTTCAGGGCTTTATTCTAAGTAGCATGGAGAGCCACTGGAGATGACAAGAATGGAAGTCAGAGACACCAGAGAGGTCATGAGACACCAGCAGGGAAGTTCTTGTGGGCCGTGGATGGAGCTGATGGGAGAGGAAGTGGCTGCTCAGTTCATTTTAGAATTATTCATAAAAATTCTGGTTAGTCTTGATTAAGAGTCCTCAAAATCAGTTTGTTTGTTTGTTTGTTTTTATCTAAGAAGTAAATGCTTCAGAGAAATTCATGATTTAGACATAACATTCTGGGGGAGGAAAATCTGTAAAAGTTGAAAATTAAGTCTTATTAAAAATTAAAAAAAAACATTGAGCACACAAAAAACTTTCAGTCACAATACTGTTAAAGAAAATGTAATAAAATAGACACCAGAGCTGTAGGTGGGGGGAGGGTGGTTGGAGAAATGGAAAAAGGTGGAAGGATTTAAGAAAAACAGAGAAAATACTCATGGACATAAACCACGGTGTGGGGATTGCTGGGGGCGGGGAGAGGTTGAGGACAGTAAGGGAGGGATAAACAGTGATGGAAGGAGACAACTTCAGGGTGAACACACAGTGCAGTGTACAGACCACGTGTTGTGGAACTGTGTCCCTGAAACCTGTATGATTTTGCTAACCAGTGTCACCCCAATAACTTCAATAAAAAGAAAAAAATAAATTAAAAATAAAAGACCCCAGGGTAAATTACAAACATTGTTATTCTGACACTAACCATTGATTAAAATCACTTTGTATAGTTTATTTCCTCTAAGAAACATAGCTGAGGTTGGTGAGACAAGTAACATCGTTGCCAAGGAATAAAAGTCAAACCCAGAACCTACCTTTCCGGGTAGTTATGATGGAGGAGCCAGTCAGCATTCGTAAGGCATTTAAAATCGGCCTGACTCATAGAAACAGCCACATGTTTGTTAAATTAGTAATAGATAACAATAGCTAAACAATTTACTATTTTAAATGAATTAGAATAGAGTAGAAAATATCAGAATGCAGTAAAGAGTGATTACGGTGTGTTGAACTTTGGTTATAGTTACATTATTACTTGGTACCACTTTTTTGCGGGAGGTCAAAAAGTTTAAGAAATAGTGTCACACTTAGAGTCTTACTAAGGTCGTGAATTTAATTCTCATATTTGCCTGTCCACACCACAAAGAAAACACGACCCCACAGATGCACCCTGTGCAGGTGGAGACAGCGTGCCGCAGCTGATGAGAGCCTACTGTGTGCATCTCATCCCAGTTCCACGATCAGTGCTGAGTGACGTCACCTTGATAACTTGAAATTGGCCGTGGTGAGAGTGTGCACACCAGAAAACCTGACAAATTGTATAAATCAGGGCTATTGTCTGTCTAGAAAGACAGTTGTTTAAACATTGTTGCTTGTGCTCAAAACTAGAGGCAAGTTTTCACCAAGAAATTGTAAATAATAATGCTAATGAATTCAAGACATTTATTCAGCCCATCCTCAGCTCTAGGAAAGAGTCCACAGGCATGTGTTCCCTGCTGAGACAGGGCAGTGGCAACCTGAAGAAAGGCATAGACCTGGAAATTCCTATGCTACGCAAAATAAGCCAGTTAGGGAATGATAAACACTATATGATCGCACTTACATGTGGAATCCAATGAACAAAATAAAGTGATGGACAAAATACAGAGGCATGGACACACGGGACAGACAGCTGTCAGCCAGGGTCAGGGGGTGGTGGTGACGGGAGACTGGATGAAAGAAGGCGAGGAGATTAGCCTGAGAATATACGCGTACAACCCACAGCCACAGACGACAGTGGGGTGATGGCCGGAGGGAAAGACGAGCGGGGTCTGGGAGGAAGGGGGTGAAGAGAGGGAAAATGGGGACATCTGCAGTAGTGTCAATAACAAACATAAAGAGAAAAAGGAAGAGAGGCATTATTTTGCTCTCCAGTAGAAGCAAAAGCCGTAAGACTCAGTTTCGGTTCCCTGCCAGGCGTTGCATAAATGAATAAATGTATCATTTCTGGTTTTAGGCAATGCAAAGTTGTAGACTCATCTAACACTGGACAAAAATTGCTAGAAACTGATAATATTATAGATTTTAAAATATTCAATTTTTGCATGGCATGGATGAAACTGGAGAGCATTATGCCAGGCAGGCAGTGAAAGGCAAATACCACATGATCTCACCTATCAGTGGAACCTAATCAGCAAAACAAACAAATGAGCAAAATAGAACCAGAGACATGGAAATAAAGAACAAACTGACAGTGATGGGGGAGGGGACAGCAGGGGAAAGAATGGAAAGGGTCATCAAGGAACCTGTGTAAAGGACCCACGCGCAAGGCCAAAGGGGGAAGGATTGAGGGTAGGAGGTGGGGGTGGGTGGGGTGGGGGAAATCGGTGGCAGGAAAATGGAGACAACGGTACTTGAACAAGAATACAAATAATATATATTCCATTTTTGAGAATTGCCTGAGAAAATTTTCTAATCTAAATGTTTTACTATTTAGTTTTTCATGTGGGCTGTGCTGGCCTTTCTCCTTAGTCAATATGTGTTTACACTAGAGAATGTGATTTGATTTGTGATCATAGTTATGTATTCATATTAATATATTAGAATATATTTAGCATAATTAATAATTATACTAAGTGTGTCAATAAAGATAACAGCTAATATGCTATATAATCTGTATTGATATATTATATACAGTAATATCATACAGAGTATATTTAAATGACCCAGAAATTATAAAGCAATGTGTTATAAAGCATATAGTTGTTTTGTTTCCAAGTATAATTCTAGACTTTGAAATGGTCTGCGGGGCCTCTGCTCGTTAAGTGCTTGGATACAGACCAAAGCTGGGAACCCCAGCAGCAGCCCACGCCCTGCAACAGAGACAGACACATGGGGTTGAGTTGATACACTGCCCTTCCAGCACTGCCGGTGGTGTTATGCATATTTGTTAGTGTAACTTATTGATGTGCTATTTGGACCACTAGACTGTGAGCTGCTTCCACTCTCCACGGTACCCCCTGCACCTACCAGAGTGCCTGGCATGGAACAGAGTCTCCCTAAAATTTTGCTGAATAAAAGAGGGGGAAAGTTCCTGTCCTGGAGTCTATTGGCGAGAGGGAGCAATAGACATTCGGTGGGGGCAGGGCTGGGGAAGTCTGCATTAAGGCAAGTAAGCTAAAGCATGAAAACCAGTTGTATCAGTGTCTAACCATGATGCTATTTAAAAAAGACCAGTCTTCAATCTGGAAAAGCTGAACTCATGGGAAAAGAGAGTGAAACAGTGGTGACCAGGGCCTGGGGGACGGAGAAACAAGGGATGTTGATCAAAGGGTATAAACTGCTAATTATAAGCTGAATAAGTTTTGGAGATCTGGGTACAATATGGTGACTGTAGGTAAGAATATTGTGTTCTGTACTTGAAAGTTGCTAAGAGAGTAGAATCAGAAATATTCTCAGTACAAAAAAACAGAAGTGGTAATTATATGAGGTGATGGGCATTTTAACTGACCTTATTGTGGTAATCATTTCACAACATGTAAGTATACCATATCATCATATCAGTCATATTAAACTTATACAATATTATATATCAATTATATTTCAATAAATCTGAAAAAAAACAGCACAGCATAAAACGACAGATGAAACAACACCTCATGCCCCTACCTTCAACCCCCAAATCAACAGGAAGAAGGACCTTGGAGGCCTGCACAGAACTACCACCCAGATGTCCGCTGGCCCCAGTCCTGGACAGGGCCCTGGAAGCAAGCCCCTTGGACCAATCTGGCTACCAGGCCCTGGAGAACACTAGGAGCTCCTGGCAGGGCAGCCAGCGGACCTGCACAGCTCACCAGTGAAAGAAGATGTAACAGGGCTTTGGCCCAGCAGAGCACGCCCACGTGGCATGGCACTCACATGGCCCAGGAACACTTGGGCTGCCACGAATGGTAGGTGACACCGAGAGCAGCAGCCGCAGCCGCAGCCGCAGCCATGGGTCAAAAGTGCCAATGTGTGATGGAGAAGGTGGCATTCGTGAGTTCATCGCAGGCAACTTTTGAAAACTCTATCACACCCAGAAATAGGAGGACTCGGTATCCTAAAACAGCATGTGGTGGCAGAGTCTCAGCAGAATGGTGTTCCTATACATAGGACCCCACAAATAATATACACAACATGTAAACAAACAAACAAACATAGACCAAAAATGTGTGTGTGCTGCGAAGGCCATCAGCTCAATAACCTATCTCATGCTCTTAAATCCTAAACAAGAAAATCTAGA
This sequence comes from Artibeus jamaicensis, assembly GCF_021234435.1. NCBI lineage: Eukaryota > Metazoa > Chordata > Mammalia > Chiroptera > Phyllostomidae > Artibeus > Artibeus jamaicensis. Next base: position 125,727 of record NW_026521995.1, on the reverse strand, counting down.
TTGTGAAAATCAATGACCTATGCCTTTAATTTTAAACAGGGCCGTGAACTTTTGGTGGCTAATAATGACACAAAGAATAAGGCTCCATATTATACAGACTGCATGCTGCTTTCCTGTCACCTTGTTTCTCCCAGTCTCCCTGAAATACTCATTTTGAAAATACCTCGCAACTCTCAAAAATCTGATTGTATACTAAAATTGTTCATTAAGGTTTTCCATGTCGGAAAAATTGAGAATTAAACACCGAATTGTTAATCACGTAAAGCTGCCCTAATCCATGAGAGCCCTGGCTCACAGTTTGATAGTCCTGAGTGTCCTATGTCTTTCGAGATCACTTCAGTATAGTTTCTGTCCCAGTTGAGTCAACACTGACCTAATTCTTGCAGCTCTGCTTCACTGGAATGTGTAAAGCAGAAATCCTACCATTCTCTTTTCCTAGTCTGGTCAAGGGCTACTTATTTCTCAAGAAGAAGAAAAAAATCCTAGGACTGACATAGATTCCTGAAACTTCCCTCTTCTAAATAATGAAGGAAGGGCATGAAAGGAAATACTCCCCCTCCTTGGCATGGCCCCGAACACAGTGTTCCTCATACGTGCTCTCTGGACACATTGCAAAACACAGCATGCAAACCCAGCTCACACTCTGGGCTCATATTGTATAATAAGCTTTTTCTGAAAAAGACGTAAAGGGGAACTCAAAATGCTATCATTTTCTGCAGAGAAAATCAGCCTCCTCCTTTTGTGTACGTATGTGTGTGTGTCTGTGCCTTTTACTTCCTGTGGAATCTCTCACATTCTGTTTGGAGGTGTGATGAGCTCCATTTCAAAGAAATCTGGAAAGCAGATTCCTTTAGGAATGAGGATGTGGTCTCTCAGCTTTTAATTCCTTATTTGTCTCAGTTACTCAGTTCTTATAACCATGGTGGACATCAGAACTGCTGGTGAAACTTTGAAAAAATTACAGATGCCAGGCTTTAAAATCTTGCATATCCTAGGAGCTAGACATTGCACATTTAGGCATTTAACATAAAGATACAATAATCTATGCTGAGATCCAACAATAGTCCCCTGATGAGTTGTTGATCAGTAGGTAGAGCCCTGCCACTGTGCTTTGAAAAGACCCCTCTGGTAGTTCTGGTGGGTACTGAGCTATAAGAGCTGCCTATGTATATTTAACTGGTAGTCTGTGATTCACTAGAAATAGCTTACATTCAATAAAAATCATCCTTGTCATTTGCTTAAGAAATTATGCTTTGGTAAATCAATAACAAGACAAAATAATGCAGAAACAGATCCTTTTCTTTCTTCCATTCCTGCTCTAAAAACTCCCAACCTGGATCCGTTCTACAGTCAATGCCCAGATTTCTGAGTATCATTGAAGAAAAGTCACATAATCTTGACTGCACCCAGGACAAGATCCTGGTTTCCACCCTTGGCTGTACCCTAAGCATCGCTGATCTATGCGATTTGCCGTCCATGACCTACCGCTTCCATTCCCCACAGCAATTACTCCAAATCTTGCCCATCCCTATCACACATTCTCTTCCTTTCATTCTTCACCATTGTTTTCGGCAGATAACCAGTCTTCCTATTTCACAAAGACACTGAGGCACTATCAGGTGTAAATTGCCCCTGCTATCTTTCTACCCAGCCACTCCAGTCACATTGCACAAGTGTGAATCACCTAGAAGGCTTCAAAAATTACTAGCACCTGGAAGCCACTCATTCCCTAAAATTATAATCAAAATACTGTGGTACTGGCATGAAAACAGACATAGATCGATAGAACAAAATAGAGAGACCAGAAATAAACTCATGTCTTTATGATAAAAAATATTTGACAAAGGAGGCAAGAACATACAATGGGTTAAAATACTCTGTTCAATAAATGATGTTGGGAATATTGGACCGATACCTGCAAAAAAAAAAAGAAAGAAAGAAAAAAAAAAAGAAACTAGACCACCTTCTTTCACCACGTAGAAGAATAAACACAAATTGGATTAAAGACTTAAATGCTGGACTCAAAACCCTAAAACTCCCAGAAGAAAACATAGGCAACAAAATCTTAGACATCCCTCATAGCAATATTTTTTATATATATCTCCTCAGGCAGAGGGTGGAGAAAAAAATAAACGAATGGGACTATATCAAATGTAAAAGTTTTTGCACAGCAATGGAAACCATGAACAAACTGAAGATAACCCACTGAATGGGAGGAAATATTTATCAATGATACATCAGATAAGGACCTAATATCCAAAATTTATAGAGAACTTATACAACTCAACATACACACACAAACAATTCAATTGAAAAATGTGCCAGAGACCTGAAAAGAGACTTCTCCAGAGAGGTCATACAGGTGGCCAATAGACATATGAAAAGATGCTCAATGTCACTAGCCATCAGAGAGATGCAAATTAAAATCACAAGGAGATATCACCTCACACTTGTCAGAATGGCTATTATCAATAAATCAACAAATAAGAAGTGATGGCAAAGACATGGAGAAAAGTTCTGCACTATTGGTGGGAAGGCAGACTGGTACAGCCACTGTGGAAAGCAGTATGGAGTTTCATTACAAATGGATCTGCTTTTTGACACAGTGATTCCCCTTCTGGAAATATATCAAGAAACCCAAAACACTAATTCAAATGGACATAAGCACCCCTATGTTCACTGCAGCATTAATTACTATAACCAAGGTTTGGAAGCAGCCCAAATGTCTATCAGTAAATGAGTTGATAAAAAAACAGTGGTACATTTGTACAATGGAATACTACTCAGCCATAAAAAAGGAAAGTTTACCCTTTGCAACAGAATGGATGAACCTGGAAAGCATTATGCTAAGCAAAATAAGCCAGTCTAAGAGAAAGACAAGTACCACATGATTTCACTTATCAGTAGAAATCTAATGAACAAAATAAACTAACAAACAGAATCAGACTCACAGATAAAGAACATACCAGCTATCAGAAGGGAGAAATGTTGAGGGGGGCTGTGTGAAAAAGATGAAGGGATTAAGTGAAAAAGAAAAAGAAAGAAAAAAGAAAACCTTTCATAGACACAGAGTATGTTGATACCAGAGGGAAAGGGGGTTGGGGGAGGTAGAAGAGGGTAAAGAGGGGACAAACGGTGATGGAAGGAGACTTGACTTGTAGTGATGAACACACAATACAATATACTGATGATGTGTTGTGGAATTGTATACCTGAAACCTATATAATTTTATTAACCAATGCCACCCCAATAAATTCAATAATTTAAAAAATATTTTGAGAAAATAATTGGTAAATATTTACATCACCTTGAAGTGAAAAAAAAAGAACTTTTTAAGCATAATCCCCAAATCAGAGTCCCTAAAGAAAATATTGATAGACTGGATTATATCAAAATTAAACATTTCCTATATCAAAAACACCATAGTGAAATTAAAAGGCAAATACCTTTGAAAGACATGATACATTCATGACAGACAGAGCTCAACATTCTGACTATTTCCATTATTCATGAATCTGTACTTTTAAAGAACACAGCATGAACATGTCAAGAAAAAAACAGAGGACATAAATATATGACTTTTAAAAATATATAATACAAATAGCCAATACACCTATGAGAAAATGTGCAACACAATGAATAATTTAAGCAAATTATTTACACAATAAGACATTATGTTTGCCTATAAAATTGGAAAAATGAAAAGGAATCAATTATCTAATGTTACAAGTTTGAGGAGAAACAGGTGTTTTCTGACACTTCTGTTGATGGGGTAAATCGGGTCATTCTTTGGAGGGAGCTACCGATTGACACATCAAAAAACCTTAACATCTTGCATGTACTTGAAGTCAGAAATTGTACATCAAGGCATTTAATCTAAAGACACACTCATTATGCTGTTGAGGTCCCACAGTCTGGGCCCCAGTCTGCAGGTGTTAAGGAGACTACACAGAAGGAACTGGACTAGGGCCACTGTGAGCAGATTTATTTGAAAACCTAATACTGCCAACATCATATCTGGCACCTCTCACTGATGTGATAGTGGAAACCAACTCCTCTGAAAAGCTCTGATGTTTTCTACTCAAATAGCCTGTTGATCTCACCTCCAGCAAGTTGTCCCTGACTCCGCAGATATCTCTAAGGTAGCCAGACTATCTTGTCACCTGTTTGCACAATCTCCCATGACCCTCTGCATATTTGCCTGCGTGTGCAGCCAGTCCATAATAGTCCCTGTCTTCTGGAAAGCATTGCTTCCAAAACGTCGGGCATGTGCAGGTGCCCAGGTCTTCTGAGGACACTCTGTAGTCATCACCCTGATACTACTCAGCTGTCATCCGTGGCATAACTGCTGTTAACATAACTCTCTCTCTTCTCAGCCTCTGCCCAGCTAGTCACCCTGCAGAGTGGCTGTGACTCCCATAAACAGCACAGGGTCCCCCTAAACACAGGCTACCTGCATTATCCATATCCAACTTTATTATTAGTTAATAAACCATGGCTCATTAATATATTGGAATATTAGTTAATCAATAAAAATGACAGGGCAGAAAAAGATGTAATAACAAGAATGATAGCCACATCTTGTTAAATAAAAAAGGAAGTTAAAAAAATAAGTTTTCTTAAGTAAAGAATGCTACCGTTTATAAATTTCTACCATCATTTCTACCATCAAGATGCTATCAGTTATAAATCTTCAGTGCCAGGGTGTCCAACCCATGACTCATGGGTCGCAAGCAGCCCAGGATGGTTATGAATGCAGCCCATCATATAATTGTAACTGTACTTAAAACATTACAAGATTTTTTTGTGTGTGATTATGTGTCGCAGTGTATTTAATGTGTGGTCCAAGACAACTCTTCTTCTTCCAGTGTGGCCCAGAGATGCCAAAGGTTGGACACCCCTGACTAGTGTGTTAAGAGGATAGTTGATTTCCATTTTCCTTTTTACTATGTCTATTTGACAATTTTTTTAATTAACATGTGTTATTCTGGAAAAAACAGAAAATATTAGAAATAAGTCCATTTGAAATAGAATGTTAAAAAAGTTATCCGTTGTGCGTTTGTGTTGGGCCATAAACCTACGCGTGTGAACTCTACTATGATGGGCCTGCTCCGCCCGCAGAGCTGTATTGTGTTGCATTTTGTGTTGTGTTGTGTTGTGTGTTGCATTGTGTTGTGTGTTGCGTTGTGTTGTAGGACACTGCATGTTGTATTGCACTGTACTTCATGGTATTTTGGAGCAGTGACAGTCACCAGACTTTGGATGGGGCACACTTTGTCTCTGCATGGAACAGGGCCAGGAGCCCCAGGGAGCCAGTGGCTGGAGAGGCAGAGGACCGACCACCTAAGTTACAGTTCTGTTCCAGAAACAGATATAGCCTGTGACTCTAAATGAAGTCCCAGGTGAATGGTTTTCAATCATGAGCAGAAGAACCAGTTTTTCAAATGAAATCTTACATACAATATGAACTTCTAAACAAACAAAAATTGTGCTGGTCTGGTTCTAGCAGGAATGGAGGCATCCAGAAGTTTTCAGAGTAGCCCTTGAAGCAGCTTTGTAGATTTGCAAACTGACCATTGGGAAGAAACAGTAGTTGGTGTTAAGAAGGCAACTTCTTTTTCAGCAAGCTTTGTTTATTTGGGGTGTGAAACCCAAGTGAAGTTATTTTTACTACCAAAACATGTACTCCTAACGCCTTTCATAAGATAAAGCTTCCCTTCATCTGTGGCCCCAAAGTATTTGAATGATTACACACTGTGATACCACTTACTCCACGGTGCCCGAGCAGTGCTCATGCTATTCAAATGAGTCTTACAGTAAGACTGAAAATTTGCCTGCTGTCCATGAACTTACTTATGTATCTGTTTGTATTCAGTGGTTTACACAGGGGGTAAGGAATGTAGGTGGGGAAGGAAGGAAATGTAAAGGTGACCCTGATTTGGGCTTCAGACAATATAGACAAGCCTGATGTAAGGAGAATCTGAGACCCCATGGGGAAAAAAAGAAGCCACAAGGTCTAGTGATAGGAGGGAAATGGCGGTTTCCAGGGGAGTCGAATGGGCACAAGTCCTCACTTAATGACATTGTTCTGTGAGTTTAAGCAAAATGACATATAACCAAACCAATTTTATGTCGTTGAACTAAATGTTATTCAAGGGCTACGTACATCTGTGGCACTGCCTGCCTCAGAGATCTATGTACCAGAAAACCTCCCCACGTGAGACTTGGGCTAGAAGCAACCACGCCCTTAGAGGTTACAGCACAGTAATCACGTGACACTCAGGTATTTCAGTTGGTTATGGAAAATGTGCGGAAAGGACACCTTGGTCCAGTGAAGATTGCTTTAAGCATAAGCATATGTCCTATAAAGAATAAACTTTCTAAGCTTTTATTTTAAAGTTTAGAAAAGGAAGCTATATGATGGTCAAACTTTGGTAGCTTGCAATTGAATGCAAGAGCATCCAATCATTGTAAATTACCTTAGTCTTGTCTAGTATAAGGTCAAAACTGTTCCCAGCCAAAGGGAAGCCATGTCCTTCTACACCTGCTTGCCACTCACCCTTCCCTGCCCTTTGATTCTGAAGGACCAACAAAAATCATACTTCAGAAACACAGTGGAACTGTATTTACAGCCTACTTGCTTATTAAGATTTATGTATTCAACTTACATGCTAATGAATTCATACATTAACTGAAGTTCCAGAAGATATGTACAAATTTCCCATGGATTCAAAATTCATGTAATTTATTTTATTAGTATGAATTTAAAATAAGCATTGAAGACTGAGTTCAAAGTTTTCATAAAAATTAGAAGCACAAAAAGTTAATGTTTACAAAGGTATTTTGAGTGAATGCTAGGTTTTTTTTAAATATATTTTTTATTTTTTTAAATTTATTTATCTTTAGAAGGGAAGGGATGGAGAGAAGGAGAGAATGTATGGTTGCTTCTGGTGCATCCCCTGCTGGGAACTGGCCTGCAACCCAGGCATGTGCCCTGACGGGGAATCGAACTGTGATCTTTTGGTTTGCAGGCTCGTGCTCAATCCACTGAGCTACACCAGCCAGGGCTTGGTTTTTTTAAATGTGATTTTTATTAAATGGTGGAGGTATTAAAACAGAATTAACTCTCTGAAATCTGGACAGAGAAGAGAGCCAGAAGGAGGCTCTTCAACAAAGAAGAAGCGGTTATATCAGATGTCTGCAGTCTTCTCCCTGAAACTGGCTTCTTCTTTGGGGGTATCTTACTTCAGTTCTCAGTGTCACCACAACTTCTGATACAGGGAAAATTTCTCTTTAAAAATCCAATTCATCACTTAAAATATAAAGTGCCAATAACTTTCCCCCCAAAATATAAATGTGCATTTTTAAAAGAGAACTTTCACTAAAAAGTTGAACAGAAAAGTTCACATTCCCACGTGAATTGTTAAAAACAGTGCAATTTCGAAGTACTTTTATGTCATTATGGAGCCTAGAGAAGTAGCAAAGGGTTTGACAGTTCCCAAATCTCCGTTTAAAAAAGTACACTTGACTTGGAAGGGCAGATGTGACTTGGGAGTACCATTTCCTCAACAGATGGCCTCTAACTGCCCTCTTATCTAACTTGTCATGTGTGTTGTGTTAAACATAGCCATTCATCACCTCCCACCAAAGCACAAAGTACAAGATATGAAGCTCAGAGTCCCAGATTTCCTGGTGGCTTCCAACTCAGTTTCACTTTTCAATTTGTGGAGCAAGTGACTGACTGGAAGGATGCTGGCTTATGGGCCACAAAATGATTCTCTAGTCCTTTGTTTCCTGGTTGTAATAGTCATGTCTATTACTGGGAAGCATTCTCCTGATTCACTCAATTTATCTGATCCAGCCCATCAGAAAGTGACTAGACAAAGCCCACGCATATCAAATACAAAATCTTACTCATACAGTAACTATAGCATATAAATTGTGTGAATTAAACACAGATATTATCACATGAAATTAAATGAAAGTTGAGGGAATTTAGCGCTCACCAAACAAAATATTCAATTAACAAAACATTTTTTAAAAAAGGCCAAATCTTACTTAATTTTGACTCTTTAGAGGAACGTGGTATATATCTGTTTTTCTATTGTGATGTTTAGCTTTTTGACAACCCACCGTTAAAAATAGTTCTCTGGATATAACTGCAATAGTCATGTTAATTCCTGTATCAAAGGTATCTAATCTAAACTCTTTATATTTTCATGTAAACTTAAGGTTTTAAGAGAGTTCCAAAAGGTGCAAATCTATATGTTACTTAGATAATTTTCTTGTTAAACATAAATTTTTGGTACTAAATACTTGGTAACTTTATTCATTTATCAGTACTATCAAAATACAAATTAGAAATAAGAAAATTGTCTAGTGAGCAAAGTAGTTTCAAAAGTAATTATATTTAGATATCTTCATTTATAATCTTATATCTGTAACATTAGCTCTAAGAAGTTATCACTAAACATGTCAATAAAAGTGAACAGTATGTCAAAGTTTTTTTAAAAATTATATTTAATAGATTACTTACCTTTTTGCTTTCCCCTAAGAGGATATATCCTGAGTTTTTCAATAATGTCAACTATGATCAAGGAAGTCAGAACCAGAGAGACTGGCAGATCAGGCAAGGTGTTAGGTAAGACATCAGCAGTACCATTAATATGCTTTTGAACCTGTTTTGAGAAAACCACTTAGAAACATTAAATGTTTGTACTTTTGTTGTTTAAATTTTTTTTATCATCTGAAAGCAGTGCTATACACATTTATTAAAGGACTAAAAGCTTGGTTTTCAGTTCTTCAACTATTCAACCACACAAGGTTTTGAATCATTTCTAAAGATATAATAAAGATTTATATCAATGGAAGAGTTTTCAGTTTAAGAAAATGTATGTGAAAATATAACAGCAGGCTCTTGGTAGTGGTAGAATGGGCAATTCCTTCCAACCCTACTGCTATGCAGAGCCTTTGAGAGTCCTAGCTCAAAGAGCTAGGGGGCAAGTATTGGAGTTTAGGCTCTTCAAAGAAGGGAGAACCCAGGTAAACCCAGTTAGGCTTTCAGGTATTTTCTTCATCTGATTAAAATATCTACCAAAAAAAAAAAAACACCCATCCCTTTAGCAAGTATCAAATTAATGGTGCTAATGTTGAGAGTTTTTTTTTCCTGATCATCAGGAACAAAATGAAGATGCCATCATGACCATTTCTATTCAACATTGGCTAAGAGGTTCTAGCTAGTATAATAAGACAAGATAAAGAAATAAACAATATAAGCATTGGGAAAAAATCAAAACAAAACATCATTATTTGTAGACTATATAATTGCATATGAAGAAAATTTTCCTAAAATGTATGAATCATTCTACATACCAATAATGAAGAGCAAATGAGTTATTTAAAAATGATGACATTCAATGCAACTTCAATCAAAATTCACAACTTTTGAGGAAAATGACAAGTTGATTATAAAATGTTTTTCTTTTTTTAAATGTATTTAATTATTGTTCAAGTACAGTTTTCTCTTTTTTTATTATAAAATTTATACAGAAATGCAGAAGGTTAAGACACTAGAAGAAAAAGAAAAAGGTATGAAGATTTACTCTTCTGGATATAATGGAGCTAGTATAATGCTCCAAGGATCGAGTCAGTATGGTGTTGGCACAAGAGCAGAAAAGTAGGTAATGGAACACAACAGAAAACTTAGAAATAGACCTTGTATACACACACCTAATTTACAACAAAAGTAGCATTGCAGAGAGATGTGGGCAAACAGACTTTTTAATAAATGGTACACAGTCCATTGGGTGTTATTTGGAAAAAAAATAAATAGAACTTCTCTCCCTACTACATAATATATATATGTTATCTCTAGAAAAATTGTAAATCTAAAAGAGAATGGTAAAACAGTATAGAGCCAAAAATATAACATAGGAGAAGATCTTCAGGACCTCAAGTTTCAAATTCACAATATGTCAAAATCCTCTCAAACTAGTTACCAAAAGCACTATTCATAAAGGAACAAAACTGATAAACTGGAATATTTTTAAATTAAGAACATCTATATCAAAATACATTATTAAGAGTATTAAATCACAGAATATGAAGACATTTGCGATATATATAATCAATGAAGAGCTTGAAATCTGAATATATAATTTTTCCAAATTAATTTTTAAAAGGGTAACACAATAAAAATGGGCAAGAAAAAGTGCTCAATCTCATTAACTATTGGAAAAATAAAACTTAATACTACAATGAAATTCAAGAGTATAACCAGCAGAATGTTAAAATAAAAAGACTTGTAATGCAAGTGCTGGTGAGGATGTAGAGCAACAGAAATGCTCATCTGTGCTAGTGGAAGTCCAGATCGCTATGACCTCTGGAAAACTGACTATCTGTTGCAACTGAACATTTGAATGTCTTATGACCCATTACTTCTACTCCTGCATATTTAACCAACGGAAGTGCTTGTGCACCCATAGACAAATGCAAGGATGTTCGCAGCAGCATCATTTATAGTAGTCAAAACTGGAAACAGCTGAACTGGCCATCAGAGGTAGAACTGATGAAGGAATTGTGATATATTCATAAAATAACTCTATGAGAATGAAAATGAATGGACTATAGTTATACACAAGAACACGAATGGCCTATATTTTTGAATAAAAGAAGCCAGACACAAATTAGATAAAAGATAGATAGATAGATGATAGATAGATAGATAGATAGTTAGATAGATAGTTAGTTAGATAGTTAGATAGATAGATAGATAGATAGATAGATAGATAGATAGATAGATTTGATTTCCCTTTATATAAGGTTTAAAACAGATGAACTAATCTATGGTATTAAAAATGAAGGTAGAGCTACCTTTGGGTAGAAGGTAGTTGTTGCAAGGAACATGGGGTGGCCCTTAGGCAGCTGGCAAAGCTTTATTTTTTGACTTGAGTAGTGTTTACACAGGGGTTTGCTCTGTGGTATCCCATTAATATTGTACATTTTTGTTCTGTGCACTTTTCTGTTTGTGTAATTCATTTCAGTGAAAAATAACCCTGATACTCACCTCTCTAACAACATTTATACTTCATCTAGTTGTCTTTTTTATCTCTACTATCAGTAATTACTAAAGATCAGAGACTGTCAAATTTCCTGAGTAGTCTATTCCTAGTACCTAACTTAGTGCCTGGCATCTAATATGCACTTAATGATACCTGCTCAACTTATAAATGAAGTATCACAAAGTGCTTTAAGTTGTGCACTTTGAGAAAGTGAAAATTCTGTCTTTCATGGCAACTTACAAATAATTAAGATTAGTAAGGCATTCTTCTTTGGACTTCTTAGATAATAAATTCTTATAGCCTGAAAATTCTGCCTATAATATTCCTGTCCTACAAATATCCAGCCATTAGAGTCCTTTTGAAGTTGCATTTGGTTAAAACATAAAGTTATTTTCAAATAAGCATCATGTGTGAGTGATTTGTCAATGGATATATTATCAAAGATCTTAGAGTGTGAGGGGTTTTTCACTGAAATATTCCTCTATTCCTTTAGAATTCAGTATGATCGTGAGAAGCATCAGGTTAGAACAAACGTAAATCCTTGCATTTAAAAATTATTTTGAAATAACATTCCTGCCTCTCACACACAAACACAGAAGTAATCTTTTTAAAAATCTTTGCTAGAGTTTCCTACATAATCTCAGAGGTAACAATGACCTTGGGGGGAGGGGTGTGTATGTGTGTAATATATTATATGTATAATATATGTTAGTATTCAGAACACACTGTTTGGAAGAACACTGGATAAAATAAACTTGAAGAAATGTGTTGGGCACACCACTCTAACAAGGAATTTTAAAAACTCAAAATCTGCCCTGGCTGGTGTAGCTCAGTGGATCGAGCGTGGACCTGCGAACCAAAGGATCAACGTTCAATTCCAAGTCAGGGCACATGCCTGGGTTGCAGGCCAGTTCCCAGCAGGGAATGCATGAGAGGCAACCATACATTGATATTTCTCTCTCTCTCTCCTTCCCTTCCCCTCTAAAGATAAATAAATTTTAAAAATCTAAAAAAAAACCCAAACAACAACAAAAAAACCCTCAAAATCTTTCAGCAACAGAAATAAAAATTCCATACCTCAGTTACTGCTACAGAAAAGCTGAAGCTGGGGAGTGTGGTGCACACCACACACATCATCATAACAGGTCTCCTAGCAAAGGAGAAAAAAAATAAAGAGCAATAATGTACAAGATCAACAGTTCCTGTTATTTTGCTAATTTTGCAGTTCCTGTTCCATTCATCTAGTTTTTCTAAGAAGCTACTGCTTCCCTATTTCCATTTCCCAAATGCTTGACCATGGCAAAGAGGAACACATGCAACAACTAGAATGCTTTTCTAGGACAAAGGGGGAGAGGTTTCCAAATAATTAATAAATCATAGGCAACAAAAGCAACACAAGGCAGGACCCATGGCATGCAACATTTTCATAATCCATAAATTAGGATCCTACCTCAGAGTTCTGGCTCTCGTGACCAACTGCTAAAAAAAAAAACGCCAACTTTTTCAAGTTATATTATACCCAATGTTGTAAAATTTACTTTTTTAAAAGCATTTAGAGATGATATTTAGATACTAAAGGATGACTTAAATTGAAAACATTTAGATGTTATTTACTCGAACCAAAAAATGTCATATGCACATGAAAATAACATAATTTTTCACTGGCTTTTGGACCACTTCTTGAATCTTTCAGATCAATTCATCAAATAGTTATGAGGTAGTATATGTACTTATTAATCTATATTTGAGAGAATTTATATATATTCCTCTAGCATCATTAGTTTGGGAAAAAACAAAATATATGCAAAGATTATCTATATTAAAATAGTTACCTTCTCTTCCCTTAGTTAAATAGATATTATATAATCATTACATTTATAGGATGGTGTGTATTTAAATACAAAAAGTGCTGAATTCCTTCAAATGACTAAGAATTTCTCCTTGGCCCTGACAGGTATCCCTCTAATTTCATCCCCATCTCAGGTGTTCTAGGTTTAGACATAATTTATGGGGTGGGATGGCCACTCTCTTATAACCAGACCCAGCACAACCTGCTAAAACTGTAGGATCAGATTTTGAATATATAGCTTTGCCCCTCTGTGAGTCCTCATCCTCGTTCCTACAGCACTCAGTTCTCTAAGACTGGCTAGAGGGTTCATAGAGTCCTCTTCTCAGCTTGACCCCAGGAACTATTCCTGAATCTCTTCTTTATCTGTATTATCTCCCTTGATTATCTCAGCCAAACCTCTTTCTTTAAATGCCACCGACTTACCAAGGACTCCCAAACACACTAAATATATAGACAAGTATATTGGCCTCGACCCTGAGCCCTGCACTTGTACGCTCAACTATCTGGAGCCTCCACCTGGATTTCTAATAGGCTGCTCAGGATTAACATGCCTGGAAAGGAACCCACATCCTTCCCTATACCTGTTCCGATCATCATCAAATCCTGTCTGATTCCCTGCCAAGATACATTTTGAATTTATCCTCTGCTATCATCTTTCATCTGCAGTATTGTCTAACTAGTTTCCTGTTACTGCCTCTATTTTTACCTAGCAGCATTTTCTCCATGGAGCCAACAGTTATATTTTCAGATTTAAAACATATTATAACTCCCCTACACAAACATCTCCAAAGTTGATGTACGGGAAGAACACAGAGTTATTGTTTATTGAGTACAGAGTTTCAGTTTGGCAAAATGAAAAAAGTTTTGTGGATAGATGGTGGTGCACTCAGTAGTGATCAATTAGAATAAAATTGAAACCTATTACTCTAGCCTACATGCTCCACATGATATAGTTTCCCTCATTTCTCCTACGCTCATCCTCACTCAGAATGACCTACATCTCTAACACCTACTTAACCCTGACCTTACTGGCCTTCCGGCTATTTCATGATCCTAGCAAGGTTGCCACGCCTCCAAGTCCCACCCTGCTTATTCCTTTTGCCAGTGGCTCTCTACTCCTGGATCTTCTGTGCCTGGATTTTTGTTGTCATAAAAAAAATTTACATATATAAAGATACATGACTAACCCAAATTCTGCTAATTATTTCTTTACTTGCTTGTTTTTTATTGCATCCCTCTTTGCCCATATCCAAGGTAAGTTTCTTGGAAGCAGGGGCCTGTTCTAATTGTTCACTACTTATTCTTCACCATGTAGAACAATGTTTCTCAACTTGTTTGTACAACAAAATTTCTGGGACTCTGGCAAGTCCTATGGAATCTTCTCGGAATAGAATTTTTAAATGTAGAAAATAAAATAATACTTACAAAGCAGAGCAATTATATTGAAAAAGTAACCTAAAACCTTAATTTTGGGGTATATTAATAAATGTGTCTATCTGTGAATAGAGTGTCTTTGTATTTTCTCTGAAGTAAAAACTGTAATCACCAGTGGAAACTGTAATCACTCATAATTTCAGGGTAGTGAAGATCATAAACCTTATCCTGAAGTATCTGAACCACTTATAGTGGATGCAAGATGGTGGAAGAGTAGTTAAAGTTACACTGGTCTCCTCCCAGGACCAAACTGGAATTACAACTAAAATATAGAGAAATCAATCTGAATAACCAACTGAAGACCAGCTGAAGAGAAGTATTACATCTAAGGATTCAAAAAAACTCACATCAAGACTGGTAGGAAGGGGGGGAAGTAGAAAAAGTTTGGTCCCATCCCCGAGGGTAGTGGCTGAGATTCCAAGGGATACCTCAGCTGCAAAGGTTTCCCATCAGGAAAATGGGGGTCTCATCCCCACACTGAGCTCCACAGCCAAGAACACCATAGCCAGGAGGAGGCAGCCACACAAAATCTGGCTGTGAAAATGAGTGATGATTTCATCCAGCAGGGACACTGGTGTTGCTAGATATACAGGCACACTCTTAAGGGGCCAATGCACAAAATCTCACTTGCAGCCACTCACACTAGGCTTCAATGGAAGGAGAGCAGAGTGGACTCAGTGGACTGAGAGGACAGGCTGGGCCTTGTGGCTCTAGGGAGAGAGTGAAAGAGACAGCTGCCAGAATCTTGTGCTGAGTCCCACACCCATACCACAGATGCCATCTTTCTTGGGTGGAGCACTTTTCTCCTTATAGCATCAGCCTGGGCAAATGCAATAACCCCACCCTGTATACCTCATGCCTTGCTAAGAACTCAGCTCCCTGGCTGAGGTACAGAGATCTAGGCAGACTCAGGGGTGTCAGTAACTAAGTTGTGTGGCTTCAGGGCCAGTGGCCTCACTTTTCCATGAAACTGACTCCCCCTTAGGGGAGTTCCACTAGCCATACCCTCCTGATTCCTGGTGATCCTGCCTTGCTGAGCTCAGTCTCCCAGAAGAATCTGGGGCAGACTAAGTTGCATAGCTCTAGGACTGGGGCCATTTTCCCCTCACATGCCCAAACCAATGCAAAGTCCTTCCTTCACATGGCTACAGTCTTGGTCTTTTTGCACCAGATAGACACTGCAGGCCTCACCCTGATGATTCTCTGAGACCTAGATTCAATACAAAGGTCTGTGGGCAATGGGCAAGGGGCAGCTGGACCAGGTATACCCTAGAACTTTTGCTGAAAGCCCTCAGACCTAGTACTGGCAGAAAGTTTGAACCTGTATCAATCTGGTTCCTACCAAGTGACTCACTAAGAACCTACCTCATGCAATTCAAATACTACCAGAGGCTATTCAGTGATTGAGCCCAACAGGCAGCCAGCAGGTTGAGGCAGGCAGAGGTGGGTCTCAGGATGCCTTGGGCATTTTGCTGACTGATCCCTGGTATGTAGCTTGGTTCTTGGTATGCAGCTTGGTATGCAGCTTGGTCTTTCCACTACATACCAAGGCCCAGCAGAAGCAGCCACAAACTGTGGATCTTTTTGTAGCTCCAAACGAGTTGCTCAAGGCCAGTCACAGACAGCATCTAATAGTGGTCGGCACCAGAGTACCCCCCAAGAGACCTTAGAACAAACAAACCTAGTGGCCAGCTTCAGACAACATCAGAAAAATTGAATGAGCTTCAACAGTGGCATATCCAAAGGGTTTTTATAGGCTCCACAACCTGCTCAGAGGAATTCTACTTCATATGCTCAGCACCTGCACAGCAGCTCATACACTGTAGTCAGGACTGATACTCAGTCAGCCAGCCAGAGGGTCAACCTCATGTACAAACAGGCCAATAGCAAACAACACTCATTTACAACAGCAAGCGGACATAAACCACACAAGGAATATTACTGGAGGATCCAGTTCAGGTGATCAAGGAGATCGTGCCACTGGGTGCCACAAAACACCTACCAAATAAGGCCACCCTACCTGGGTGATTCAATGTTTCACAAAAATCTCTGCATAAGATGTGATGCATGGGCAAGTACATCGTAATGATGAAGCTGCCTATCACCAGTTGCCCATAGCTGTGGCTTCCTGAATCATCCTACTAGTTTCCACAGAAGAATGTTCAAGCTTAACCCAAAAATGTGATGCAGATTCATTCCTCTCCTTGTTCAGTCATTTTGAATGCTACACACAGTGTACATGCTCATTCAGTGGCATCTACCACCCCCACTGACTAGTACAGTGAAATCATCACTGTTCTCGCATGCACATTCCAATCCACTCTCCTTGGCTGTCAGTTTACATTAATGTCATGTAAACCATTTTTATTATATTAACAATGGCTGGACATTTTCCAGAAATACCTTGTATATGCTGCCTACAAGAGAGCCACCTCAAAACAAAATTGACACACAGACTAAAAGTAAAGGAATGGAAAGAGATATTTCATATGCTGTGGCCACATGACTCAATTGGTTGGAGTGTCAGTCCACATATCAAAAGGTTGCTCTTTTAATTCCCAGGCACATGCATAGGTAAGGGGTTCACTCCCTGGTTGAGATACATATGGGAATCAACCAATTAATGTTTCTCACATCCATGTTTCTCTCTCTCTCCATTTCTCTCACTATAAAAATAAATGGAAACACATTCTCAGGTAAAAATTAAAAAGAACACACATTATGCAAACAGGAATGAAAGAAAAAGCAGGGGTAGCAATACTAATACCTGACAAAATAGAGTTTAAAACAAAGGCTATAAAAAGAGATTAAGAAGGACACTATATAATGATAAAGGGAGCAAACCAACAAGAGAATATAACCCTTGTAAACACTTATGCACACATTAATGAGCACTTAAATATGTAAAGCAAATCTTGATGGACATAAAGGAAGAGATTGACAGTAATACAGTCACATTAGGAGACTTTAACAAACTCATGACATCAATGGATAAATCTTCAAGAAAGAAAATAAACAAAAAAAATGGTGGCCTTAAATGACACACTAGATCAGGATTTAATATCTGCATTTGTTATCTTCAGAGCATTTCACCCCCAAAACAGTGAAATATACATTCTTTTCAAGTGCACATGGAACATTTTCTAGGGTAGGCCAATGTTAGGACACAAAACAAGTTTCAATAAATTTAAGAAGACTGAAATCACATCAAGCATCTTCTCTGACAATAACGATATGAAGTGAAAATCAATTGCAAGAAAAAACTGAAAAACACACAAAGATATGGAGGCTAAATAATATGTTACTAAACAATAAATGGGTTAACAATTAGATTAAGGAAGAACAAAACAACCTAAAATCTATGGTACACAACAAAAGTAGTCTTAAGAATGAAACTCATAGCATTATGGCCTTCCTCAAGAAACAAGAGAAATCTTAAATATGCAATCTATCATTATACTTAAAGGTACTAGATAAAGAAAAATGAAGCCAAAAGTCAGTAAAAGAAAAGAAATAATAAAGATCAGAGTAGAAATAAGAGTCTAAAAAAATACAAAAGATCAATGAAACCAATAGCTTGTTCTTTGAAAAAATAAAAAGTGACAACCTTTAACCAGACTCATAAATAAAAAATAGAGAGCACCCAAATAAATAAAATAAGAAATTAAAGAGGAGAAGTAATGATTGACACCAAAGAAATACAAAGGATTGTAAGGAGATATGAATAACTATATGCCAACAAATCAGACAATCTGAACAACATTGATAAATATTTATACACCATATAAACAAAATAAAGGATAAAATTATATGATCATATCAACAGACACAGCAAAAGCATTTGATAAAATCCTAGCAACATTTATGATAAAAACTCTCCACAAAGTGGGCATAGAGGGAATATACCTCAATGTAATAAAGGCCATATATGACAAACACACAGTCAACATCATACTCAATAGGCAAAAACTAAAAGTGTTTCTCCTAAGATCAGAAACAAAACAGGGATGTCTGCTCTCACCACTCTTATTCAACATAGTACTAGAATTACTAGCTACAGCAATCAGACAAGAAAAAGTAATAAAAGGTATTCAAATTGCAGAGGAAGAAGTAAAACTGTCTTTATTTGCAGATGACATGATACTGTATACAGAGAACCCTAAAGATTCCACCAAAAAAACTGCTAGAAGTGATAAATGAGTTCAGTAAAGTAACAGGATATCCAGGAAAGGATATCCAAAATTGATATCCAGGAAACTGTTGTAATTTTATGCACACAATAATGAACTATCAGAAAGAGAAACTAAGAAAAAAAATCCCATTTGCAATTGCATGCAAAAAATAAAATAAAATATGTAGGAATAAATTTAACCACAGAGGTAAAAAGAGTTGTATTAGGAAAATTATAAGACACTGAAGAAAGAAATCGAAGAAGATACAAATAAGTGCAAGTGTATACCATGTTAAATAAAAATGTCCATATTACCCAAAGCAATCTATAGTTTCAACACAATTCCTATCAAGACACCATTGGCATATTTCAGAAAATGAGAACAAATATTCCAAAAATTTAAATGGAACCACAAAAGACCCCAAAAAGCCACAGAAATCTTGAGAAAGAAGAAAAAAGTTGGACAAATCTTGTCACCTGGTATCAGACTATACCGCAAGAGCATAGTACTCAAAACAGTATGGTAATGGTATTAAAAACAGACATGTAGATCAATGGAACATAATGGCCCAGAAATAAACCCATGTCTATGACCAATTAATATTTGACAAAGGAGGCAAAGACATACAAAGGGGTAAAGACAGTCTATTCAATAAATGGTGCTGGGAAAATTGGACAAATATGCACAAAAATGAAACTAGACTACCTTCTTAGACAGTACACAAGAATAAACTCAAAATGGATTAAATATTTAAATGTTAGCATCAACACCATAAAACTCCTAGAAAAAACCATAGGCAGTAAAATTTCAGATATTTCTCTTAGAAATATTTTTTCTGCTATAGCTCTATAGGCTAGGGAAATAAAGTAAAAATAAACAAATAGAAGTACATCAAACTGAAAAGACAACTCATTGAATGGGAGAGTATATTCATCAATGAAACTTGATAAGGGGTTAATATCCAAAATTTATAAAGAACTTATATAATTCAACACCAACTCCCTGAAAAAATGGCCAAAGACCTGAACAGACACTTGTTCACAGAGAACATACAGATGGCCAATAGAAATATGAATGGATGTTTAATGTAACTAATCATCAGAGAAATGCTAATTAAAACCACAAGGAGATATCACCTCACACCTGTCAGAATGGCTACCATCAATAAATCGACAAAGAACAAGTGTTGAATGAGGATGCGGAGAAAAGAGAATCGTTATGTACTATTGGTGGGAATGCAGATTGGTGCAACCATTCTGGAAAACAGTATGGAGTTTTCTCAAAAAATTAAAAATGGAACTGCTATATGATGCAGCAATTGTGCTTCTGGTAAAAAATCCAAAGAAACTCAAAACACTACTTTGAAAGGATATATACACCCCTATGCTCATTGCAGCCTTATTTACAATAGCCAAGCTAGGGAAGCAGCCCAAGTGCCTATCAATAGAGTAGTGGATAAAAAAGCAGTGGTACATTTACACAGTGAAATACTTCTCAGTCATAAAAAGAAGAAAAATCTTACCATTTGTGATAGTGTGGATGGATCTGGAGAGTATTATGCTAAGTAAAATAACCCATTCAGAGGAAGACAAATACCATATGATTTCACTTACATGTGAAATCTAATGAACAAAATAAACTCACAAACAAAATGGAAACAGACTCATAGATACAGAGAACAGACTGACAGCTGTCTGAGGGGACAGGGGTTGAGGGGTTGGGTGAAAAAGGTGAGTGATTAAACAAAACAAAACTCACAGACACAGACAACAGTGATTACCAGAGGGCAAGGGGGGTGGGGAGAAGTAGAACAGGGTAAAGTAGGGATGAAGGGTGATAGAAGGAGATTTGACTTGGGGTGGTGAACACACAATAGAATATACAGATGATGTGTTATAGAATTGTACACTTGAAATATATATAGTCTCATGAACTAACGCCTCGCCTCATTATATTCAATTTAAAAAAAACCAATCATATCCTAATACAAAATGATCTAAGGAACATGAATAGATCTATGTAATAAAATTATAGGTCATGCTAATACCTCTGTAGTGTTATCAACATTCAAATGACAAGAAGTGCTAGCTTTCAGTTTGAGATTAGTGAAAATAAAAAATGTAACTTGTTTCTTAGCCAAGTTCAAGAACATCATGATGCTAGAGAATATCTTGCACATAGTAGAAACTCAATAAATACTAACTGAACAAGTAGAATAGTTAATAAATAAATATCAATCCAAGTCTTTATTGTATTTAACTAGAAATAATGATAACATATAATTGGAAATTTTAACTTACTGCTAATATGTTTATAATTTATTAATGAATATTATGAGTTGAATTACATCCCCTGAAAAAGATATGTTGGAAATCCCAACCCTTAGTACCTCTGATTGTAACCTTATGAGGAAACAGCACTTTTAAAGAGATGAGAAGCTACAATGAAGTAGTTAGGGTGTGCCCTAATTCAACATGACTGGTATCCTTATGAAAAGGGGAAATTTAGAGAAAAATATGCGCAGAGAGAAGACTGTGTGAAGAAACACAGAAAGACGCCACATGACAATAAAGCCAGAGATCAACCAGAGTGATGCGTCTACAAACCAAAGAATGTTAAAGAGGGCTAACAAAACAACGGAATCTAGGAGAAAGGTCTGGAACAGACTCTCCCTCACAGCCGTCAGCTGGAACCAACTCTGCCAACACCTTGATCTCAGGCTTCCAACCTCCAGAACTGGGGAACAATACATTTTTGTTGTTTAAGTCACCCAGTGAAAAGTATTTTGTTGGCAGATGCAGGAAACAAATACGATCTGCTTTAGGGAATTGGGGTACTTCCATAACAAATACCTAAAGGGTGGAAGTAGCTTTGGAACTAGATTATGGATAGAGTCTGGAAGAGTGGGAAGATGCATGCTAGAAAAAGATTGCCTAGAAGAGACTGCTAGTGGAGATTCTGGTGAGAGTTTGAAAGAAAAAAAAGAAAGCTGTAGAGAAAACCTCTCTCCCCCTAAAGAATACGTATATTGTCAAGAATAGATGCTGCTGGAAGTATGAATGTTAAAGGTGCTTCTGGTGAGGTAGTATATAGAAATGAAAACCATGCTATTGATAACTGAGGGGAAAGTGATCCTTTAAATAAGTGGGCAGAGACATTGGCTGGATTGTGTTTTTTGGGGTAGAATGTAAAACTTGTAAGCAATTAATTCAGGTCTTTAGCTGAGGAGATTTCTAAGCAAAGCAATAGGATACTGTTTGGTCTCTCCTTGCTGATTATAGTAAAATGCAAAAAAAAAAAAAAAGGAGGTAAATTGAAGAAGAAATTATTAAACAAAAATGAGCCAGAACTTGAAGATCTGGAAAATTTTCAGCCTATCAGTATTGGAAAAAATGAGAGAGCATGTTCTGGAGAGAACACTAAGGGGGTGGCTTGTGGACCCAATTAAGTACTTTAGCAGAAACACCCACAGGTTTCACCAAAGGGGGAAAGAGATGGGACAAAAAGAAGGAAGGCTGTCAGACCTCTGGGATACAATAGGCAGGAAATGCACTGATGGAGCTACTGGGATGTAAATGTCTTATGTTTCAAGAAAAAGGAAAGATACCTATGGTGTTACAGAGGTCCTGGATGTGCCAGGACCACCATCAAAGGGGTCAGATGTCCCCTCCTCAAATCTAAAAGGCAAGGTTGTGGCCCAGGGCCACGGGGGTGAAACCCCACCCTGATGACCCCAGAGGACAGAGCATCCAATTTCAGAATAGCCTTAAAATTTAATGAAATTTGCCCTACTGGCATTCAGACTTGCTTGGAACCTGTGACTCCCTTTGTCCTTCCAACTTCTCCCTTTTGGAGGAATGGAAATGTCCCTTCTATACCAGTCCCACATTGTGTCTGAGAAGCAAGTAACTTGTCGCCTGGCTGCACGGCTTTATAGTCAAAAAGGAATTTTTGCCCCAGAAAGAATCATACCCTGAGTCTCACCCATAACTGATTAGGATGGTTTAGATGATGAGCTTTAGAACTCCTGAGTTCATGATGTTTACATGGAATTTTGTACTTAGAGTTGATGCTGGAATGATTAAAGCATTTGAAGATGCTGAGATGGAGTGAATGGTATTTTGCACATGGGAAGAATGTTCAGGGACAGGGGGCAGGGGCACAAAAGGCAGGCTGTTATCAGTTGAATTGTCTAAAAAACAAACCGTATTGAAGTCCCAACCCAAATTACTTGAGAATGTGACTATATTTGGAAATAGGGTCATTGCAGAGGTAACAAGTTAAAAGGAGGCCATTATAGTGGGCCCTTATCCAACATGACTGGTGTCTTTATAAAAGGAAAGATCTGGAAGTAGACACGCCAAAAAGAAGACTGTGGGATGGGACACAGGGAGGGACACGTGAAGATGAAAGCAGAGATCAAACAGGTGATACATCTGCAAGCCACGGAGTGCCAGTGGCAGAAGCAGCAGAAGCGGGGAAGGAGCCTGGAACTGATTCTCTGTCACAGCCTTCAGCAGGAACAACTTCAACGACACTTTGATCTCAGACTGCAAGCCTCCTGGACTGGGAGACAATGAGTTTCTGATGTTTTAGCCACCAAGTTTGTGGTACTTCATAAGAGCGATCTTAAGAAACACATCCAATGAGTTACAGCATTTATGTTAGAAATATCACAGACATTTCTTTGAAGGTGTACTCAAGCTGAAACTAAAGCAAGACTGAAACCACAGGACAGATTGGCTGAAGAGGAGGACCTGTGCACTTGGTATAAGGTTCAACTCAAAGGCCGAGTTAGGGCGCTACCAGTAGAGCTCTGTGCGCATCTGTAGTAAACTGCCAAGAAGAAGGACTCTCCCAGGAGAGCTCAGCCACAGTGAGTTAAACATTCCTGTTTCTGCAGCAAGAATTCTTGTCCTGAGACTCCTCACACAAGAAGCACGGTGAGTGAAAAGGTCAGGTAACCAGGGAAACCCCTCTCTGCTCAGAAACTCACAGAGGTTCTTTTACATAAATTGTTAAGACAAAGATTCCTCCTAGTCTTTTAAGGCTTCCAACATAAAACAACAGCACCTGTCTCTACGCTCACCTCAGGGAGCTCCTGCTCTATGCCGAGTTCTACAGAAAAGCATCTTACAGGCTTTACTCAAACCCCACAACCACTCTCTGTGTGGGGCCCCATCCTTATTTTACGTAAGAGCCAAGTAATAACGAAGTCTTAATTGATTTGCCGAAGATCCCATAGCTGGGTGAAAGATGAGTTCTAATCCAGGTATTTCTGACTCCAAAACTCCCATTCCCATGCATTCTGCCACCTGTCCAGGCAATTTCTCCCCGCTCCTTCCTTTCTCAGCACAGTGATCTTCTCCTGCCTCTCGAACAAGTCCTGCTTATTCCCACATCAGCTCATCACCAAATTCATCATCCACTCCGCAATGTCTTCCTGCTCCTAGCTTGACTCAAATCTGGGTTTCCTTTTGAGAATTTCTCCTACTACTCAAAATACAACGCTCTCTTAATAAGCAACACATGTCTATTGAATACCTGCTGAGTGAAGGGCATTGTGTGGTGGGGCTGATGGAGTGAGGCAGAGGGTAGGAAACGTGAATTAGAAAGAGCACCTTCCACTCTGGCTGGGTGGCTCAGTTGGTTAGAGCATTGTGCCATACACCAAAAGGTTACAGGTTCGATCCCTAGCTGGGGCACATACCAGAGATAACCAATTGATGTTTCTCTCTCACATCAATCACATCTCTCTCTCTCTCTCCCTCTCTCAAATAAATAAACATATAATTGGGTAAATATTTTAAAAATAGAGCACCTTCCTCACTATTAGTACAAAGTTTTGATGACTCTCTTCTTTGGGCTCATCAAGGACTTGTGGCGGTCATGTAAAATTTAGTGATTTGGTGTATATTGTTTTACATTACTTTCCAATATTTTCATGTGTAACTGTGCAGTCTCCACGGCAGACTACAAGTTCCTTGAGGAAGGGACAATACCTAATGTATATTCAAGTATTCCCCAACAGTAGCCTGGGAATGAAGCATCTTTGCAGAGTGATAGTTTGGAAAATAGATAAAGTCAGAGAATGGACAGTCTTGAATGCCAGGCAGTGGCCATTCAGTAAATGCTAATTAAAAGAGGGACTGAGTGAATGAGAAATGGGAACTGGAAGGAAGTGCAAATAGGTAAATTCACAGCTATTCTAACAAACCCTGAGGTGGACTAATGGATCACTGTTTAACCTGGAGAATTTCCAGTAAAACTGTGCTATTAAATACATTACTAGTAATTTGGGGAGGTGAGGAAGATACACACGTTTATCTCATCTGTGGGGAACAGAAAATTCAGTGGGACAGCAAGTATTTTGAATGATACTATCAGGATTCAGAAGATTGCAATTAATTAAAAATATGACTAAAATCAATATAATGATATTGAATAGAGATAAGAGTCTACTGTTGAATTCAGGTTTAACAAATAGTGCAAGTATTTATCCATTGACCTATTCATGTAAACTGTGTGTGTCCAACACTGTTTTAAGGATACAAAGACTCATAAGACATACTCTGGCTTTAAGGCACTTACAGGTTATAGGAGTTTCTGAGACACAAGATGAGGAAACTGTGCAGGGAAAGCAAGTTTTTCAAGGAATTTTAATCAATCACACCCTCAGTTATGAAACGAGTGACACAGCTACCATTGAAGTCAATACATCGCATCAAGAGCTGAAGTCATTAGCTGTTTCAATAGGATATCAGGGTATTATGAGGTCATATCCACACACTAACAAGCCAGCCAGCATCCCAAGGAGACCTCCCAAAGGGAAAAGGTCCAGAAATCACAGGACAAGAATAGTTGATGACACCTGGACTCTGGGGAAGAGAAGACTTAGCAGACTGTGATGAGATGTAGCTGAGCTGAGAGAGTGGTAGGCTATTTCAAATGTTAGAAAAGCTTTAATATACATATAGTGAGCTCAGAAAAGTCATCCCCAGACACACAATTTTGGGAACCATCATCATGCAAGTGGTGCTTTTTATTATCAGAGCCAACAAAAGTGCTTGAAAACCAGTGAAAGGAGATAATTAGGGGGCAGTGGGTACTACTGCTGGCCATGGCCAAGTTCACTGGCAAATAGAGGGCCAAGTTCACTGCAGTCTACAAAGAAGATGGGGAGGAAGTCACAGGGTGGTAGATTTTATTTCAAAATAGGGAAATAAGACTGCTCAGAGAGACAAAATATAGTGAATTCCCTTTTAAAATCAGAGGTAGTCTATCTGTATGGTGAGAAATCGAGTAGCAAAAAAACTAAGGTGTCATCCAGACTTAGGATTCTGTGGGATGTATATTGTCAACACTGAACTTACAAGTAAGGAAACAGTAGATTTTTCAGGGATGGAACTGACATGCAGAAAACATTTTCCAAGAAGATTATTACTCTGTGAACTAGGATTGCGAAGGAAATGGGAGCAGAGAAAAGCAAAGGACAAGAACAACTGCTGATTGAGGTTGTCCAAGCCCCAGCATTAATTAATGCAATGCTCTTTGTGCTTCCCTGAACAAAACAACCATGACAATGACCTGACAATGGATTGGAACTTCAGGAAATCTGGGGAACCATGCCTGTAGAAGGTGGCTCTGGAAATAAGGGCCTAATGGGGTGAGGAAAACAGTCTGGAGAACCAAGAGCTGAAGCAAGAAAGATGAAAGAGGAAGAATTAATGGAATCTGGTGATTTATTGTGTATGCTGGGGAAGAAATACAAAAGTAAACATACTCTTGCTGATTTACTGAGTATGGGAGGGAGGCAAGGAAGAGAAAGCCTTCAGTCAGGTATCACACAATTACTACTGCTGAGCATTTAAGAGGATGACAGACCCACTGCAAGAAATGGTAGTGACCTGGGAAGAAGTAACTGTTAAGCACCAGTGTTGATTTGGTGACTTGCTGATGACATTCTCTGAGAGCGAGCTCCATTTCCTTGAGGTTAGCCAGTCTGCCCAGCAGTGCCCAGATGTGACTGCCGCTGTGCACATCACCTGTGTGAGCTGCTGTGGAGCTGCAAGGTGCTCTGGAGACCAGGCTCTGCAGACAGACACCCTGGGGTCAGTAGTGGCTCCAGTGCTCACTGGCTCTGTGGTCTTTTCATCTTTCTCCTAATTTCCTCATTTGGCGAATGGGCGTTATAAGTGTTCTTACATAATAAGGCTATAGAATTAATTAAAATAACATAGGCCATGTGTTTACAACTATGCTTGGTACATAGTAACTGTTCAAAACATATCTGTCCGTATTTTACTATGACTACAACTACTATTACTACTACTACCACTACCTGAAACAAAACAGCAAAATCTCATCCAATATGCTAAGGACCTCAGCAAGGTTAAATGTAGTCTAAAGTGGGGAGTCTTTCAAACTTGGCACTGCTCAGGATTCATGACATGTCATTGCCTGAAGTAAATAAATAAGACCTGAGAGAATTCCTGAAATATAACCCTGGGTCCCAGGGCAGTATAGGAATCCCAGTGAGCCCTCCAGCACTACCCTGCCTCGAGGGACCCTCTTCTCAGAGGTCTGCTGCAGTTTCTGGCTAGCCTTACTCAATGGTTTCACACATTTACTGTTGTTATAGGAAAGAATTTCTTAGTTATCGGGATATACAATTTAGTCTGCATATAAGTAGCTTTTCTTTATTCCTTCACCTCCCTAGTCTGTTATGAATTATGAGCAGCAACCCTGAGAAGGAGCAGTCATTCTAAAAGAATGAGGAAATGTTGGAAAGAATAAAGGAAAGAATCGGGTTAAAGTTCAGACTGTGCTGTGTATCTTCAGCTTTCTGGCATCATTTCCTCCCTCATAAAATTGGAATTACATCTACTTGGGCCACCTTGCAACACTGGCATGGAGGTACAGTGAAAAATATAAAATATGAAAGCACTGTGGATATGAAGAATACCTTAGAATAGGGGTCCCCAACACTCCTCCCCCTCCCATTAGAAAGTAGGCCACACAGCAGGAGGTGAACTTGAATATAATGCACTTGAATCATCCTGAAACCATCCCTCCCACTGCCCTACCTCACACCCATTCATGGAAAAATTGTCTTCCATGAAACCAGTGCCTGGTGTCAAAACGTTGGGGACTGCTGCCTTAGAAGATATTCATTGTATCACTCTACTGGCTCAATAATTCTCAAAAAAAAAAAAGTGTAAGATTCTCCAAACTTGAAGAGTATTACTTAAATAGCATAGAATTTTCTTCCATTTAACCAGTTTTATCATTACGTCTACCACTTCTCAGAGTCATTCTGAGGATTAAACAAGATCATGTTTTAAATGGAAACACTAAATTCAACTGGGGTAGTAACATTAACATCCATTTAGTGCCAGGCACTATGCTTAGAACTTCATGTGCATAATCTTACTCAGTTTCTCAAAACAACATCCCAGTGAAGAAACTTAAGTTGTCCTTTGTTGCTCATGAGAAAAGTAAAATTCCACGAATCTCAATAACTCACACAAGGCATCACAGTCTTTGTCAAAGCTGGGACTTCAGCTCAGGGCTGCACCTCGCAGCTGTGCTGCCGGGGCACACCCTTCACAAGCTCCTGACTCACCCTCCTCTGGAACCAGCCTCACTGTTGAGGCCAACATGGACCGACAGGAAGGTTCTCAAAGAGGCCCATCAACAATACAGCTGTGAATGCTAAGGACCGATGAAATTTCACGTAAACAACTATTTATTCTTCAAAAATAATTCATACTTCTAATACTTCCTACAGTAGCAGTTACTTTTGCATTATCTTCAGCTAGCAATTAAGATACATGGCACACTCGATATGGCCACATATATTAAAATATTCAAATTTACACCTTGGGGAGCCATATATAATGTCCAAATATACATCTTTGGGGGAAATGCATCGTAATGAGACTAACAGGGTTGAATTTTTCTTGAAACACACTTGGCATTCAAAGTCAGAAGAAATAAGGAAGTTGCATGAGATAGAGGAAACAGCATGGAACAGACTGATCTGGACTCACAAATCCCAGTTCTACCCCTTATGGAGTTTATCACCTGACAGAGTTAATCATTTCTTTGAGTTTCTATTTCTTTGCCTATAAAATGAGAACACTAGCACATAACTAACTCACCGGGTTGTCATAAAGTTCAAATGTAATAGTACAGAATGTGTGAAACTCCTAGAATAGTAGCTATTCTCTTCCGTGCCAGGAAGAGATAATAATATGATAGCACTCATGCCATGAGACCATAAGAAAATAGTTTCACAGTGTCACTGAAATTATAGATAACCTATCATATATCTAAAACTATTTAGAACACTTATGGCCAGCCACATCCAAAAGTAGAAAGAAAAAACCAAAGAGTATTTCACAAAAAAAATTACTGAAATATAATTGTTGTGACAGCCCAATGTACCTTAATACAAGAAGACTACCCGAACCAGACGTACAAAAGGAAACATGTGGCCTGGCTGGTGTAGCTCAGTGGATTGAGCGTGGGCTTGTGAACCAAAGAGTTGCCATTTCAGTTACCAGTCAGGGTACATGTCTGGGTTGCAGGCCACATCCCCAGTAAAGGGGTGCACAAGAGGCAACCACACATTAATGTTTCTCTAAAAAAAAAAGGAAACGTGCACTGGGAAGTAGAAGTGAAACTTACTTTCCTCAAACTTACTTTCCTCCTTACTCTCAATTGTCCCAAGAGCCTGGGACATTCAAAGAGGCAGGTTAGGGTGGTGGTTAGGAATACCAATTATGGAGTCACAGGGTCCTAAGTCCAAAGTCTGGCCCTTTCTCTCTCTAGTTAACCAATTGGGAAAGTTGTATAACTATCTAATCATCAGTTTCCTCTCCCAAGTAATAATAACAGACTTATCAAAATACCCACTTGGATGAGGTGGTATAGAATGAAATGAAATTCATAAATCTCTCAGCACATAAGTGAACAGTAAAGAAACAATTACAGCTTGATGATGATGATGATGATGATAATGATACATGACATGGGAAGATTTGCTGCCTGAATGATTAAGAACCTAGAGTCCTAGGAATTTGAGCCAGTGTGTGTGTGTGTGTGTGTGTGTGTGTGTGTGTGTGTGTATGACAGAATCTGCTTCCTGAGCTGCCGTGGCCAGTTTCCCACTGTTTAGTCCTGTGGTCACTTGAACCTCCCACCATTCCCTCAAAGCTCCCTGGCCTAGCCCATGAGCTAGTCCTTCTAAGGAGACTTAGAAGGCCAAAGCAACTCTCATGGAGTATAAGGAATAGAGGCCCCAAACTCAGCTCCAAACCCAACCTAGATAATCTACCGCAGGGGTGTCAAACTCATTTTCACCGGGGGCCACATCAGCCTTGAGGTTGCCTTCAAATGACAGAAATCATTTTAGGACTGTATAAATGTATTTACTCTTTAACTGTTAAGAAGTTGAAATTATACTCGGCCCTCTGAAGGCATGCATGAGGCTGATGTGGCCCCCGGTGAAAATGAGTTTGACACTCCTGATCTACAGGGTTTGGGTCAAGGTGTGGAAGACCCCTAAGCCCCACCGATAAAAGCAGTGCCAACCAAATGTTTTATTTCCTGCCAACCAAATGTTTTATTTCCCAAACCCTTCCGGAACTCTGCCCACAGAGAACTGAAGGTCCCTCGGAAAGTGTGATTCTCGAGGCCACGTTGGTATCAGCACCCTAAGGGCACTCCATGAACTCTACACTTCAGCCCTGCCTTCTGCCCCCTCCCAACAGTGTTTCTAGCTATATTTGTAACTATTTTTACATTTCCACCCTTGATTGTGTTAAAATTTACAGCTCCTTGCTTTTCAAATGCATTCTATGCTGTTCAACTTTTAAATAAAAGATCAGAATGAAAGAACATTTAAATTATCAAAGAATACATAGAAATCCCAGATGAGTGAGAATCAGATCTGAAGACCTAAAAAGAAAATATATATCTGAGATTATTTGTTCTTAATACCTTTACATGGTTTGATATAATCATTATCTAAACAGTCAGTTAAATCAATATTAAATCTCAATTTAAAATATTTTATATTATTATTGAAGTACTTCCCTCTATAAGGGTAACAGAATTTATCAACATAGTAAAGTATTATTTTTCTAAATCTAATTAAAGGACATAGTTGCCTAAAAAATCAGCTGGTTAATGGCCAAAGGATGCCCAAGACCTGCAAGACATGTAACAAAGCATTTGAAAATAGACACTACTTAAGTTTTATACAAAAGGAAAATTCTATATTATCATCTGTGATGTGGTTTCTTTAAATTTTATGCACTAAAATGTACAAAGGAATTAGGCCCAACATTTACTTCTCGGGGTATCACGGACTTCTGCTAGCTCCTATTTTCTGAACACCTCTAACTGATTATTTTCAGTCTGTAAAAAAATGACCCTACAAAAATATGAAAGATACCATAATATCAATACATTTATAGAAACAGTGGTTGCTATTTCTCCTGAATCTTACACTACATACATTTCCGCTGTGTTAACACCCTTATACATAGCACATGAGAAAATATCTTTGAAAGCATCTGAGGGATTCTCTGCTAAGGAATTCTTTTACTCACCATCCTTTAATTTTTTTTGTAAGACGATGTTTCTTGTATAAGAGAACTTTTATGGGAACCCAAATCAATAGACTCACTGAAGCCACATAGGCAATTGAACAGGAGACGATCAGCCAATAGTGAGTTTTTTCTGCTCCATTCCTTGTCACTTGATAGGCAGTTGCAAACTGTTCCATAATCACAAGCGTGGGAATGGAGAAAGCAGCAAACTCAAGAATCTCAAATACCAGGAGCTTGATTAGAGTGCCCGAAGCCATCCCGAGGAAATTCAACTGCGGAGACCAGACGTTCTCCAATGCCGGTCAGCAGCGTAAGGACACAGATATTGAACTAGGATCAAGTTCCTTGTACTCAGATCACTAACAAATGACATTTTTATTCTTTTATTGACCCTCATACAGTTCAGTGATCTTTCAACTTAACAACCGAGGTCTCTTAAAGAAGCAGAGCAGTTCTGTAAGTGATTGCCTAATGTGTTTGCCCATCCATTATTGGTGGTCAAATAAACTTCAGAACATGCTTTGAGGCACTGCTGGAAAGAGGACATTTAGTGTAGATTTTATTGCTAATTTGAGCACCAAAAATGTTTATGTAAATTTAACACTTGGTAAGTAGAATCATTGCAAGAATATAATTTTAAAGTTAAAGGGGAATCTAATCCCCTATTTTAATATCTAAGCAAATTCAGGCCAAGCAAAATATCCAAAACCTGAGTCTTCATCTTAGCAAGCAACCCCTCACTTTTCTTCAGTGTGCTTGAGAAAGGAGTTTGCCAACATTCTACTTGAGTTGTTTACTTGTTCTTACACATGAATTTCTATGTAGCACAGACTAACATTTTTACTTTGCTGGTCAGGAAACTAACACCTGTTTAGAAACCTGTTACCAGGATTAATGCTAAATTAAGAGCAATCTACATCGAGCCCCCAGGCATATCATATACTTAAAACAGAACAATTATTTCCACGAATATCCTTCCTCAGCACCTGTGATGAGCACTTTGCCAGGTGTTGGAGTGTGAGGATGAACGAGTGATGACAGAAGGTTCCTGCCATGAGATTGCTCACGGTTCACAGGAGGAAAAAAACCTATAAGCAACAAGACATAACTGAGGTCAGAATTATAATGTAAATGCTATGGTAACACAGAAGAGAACTTCCTCTTTGGTCTGTGGGAAGGGGAGGGAATGATAAGAACCAGAATTATAGATGGCAGGTGTCGAGATGTCAGTGACAGTTCAGGCAGTAAAAAGAAGCAAGGAGGCTGGAATAGGTTACAGAGTCCAGTGTGCCATGTGGCAACAGGGGAAGGTGATGTCAGAAAAGTCAGCTGGGGGCTGGAATGTAAAAGTCCCTGGTAACTGTGGTGGAGAGAGGGAGGGAAGGGGAGGGGAAGGAGGGTAATGGGGGATGAACGGTACTGAAAGGAGACTTGACTTTGGATGGTGAATACACAATCCAATATATAGATGATGTGTTATACAATCGTACCCCTGGAACCTACATGATTTTACTAACCAATGTCACCTCAATAAATTCAATAAAAATAAATAAATAAAAGTAATTATTGATTGGTTAAGACTTACTAATTCCATTTAATTAATTTTTCCTGGCTCTTTTGTAGTTCCCTTGTTCCTCTCTTGATATCTTCCTTATGAATAAGTAATTTTCTATAATGGAAAAAAAAAGAATGTAAATGTCCCATGAAAGGGTGTGTATGTGCATGCAACTTTTTCTGAACAGCAGTCACTTAATCATCTCGAAAGAAGGGTGAGCACAGGTGTGGAGGAAGGACAGGAGCACATTAAAAGCACGCTGGGAGCAAGAGAGGAGCCTGGCTGAGAGGTGAGAGCCTGTCCACAACTAACAGAGTGGGACTGATGGGAGCTCTGCCCCCAGCTGCTTGCTGTGCAGATGGCTTCCCCGGTGCCTGCCGTCACACTGGGGCAAGCCAGTACTTCTGTAGGCTCCTCCATCACAGACCCTTTGCAGAAGGGACTCTGCACTGTCTGGCTCTCCACGTGAACCCAGGATTCTGGTGATGGCTCTGAGGGTAATTAGCCAGTCACCTCTTCAAGCCATCTATCGTAGTTTTTTCACTTGAAGTTCAAATTCACTGGTTTAGCAGAAGCCCTCTCAAATGAAAGAAGAGTCTTGGAAAAACAGTGATAAGAATATGGATGAACAGAACAGAAAGGCCTCTGAGCAGCAGTTCCATGGCCAAGTGTTTCTCATGTCATGTAACAATATCAATTCTCTGTATCGGGGGTCCCCACCCCCGGGCCATGGACTGCTACTGGTCCACGGCCATTAGGAACCAGGCAGAACAGCGGGAGGTGAGCAGTAGGAGAGCTAGCGAAGCTTCATCTGTGTTTACAGCCATTCCCTATCACTGCATTGCCACCTGAGCTCCGCCTCCTGTCAGTTCAGTGGCAGCATCAGAATCTCATGGGAGCATGAACCATACTGTGAACTGCACACATGAGGGATCTAGGTTGCGTGATTTCTATGAGGATCTAATGCCTGATGACCGAGGTGGAGCTGAAGTGGTGATGCCAGAGCTGGGGAGCTGCTGCAAACACAGATCGTCATTAGCAGTGAGGTTTGACTGTACAGAGACCATAACAAATCAATTGCTTGCAAACTCATATCAAAACTCTATTAGAGAGCAGCAAGTGACAATTAAGCTGCATCTGGTGGCAGGCTTTAAGTCAGAATCCAACTGATTCTGCATTATGGTGAGCTATACAATTATTCTATTATATATTACAATGTAATAATTATAGAACAAAGTGCACAATAATGTAATGTGTTTGAATAATCCCCAAAGCATCTCCTCTCCCCCAGTCCTCGGAAAAATTGTCTTTCCCAAAACTGGTCCCTGGTGCCAAAAATGTTGGAGACCATTGCTGTAAATCATCCCTAACAAAACTTTCTACTTAAAAAATACTAGAACCAAATTATATGTTAACCTCTGAACTCTTTGTCTTGAGTTACCAAATGCTATGTTGTATTGCAATTTCTTATACATATTTTGTGTAGTAATAGAAATTGTGACCTCATCATCTGAAGACAGTTGTTGATTAAAGGTATCCTGGCTCCAGAGGAAAGAAACCTCACCTGGGTCTATAATTACATTTTAAATGCTTACATTTTAAATTTCCATGCATGGGAATTTAAACCTGACACTTCACATATTTTACCTATCATTTTCCTTTAGTTCCTACTGTTTCTCTGCCTTTACCTTCAGAGACTGTACACACCAAGGGCATGTGCACAGCTGTGGTGAGGTCTGCAGCTCCCTGGCACAGGCAGTAGCTGTGCTTTCTCTGAGCAGGAGGGAGGCTGTGAGTCTCACCCTCTGCCCACAGTGAGCCCAATGCCATGTAAAGGGAAGGCTGTTAACCTTCTCCATCGAGCACTTGTTGTGTGCAGGTCACAGCAGACACGCGGTCCATAGACTGCCCTCTGGTTGGGGAGATGGCACAAATGCACAGGTAAGACCTGAGAACATTTATGAAGTGAACTGGGCGGATTAGGTCTGCAAAGCACTGTCCCACCTACAGTCTTCCATCCCTTTTTCCAGACACATCTGGATGAACAGGCTGGGGCCACAGAATGTCCAGGCATCTAAGTATGGCAAAACTTGGCAAAAGCTGGGCCAATCACTTTCTCACCCTTAGGAATTTCAGCTCAGAAACATGGGGAGAATTTGATAAGTGGAATTAAAAGGAAGCCAGGACTTTAATCAAGTCAGGATTAGAGCAGCCCAAATTGTCCATCCTACAGCCACTCCTAGCATGTCACTAACACTCAGTAACTACTTGCTAAATGAATGAATGAATGAATGAATGAATGAATGAAAAAATGGAAGCCAAATGATGAGGAAATAGGAGTTGGTAGAGGAAGAAGCCAATCCAGACAGAAAGACAACTGGAACAAGACAACGAGGGTTGCCAGCACAAGAAAGATCAGTCCCTCGGCTGAACTTTCCAGTGCACGAGTATTCTTGCAACATGGAGCCTTTGTTCTTTGCAACAAAAAGGGCTTGAGTTTAAAACAAAAGAATATGTTGATGAGCAGGGGCCAAGTATCATATAGAAATAATGTGTAAAACTACTGAATGATTCAGAAGAGAGGACTGACAAACAAGAAATCAAAGTAGAGTTGATCAGAGAAGGCCTCTTGGAGAAGGTGAGTTTCAGCCTTATTTAGTTTTCTTTTGACTGAAAACAATACCTAAATATTGCTACAGCATCTTTTCTGTATCGCACACTGATATTTCCTTTGAAACATAGTCCTAACAATGTTCATGATGTAGTGAGTTGGGGAGAGGATTGGGAGAAAGAAGCGAGTGGCCAATGCTATGTGTAACAATATGGACGACACAATCTCATCTTTGCTTTAAAATATAATTGCAGATTTAAATACAAATTAAAAATCCAGAAAGACACTCATCAAACTGTTAATAGCACTGGCCCTGGGGAATGGGCAAGATGGGGGGGGGTCACTTATATTTATTAATACCTGTAAAGCTACAATATTTCATAAGCAAAAAATTAGACAATAATTTTAGATTAACATAAATCAATTATATTACAAAGCAATTCCAGCTGAATGAAAATTTAGTGCTTTAATTTTATCTTTCCTCCACTAATTTGTTTTCCCTAACCCCTTAGTAGAAACAAAGTAAACAATTCCACTTCCACTTTCTCTCTTTAAGGGCAATACTAAGGAGCAGTGAAATAGCCACCAGGCAAGCAGAAGACAGGGGAAGCCTTGAATGACAGTTTCCTGGCTGGGTCTTTGGGGTTGAATTTAATTGTCTTCTATCCCACAGGGAGTGTGAAAAACTATAGCCTTCATCCTCTGGTCCTCAGTTTAAGCCCTTTGTGAATATTTTCCTTGCTCTCCTCCTTCCAGCAGAAGTGAATATTCCTTCCTTCATGTCCCTTGCTCCTGGGGACATGTTGGTGAAAATACTGCTGCATGGAATAGCTGAGATTTTCCTGCCTAGGCTCTCCTGTAAGACTTTTATGGTATTGTGACTTACATTTAAGTCTTTTATCCATTGAGTCTATTTTTGTGTATGGTGTAAGTTGGTGGTGAAGTTTCATTTTTTTGCATGTAGCTGTCCGTATCTCCCAACACCATTTGTTGAAGAGGCTATTTTTACTCCATTTTATGCTTCTGCTCCCTTTATTGAATGTGAATTGATCATAGAGACATAGATTTTATTTCTGGGCTCTCTATGTGTCTATTCTTATGATTACAGTGGCCTTGTAATATAGTTTAATATCAGATATAGTGATCCTTCCTACTTTGTTCTTCTCTCTCAAGATTGCTGCGGCTATCCAGGTTCATTTAAGGTTCCATATAAGTGTTTAAAATGTTTGTTTAATATCTGTGAAATATGCCATTGGCATTTTAATAGGAATTGCATTGAATCTATAAATTGCTTTGGTTGGTATAGACATTTTGATGATGTTAATTCTTCCAATCCATGAACATGGTACATGCTTCCATTAATTTGTACCTTCCTTAATTTCTTTCTTCAGCATTGTGTAATTTTTTGAGTATAGGTATTTTACCTCCTTGGTTAGGTTTATTCCTAGGTAATTTAGTTTTCTTGTTGCTATAGCAAATGGGATTTTTTTCCATTTATGTTTCTTATATTTTATTGTTGGTATACAAAAATATCTTTGATTTCTGAATATTGACTTTGTATCCCACCGTTTTTCCAAATTTACTTATTTGGTTAAGTAGTTTTTTGGTGGAGTTGATAGGATTTTCTATCTACACTATCAGGTCATTAAAATAAAAAGCTTCTGCAAGGCTTTAGCCTCACCATAACATCACCAAAATGAAAAGGGAACTAACCATCTGAGAAAATATACTTGCCAGTGATACCTCAGACAAGGGTTTGATCTCCAAAATATAAAAAGAACTTAGACAACTCCACACCAAGAATACAAACAACCCAATTAAAAAATGGGCAAAGGACCTGAACTGACACTTCTCCAAGGAGGACATACAAAGGGCCCAGAGACATATTAAAGGATGCTCAGCATCACTAGCCATCAGAGGGATGCAAATTAAAACCACAATGGATACCACTTCACACTGGTCAGAATGGCCATCATGAATAAATCAACAAGTACTGGTGAGGTTTTGGAGAAAAGGGGACCCTAGTGCACTGTTGGGGGGAATGCAGACTGGTGTAGCCACTGTGGAAAACAGTATGGAGTTTCCTCTAAAAACTAAAAATAAAACCCAGCAAGTTGTTGCCTTTTGAGCCAACAATTCCACTGCTGAGATTATCCCCTAAAGACACTGAAACATCAATTCAAAAGAATCTATGCACCCCAATATTCATAGCAACATAATTTACAATAGCCCAGTGCTGGAAGCAACCTAAGCACCCATCAGTAAATGAGTGGAACCAAAAACTGTGGTACATTTACACAAAGGAATTCTATGCAGCAGAAAGAAAGAAGGAGCTCCTACCCTTTGCAACAGCATGGATGGACCTGGAGAGCATTATGCTAAGTGAAATAAGCCAGGCAGTGAAAGACAAATACCATATGATCTCACTTATAAGTGGAACCTAGTCGACAAAAGTAACAAGCAAGCAAAATATAACCAGAGATATTGAAACAAAGAACAAACTGACAGTAACCAAAGGGGAAGAAGAAGGGAGACACAGGGTAAAGAAGGGGAAGGGTCATCAAGGAACATGTATGAAGGACCCATGGACAAAGCCAAAGGTGGGTAGGATTGAGGGTGGGAGGTGGGGATGGGTGAAAAGAGGGAAAGTGGTGGTGGGAAAATGGAGATGATTGTAGTAAACAATAATATATATATACATATATATATATATATAAATAAGTTGTGCAATTTTTTAAAATAGTAAATATGTGGCAAACATATAACTTTTTCTTCTTTTTTAATTAACTGAAATGTGGATGGGCAATCCACATTGTATTAGTTAGCTGGGACTAAATAATAAGCCACACTAAAACTTAAAAAAAACAGAAGAAGTGCATATTCCCCCATTTGTGTGAAAACACCTGTTGAATAGCCTGTGTTCATTCAGACTTCGACTGCCGCACATCCCTACCTATGCTGTTTGCACCTGGGCCCCTACAAAACCCAGAGCTCTTCAAAGGCAGAGGACATCTGCTTTCATCTTGGTATTACCATCTTGGTAGCACCATGCCTACTACATAGTGTGTGTCTGTAGAAAGCAGGAACACACAGGTGAAGGGAAGGAGAAGTGGTGGGCAGCAGGGGGGATGTGCTAGGCTTTGATAATAGTTCACTCATCTTTTATTCCTAAGGAGTTCTGTCCTTCACGCTGATCTTTCCGAAGAAATCCTGCACTACTTGTCCCAGCACAATCTGTTCTCTCACGGCTTTGCTTTCCATGTGTGGCCCCACTTACAGCCTCCATTCTCCTTCCTCCATAGCCATGGCTTCTTAGAGTCTCTAGAAAAGAGAGAAAAGGAAAAAGCCCCTGGCGATTGCAGTTTCTTAATCTCATCACACATGTTAGGAAAGACTATGCCCCTCAGCAAGTACTCAAAACCACTTTAAATGTCCCAGTGGTACAGGATCTTTTCCAACCTTTTCCCACCCGTGTGCCCTCAAAAAGGCACGTTCAATAATGGATTAAACCATTAACGAAAGAGTCTGGTGAGGACTGTCTGGTATTTGCCTGGTCCAAGGCACAGCCTTGAATTATTTCAGAGTCCTCAGTCCTTCTAACATGTCATTTGTCTACATTTTCCATAACATACTGGGAGGCAGGGAAGTTTTCTTCATGAGGAATAAAGGAATTAGCCAGCTTGGCAAAGAGAAAGAATGCCATTACACCACAGTGCCAATGGGAAGGTACTGGGAGATCCCAGTGCCAGACCCCAGGCTTGGAGAAAAAGGCAAAGGGAGATGAGAGAAGGTTTAAAATCACCTAACCTTCAGCTGGGACCAGTTTATGCCAACCCTGATTCTTCTCCTTCTAAGTCTCCTGACGAGTCTGTCATGCAATGACACTACCAGTAACTGGAAGGACACAGACAGGGACAGTTCCAAACCACCCAAATGCTGTTCTTGGATTCATCCAAGACTGATTCAGAAAACAGTGCCCCCTGGTCTGCTCTTTAACGCTGGGTTTAACGACTTCCTGGTAGGAAACAGATTTGGTTTTCTGAAGCTGGGTCAGTAGTGGAAAGACTGAGTCTTGTGGTTAGAACTCACTTCCATGTAGGAGTGTTGATGCAGTGGTTTTTATTTTAGTAAGCAGAAGATATCATGCTGTCCAGGGGAACACCTGTTGTCCACACTTCCAACTGTCATTTCCTTCCTGAAGGCAGGAAGTCAAAATTGAAAATCTCTGAAATTGTTAGTAAGACCATTTGTAACCTCAAGGTTTGTTCATTGTTTTCTGTGTAGTCTGTGAAACACAATGTACAAACTGCCAGGAATGTTCTGGCGTATCTGTGGTTTGTTTCCTGCAATCGTAGGGGGTCGATGTGCAAAGAGGCAGGAGCTGGTGGGGCGGACCTGCTCCTCGGATCCAGCTGGATCTCCGGGGAGGCTGGGGAGGAGGCGAAAGTGTGTCCCTGGGTCTCATTTACCGATTATTTATAACTTCCACATACCTGTCAGAGTCTAATAAGCAGGTGTCACCAAATAAATCAGCACTTCATACAGGCCCCTTTTACCAGTTACTCTATCATAATCCAGAATACACTAACTTTGTGTTATGGGAAAAAAACATATAATTCCATCTCTCTGGCTAGTAAATAAACAAATTTGTAAGAGGAAAGGTTTCACTTTTGAAATTCCTTTTAATATCCAGCATTTATCTAGTGACTCTATCCTTGAAATTAACAAAGTATAGATATCCATATTTTAAAAAAATTATAATGTTTCCTTATGATATGTTGTTCTACTAGAAGTGTCCAGATCTCAAAATGGAAGGAAGAATTAAGATTTCCCACCCCACATCAGCCATCACATACATTGTGTGCAGTGGTGTATGAATACATCAGAGCTAAGAATTAGAAACAGAATTTTAAAGGGCATATTTAAGATCTTGCTTCTCGGCATGGTCATCAATTTGGATCGAATGAAATCTTATTAAAAAAGAAATAGAGTATTAAGGAAAAGAGGAGGTGACTTCATTCTTTACAAAAGTTCTCAGATTTTATTTTTCAGGAGACTATAGTAATCTGGCTTAATGTTTCAATATTCTAAAGTAACAAACTTAAGCAAGAAATAAAATCTATAAAAATGTACATAACAGTCCTAATTAATTAGTGTACGTTCATCCCAAAGTTCACAAAAATTATTTAACTTAAATTCCCCAAAATGTCACCGTTAAGAACTTGATATGTTTGCAGCTCTTCAATTTTTTCCTTTGTTTATGGTAAAATAACTTGAAATTAGTAGTATTGTCCATCTCCTCACTAAGCACACAAAAAATGACAGCATTCCAGTTATTTGGTTAATACAGATAAAATAGTTTCCGAATGAATTACTTAAGTGCAATGCTCTCTAGCTCCACTGGGTGGTGCAGGTTTTGCTTTAATCACAATTTTTAAGTGTGTACTTTAAAAGATATTGTTGGTTTCAAATCTCCTAACCTAAATTACCCTTTTTAAAACTCAGACTTTAGGGGGGGTGGAAAGGGGAGGGAGGTGGGGGACATGGGGGTGGGCTGGGAAGGGAGTAAAAGAAAGAATACTGTAGTTAAAAAATAATTTAAAAATAAATTAATTTAAAAAAACGCAGACTCTAAAGGTATATGAGTGCTATGTCTTCTTATAGTACACCTATTGGCCCAAACATTTAATAAGTCAACTTTTCTCTGTCAAAAGGCCCCAGTGGCTGCCCTCTCATTTAAAGCTGAAGGCTTCACCAGCATTTTCAAGACCCTACACAATCTCTCCCCCACCGCCTCTCTCTCCAATCTTATTTCCTATTATTCTCATTCTCACTGTCCCCCTCGATATTCTTTAAACACACCTTCACACACACCTCCTTTACCCCTGGCCTTTGCCCTTGTTGTTCGGTTCCCCAGGGACCCCAAAAGCCTTTCTTTCTTTAGGGCTTTATGTAATGATACTGTCTCATGAGACTACTCATCCAAAATTTCAACACACCCCCCTCCTCATTTTCCTATCCTTCTCCCTGCTTTATTCTTCCTCTTACTACTTAACAATAATGTTTATTTGATGTATTTATTACATTGTTTGCTCCTCCAATTAGAAGTTTCTCTAGGGCAGGAATTTTTACTAATTTGTTGTATACTCATTCCTAGACTAGTACTTGGCACATAGTAAAATCTCAGTATTTGGGGACTGAATGAGTGCCAGGGTGAGTTCACAAACGGACTGCATGTACTCCCTATCCTAGCTACTATGCTAATGCCAGGATAAATAAGTGACCAAGACCTTCTCTCTGCCTTTATGGGCTTATGGTCTGGTTGGAGAGAGATACTCCCATTATAATTCCAATAGAAGCACAAGGAGAGATGTATGCCCAAGTCACTACGGGAGCACAGAGGAGAGGCACATGGTCCTTTCATGACTGCTTATGTCAATGCCTCTCCCACGAGGCATCTGAAAGAGTCAGATGTGCAGAAGCAGACGGTGGTGGTCATCAGTGGACAGAGGGAGGCGGGGGAGCTGCTGTTCAGTGGGTGCAGAGCCCCAGTTACCCCAGACGAGCACATTCCAGACAGCTGCTGCACTGCACGGCGCCAACCGTCCACCAGCACTGTGCTCTTAAAAATCTGTTATGGGGCCACATCTCATGTTAGATATAGTTACCAAAAAAACACCCCAAACAAACAAAAAAACCACAAGTAAACTTTTGGAAGTGATTGTTATATTTATTATCTTAACCATAGTGATGGTAAAAGGAGTATGTACCAAACTCACAAAATTCTATGCACTGTGTCCAATTTTTGTACGCCAACTATTACTTCAATAAGGTTGGAAAAATTTTTTTGCTCCAAACATTGGGATGACTAAAGACTATATCAAACTTCGCAGTTGCAGGCAACTATTAGTCCCTATCTCTTCTTATGTACTTAAATGTTACTAAATTCTTTCTACCTTGTGCTGTACTTTTAAATGTTCATGTTTAATTCCCTCACAGTTATGACCTCCTTAAAGGCAGTGACAGTATCTTGCTGTGTTTCGGGGACCCCAACACCATCCCTAGTTTTGACAATTCACTAGCAGGACACCTGGGGCTCAGCATACAGTATTGATGGCTATACTCAATTACAGCAAAAGGACTCAATGCAAAATCAGCAAAGGAAGAAGGCAGAGGGCAAAGTCCAGGGGAAGCCAGGTACAAGCTTCTGAGAGTCTTCTCCCAGCTGAGTGACACAGGATGAGTTCCATTTCCCTAGCAACAAGTGTCACATGTTGCCAACCAGGAAACTTCACTAGACTTCCTATCTAGGTCTTTTATTGGGGCTTATCATGTGGGCACGCTGGCATGTACCCAAATTCCAGACTCCCAGAAGGGAAGCGGGTATTCAGCATAAACCACATCTTTTGTGCAAATAGTTTGGGCACTGTGAACCACTCTTAGCAGTGCTGGGAAGGGTGGGAACCCTCCCCAAACCCAAGTTCCCTAATACCAGCTAAGGGCGTACGTCACAGGCAAGACTCAAAAGACAGCATTCAGGCCTGTTGTGTATAATCCTTCCTGCCCACTGAGTCGCTGTGAGATCCACCACTGCCCAATTCCACTCTCAACTTTATGCTAAAATGGGACAACAGGGATTAAAGGAATAAGTGTTATAGGTGTAAAGAATTAGGTTTACATCTTAAAACTGCCTGCATGTGTTTTTAAAAACTGTGTCTTGCCACTTCAGGAGTTGTTATTTTTCCCATATTACTTAAGTTTGGATAAGCCAATTTCATGGAAACATCTAGCCAATCACCACCTAAATACAGAAGTAAGCAAAACTTCATTATCCCCAGAGAGGTAATGGCTCAGATATGACTTCTATTTTTAACATCTATTTGGGATTTAACCTAAGGTATTTAATCTATATGACCTTCTTCTGTAATGATAATGCCTTAAACTGGTATCACAGTCAATATTAGACTGTTGATAAATTGACTCAGACTAGAAACAAACCTATTAGTCTCGATGATTAAAAACCTTCGAGTGACTTGACAATGTAACTGCTGGTAGAATCAGGGCTGATGCTGAGGATATTTCCGCAGACCGTGAGCTACCAGGACGACTTTTACTGGGCAAGACATGCTCCAAAGTATGCTCTAAACAGGAGGCTTGTCTTTGAAAATGAAAGAAAGTGAAATGTACACCTTGACAGATCAACACAGTTTATCTTTTTCCTTTCTTTTCTTCTTTGGAAGATGCTGATGACTGCATACTATAAAATTCTGCCTAGAGTATTCTCTTAATAAACTATTTACTGTGTTAAGAACTCATATAGGCTTGAAGGAAACCATACAGGTTCCTATGATTTGTTTTTCTGTGTGTCCAGGAATATGAATGGTAAAATCTGTTCACCTGCACAGCTCCTGAGTATGATGGGAAAAGGCTCAGTTAGCAGGGTGGACTGAGTTTATGAGAGGCCTTGAAATCTAGGCTGGACAGTTTTAAATTGATTCAACAGGACAAGGGTTTGTCAGAAAGGACACCATGGGATCTCTGAAGAGCCCAAAATTACATGTAAAACTGTGGGTAGGAACATGTTTCTGGGGAGACAGTCCATAGCTTCCTTCAGCTTTTCAGAGGCAATTGTGACCCCAGAATGCATGTGAATACCAGGGTCAAGTGCTCCTGAAACTTAGGTCACAAGGAAGTTAGTTGCACAGGATCATTGATTCCAACCCAGTGTGACCTGTGGGTCACTTGAGGTACTTTTACAGATTTCCTGTCCTACCCCAGAGCAACAAAATCAGAATCTCCAAATGGCCTGGGATCTGTATTTTACCAGTTACCCTGTGATGTAAGGCCAGGTTACACGTTTCTAAACTCCATGATTTTTATGGGCCTGTTACTATTGGTAAAGGCCTGCGACAGTCCCTGCTGAGGGTTGACAGGAAAACGGTACCTCCCAGGGTTCACCAACCCATTGCTCACTTTTGTCTCATAAGATGACGCTACCAGGAAATAAAGCTGTGAAGTTCTTTCATGCAGTTCTCTTCTCCAGGAAATGGAATTA
This sequence comes from Artibeus jamaicensis, assembly GCF_021234435.1. Lineage (NCBI taxonomy): Eukaryota > Metazoa > Chordata > Mammalia > Chiroptera > Phyllostomidae > Artibeus > Artibeus jamaicensis. Next base: position 81,371 of record NW_026521995.1, on the reverse strand, counting down.
CTGTTGAAATCTTAACTCTCATCCATGATTCATTATTTGTATCTCTAAAAGTAAATTAGAGCAAGAAGGCAACAGTTACCCTCCCAACAGGGCATGTCAGAAAATTATCAACAGTATGTTCTATAACATGCTTACCTCTCAGATTCCGTGGTGATACATTAGTTGCTGCTCCTTTGATTATTGTGCAAATCCAGAATATTCTATGTATTCGGTAAACCAAAATTCTAAAAAGCAATGCTTCACAAATGCCATGAAAAGCAGCAAGTCATAAACTGACTGCCTTATCTTTCCCAAATAACCTGCCTACATAACCTTCAGTTAAACGTCTGTTTTAGACTTTTCAGGATTTAATCTCAGCAGCACCACCTACTGATAATTTAAATTCAGTACTTTATGTAAATTCTTAGTAATGTTCATATTAAACAACTTGAAAACACACAGAACATGCTGGTTTTTCATAAAATATGCATAACTGATAGAGAAAAATTTCAGTCTTTTTACCTGTGGTGGTGAATCAAATTGCACTAAATGACAATGCATGCTTCAATCCTGCTACAGAATGAATGGGATTAGTGTCCTTATAGAATAGAGGCCCCAGAGAATTGCCTTCTTCTTCGTTCTGCCATGTAAGGTTATAACAAGAGGGCCTTCCATGAACCAGGAATTGTATTCTGACCAGACACTAGATCTGCAAACACCTTGACCTTGGAATTCCTAGCTTCCAGAACTGTGAGAAATAACTTTCTGTTGTTTACAGCCAGCCAGTCTGTGGTATTCTGTTCAGCAGCCTGAATGGACTAAGACATGTCCAGATGTGGTTCCAGCATGCTGGCTATTTTCTGTTTGCCCCACTACCCCTGGATGTATTCTCCATCATTTGGTATCCCAGTTGGCTTCATCCATTGAGAAGATTGGTAGGTCAGAGGCCAGAAGGAGACACTGGGATATTTATCCCCTTGTCCTGCCTGCTGTGCCAGTCACAGCTCTGTCACTCTGCCCCTCCTCCACAGTCTCCAGCTCCCACTGGGCTCCATGCATGCTGCTGTGTAACTCCAAACAGCTGCCCCTTCTGGCCTAGGAGTCATGACAGTAGTGGATGCTTCAACACACCTTGTCTGTCCCCTTAGTGTTCAGTAAATAGTTCTTTCCCAAAAGAACGCAGCTGAATCTCCTGAGTATAATTCTGCTTCCTGCCAGGACCCTGACAGGTACCTAGAACTCTCTGGAGAACTACCTTGCATATAGTAAGACTGATCATTCACTTAACACTTAAGTGAATACATTAAAAGAATATTGTTCTATATTCTTTTAGAACAATACAGATACAAAGATGAAAAAGATCCCATTATTATCCTCAAGAAGCTCATACTGTCACCGAACAAAAGTAGGGTTTGGCTGCCCGCTGCTGAACATGGGCATATTCTAAAGACAAAGGTTACTGAGGAAAGAAAACGATCTTCGGTAAAATGGTGCACAAACTGGGGGAATGGGAATTTCCCTGACTCCAAGACAATGTCCTCTGCAAAATACAGAAAAAAACCATCTGCTTCCCAAGAGATTGCAACCCCAAACCATGCCCAGAAATCCCACTCTATCCTTCTCTGTCCTTTGGAAACTGAGGCTACTAAGCAGACAGCTCTCTGTCTTCAAACTCCCCAGAGTTTGTGTGTGGGGCTGGTGCTGCCATCACCATGCTGCCAGTTCATGTGCCCAGGGGCTTGGGGTCATTGCCAATCACTCTGGCTGGACACGTGGGGCTTCATCGTGCCAGCTGTGGGGTCTGGTGTCCACCACCCAGCTACGTGACTACCAGGGCCCACCAGTCCTGCTCAAGCTCCAGCTCACAGGTCTGTGACATGGATCCCAGAGAGGCAAGTCTCTGCCTTCCCTCCATTTAAGTCTTCCAGCACAAACTTGTGTGCACTCTGGAAGGGTTCACCTCCCCCAGCCAATGTGTTCTTTTTCCCAGGCTGGACTGACAGTTCTTACTATAGTGCAGCATCTCCCCCCACTGCCATGTTGACCTTTATAGTGCACATATCCACATTTTCTGGTCCCCCTTCAATCAGGGACTGATTGGGGGTAGGAGGCCATTTCCCTCTGTCCATCAATCTCTAGCCTTATGCAAACTCTAGCCTGTGTAGGGCCTCTTCCTATGGAGTTTCTGCCCAGCGACGCGGAAATCCATCAACACACACTGTGCTAGCACAGCGGCTATACCCGATGCCGCGGGCATTTCCCGTAACCCCTCTCTCACTCTGAGGCCTGGCCAGGCACTGGTACCAATACTAACATATGGAAAAGGAGACTTGGGTTGAGTAATAAAACTTTTAAGGAAAATGATTCAGTGTAACTACTTTAATTTCTGTAATTTTATTAACCTTAGGTATCAATTAGGTAACCCTTTGGCCAAGTCTCCAGAGTCCCCAGATTAGAATGCTAAGATTTATTTAAACCTGGAGCCAAACACTTAATCTAAAAATACACGAAGACTGTCCAGAAAAAGCCCAACCATTTTTAATATCACAAGAATGGTTTGCACAACATTGATGTAACCTGGCAACCTAGGAGAGTAGACTGGAATGCACATACGTGAACAATGACTTCACTGTACTGGTCAGTGGAGCGGTAGATGCCATTGAGTGAGCATGTGTACTGTGTGGCCATCGCATTCAAAATGACTGAGCAAGTAGAGAAATGAATCTGCATCAAATTTTGTGTTAAACTTGAACATTTCTCCACAAAAACTATTCAGATGATTCAGAAGTGCACAGCTATGAGCAATCAGTGATTGGCAGCTTCATCATGACAATGTGTCTGCTCATGCATCACTTCTCGTGCAGAATTTTTTTGGGCAACATCATACTACCCAGGTGACTCAGCACCCCCACAGCCCAGATTTGGTGCCCCACAACTTCTGGCTTTTCCCAAAGCTAAAATCACCTTTGAAGGGGAATAGATTTCAGACTGTCACTGTAATTTAGGAAAATACAACGGGGCAGTTGATGGTGATTGGAACCGTGTGAGGTCCCAAGGTGCCTATTTTGAAAGGAACAGAGGTGTCATCGTCCTATGTACAATGTTTCTTGTAACTCTCTCAATGAATGTCTCTATGTTAGGTATTATGTGGCTGCACACTTTCTGGACAGACCTCATGTACTTTTACATTCTAACGAGTTCTTCTCACATACAAATTACCCTGGAGTCCTCCTGTGGAAGACAGACAGACAGACAGACAGACACACACACACACACACACACACACACACACAAGTAAAAACTCCTCCCGTAGGGGGAGCGAGAATGACTCGCCTCATTCCCATTCCCCCTATAGCTTTCAGGGTCCTCACGCTAGTTCACCGACAGGCAGACAGTACAGCACAGTGGGTGACAATACAAACTTTACCTGGGTTTAAACCCAGCTATGCCACTTTCTAACTGGATGCCCTTAAATTTCTAAATTCTCTGCCTCACTTTTCTCACCTATAACATCACCCCCGTTTGAGTGAGTTATTTGAAGAGCACGAAATGGTGTTTGTCTCACAGTAAGAATAATGTGCTTATTAATAAAATTAAAGTGATCTTTTTACATTGCCTGGAAGCTGTATAGTTGGAAATGACCTTAAGGGATATAATTCCCTTATTTTATAAGTGATACCCCTGAAGACCAGAAGGTAATGCAATACACTGCTGTAGAAGGGTGTCACCGCCCCAGCTAACCTCACTCCGAGGAACACCCGCTCATTGCTACTGGATGCTTTAGAAAGAAATGGAGTGCTCTCATCCAACAAAACAAGTAGAATTATCTTCTTTCCCAAAGAGTACCCAATCCATTCCAGAAAAGTTTCAGTCAGGAATGGATTAATTTCTCTTCCACTAAAAACAGTGTCTTGCCTTTATTACTCTTGCCAGACATGCCTGTCCATCCTATGCAGACCCTGAGACTTCACCTCACTCGCAAGCTAACAAGTTAGCCCTATACCACTCTGTGAATGCTGACAGAGACACAAGGCGCACGGGTCCAAGACTAAGAACTGTATTATTTATAGCGTCAGCAGTAGCTAAAATATCAGCATTTTCTTGTGCCAGTTCCTGAGCACAGGAATGTAAGCAGAGAGTCACGTGACACTTTGCACATGCAGCTCACTGCAAAAAAAAGAGAGAGAGAGAGAGAGAGAGAGAGAAACCCTGAGTTTAAAGAACCCCGATCTTTTACATTGGTGAGCCTGCCAGTAGTTTGCTCCAAAGGGAGACATGACCTGTATCCCCCAAGGCTGTTTGCAACACAAACATCCTTGAAAAGATAGTCCAGAAAAAACACTGACCCTGCTTACTAAATGTACATAAACAGGAAGACTATGGATAATTATCTCCAAACAATTTCCCCCTTTCATTTCTACACCATCTTAGTTTTTGCCAATTTTCGCGAATATACCATTCCATTGATCACTCTGACTAAGCTGTCTGACAGAGGCTGGGAGCAACCTGTCTCATGCAGCATTTAATTAAAACAATCAACCAGAACCGGGAGGCAGGATGAGGCCAACTGTAACCACGTCCTGGAGCCTGCGTCCAGTCAGTTACACAATCCTACAAACCATCAGGCTTCACCTCCAAAAGTCACTCTTTCTGAAGTGGACCTACACTGAGAAAAAGTGTTCAACTAAGTGTCCTGTGAGCATGAAACTGAAACAAGGGCAGTTAAGGTACCCTGAACCAAAGCCTTATGCTTTACCAGGAGCACACTTTATTTAAGGGGCTATGGTATTCCAAATACACTGGCTAAGCTTCATTCTCCCCAGGCCTCCTTTTGCTAGACTCTTGTAGTTCTACACTGCCCCTTCTTTTCCCAGGCTATGTTTACCATTACTGAATAATAAACTAATGCACATTTAATGGCCTAAGACAACATAGATTATCTCAGTTTCCATGGGAGAAGCCAGGGTGCAGCTTAGCTAGGCCCCTGCAGGCTGCTGCAAACAGATGGTGGCCAGAGCTGGGTTTCTCATCCAAAGACTCAACTCAGGAAGGATCTGCTTCCAAGCTCAGTCACCGAGCAAGACGAATCGTATAAAACATATTCACAGTGGGTTGCAGGCCAGTTCCCTGCAGGCCAGTTCCCAGCAGCAGATGCCCAAAAGGCAACCGTACATTGATGTTTCTCTCCCTCTCTCCTTCCCCTCTAAAGATAAATAAATAAAATAAATAAAATCTTTAAAAAATATATTCACAGGAGCAATATCCTATCACCTTTCCACAGTCCACTGCTTATTAGCAAGTTATAAGTCCTGCCCACATTTACAGGGAGGGGATTAAACGAAGGCCTGAACATCAACAGGAAAAGGTTGTGGGGAATCCACTCTAGTCTAATGGACACACAGCACCAGGCATAGTCTTAAGAATTACACAGTCTGGTCCTAGAAGGCTTAGATCAGTACTGCCCAACAGGAATGGAATGTTGAACCAAGTATGTAATGTTAATTTTTCTAGTAGTTACATTAAAAAATTAAACAAACACATCACATAATACTTTATGTCATGCAATGGTTAGTTACAGTGAAATATAGCCCTACCACAATGATAGTTAACAGCTAAACTATTTTTACACTGCTTCAGGTTTTAAGTTTAATTCAAATTAAATAAATTTAAAATTCAGTTACTTAACTGCATTAGTCCAAGTGCTCAACAGTCCAATTGGACAATGAAGCCTTAGATGCACTCTCTTCAAAGCAGTAATCAAGGCCGCACATATCACCAGGGCTGAGGTCAGAACAGCGAAGTGGCGGCAAGATGGTTTCCTTGAACAAACTTTAGTCAGGCTCCTCTAAACCCCGTTCCCAACTAGCTCCATACTTGCCTGACCTAAATAGTTAGTTTTCACAAGAATCACCCACACTCCTTGGTATCACACTACCTTGGCCTGAGCTCAGCCGGAATCCCCTTACCCTTGCTGCCTCCTCTGTCACTTTCAATCCATAGACCCCACTGCTCTGCTCCTCAGCTATACATCCAGTTGTCTTCACTGCATTTGGACTTGAGCCCAGATCTATGCTGAGGCCACTTTTTTACTCTATTGCAGTAGTTTCTGACACATTCACTTGTGGCTGGTTCTCTTTGACAATGGGATGATGAAAAGTTGTAAATAAGGGCTCAGTGGCAACCCAGAAAGCACGGCCAGTTGTGAGAATAATCCAGGCATCATATTGTTAGATCATCTTTTTTTTTTTTCCAGGAAGCCAAAAAACTATCTTTCATGGAAAATTACCCAGTCATATATAACATTTACTTAATTTTTTAAAATTCTATGCAGGCAAAATAAAACATGTTGACTATACCTGGCTGAACCACAAGTATTCAACATACACTTATTTTATTTTTCTACTATGGCTCATTCATTTTCAGTTTAATAACAAGGGGTAATAGTCTTTACTTCCAAAGTTTGGGGGAGCTACACCACCCAGAAAGGAAAGGCTGTAAGAATCTCTCTTCCTCAGCCTTCCATTTGCGATCTCATCTCACACTTGCCTTTTGTTTCTACAGGACAGTCTGAGAGAGAAGAGATGGCCTCTTTTTCATTAGGCTCTCTTCCCTCGACTCTTAAATGTCAAGGAAAAAAGGGTATGTTTTTCTGATTAACTTTACTTCATTCTTTTGTACACTTGCCATTTTCCCCAAGTAAGAATGCAAAGCAAGAAAGGGCAAGAATGAGAACAAGTTTACCTTCGTACTTCCGGGAGCTGAACTAAGATTTAACAGACTTAAAATTACTAGACTCATAAGGAATTGAAAATACTGTATTTACTTTGAAACCCACAGAAAGGATTGTACAGGGAAAGATGGTTAGGTAGGGTGCTTGGGGGTGAGGAGAAAACCACCTTCCACTCCCCTCCACCATACCCGCCAAAGGCCATGATGCTCCAATACGTTAGTAGCTAATACCTTCTCAGGATGAGTACAGGGCTTTGGATTCCCTAGGTGAGTCTACAAGTTGTAGCCTCTCTGTGAAATAAAGGTAAACAAATGTAAGGATTATCATGTTGAATAAACATCAAATTAGCCTAGAGCCTCTGTTCGGTTCAGCCTCAGTGCTTCTACTTACAGCCAAGAAACATCGCATATCAAATTTCAACACTAGTGGACCCATTACTGTTTCTTTATTATTCATTTTTTAGTCAATTTATCTATTGACATTTGTAAGTAACTTGCATTCGTATTTAGATTTGTAAAGGTATCTAAGTACCTAACAGCCTACCCCATTTAGGGCTTTGACATGTAAAAATTTTGAAAGCAATTAATAAGCTTTGAAAACCTGGGATACACCCAAAGTCAACCAGATGACAGATCTACAGTTCACAAAAATCAATGGGAATGCCATAATGGCTATGCCCATTTTACTCAGAAAATGATCATCCTTAATTTTTCTTTTTCCTTTTTTTTTTGGGGGGGGGAGCGAGAGGAGAGGCAGGATTGCAGGGCATGTAATTTCTCAGACTGAATTTAAGCAAAATAGGTAATTCTTTGAATGTGTTCACGTTTATTTGGAATACTTTCAGATCTGATAAGAGGGAAGAAAGCTGTGCACCCTAGATGGCCTTCATGCTCATCAATTACTTAAAGATATAAAAGGTATTTTTCTAAAGTGAGAAATAATGAGTAATCATTCATTCTCCATCTCTAAAGAGTCAATTTTGATATAAGAATGGTTTGGAAAACACAAACATGTTGTAGGAGATTGAAATTCTAGGAAACAGTATCAGCAAAGCATGAATTTCCTTTTTTTTTTTTTTTTGCATGATTTTGTCCAGGAGAAACATTAGGTAAAATGTAGAAAACTGCACCCAGCTGAACTGAGCTACACAGGAACACACAACACACAACACACACACACACACACACACACACCCTCACATCACCACCAGCAACCTCGCGGGGCTCACTGCCAAGCCTGAATTAAACTCACCCACATCAGGTGTCACACAACTTGACCTCCAATTTCAGCAGTCCTTCCTTCCACCTTCACAGTAACTCACGAGATACGTTTCCAGCACCCACTTCCTTAGGCGCACTTCACGTCTTTTTTTCAAGGTAAAGTGCCATAGTTAGTGTAACATTCATTTGTTTATGAACCATGTAACATGTATAAAAACGTGCATTTTATTAGGTTCCCATCTTTATTCTTAAGTGTGTTACTGCTGAAGTGTTGGTGTTGTGCCTCTAAACCCGCATTCCCCATAAGCTGTTGGCTTTTTATTTCACAATTACACGTAGCATGGTGACATTTACAACACAGGCATGCATTACAACAGAATTCACTGTATTCTACTATGAGCTCCAGTTCATCAAGATTATAATTCAAGTCCAATATGCAAGAGTTATCTGCTAGAAACCACTGGCAATGTTCAGGTTTATCTTATGTTGACTGTAAGCATCTTGTACAGAATTTTAATTTCTCAAACAATAGCTCTTGGAATAAATGTCACAAAAATGAGTTATAAGCAATTGATTAAAATGCTGTGAATTACTAAATTAAAAGAATATAAGGAAATATCACTTTCAAAAGATATTTCCTTATATTCTTTTAATTTATTAAAGACAGTAACTTAGATCAGGCTACTTTAATAATACTTGCCTCTTAGTCAAAAATGGAAAATATCACTTCAGAGTTTATAATCTTAAATAAATGTTTCCTTCTGAAAAAAACTGCAAAATGTATTACCTAAACTCAGCTTCTTTAGCTATTAATCTATCCTCTTTGGCTTAATATTTTGAAAACAACTTTTCTGATGATTTTCCATTATGACATACAAGAGTATGTACTGGGCTGGCCAAAAAGTTCATTTGTTTTTGTATGTAAGATGGCTCTAGTAGCATTAGTTGTCTTTAACTTCATTTGAAACAATTTTAGTAAGACTGTTGTGACAGCTGTCCTGTCAGATGCACTTTTAAAAAAACTTATCAAAACGGGTGAATTTTTGTATGGCCAATTTAATATTAAAGATGGAAGAAAACACATTTTATAACATTATACAATGTATTATGCCTTATTATTTCAAGAAAGGTAAAAATGTAGCTGAAATGCAAAAAAAGGTTTATGCACTGTATGGAGAAGGTGCTGTGATTGATCAAATGTGTCAATAGTGGTTTGTAAAGTTTCGTGCTGGAGATGTCTTGCTGGACAATGCTCCACAGTTGGGTAGACCAGTCGAAGTTGATAGTGATCAAATTGAGACATTAAGTGAGAACAATCAACATTCTACCATGCAGGACATAGCAGACACACTCAAATATCCAAATCAATAAAGTTATTCATGAAAATGAAAACTGTGTTTTACTTTATGGAAAAAACCATACAGACTTTTTTGGCCAACCCAATACCTACTCTATGGAGAATGTACTTATCCTTATAAAATACATAATGAAAATACCTAGGAGTATCATTTACAATGTCTAGAACTTGTTTATTCACACAATTAAGGATGTGTGTATACATATAGGCATAACTACACACATAAACATGTACCTATGTATATATAAACATACAGAAAGAAAGCAAATGTGACAATATGTTCACAATCAGTGAATCTAGACAAAGAACATGTGGGTATTCAATGTTATTCTTTCAATCTTTCTGCAGGTCTGAAAATCTTCAACATAAAAAGTTGCTGGGAAAAGTACAACTTACACAGTATCAGATTCTTACTTCAAGGGGCCAACTTAGTTAATATGCTATTCCCTTCCTCTGTTTAATTTTCACATCTAAAACAGTGGTCTCCAAATAGGGTATACACACATCTTAGGGCACAGACTAAGAGAACCAGAGATATGGGAAAAATATTTGATTTTTTCATTAATAATTTTTTCACTCACCCTCTTAAGACTTTTTTTGGGTATGTTTTAAAATGTACAATACATATTTACACAAAACTTGTACAATTTGTAAAAACATATACACATACATATTTTGAGGCTATATACTCAAAAACATTTGTTTCTGATGAAGGTATCATAAAACTTTTTTTAAGTCTCTGACCACCAAAAGATCATTAACACCAGTACCTTTTTTTTTTACCTTTGTCCAGGGGCCGCTGAATCTTACTACTTTAACATGCAATCTGTATCAGCAATTCTGTGTCTACGAGAAGCAGCAAACAGACAATGATGGCAGTGGAAAGTATTAGCATAAGTCCGAAGCTAGAGTCCGAAGCTAGATGATGCATCTAAGTTCTGCATGACCCTAAATTATCAGTCATAAAACGCTCGATTCTTTTGAGCAAGAAAACCTAAGATTTTAAACACTGATTTAAAAGGCTCTAGAACATGATTAAAATATTGTTGAAACTAGGAAAACTTTAGAAAAAATTACTAAGTTTTATAAAGGAAGATCATATGAAAAAAGTATACAGCAAACTCAGGACAGCTTTGCTTAAACGCCTGGGGCACAGGTCACTCCTGGCAGGAGCGCTGCATCAGACCACTGTTTCGAAACAAATGATAACCAGACAAAGGCCTTTAGAAACTATTTAGGTGGTTTTCCTCTACGTACTTTATTCTAAGGGGCATAAGCAATAAAAATTAAAATATTAGAAAATGATACAACAGTGAAAAAAATTAAGCTATAGTACTACATATTTTTAAAGTGATGTAACAGGAAACTATAATTAGTACAATTGGTAAGTAAACCAAGGAAATCTGTATGAGAAAAAGAAAACTGCTCTTTCTGTACTAAACAGATAAAAATATGGCTAAATTACATCAATGGACTTCATTTTAACAAGTAATTTATAGTTTTTATAGTTGCATAGCTTATCATAAAGGGTACTAATTTGTCTTATATAAACTTGAAGCTCTGGACTAAAAATATTTGAAAGCTGAATTATACATGTCATACATGAAAACTGTACTAAAAAAGAATACTAGTGGTCTATTAAGCATTTTAAGTACAAAAATTAAGAGTTATAGAAACAAAGCCCCAGAATTTTTTTTTTTTAAGATTTTATTTGTTTATCTTTAGAGGGGAAGGGAAGGAGAGAGGGATAAAAACATCAGTGTAAGGTTGCCTCTTGTGTGTTCCCCGCTGGGAACTGGCCTGCAACCCAGGCATGTGCCCTGACTAGGAATCGAACCGTGGTTGCTTGGTTCCCAGGCCCGTGCTCAAATCCACTGAGCTACACCAGCCAGGGCAGAAATTTTTAATATAAAGAGATCCCTCGCTGAGTTGAGATCGGTAACAGTGAAGAAGACAGAAAACACTGCCAAGTTACAGCATGGAACACACTACACGCTGCTCCTAGTAGGTTTCGGGCACTATTATATTATCACATCCTTGGCCATGGGCTGTGGTGGCTATTTATGCTAGGTAGTAATGAAACTTAAATTTTTATTTAGATGTCACTAGTGTATGGCTACACACTTAAAACTTTATACACAAAATAAATTAAGAAGTAAAATCTCCTTCACAGAAATTCACATTATAGTTAGTTCATTTTATAAACCATTCTTTAAAAAAAAAAAGATTGTTATATTTTAGAGATTTTTTTTAAAGTACAACACATGCAACACCGGGCTCATACAAAAGCACTGTGCTCCTGACTGGCCCTTCCCTATTTCTGTCCTCCCCCGTCATCTACGGACAGAAAATCCAGCGGTTTCTTTTCCCTGGAGTTTTCCCACCTGGCATTTTTACAGCTAACAAATGAAAAGCACAAATTCATATACTATCAGTATTAAGTATTCATCATTAAAACCTTTATAAGCATACTAATATAGTAAGTTTAAAAATGTGTGTGTGTATATGTGTGTAACATATATATATATTACTATATATATAGTAATAAGGGTAGGTTTTTTCAATTTTACCATTCTTAGACTTTTATGTAGTACAAAGTAAGAGAATATGTAATTGAAATATTCGCATAAAGGAAGCATGAAGGATATTAACATAAAATGGGGAAATGATACATTCACCAATGATAAACAGAAATTTATGAAAAAGACCAAGACAAAAATACACTATAATGGAAAAAAAAAGTATATCAGTGAAACCAGAATATTTGAATTGAAATAAAAATTACAATCTGTTTGACAATGTTTATCAAAATAGCTACAGATTAAAAATTTTAAATATAAATTTTGAATTCAAATTAAAAAATTTCTATTTGAGGGCATCATACTCTAAAGTTGGAAAACACAACACCAGGGTAAAACACTTACACTGAAGATGGTGCTTTCAATCTGAAAGTAAAGTTCAATCACCATTAAGATTCCTCGTAAAGATGGAACCGTTTGTCAAAGGGGAAGGGAAAACGTTATCCGATCATAAAATTTTCATTTATGGTGTGAAATATGATGCTCAACTTTTCAGTTGATAGTATAGCACAACCAAGAAAATACTAAATATTCAAGAAGATTAAAATGTCAGTGGAAAACATTGCATGTGCATTAAAAATAAAAGGCATTCATTGAAAAATACTCCTGAATAGGAAGCCAACTTAATCCATCAGAACTTTAAAACGAGAGAGAGAACAGCCCCATCCAGTTTGAAAGATAAGAATAAACGTACAAACTGTTAAGCAAAGGCAGGAATATTGATTACTTTGAAATATTTGCTTATATTGATTTTAATGAAGAATTAAAGAATACAATGTGTTAAAAACATATTTAAAAGACTAATAGTGGAATAAGACAATGAATCATTTTTTTTAATATCCTAAGTAATTACAAGAGACTTTGAAAATGTAGTGTTATTCATGGTTTCTTTCCAGTTTAAAAATTTCTGTCCATTGCCTCTATCTTTGGTGTCACTGCCACCAATAGACACAGTATACAGTTTATAAATCTAATTACTATCTTCAACAAGGAAAAAAGTAAATCAACATTACTTCTTTAAAAATAAGATATAAAGAATGTGATCCCACTTATTAATTTTGTCTCATGGTCCCACAATACACTGAAGTATCATGCCAAAATGTGTAAGTTTAAAAAGGAACACCATTTGCTGTAACTGCACCAAAAATTTAGCTACTGTATGCTGGTGTGATGACAGCTAGTGGTACGCAGAGGCTACAGAAAGACACAAGGTACATACGTTTATCTCACAATCAGCCAAAGGAAAGTTCGGTTTAATGTAAAAACAAAAACATCTGACAACATAATACCTTCACGTAAATATGCTACAGCTTTGTTCTCTTGCAGTTTAAAAGGATAGTGTAATTATCTTAAATTTACACAAAACATTATGAAACATGGTAGTTGTTCATGATTAAAATAAAATAGCAATGTAAATTAATTTAAGTGTTAAATATATTCACATGATCACCATTGTGATTCGAAATGGCCACTAATGAATTTACATAGGAATATATGTACATAACATTTGCCACAACAATTGTTTTAAGTTTGACTTTTTGCAGACCAGGTAATTTTATGAGACAAATAATGTTTTCTCAATTCTTTCATATTATGAAAGGAATTAAATGTTGTAAGTAGTTTTCATTCCTCTGGGGAGGGGAAGGGGAAAACCTCTAAAAAGTCAGTGCAAATTGAAGAGAGTTCTAATGTCTTGAATATTTGAACTTGTTGACCAACACAGATGCCTATAAGCTGAGGATAAACAACCCTTAAGATATCAAAGAATCACGTAACATTGTCAGCGGCATTTAGCAGATCGAAGAGGAATCCCAAATCCTATAGCAGAGCCTTCTGAGAATATGTCTGCTGTGGCTGAGGTGGCTGTTGACTGCCTGCTGGTTGAGGCAGCGCTGAGGATGTTAAGTTATAGTTTGGCACATGGGACATACTAGTTCCTGCATTCTGGTATATAGTGACATCAGCAGTAGCAGCAGCAGGAGGAGGACTGTACACTGAAGCCTGGCTGGGATATGTGTTTCCTTGAACAGAACTGACCATTGTGCTGCGGAAGGGAAAAAACAGATCAGTATTGACTAAAATATCCATTTGATAATAAACAGGAGAAGCTATTCATTAAACATTCATTCAATCCATTCAATTAATGAATATTTATTAAATACCCATAATACATCAAACACAGTTATTTTAGGCACTGAGATAGTAAAAAATCAGAAGGAAAATAAAGTCCCCACCGTCATGACACTTACATTCTAGCAGGAGGAAAAAAATTAACAAATGTATAATATGTTATGTAGTAATAGCTGGTATGAAGAAAAGTAAAGCATAGTAGGAGGACCAAGAGCTCCTAAGAGACTCTGCCTTATATACAGTGTGGTGGGAGAAGGCATTTTAGATGCCTTCTAAGGAAAAATTTAGGCAGAGACCTGGAAAAAGCGAGAGGGAGTCATATCAACTACATAGGAAAACCAGCTGATCAAGCAAAGAGAATGGCAAGCATAGAATCCTTCAAGAAAAGAAAATACCAGGCATGTTCAAGGACCAGAAAGGCAGAAAGGAGGTCATGATGAGCAAGGAGGATAGTATACACCAACGTGGCAGATTAAAGGGGAAAGAAGCCTTAGAATATACAGTGCCAGATAGACCATACCAAGGATTCTGGATTGTATTTGAGTGAGATGGAAAGACAGTGGTTGATTTTGGACAGAAAAATGATGTGATTTACTGAGGTTTTAACAGGTGCACTGTGGGCAAAGGAGAGAAGTGAGGGTATCTGACTGAAGGCTGTTACAGCTCTCCAGGTAAGAGCTGACAGGTGGCTAGGGCCATGGTGGACTAGGTGAAGAAGGGAAGAAAGGGTAAGATTTTGAAGGCAGTGCCTTCAAATTTGCTAGAGGTCAAGAATGACTGAGGTTTTAGAACCACATTCCTGGTACAAATAACTGATAAGAGTGGTCATTTGCTGAAAAAGACTACAGATGGCAGATAAGGATGACAGTAAGTTTGGGGAAGGATAATCAGCACAGTTTTGGACATGTTAAGTGAGATATCTAGGAAGTGTATGAGAAAAGATAATGAGTAGATGGTCAGCCATTTAAGTCCGGAGACCAGGGGAGAATTAGGACTAGAAATATATATTTGGGAGTCATCAGCATACACATCAGAGTATTCAGAGTCATGGGCCTGAATAAGACGCCCCCCCAGGTAATGCCCCCCAGGGCAGAGAAAAAAGCAGCCCATATTATAAGCCCTACACCTAGCAATCAGGAAAATAGAGAAGCACTAGGCAAAGAAGACCAAGGAGTGACAATAAAGTAGAAGAAAAACTAAAAAAAACTGTAAGAGCCAAGTAAAGATTTTCAAAAAGGAAGTGGCCATTTGATCTGGCAATATGGAAATCACCAGTCCTTCACAAGAGCAGTTCTGGTGGACTAGGGGACATGAAAGTCTGATAACCTTGTTTTTCTTATTTCCTTGAAAATACAGAAGCAAATAAAGGAAACCTTTCATCTAGTCCCACCATCTTTTATCAATCATCTGTTCCTGCACCCATTCACACTCTGTGCCTCCCCCCCCTCACCCTGCTGTAACCGATCAGCTGTCATGCTCCCATGCAAGGCGCCCTCCACTGGCGCACTGCTCCCACTTCACCAAAAAGATTCCTTCAGCTGTCTTTGTTCACTGCCTCTGCTTTCCTTCCCATTCCTGGCCTGATATTGGAGTTTTTACCATGTATAAGACACTAATTTAACTGTATCAAGAGAAGTACTAACAGCTCTAACATTGAGATGTTCCCCACATTTCTATTAAAAATGTAAAACTACACAATGGGCAATTTTCAAAACACTGCCCATTTCGAAACTTTTATTCAGTTGCTAGATTGTTTATAAATCAATTGCTGGTGAACTCAATGTTCTAGCACTGTACGCAAATTAAACAATTCATCATTATACTGAAGTCCTACATTATACCAACTAATGCAGCCACTTAAGTTAAGCTTAAAGGCATTACCATTCCACATGTGCTACTTTAGGAGATAAAAAGAATTACAGGAAGTCAGATTTCATGAAATTATTTGCATCAGTAAGGGCCACAATACTGCTATAACATCAAGTCGGGGCTAAGTGCTAAAGCTCTGGGAGCCAAAATGCCTTGTTTTGTGTCTTAGTTAAAGTGGAACCTTGGTCCACCCTCCAAGCCTGTTTTCTCTTCTATAACATGTGATAACTGTGGGCCTACTACTTCACAGATTATTAGAATAAATGAGTTAATATGTAAAGCTTATAGTACAGTACTTAGCATTTACTGAATACCACAACATGTTAGTTATTACTGTAATTATTTGCAGTGTACTATATTCCTTATCTCAACTTATAATTCCACCACTCATTCACCCAGTTGCCCAAGGGCAAAACCCAGCAATTCGCCCAATAATTTCTCCTTCATATCTGCTCTGCACTATGTCCCCACCTTGTCACCCACATGATATTATTTGCTAATCTACTAAGCAACTTTTTCCATCTCTATCATTATATCTTGCAGTTAGACACTCATAATTTCTTGTCTAATATAATCTCCCAGCTTCTAATCTGGAAACTATGAATTAGCTTATGTTAATGCCATTTAAAGGCCTCTTTGGGCTTTCCAAGAAAAGACCCCAGTTCCTTAACATGATACCTAGGATCATTCATTATCTTTGTCAATAGGTCCAAGTGTATCTCTCACTTCTCCCACCACAGACTTTAACCCTTTGGTAACATGCTTTTTCATAGTTCCCCATGGGGACTATATCATTTCATATTGCCATATGTTTGCTCATGATAAAAAATCTTTCTTACTTTTTTCCTCTAGGTTTAAGAATAACACAGCTTGAACTTAATCTCTTAGGAACCTGCCCTGAACCCCAAGGCTCCTGAAGTACCTTGCATGTACCTTTATTTGTAATTTATGTTATAATTACAATTTATTTGTATGATTTCTTCTACTAGCCAGTAAGTACATGGAAGTAAGAAATTCTAAATCAATGGTCAATTACTATGAACATGGAGTCAAGAATACTCAAGAGGAAATGCAGTCTCTTCCATAAATGGTGTTGGGAGAGCTGGTTAACCATATGCAGAAGAATGAAACTGGATCCCTGACTTACACCACTCACAAAAAAAGGAACCTGAAGTGAATTAAAGATTTAAATATAAGACCTGAAACCATAAAACCCTAGAAGAAAACACAGGGAAAGGACTCCCTGACATTGATCTCAGCAGCAATTCCCCGGATGTGACAGCAAAAGCACAAGCAACAGCAGCAAAACTCAGCAACTGGGGCTGCACCAAACTAAAGAGCTCTGAACAGTAAAGGAAACAAGCAACAAAATTAAAATACAACCGATGGAATAGGAGAAAATATTCACCAATCGTGTATATAGTGAGGGATTAATATGCAAATATGCAAAGGACTCAACATGATTCACTAGTACCGAAACTAACAACCATATTAAAAAGAGAGAAACTGAATATACAGTTTCCCAAAAGCAAACAGCCTATGGGACAAGAAAAAATGCTCCATATCACTAATCATGACGGAAATGAGACACTAAGACCCGTCAGAACGGTTCTCAAAGACAAGCGGTAACAAGTATTTGCGTGTTGGCAAGAATGTGGAGAAAAGGGAACCCTGTGCAGTGCTGGTGGGAATGTAAATTGGTGCAGCCACTTGGGAAACAGTATGGAGGTTCCTCAAAAAATTAAATATTAAACTATCATACGATCCGGCAGTTCTGCTTCTGACTATATATCACGAAGAACTGAAATCAGGATCTTACAGGAGATTTTCATCCCCGTGTTCACCGCACTATTACTCAGAACAGCCAAAATATGGAAACAACCGAGGGGTCCATCAACACATGAATGAGTACAAATGATGTGGTGCATGTGTGCACACATACATTACACACACACACACACACACACACACACACACTGGAATATTATTCAGCCATGAGAAAAAAAAGGAACTTCTGCCACTTATAACAACTTGGATGAGACTTGAGGGCATTATGCTAAGTAAAATAAGTAAGACAGAGAAAGATTAATGTTGTATGACCTCACGAATATATGTGGAATCTAAAAAAGTCAAACGAAGACAGAGTAGAGTGGTGGTTACCAAGGGCTGGGGAGAGGGAGAAATGGGGAGATACTAGACAATGGGTACAAATTTCCATTTATAAGGTGAAAAAATTAAGAATCTAATGTACGGCACGGTGATTTTACCCAATAATACTGTTATCATGTACTTGAATATTGCTGAGTAAATGTTCTCACCATTAAAAAAAGGTAATTATGCAGTGGGATGGAGTTGTTAGCTAATGCAATGGTGGTAATCATTTTGCAACATAGAAATGTACTGAATCAAGTCTTACACCTTACGCCTACATAATGCTGCATGTCAGCTATGTCTCAATAAAGCTGGAGTTGGAGGAGATACTCACACTTGTATGTCAAGTGTCCAGCGTAAGTGTGTGGCATGCACTTAATGTTCAATAAACATCTGTTCAACAGAGTAACTTGAAATAACAGACCAATACGTACATAGCTTTGGTTGCCTGAGTACTACCCACATCACCATCAGTACAGGGGGGCTGTGGAAGCTGCCTCCATACTACTTTCCCCAATTAATCAGTAAGATCATCCTAGGGCGACAGGGTCTGGAAAAGTGATAAGGCTAGCACCAAAATTTTATGTAAAAAAATAAGGAATTACCTCCTATATATGAACTAGAACAACAAAAAACTTGCCCAGCAAAAATAGAAAAAGAAAAGAAATCCCCAATTTGTAATTACAAAGTTTGAATCAAATACAGTTGTTTAAATGGAAAATAATACACTAATTAATAAATAGTACTACAAGAATAAACTGTTCCATATACTTACAACTGTAAATCTACTTTTGTCCCATTCTGTGTTATTAATTGTTCTTACATATTATGTTACACATTTATATATCTTTTAAAAAACTGCCCCAAAGCCTTTTGTGAAGACTTTGTAAACAATTTAAAAGTCTATCCTACTGGCCTAACACAGCACTCAAAATCCTCATCTTAAACATTTATTTATCAAATACTTACTGAGTGACTACCAGGTGTAAAACCCTGTGCTACACAGCACAAATACAAAGGTAAAAAGACTCAATTCCGGCTCTCCTGATACTATAGCTTAGTGCAGATATGGGCAGTCTAAAGGTGATTACAGCACAGTACATAGTGTGCCAGGGTCCTGTGACAGTTAAGAGCCAGAACAAGGCTGGAGTGGTGGGAAGGTGTTCTAGTGAAAACAAAGCTATGAACAAATATATAGGAGATTAGCCAAAGAGAGCTAAAGATTTCAAGGAAATGCTCTCTACCTGCACAAGTAACTGCTGAAGTGCACACGTGTTTGAGAGATGACATTACTAGCTACAGTGCATCAGCAGAGTCAGAGGAGGGAATACGGTGCAGGCCCTGCACCAGAGATCTGACATTCAGACTGCAAAAGCAGACAGAAAACCCCCAAAAGAAGAGCAACCAGGTGTTACAGCTCTATGGCATGGCATGGTTAAACACTCAGCAAATGAGTCTATCACTTACAAGGAAATTTCTCAAGACCCTGAACTAAGAAAGATCTCAAATAATCTCCAGGAACAAGGTAGCTAGAGCAGAATGTGATAGTAACAGAAGACTAGCTGGGAAAGAGGCAGTATTTCTGGATGATACCAAGATATCTAAGCGGTACCTACATAACTCATGCACACTGGCTAATTTTCCAGCACCTACCTCTACTCACTCTGTATCTGGTTTTTAAGACAGCATGCTACTCTTCTAATAGCTGTTCCCTACCTGTTTACTTCTTTTCTGTATAAGCACATTCACTTGCACCAAGTTTCAATTTAAAAAATGGTCCTGGGACAAAAGAGCTACACCTAACTTTTTTTTCTGAGCTCCTTAGTAGGGTGTACCCTGCTTTTTGATGTCATAATAGACCTTCTTATTATCCTCCTTCTTAAGGTCACTTCACAATACTAGATGTGACCACAAAATAATGTTTGCAAATCTCTAAGCATCCCTAGAGTGACTTTTAAAAAAGATTTTATTTATTTATTTTTAGAGAAGGGGGAAGGGAGGGAGAGAAATACCAATGTGTGGTTGCCTCTCTCGCACCCCCTACTGGGGACCTGGCCCACAACCCAGGCATTTGCCCTGACTGGGAATTGAACTGGTGACCCTTTGATTCTCAGGATGGCACTCAATCCACTGAGCCACACCAGCCAGGGCTAGAGTGTGACTCTTTTGAGGAGGAATAAAATAACAGTAAAGTCAGTAGAGGATTATTCCAGGGCAACTCCAATATTGAAGAAAAGGTTTCTAGAAATTGTGCCTGTGCCACCAAGAAACTTCTGTTTGAGTCAGAATATAACAACTTGTAGAATTACACACTGATGAACTCTCAAGCCTATCTTTTGTTTCGAGGGAAAGACTTCAGCTAAGATTCACAATGAAGCAGAAAAAGCATTTATTTTACATAATATAAAATCATTTAACTACGTCATAGAGGGCATTATACTATCTATGTAGTAATAAGGCTCTTTCTTACCTGGTGTTCAGACAGTAACACAATCAGCAAGAGAGAGAACAAAAATCATTTCAGCATTTCAGTTAAGGCATAAGAGACTCTCACTATTACATTCAGATACTTGCCCTATGAACCGCAGGGGCAAGTAACTTCTTGAACTGTCTCTTTTCAAATGATTTAGCTTGCGGTGATATATACTAAATTCCAACACAGGTCAAAAAAGGAAACATTTATCTTTCAGAGATGACCCAGAACCATAAACTGACACAATAATAATAACGAAAATGTTCTGATTTTTTACAAAATTCGTGGCAAATGATATAGCTATTAAAGGTTTCATTAAAGCCCTTAGCAATTACCATCACAGACTCAAATGAAAGCAAAAACAAGCTATGACTGAGTTAAAACCAGAATACAGCAGTTCAATGAGTCAGTAAGACAGAGGATGAGCTTGCTGGCTAGTGCAGCAACACTGCAGGGGTTCCTGTAGAACCCACTCATGACCACAAACAGTGCTCACGGTCTGGCATCAGTGATAACATCTATTATGCAGTTTTCTTAACCTGTTCTGATGGTTACAAATGATCAGGGGCACTGAAGCATTTAACAGCACTAACTTCAAATAACAGTCAATAAGGAAATTACTTAGGGTAGGAAGCCTGAGCCTGCTGACTAGGAAGCACTGGGTTTGCAGATGGTGGAAGTGCTCCTTGGCTGAGAGAAGACAGCTGCTCTGGGGGAAGACTGTAGGTCTGGAGATGGCTCATCTGGGCATTCCCTGCAACCAGGTAAGCACCACTTTGAGGATGAGCTGGATACACCTGGAACAGTTCATAATAACACACATTAGATTTTTTAAAGATTTTAACAGGCATGCCAAACTCTTTGTAGAGGTATTTGGTTACACGAAGAACAGCTGCATCCCTGAAATCTTTTTCATAGTTACCCTCTGTTAACAGGCATTTTGAAAAATATTTTCCAGTAAAGTTGGTTTCCGATGATTTTATTCTCAGGTAATCATTGGCTAAATTCGTGTCTATCTCTACTCAGAAGCAGTAAAGGAAGTTATCTTGAAACTTTATGCTAATATTACTCTTTTTTCATATTGATATTTTTAGTACTTCTCTAAAAGAAATCCCAAAGGATGTTTATGAAGTGCCTTTGAAGTCATTGTTTTATATCAATAGACTTCATTTATTTATAAATACAATTTAGATTTCTTCAATTACTGTTTACTGAACACAGAACAAACTTTCCAAAGCAGGGGTCAGTCGGCAAACCTTTTTGTAAAGGTCCAGAGAGTAAATATTTTAGGCTTTGTGGGCCATATGGTCTCTGTCACAACTACTGAACTTGACCCACATAGAAAGCAGCCAGAAACAATTCATAAATGAAAGAGAATGGCTGTATTCCAGTCAAAGTTTATTTAAAAGATGGAAGACTGGATTTGGCCCTTGGCTCACTGTCTGCCTACTCCTACATCTAAAAACTCTATGTGTGCCCTGCCCAGGTGTCTCAGTTGGTTGGAGTGTCCCTCTGTAAACCAAAAGGTTGCAGGGTTTGATCCCCAGTCAGGGCCTGTACGGGAGGCAATCAATCAATGTTTCCCTTTCTGTCTCCCTTTCTCTCTCTCTAAAATCAATAAACATATCCTTAAGTGAGGATTAAATGAAAATAAAAACTACCTGTTTAAATCCAAACAGACTTCTGTTTTAAATATGCATAATGTTCTAGTTTTCTGTAGTATTCATTAGATCTTCTGTTTCACAAGTTTTGAGAATAGAACTCTGCTATCTATGCAGTAAGGCCCTTACCAGTTATTATGATGGTAACATGGTCATCAAGAGACAACAATCACCTTAGCACTTTGGTTAAGGCCTAAGAGACTCACTATATGCCAGAATCCAAAAGGTCTTCATTGTAAACACAGCTATTCCAGTCCTCATAAATGCATTATTTTTGTACTTTGAACATGAAGAGTTTTTTGGTTTTTTTCTCAAATTGATTATCAAAGCCCGTGAGTAGGTATCATCTAGCCACATGCTACTCAGGCCTGACTGCTCATCTCCAGGGTTCTGGACTCTCATTTCAGAGAAAATTAATCCATTCAATGTTTGCACCACTGCACATAGACAAAATGGAGTGCCTGGCTAATTACTCCCTACGCCCTGGCCTTACTGAGTTTGTGCGAAAGGAACTCTTCAAACAGTTGCTTGAGATGAAGAGAGGGAAAGGGCTCCGTATAGCATTACGTGTGTTATGTAAACACAGAGGGTAAAATCAGATTAAAGCATCTTCCGATGAAACTGAAAACAGTAGATACTCAAAAGAATTTATAATAATTAGAAATTTTACTGAGACAAAAACTGCAGTTCTTAACCAGATAATCACACATAAAGTTTTAAAAATATACAGATGTTTGCGCCTTCCTCCTGAAGATTTTGATTCAAACAGGTCTGGGGTGGCACTAAGCATCTGTATTTTTTCACAACATTTGATGGGTAAGTCTGATGTGTACCCCTGCAGAAAAATCATTTTTCTGAAAAAAACTATTGATATAATTGTAATACTATACATTGTTTTTGTCAAGTAAAAAACTCTTTTAAAATCTATGTTAAACATTACTTATAAAGTTTCCATTTTGAGAATTTAAGATGATGTACTTGAGTTTCAACGGCTTACCTGAGCAGCAGACACACCAGATGACTGCATGTAATACTGCTGATTCTGTAGTTTTGCATACATAGAGTACATTGGGTCTTCATTCATTAACTTGGTGTACAGGGAAAGTGCCTCCATCACTTTAACGTTAAGCTCTGAGAGTTCTGAATGTTTTCTGAAATATTATACAATACTTTGAAACATATTGTTGTTCAAATAATACAATGTTTTAAATAATAAGACACAACAAAAAGGGTAAAATAGCTGGTGTGGCTCAGTAGACTGAGTGCCATCCTACAAACCACAGGGTCACCGGTTCAATTCCCAGTCAGGGCACATGCCTGGGCTGCAGACCAGGTCCCCAATAGGGGGCTTGTGAGAGGCAACCACACACTGATGTTTCTCTCCCTCTCTTTGTCCTTCCCTTCCCCTCTGTCTAAAAATAAATAGACAAAAAATGCTTTTAAAAAACATTTAAAAATAGCAAAAAGTGGTGTAAGTAGACATTATTAAAAATTTAACCTTGTGCCAGAAAGTATCCTCTATTTTAGCTGCAAGACAATCAAAACTAAAATTTAGATACTGTGCTGCAAGAGCTTATTGTACACGACTTTATTTTGAAATGTCTAGGGTTCCCTAGACAATAACAGATGGCTCATTTGGGCTTTGATAATGACGCTTACAACAAAAACATGATTATAACAGTTAACCTTTATTTTTTAAAAAGACTAATACAGTGAAGGTCTAATAAATCCTTATTTAAAAAATAAAGGAAGAGATGAGTCTAATTCTAACTCCCACATCTAGTAGAAAACAAGTAAACGAGAACTGAGTCCTTTGGCACATAAAAATAATAAACATTAAAAAAAAATAAAGTAAATCAAATGAAATAGAATAGAAAAATGAAAAAGTAAAATAAAATAAATAAACAAAAATACTAATAAAATAAACTAAAATGGCAGCTCTATCCCGGTACGCAATTTACAGAGAACTTTAGGGAAAAGGTATACACTATCGAGAGGGCCCATGTTCCTTTACCTATCAATATCTTCCAGCTTTTCATCAATGAGAGGTCCCATCTGGTGACACATTGCTTAGATAATAAGATTTGAAGAAATGTAAGAAAACACAGAAAAAAATGCAAATATCTGATGAATATCACATAGTCAAGAAACGTAAGATATAACTTGGAGTAATAAAAATTGTATTAATAAATCACAGACCAGAGAAGCCAAAATTGATTTTCTTAATCTCAAAAATATTAAAATACCAATATTTATTTTACAACATTCTAAAATGTTGAACAAAATATTTGGATACTCTGAATAAAATATCTAATGTGGATAGAAAAGTGTTATAAGCATGTGAATACTACCAAAGTTAAGTTTAAATGGTTTATAAATGTGAGACTGGGTCACAGAAGAGTGAGAAATGTTAATATTTTTTATATTATTCTCAATTTTATTGAAATATAAATGATTCTTTAAATAACATAGATTTAAACTAATTGCCCTTATTTGCAAGGTAAATGAAAAACAAGATTTACCTTCAAGATGAAGTAACTCAGGAAGATCTGGCTGATCATCACTGGGATCTGTACTTTGCAACATTTGTAGCAATTGGTCCATTTTATCCTACAGGAATTAGATAGTTAATATAAATAGCAACAAATTGTTACATGACAATAGGTTCTCACTTTGTAAATTAGACAATGGAGAGAGAACTTTTGTAATTCACAGATACGGAGACTCAAATTTTGGTTTTATGTACTTGGTATTTAAGTACTATGTGAAGTTAGAACCTTGAAAGTTCTTGTTTTTGGAACTGCTTACAGAAATTCTCTTAAATGAAAAGAAATAGAACTACATTTTAACTTACAACATGTGAGTTTAATTTTCCATTATATTATCCTGTATTTTTCTAGATTGAAAAGGTTCTTCAACCTCTCACGTCATGGTAGTTAACTGCACTTTGTTTTGAAGTAGTTGTAGCCTTGACATGGTAACAGGTGTAACTTCTCTCTCAAGATGGCATTACTTATGACTAACAGCTCAGTTATTACTTCTCTCCCAGGGTGAATACAACAGCTGTTTTACTGACACACAGCTCAGCTATAGTACAGCTGTTTTCTTTCCATGTGGAGCCATTAGGACTTAGTCTACATTTTCTTTCCAGCGATGTTTCAGTGTGTGGTTTCTCTACTTTCCTATGTGAGAAAGGCTGGGAGGCAATGACTTAGATCTATTTCAGAATCTTTTGTTGTTAATAACCAATGGGACTAATGAAACCATCATTACATAAATATCTCTATAAGTTATATAAACACACAGTATTTATATGTAGGTTTTAAAGACAAAATACAGATCTCACATACCATAGGATACTACTGTAATAATTACAAAATTTCTCCATGTATGATTTTTACATGATAATGCTATTAAACATACATACATTAGGTAAACAAAGTAAAAACTACCAATTCAAGCAAGGTAGTTACTTAACTCAAAACAAAAATTCTGTATTATATAAAAGAACAGTTTGAGAGATGAATTACTAGAGCAAGAGTGACAGCATATAAGAAAACTTCTGAAGTCAAAAGAGTTTTATATTTTGAAATAGGTACTACTTTCTATGTAAAAGAATCACAATTTTCATTTAGTCTAAAAAAGAAGGCACATATCAGAAAAAAAAAGTAGAGAGGGGTTGTAAAATGAAAGAGCAACTAATTATGTGAATAATTTTTATTGTTTACAGAATATTACACCCGACAGAAATTACCTACCATCAAAAAAAATAAGGTATCTAGACAGACTCCTAAGCTGACCCTACCTGCATTTTCTTATGCTAATTAACTTCCCCTGACTCAATTGGGTTCTGTGGCTCCTAGCAGTTTTCTGCAACCTATTTCTCTAAAAGAGAACTCTTCTAGCATTCTGCTTCTGACTCCCATAAAGAAAGCTGAAAATCTATAAATCCCATCACAGATTTTAAATAACATCTCATTTTTCATCATAAGTTTAAAATGTTACCAAGAATATAATCTCCAGAGCTTTAAATGTGGATATTGTAAAAATTACACATTCTTTGAAATACATGCCCCCCTAAATCTCACAACAGTGTTTTGTAATACCAAAAAAACCCACAAAAAAAACTAAAAAACAATCTTAGTGTCAACAAGAGAATAATCGAATCATGATATATCCATTGTATAAAATATTAAGCAGAACTTTAAAATAATGAGGTACAACTGTATATGCTGACATGGTAAGATTGGGACTACTGTTTGTATTATTTAAACAAAATACATTCATTAATAATTTTCTAAAAGAAGACAAGGAAAACATTTCAACTTCAATACCAAGTACAAACCACTCTCATGGAAGAAATCACTTACTTCATCAATAAAGGCTTGTTCCGGCTCTGGCTCTATTGTTTCTACCTGAACATCATCACTAAATTGTACCGTCTTCTTCTCCGTTTTTACTGTAAAACATGCAATATTTATCTTTTCCTTATAACAAATTTAAAATTCTATTTGAGAACACTTCAAGTTTCAAGAAAGAATATGTGTTTTTTAACTATTTCTCTTAAGCTGAGACTCAATTTAAAGAACTAGCTTGCAGATTTAAGCAATAATGACAGAACATTACTTCATGTCAAGATTTCTTAAATTTTCTTCTTCTAAATATTTTACATTTTCCATAAAAAACACTTTACAAAAAATAAGATGTATATTTCTGAAAAAAAGATTGATCACATATTACACAAGAGAATTTAGTAAATTATTAACAAAAAGCAAAGTTTTACAATGACATAAATGAGCTGTGTAATTTTAAATAAATCCTCTTTTTAAACTACCCATCTTTTCAAAGAAAAATCTCATTTGATAGACAGACCATGCTACTTCAGTGCAATGAATGGGGAAGCTAGCTGTATGTCCTCCAGTATGCCACTATGACTTACTAAGAGAATGACACCCAGGAGCACGGAGGATTTGACAAGTGGTCTTGGTAGGGATCTGAATTTTCCATTATATCATCCTGTATTTTTTTTAGTTACGTTATACTTTGCGGTGAAAAATGATTACTAATGGATCCAAAAACCACTGGCCAGAAACACGTACTCCCTTTGTTTAACAAAGAAAACTTCAAAAATCTAGTCAACATAGTATTAATTAGTACACATAAGGATATATGATTAACATAGCAATTAACCTTCTCCAAAAGAATACCCAGGCACAATACAGCTTAAACAAAATTAATTTCCTCTTTGAACTCTTTTACCCTTGCATCAACACCGTCAGTCAGTATTCATAAAATTCTTAGGAATCAAAAAAAGGGGCAGGGGGTGGGCACAGGGTAGAATTAAGGAAGGGAAATAATACATATTAAATTATGAAATGTGCTCAATAGAATACATGTATTTCCTGCAATGAATCTATAATACAATCTCATTAGATATGCTCATTTCATAAATGAGGTTTAACAGCGGCTTAGAAAGATTATCAATTGATGCACAGGTGAAATCTAACAAACGGCAAAGCCTGGACTTGAATGCCAATCTATCTGGCTCTACTAGCCCACAGTACTGGAATCTGGCCTGTGATTTTACTCTGAGAACAAGAAGTCATACCACTTATATATTCTGTGTTGTGTGATTCCACATATAATGGAAATTGTGTAATTCATCCCTTCCAAGTCCCATAAAGCAAAATTCTACATATAAAAAGAAGTTTCTGCTCATTTCATTTTCCCATGAGGGAATAAAGAGACATCTGCTATACATACTGCTTCCTATATCCTGGGCTATTAACAAGTAGAAAGCTGGGAGAGCACCACTGTACCATCTGCTACCCATAAGAGACACATGGTGCACTTCGCATCTCAACAGTTAACCATGCAAAAATTCCCAGTGTTTTTTCTCATAGGAACTAATACTATTGCTATGTACACATGTGTATGTGCACATTATCTGTGCATATATAAAAATATTATCTTTACATATAAAAAAGATAAAGTGCTTTCGCAATATCTAACTGTGTCTCCAAAACAGAAACAAGCTAAGAAGGCCAGGTATTTCTACCTGACACATTAGTGAAGTAGGTTTCTGTTTCCTCATAAAAATGATGCTACAATGATCACTCCAGCACTCGTTTTACCAAACTTGAGAACTACAATAATTACCTAAGCTCTGCTGCTCCTGTTTCTCTTTTAGGTGTTCCAGAGTGAATGAAACACGTAAGGTGAGTTGAAATACTAATTTTAAAGCTGCAATGCTACATAACAGAAAAAAGAAGAGATGGCTAGATGATCTACATGAGCTCTTGGATCTCAGCCTGAACGGAAGTGCAAAAGAATTCTACACTTTCCAACAGCTGCTTTAGGACAAGAAAACCCAAACCCCAAAAAACAAACAAAAATAAGCACCACCAACAACCCAGGCTAAAAATCATCACAGTACACACTGCCATTTAAAAAAAGATTCTACATGTTTGAGTTCTAACAATAAGAACTCCATTAAAGAAGAATGGGTATCAGAAATCTGTCTGTATAAATGTCAAAGAACAACTATAAGAGGCAGAAACTATAAGAGGGCATTGTTTTATCAAAGATTCGTAATGCCTGGCTTGTTGTAAAAGCCTCTCTTAAAAGAGAAGTGTTCTCGTGTTTTTAAAGAAAATTATGTCTTTATTGTTAACATATCTATTTCTCTTTATATATATTTACTTATAATTTATAACTATATACATATAGTTTGCATTCTGGATAAGGTTCAGTACTTGTGTTATTGGAAATGAAACGATGACTGACACAAAGATCTCTTTTTAAAATTCTTGTAAACTAAAGAAGACCTAAGTATCTTGCAATTTATAACTTTGATTTCTTCTACCTGTCATTATACAGACAGATGAGCTGAGCTAATACATTCTGTCATGAACTGTAGCTTACCAACTTAATACAAAAATTCTCTGAAAATTCTAAATATTTCAGTCACTAATGGAAATCTTTTTAGACTAAAACATGTTTGTTTCCTTAAACAGAGGAAGGTCATGACTTAATCTTAATGACTCAAACATTATTATGAAGATCCACTGAAGTACAGGATTATGGAGAAATACAGTCAATGGTCTACCAGTGACAGACCATCACCAGTTACATCTCTTGCAACCACCGTGCCTGTCAGTAACACACTTCTTCCTTAGCCCCACTTTCTACTTTATTTCTCCTAGTGGGAAAAGATTTGGAAATCAAACACAAAACTTTATGATTAGTTATGGCCACTTCTGATGATCTGACATGAGGGTTTAGAACTGCCATTGGTGTTGCCTAGAGGCCACATTTTCCAAATGTGAGGCCAGAACATCCAAGAAATGCTCTCACCCTTGAATAGGAAGAATTCTCTATGAGGTCACACTGAATTTGTCACACTTTTATCAACTGATGATAATGAAAATACCTAATACATAAATTCCATTAACACTTTTCAATGTGCATTTTTACAATAGCACATAGTACATATATATGTGTGTGCATAGGTATACATGTTTTCTTTCCTAAGAAAAAGTCCACAGTCTCTAAAGACAATCTTGGTAGACAGACAACTAAAATATTTAGATGATTTCTGGCAAATAATCTACCGACCAGGAAGCTGCATTTATAATAAACACCTTGAAAGTACTAACATTTGAAAGTCCCTGCTCCAGAAAGTCTAATTTACTTAATTTTCATTAAGAAGGGGATTATCGATTATCATCACTGACAGACTAGAAAATACTCACTCATTTCTGGTTCAGCAGTGAGATCTGCGGTCACAAAATTGGAGGGAAATAACCCCATGCCTTGATGAGTTTCACCTTTCCACCAGTTAGGATCACTATGAAGAACAACAACAAAAAAGTCTATAATAAAGACTTTTATTTCTATAAATATTTCCCTTTTATAGTGTTCAACTTACATTATTAACCAGATTTAAATCCCACAACAATCCAGTGAAGAATGAAATGAATGTATCATTATTATAAATAACAGATGAGGCCTCAGAGAAAATAAAACGTTATTAAACACACAGTTCTTTAGCTTTAAGAAGGCTGGTGAAGGCTTTGAGGATCTAGTATAAGCTCTGAACTCTCTCCCCCAAAAAAGAGATCCCCACACTTAAGAACTGTCCACTTCAGGTGGTTCATGGGCTCCAATGCAAGAATCTTTGGTTAATAAGATATGTGGTATGATCTTAATTAAGGTGTCCATTCTTAACTCAGTGCTCTATCTAGTAAGTATCAGCCAATTTTTCCCCACATGAAAAAACATATGACAGATAACACTGTTTATAGCACAAAATGTTCACAAGGAACACACCTGAAGGTACATACTCATGTTCTCCACTGTACCCCAGTATGTGGTATAAGAAAAGCTAGCAAACTCTCAATAAATATTTTAAATGAATGAATCATCAAGGTTTTCTGCAATTTCCAGCAAAACAGCTCAAATGTAACTTCATCTTCTTCCACTCAAGAAACTGTATTATACAGTGATATTACAGAAATAACCTTAAATCTATTTGAATTTCTTTTTAAAAACCACCTGCAAAATTTATTACTTCATTATTAGTAATGATTTTCACGTAAGCATAAGGCTGTAGTAAAAGAAAGATGCACTGAATCCCTTCCCCTATGATAATGTAAAATGTATTTAACTCCATGTAAAATGAATTTGTTCCAAACAATACACTAAATGATAAATTTACTATATTCTGTATTTCTTACAAACTTCATAAATACATATACATATTCGACATACTTTCTAAAAATCTTGACAAACTTTCTAAAAAGAGTTCAAAAAATTAAAACTCTTTTAGATAGTATAGATAGAAAAAAATTAAACTACAAAATAAGAATGCAGCTAGTATGACATAAGCAAAGCAAGCAACTATCATACAAAGAAAATAGATGGATCAACATTTTTTAATTGCATTTGGTGACGGCATCCAACAGGAATAGTATGAAACACGGAAGTAACATGTTATATATCTTCATATGAATGTTCCATCACCTGTCATCAAGAACTGTAATAATTTCTCCAGCTTTAAAAGTAAGTTCATTATCTTCAGCAGCTTCAAAGTCATAGATAGCACGAACTTTCCGGCCTTCATGGTGGTGGTTAGCTAAGAGATTCGATGTGCTTGGGTACAAAGTGGAAAGGGTGGTGGACTGCTGCCTTTGTTCCTTCAGGGACAACTCAATGGCTAGAAAACAATGGGTTTAAAAACACCAACATGTTAATATAACCTATAATCCACGTACAAAAAGATACCTGAAGGTAAAAAGTATTCTTCTCTCAATAGTGCAGCTGGAAATTAGGACATGCCCTGACATAATATACTGAACAAAAATCATTTCATCTATTTTATTCACAACTGAAAGTTCAAAAAAATAAACCAACTAAAACACTGAACAGCATGATGAGAATTTTTACTGAATGAATACAATTTAAATAATTCTCGGGAATAAAAGCTCATAAACTCTTAGATCCATTTTAAAAGCTTTAGCTGCAGCTATATTTTCTTTTATCTTTTTAATGTATTCCTATTGCTTAAGTTCTCAAAAAGATAATCAAAATCACTTGGTAAGTAAAGAGCCTCAAGTCTCACTGGGAACTTACTGAATAAGAGCTTCAAACGTAGTAGCTGAGAGCTGGTGTTTTATTGCTCCAAAGATAATCCTTACATAATCAGTCTAGGAATTGGAATTTAGAATAACTAGAATAAAGTCTCAACTAACAAATTCCTGAAAACAGATTTCAAATGTCCCTCCTCCATCTCTACCACTCCTTCCCCAGTGCAAGTCATCACCATGTGTCACTCAGGCTCTGAAATGAAATCTTAAGGGTTTGATTACCCTGCTTTTAAATCAACCCTCAACCCCTTCTTACCTCTCCCTTTGTTCTAGCTCAATAAAAGCCTTATTGAGAAAACAAAACTTTGAAACTATTATTAAAAAATATAGAGAAATATCTTTTAGGATCTTGGGGTAGGAAAAATATCTTAAGACATAAAAAAAAGCAAAAATAACAAAAGCAAAAACCTGACTACATCAAAATTTAACATTTGTTTGATAAAACACACCACTATCAAAGTTAAAATATAAGCCAAAAATCAAGAGTGGATATCTACTATATATATAAAACAGGAAAAAGCCCTGGCTGGTGTAGCTCAGTGGATTGAGCACAGGCCTGCGAACCAGAGGATCGAGGTTCAATTCCCAGTCAGGGCACATGCCTGGGTTGTGGGCCAGTTCCCAGCAGGGGACGCATGAGAAGCAACCATACATTGATGTTTCTTCTCTCCCTCCCTCCTCTCCTTCCCTTCTAAAGATAAATTTAAAAAAACAAACAAACAAACAAAAAAACAGGACAAAGATTTGCATCCAAAATAAAGGCTTTCTACATATTATTATGTTTTTTTTTAAAAGAAACTCAACAGAAAAAGAGACAGGCAAAACAGCTAATAAACATACAAAAAAGAACTTAACCTCACTAGGAGTAAAGGAAATACAATTTAAAATAATGGGACATCATTTCAAACCTATCAGATTCACAAAACTTAAACTCTGACCATCTTAAATGCTGCCAGGAGGTTAGGCGTAATAACAGCTTTCATATACCACAGGTGAAAGAGTAAAGAAAACTATTTAATCAAGTGGAAGATGTGCCTTCCCTCTGAGCCTATAACACTTCGCTTTTAGTCACAAAAAATAGCCTCCGGCTTCCCGCCAACAAACATGTACAAGGAAACTCAAGGTAGCACGCCACTTCTGTAACAGTAAAAATACAAACCAGAAAACACAATGTCTGTCAGCAGGAAGCTAAATTATACTATGTTTTTATTAATGTGCTACAATATTATACAGCAGTTAAAACAAATAAACTTGGTTTAAATGTCTAATCAGGAATAGATCCCAAATGTTGCACGTGAAAGCAGGTTGTAGGCAGATGGTACCTAGAACATACTATTTATGAAAAAAAAAATTTATGGGATACAAAAGTATTTGGTACTGTTCACGGATATTTATAAGTAGACTGTGTAGTAAAAATATTGACTGAAATGACATACATGATAGCAGTCGCCTTGGGAGAAGAAAGAAGTGATACTGAGGAGGAGAACAAAGTAGCCTTCAGCTTTAGCTGTAAAGTCCTATTTCTTTTATTTTAAAATATCTCAGGGACAAAAATATTAAGTAAGAGACCTGTCTTCTTGCCACCATCAGGGACTTTAAGACATACCTTTTGCTAAATCTTCCTCTTCTTTTTTGTTAGCCACAGTACCAGGATCCTTGGCTACCAGAGCTGGGCTGGCTTTTGCTTGTTCTGCAGCCTAACAAAAAGAAACACCATATTTGAGGATTGACCTCAAATATCCTACCCCATCTAGTCTACAAAGGTGTAAGAGCCTTCTTGTCAATCCAAAACAAACTTCTGAAGAATAAAGAAATCCAACTGGAGCAGCCTGAGAAGGGCAGGAGTTAGCACTGGAGAAAACAGACTCAAGAGCGATTGCGTATTTGGAGCCAGCGGCCTAATAATACTGTCACAGATTTGTGTAAAGGCATTAAACTAGAAGCAGACAATACGCAAACAAAAAAAGAAAGACTATAGACTTTAAAATTTCCAGAAAAATTATAAAACAAGAAAAAAAGCTGAGAGAGGAAGGTAGGTGACTACTTTAAAAGCAGATAGTTTTTTAAAATTTTAAATATGTATTTAAGAGTTATATTTTATTACTTGCTTCCAGGTCAAAAGTCAGGATGTTATCTTTAGGGACTGAGATTTATATATCATATAAATGTTCATAAAATTATACTATTTGGTAAACCAAAATACAGAAAGTTAATTCTGGGAATATATTACTCTCTATCTTAAACATATTTTATAAATAACATAGTATACAAATTAATACATAAATTGATTCACGCTTATGGAATTATAATCTTTCTAAGCCTCACTGACCTTAGTTTTTCCATGGCAATCAAGGCAAATAAGACTCCAGCCTATCTTACAGTTTTATTTTCAACCACTCTATCAATTACCAGAAACTGTTTGCATGTGTGTATCACATGGATGCAACACATACATGTATGCATCACATATGTGTGACATGCACACACGTATACATATATATATGTACATACCTACTGATACTTTTTAAACCTCTAACACATATCTGCATGTACTTAAACTGTCCTCCCCCCTGGCTCCTTTTACTCCATCCGCATTTTTCCCTGTCCAGTTTCAACTCCCCAGTAAACAGCTACATATCACTTTCTCAGTGAAACATCCATAAGCCCCTTAAGTTAAGCATTCCCTTCCTCTGCATTCCTCTGGTAACACTTTCAAACAAGGTACTGTGATATGGGTAGTTAAGGTTTTGGAGTCAGGCAAACATGAGAATAAATGCCAAATCCACCACAATCTAATGTATGACCCTACATTGGCTACATTGACCTCTTTGTCCCTCAAGTGCCTCACCTACAAAATGAGGACAATAGCAGCTACAACACTTTCAGATGTTAGGAGGATTGAATTAACACAGGTAGCTTTCAAAATCAGATAAGGTGAAGGCCATTCAGGGTTTAAAACAAAAAGTGTAACACTGTCTCCCAGGACTTATAATGTATGTAATAATGGATGGCATACATATGATGAGTAATAAGATGCTGAAGTGGAGAGCAGGTAAACCCTATACTGTTGCAGGGTTTCTACATTTTACATGAAATAATACAATAAATGGAATGCTAATTTTTAAATAATTGTTGAGTAAATGAAAGGCAGAATATGATAGTAAAATACAATTCTGTATTTTTCAGTTAGTGTATTTTATAATGTCAAACAAATGCACCAGACATTTATTTTTAGAAAAGCTGATTAGAAAAAAGCTTTTTATAGTTCACTAAATTGAACTTGAAGCACTTTCAATTCTGATCAACCTCTTGTTGTAATGTTTTAACGATTATGTGACTCTGAAAACTGAAAGTACTCTTGGTCAGAGGCAACCCTTTTCATGATGCATAAATTTTTTTTTCACATTTCGGTGCATTTCGGAAAACAGAACTGATCTTTTTGTGGTCACTGAAGAAATCTGTATTGGTCCAGAAGGCAGTGCAGAACAAAGTGTATTAAGGCCTGCATTCCTAAATTACACTTTTAAAAGTTCCTCTCTATCATCAGGTCCCAAGTGCAGTAGTGATACTTGTCTTATTAACTAGCCAAATACAGTAGCAGTGTAGCATTACTTCAACTCCATGTCAAAAATTAGCGCTACAAAAAACGCAGCAACATAAAAGTAATTCAGTGACTAATGTATGACTTTTCCTAATATTTTTATATATTTTTTCTGTACTTGGATAAAAAATATACTTTAAAAATCTTTGTATTTTCAAAGGCTTCTATTAAGTATGTCAACAAAAGCCTAGTCTGACTAAATGTAAGGACAAACAACTAAGGGACTTCAAAATCTACAGGGACTTCTACAGTTGAACCTAAATGATACATTTTTTCACTAAACATAAAGTTGTCTACAAACAGGGTTTTCAATGATACACTTTTCAAAAAATCACCATTTTCCACTATAGTAGAAACCATTTCTACTATAAAAACATCACCACTCTACCTCATCATATTTTACTTTGTATGTATTTTATATACTTCTTGTGGCTAAAAGATAGCAACTATAACAGAATTAGCTTTTACCTATTTTACAACATCTTGACAAAAAGAAGAAAAATAACTCTTAACTTCACTGTTCCTGAACCTTTTGAACAGGAGAGTAACCTAATTTCTACGCCAATCAATAAATAAATGCTCTTGCCAGTGTTCACTCCACTTCTTGTCCTTAGAAGCCTAGTCCAGACAGACATGTATCTACTAACCTCTATATCAAACGGAAGGCAGGATGGTGTAGTGGAAAGAACACTGGACTGAGAGTCAGGAAGCCTGTGTTCTACTTCCAGTTCTGTCAACTACTAGCTGTGGCCCTGGGCAAGTCACTTAACCATTCTGGGTCTCATCTGTAAAATCAGGGGGATTACATTAGAGAGTCCCTAAAATTGTTCTCACAACTACCTGAGATTCTGGGTTAACTGAACAATGCTACATATCAAACACATCATTAATTCTTCTTCCTTCTCTTACAGAAATACGTCCTTTTGGTGGACAGATATGCAGTTTTCACATGCACTGAAAGCCGTACTCTAGAGCACTGCTTCTCAAACTTCAATGTTCATATAGAATCAGCCAGGGATCTCCTTAAGATGAAGATGATAAACCCAAGGGTCTGGAATGGCAACTGAGATGCTGCATTTCTAACAAGCTTCCAGATGGTGATGATGATGATGATGGTCAATGAACCACATTTTAAGTAACAAGCTCTAGAACAGGTTCTCCAGGTATAGAAACTGCAATTTCACTAAGCATCTATAGTTTCTGGTTCTCTGTAGCAAATGTACTTTGATAACTGAACACTGATTCTATTGTCAAGAAACTTATCATAAGACTATTGGATTATTCTGTGTAGTAAAAGCGAACTGTCAATTATGAGTGAATACTTCTAAAAGATATAATTTATCATTATAAAACTATTCATAAGTCTAATTTTTTCAAATAAAGAGAAAAATAGCCTTCCTTCTTACCCCTCCCAAGTATATTTCTGGTTCTTCATGGTTCAAGAGTACACAGATAAATTAGAAGCACCTTGGGAAGAAAGTCTACGTAAGTCTGGATGAAGGCAACTAAGTTTTATGCTCATGCTTTTATACCACTCAATCCACACAGTGGA
The DNA here is from genome assembly GCF_021234435.1 of Artibeus jamaicensis. Taxonomy (NCBI): domain Eukaryota; kingdom Metazoa; phylum Chordata; class Mammalia; order Chiroptera; family Phyllostomidae; genus Artibeus; species Artibeus jamaicensis. The sequence continues at coordinate 44,422 of NW_026521995.1, read as the reverse complement.
GAAAGACGATACAGGAAGTTAGCACATGTTTCAATCCCCCTTGATTAGCTGTGTATCCTGAAGGATAGTTGTGCATAACATAAGAAGAATAAGAGATACCTTTTCATTTTTCATGACATAAATTAGAGATTGGTCCATAACATATTTTTTTGAAAAGGAAAGTTAAGCCTTACAGTCAATCATATTTATTAGGAGAAAGGAAAAAAGATGTTTTTATTAAGGGAAAAGATGCTGCATGTGCTTCTCTTCCCACTAACTCCCTTATATCTCCTTCCCATTTTTAACATAGGTATTCATAAATTTCATAATCAAAAGAACCTCTATACTCATCCTTCAATTTTAAGGATATCCTGCTTTTTGAGTTGTCATTCTTTGTAGATAAAATGACAGTATTAAGAGCATTTAACAAGACTGTATTACCTGGTATAATAATTTTGTCTATATTATTAAAACTAAATTTAAAATTTTTAATTACAAGATGTTAACTCAATTCATTTATAAAGAAGGAGAAACAGTGGGAAAGTAGAAGCTGGAAGACGTTAATATTCCACTGTATTTTTCTGGCACCTCTAAATCCGAGATGATGATGATGACAATGATGATTAATAAAAATTTCAAAGCTACCTGGGTTTGGAGGGAAAAACAATTTAAATAAACATGGCTACTTTAGAAAAACAAACTGTAGCACACAGAGAACTTTACAAAATACCTGAGAACCAATAGCTGGAAATGTAACTCCTTGTTCTTTAAGGTTCTTAATCATTGCTGATATTAGACTAAGCTGTGGATCATTCTTAAATTCATCTGTCCATTCAACCATAAGGGCCTTTAGTTTTTCACACACTTTAGGATGACCCTAAAAATAGAGAAAAAAATTAGTAAGATTTATCTGGAAATAATCAATTCTTATGAAAATAAGCTGGTAGAGAAATATCAGTAAGCCAAATCTGTCTGAATTCTAGGTCATTTACATGATTCTGTTATTTAATTTTTGCATGAGTAATGTTCTCATTAAGGTTTTTCATACCAAGAAACAGAAAAATTAATATAAGAAGTACTGATTTCCTGGCCAGTGATTTAATATAGGTACCTTAAAAATAAAAACCATGAAGTGTTGTAGATCTCTTTTTAAATCACAAATTGTGTATAGACAACATATAAGTAACTATAGTTAGTTATTAAAAATAAACTAATTTTATTTTCTCATTATGAACAAATAAGATATCATCATAAATACCTCACATCAAATTCAAACAAATTAAATATTTAATAACTTACTTTGGAGGTCTGAAAGACAGAACTTTTGATAGTATTTTGCAACTAGGCAAGGAGACAAAGAAAACAGTTTGTTTTGTTCTTTGTAGACCAATATTATAAAAATAAGTTGGAAACAATAAATGGTGCACTTTTCTTATTCCTAGTTCCTGACTTTTAATGTGCCTTAACATGTGTTTTTCCCAAGTTGCTTAATTATTTAAGATCTGATTTGAAGTTCAGTGCATGACTAGTAGAAAATAGCTAAATATTTTGGGTTGGCCAAAAAGTTTGTTTAGTTTTTTCTATAAAATAAAAGACACATTTTGCATTTTCACCAATAACTTTAATGATTTGGATATTTTGAGTACACTAGCTATCTCCTGCATAGTATAAGGTTAATTATTCTCAATTAATGTTTTGGTTTGATTGCTATCAACCTCAACTGGTCTACACAACCATAGAGCACTGTCCAGCAAGAAATCTCCGGCACACAACTTCATGAACCACTTCTGACATACTCAGTCGGTCATAGCACCTTCTCCATACACTACACAAATCTTTATTTGTGTTTTAGTTGTTTTTACCTTTCTTGAAATAATAGAGCATAATATGCCAAAAATGCTGTGCATTTTCTTCCATCTTCAATATTACGATAGCTTTACAAAAATTCACCAATTTTGATAAGTTTTTTTAAATGCATGCTGATATGACAGCTATCACAATAAAATCTAACAAAATTGTTTCGAATTAAGGTAAAGACAAATAAGTGCTACTACGGCCATGTTATGGAAAAAACCAAACAACCATTTTGGCCAACATAATATAACTTAACTTTAAAGCAGAACTAGAAAGAAATGGTCACATAATCATGTTTGGAAATAAGTACAGAATTTTAAATTCTTATGTTATTTCTGTACTGTTTTCTATGAAAACCTGATATACTAGTTTTTTTTTAAAGGCATTTTTCCCTTATAACACTTTAAAATTTTTCTTGATACATAATGCACCTCCCCCTCAAAAAAGCCAGAAATAATTACCTTTAGAATGCACCATTTTTTACTAGGAGAACTCGCATATTGTTTAGTAACTTAAATGTTTTAAAGTTCTTAAATTGCAAGATTTGAATTCTTTATTCTACATTTAGTTAGGTAACCAGTATAGTATTAAAATCCAGTGGTGGTCAGGTAGTGGCCTTATTCACATCAAGATGAAACAACAGTGCCACGTTTTGGCAGTATTTCCGAACACTTCTACATTTGGAAAACAATTCTGTGACTACAAAAGTGGCTACAAAAACTGCCTAAAAACTGACTGGTATTATTTAATCAGAGATATACACATTTTTATCTATTAGATGAAAGGAATGATAAAGAGGTTAAACATACTCTAATTTGGTGTCCCATCATATAAATCAGTAGCTGTCAGTAAAACATAACATTTACATATATATTAGATAAACACAGCCTAGATAGTTATGCTTTTTTTTTAAAGCACAGACTAGTCCTTTGTGATTTAAAATGTGAGGAATGGAACAATAAACTGTATAAAGAAAAAAGACTGGCTTAATTCATTTCTGGAAATAACGTTCCTTACCTTGTTTAATACGTTGCTAACTTCACTAGCAAAATCTCTTGAACACACTTCTAAGTGAAAAATTTTGCCACAGTTTGATACACATGCACCTAGAAGCTAAAAGCATAAATTTCAAAGTTAAAAGGGCTCAATTTCACCTCAATTTTGTGGTAGAACCTAAAATCAAGTCACTCACAGTCAGAGCTTGCATAGCAACGTGAGGATCTTTATGGTTCACCCTCCTCATAATAGACCGAAGACAATCTTTAGGTCTAAAAAATAAGAAATGTAACAACCAATCAGTAGTACATCTAGCTTCCCCCATCCCTTAACTATAACAGGAAATAGACTACTATATAAAAAGGAGACTGTGGTAAAAAAGTTTAATTTTTATTAACAACACAATTGAAAAATTGCACAGTGACAAGTTCCTTTAAATTTTCAAACAAGATTCACAGAGTCTCTTCCTTAGCGATCACAAATTAGGCACTTTAGGCTGATTATCTGTGAAAAAGGTTTTGAAAATAAAATGGCAGACCAAGACTTCCACTCCAGTCACGGTGGAATAACTGGAACCAGACTTATACTCCTGCTACAAACAAACAGAAAACTAGAAAACTGTAAGTCAAATTTACAGGGGTAGGCAAAAGTAGGTTTACAGTTATAATACAAATAAATAATATAACAATTCATAAATAATAATACAAGAATAAACTGTGTTGTGCATACTCACAATTGTAAACCTACTTTTGCCTACCCCTGTATATTGAGGTAACTGTTTAGTGCATAATGATAATCCCTGGGAAGGAATACAAATGAGATAAACCAGATTTACCTCAACTTCTACCTAGAGGCACTTCCAGATAGCAATACAGGCTTTCTGCCTAAGGCAGTTCTGGATCTCAGTGCCAAGAAGGAGATGTCAAGAAGAGGACAATGATGTCTCCGAGTTGAGCGGACAGAAATCAGAATTCAGAAGGCTGAAGGAACTAAAACTTGTAGCACGGAGTAGAAGGAACTCTGTGAAGGAAGAGTTCTATGTACTGGGACTGGGGGTCCACTTACATCTGCTGTGGGAAAAAGCTCCACAAGGCTGGGCAAAAAGTGAGAGCTATATTCTGAAGAGCTAAACATACAAAAGGACAAATGTTGCTTGACCCCATTTATATGAACAACCTGAAACAAGAGAATATGTAGGAACAGGAAGCAGAATAGCAGTCACCAGTGGCTGGGAGGACAGGGGAACGCAAAGCTCTTATTAATGCACAGAGTCTCTGTTTGGAATGACAAAAAAGTTTTGGAAATGGGTACAGTGATGGTTGCACAACATGATAAATGTATTGATTGCCACTAAACTGTACACTTAAAAATGGTTAAAACAGTAATTCTGATAATACTTATACACTATAAAACTAGTATTTCGATTTTGCCTTTTTCACAGTTGAACTTATTTTAGTAGCCAGAGTGTGTGACACCATGCTAATATTTGCAGTTAGGAAAACTATGTTGACATAAAAACCACAAAACTATTATTTCAAAACACCAGTGAAGGCCATATATAAAGAGAATTATGTGACTACTACAATTAAAATCATTAAATTAATAATCCAATGATGGTTCAACTCAGTGAATAAACATTTTAGAAATTCATACTTGCTTTACCATCAAATTTTTAAGTAAAATTTCTGGTATATTAGTTGTAAACCACTTTTTTATTTTTATTTTTTACTGACTTTAGAGAAAGAGGGGAAAGGAGAAAGATCAATTTGTTGTTGTCCTCATTTATGCATTTATCAGTTGATTCTTCTTTGTGCCCTGACCAGGGATCTAACCCACAACCCTGGAGTGCTGGGCTGATGGTCTACGTGACCCAGCCAAGGGCATAAACCACTTTTTTAAAGTAACCACTCTAAACTTGTGGTGACTTCTGGAAAGGGTTGTGGAGAAAGGGGCTCTGAAATGGAACTTTCACTTTGTATTGCACTGATATTGTTTGGACATTTTATCACAGCTGATTCTTCTTCTTTTTTTTTTTTTCTGTTGCGAGAGAGGGAATAAGAAGAGAAAAAGATAGAAACACCGACTTGTTCTTCCACTAATTTATGCACTCATTGATTGCTTCTTGTATGTGCTCTGGCAGAAGGCCAGACTGGCAACCCTGGCACATTGGGATGATACTGTAACAATCAAACTACTTGGCCAAGGCTTACCACAAGAACTGCTAAGACCAAGGCAAAAGTATCTCTGGCACCAAAACAAAATTGGCTACTGAGCCATAAAAAATAAAAAGTACAGAGCTGCAAAGCCAATCAGAACGATTATAAGTGCTGACGAACATTTTATGAATGCCACCACAGCAGTATCTTTTTAAATATAAGCTAAAATATCACTTCAGAATTGTGTATAAAACTAGCAGCATTCAACAATAGAAGTGGCCCACAAAAATTTAGTATTAACTATCTCATTCTACTTCTGTGCATTTTCCTAATTCAGTTTTTTAGTATTTCCACAAAACGATAAAACGCATAGTATGACTATAGTTATATTTTGAGAAATCCTATAATTTAATGAAAAATTTATGATCAAAACAATATTTTTTTTAAGGTTTAACCGTAATCAGGGGAGTGGTGGGGGGAAAAGGCAGACAACTGTAATTGAACAACAATGAAATAATTTTTAAAAAAAGGTTCAAGAGTAATACATGCATTTAAAGAAGGTATACTATGGCTATTACCCTCTCAATGACAAAAGAACGTCGAAAACATAGTGCCTGGGTAACTTTCATCCAAGGCAAGTATCCTTCTGAGAACAAAAGGGGTGCAAGTGGACACGGTACAGGGACAGAAGACATACGCTAGAATTACCCAAGGCAAACTGGGTGGATGGGCACTCCAGGAAAAAATATGCTCATCCACAAAATTATCTTTCTATGCATAAACCTGGGGCACACAGTTCATAGAGGGTGAGAAAAACAGGGGCAGCACTTTCATGGAGTTGTGGCTTCTAATGCTGTCTTCTCAAGTCACAGATGAAACAGAAAAGAGAATTTTCAGGAATCGAGAGGTAATGTCTAACCCTCACCATAATTCTGGGCTGAACTCAGTGACCTGCTTGACCAATCAAATATAATAGAAATGATGTTCTGAGATGTACAGTTCAGAAGAAGTCATGTGGAGTATACCTAGGTAGAACATGTGCTATTAGGATGCTCTCTCTAGGAATCCAGCCACCTTTCTGGGAGAAACTCAAGACGTATGCAACTGATGGCCCCACTTGGTTTGGCTGACAGCCAGCCATCAACTGCTAACCATTTTAATCATCCATCCCTGTCAGGCCTCCAGATGACTCCAGTCCCAGCCACTGTCCAACTGCAACTTCATGAGACCCCAAGTTAGAAGTCCCCAGCTATTAACTAATTCACAGAACCATAAAGATAGTTACTCTTTTCGGCCACTGAGTCTCAGCGTGGTTTGTTATGTAGCAGTAGATAACTAGAGTAGCCTCTAACAAAGTATGCACAGATGTCAGGTTTAAATAGTAGTAACTTGTATTATTTAGAATTATCTCTTTTCATCTATGCTTTTAAAGTAAAATTCCCTCAACTCTTTATCTCCCCATCTTGAGAGTTCCTAAAGACAGCATCCAGGGACACTGCTCATCCTTGGCTCCCTGCTCCCTAGCCAGGCCACAAACATTTTAACGAAAATCTGAAAGAACAAAAATAAGAATTATTTAACAACTGCTGTTGCTCTTTGGTGACTGAAGGTAATACACTCTCATTCTAAATGTTGCCCAGAATAATGCCATCAGCAAGGCAGATGATCAATAAAACACAGTTAAGCTAAATATAGAAAACACTATTTTTTACTGTTGTATAATTGGTATTTAGAATTCAATAATCTCCCTTATAAAGCTATTTACCTGAAAATGTACATACTTTCATAAAATTTATTTCTCAGAGTTATAAAAAAACACAAGAAAGGAAAAGTGTGCAGTAAATAGTACTGGAAGGAGCACAGAATGTGAGAAAACAGACTGACAGTAATAAATAAAAATGAAGTATTTTGTAAAAACGCATGCTAAGATAAACTCTGCGTGTGCATTTAGGAGTCTACCAATGGCTTCTATTGCTTACTATTTAAAAAATACTTGATTTATTTATCTTTAGAGGGGAAGGGAAAGAGAGAGGGAGAGAAACATCAGTGTGTGGTTGCCTCTCGTGCATCCCCTGCTGGGAACTGGCCTACAACCCACGCATGTGCCCTGACTGGGAATTGAACCACAGTTGTTTGGTTCACAGGCCCATGCTCAATCCACTGAGCTACACCAGCCAGGGCTATTGCTTACTTTTGTAAGGGTGGTCAAATCCTCAACTCTCACAAAAACTTCTTAAAACCCCATTTTGGTATTTTAAAACTTTTTGTGAGACACCTCTTTTTCTTATCTTGAGATGGGAAAACACGAAAATAGAGGTCACGGATAGGAACAAAAAAAAGGGGGGGAAAGAAGAATTATCTCTTATCTCTCTCACTTTTCTAACTTCCCAAATAACTCTCTTTCAGGTGATAAATGACCACAGCACAAATCACACCACTTTGAAATGTAACTGCATAGAACCATTCCCTGGGGTTTGTTTGCAAAGTCAAGATTATGAGGGAAAAATTGCAGTTCATCAATTTTTCTTGATTAGGGAGTTACCTGTTAGAGAACATACTCTGCCTTCTCTCAAATCTGCTCAATACAGGCAACTTTTACTCAATTATTAAAGCAAAACATTACTTCTGATACCAGCTGAAGACATTAGTTTGCATATGGGGCCATGCTGTTTAAAACATGCATATTATAAGAATCACACTCAGTACAGTGAGACATTCACAGTCTATAAGGGAAATGGGAATTGTGAGACAGCACATATAAGCTCCCTAAACGAACAGCAGTGACAAGTTTTTAGGAAAAGTAAGTTTTGAGGGGCTGCAAAAAAGTACTGTTTAATTTAGTAAGTTAAGCACACATATGATGCAGCTCAAATCTATTGTCAGAGGCTCGAGGAAAATTGAAACTCATTTTGCAGTCCTACAATTCTCTTTTCACAGAATAATAACATTCAAATCTTTTTGAATAGCTGAGTAAATTTCCAAAATTGTCACATTATCTATAAATGTCTACCCACTTATGCCTATGTTGTTGTAGTTATGACAGATAAATAACTCAACATTAGTCTACAGTCACCAGTTAGTGAGATACCTGAAAAGATCTTTCCATTAAAACATATGAAGAAAGCTAAAAATATTTAATGATTGTGTTAGATAAAAAAGTCAAGGTTTTATTACATCTTATGCTTTATAAAACTCTTTTAAAGTCTCATTTCAAATTATGTCTCATGTCTACATCTCGTGTGAAAAGTATTTTGTATCATAATAATAGGTTAAGCTGTGATAAAAACGTTATTTTATACTTTTAAGAAAATTATTACCATTAAAAAGACAGTAAATTTAAATTCTAATGATTGCATCTATTACTAATCAATCAAGGACTTTAGATCTATCAACTATTCTTTTTTTTTTAAGACTTTATTTTATCTATTTTTAGAGAAGGAGCCCTGGTTGGTGTGGCTCAGTGGATTGAGTGCTGGCCTGAGAATCAGAGGGTTGCTGGATCGATTCCCAATCAGAGCACATGACCAGAGCACAGGTGGGAGCATGCAAGAGGCAACCAGAGGCAACCACACAGAGAGGGGAAGGGAGGGAGAAAGAGGAAGAGAAACATCAATGTGTGGTTGACTCTTGTGCACCCCCTAGTGGGGACCTGGCCTGCAACCCAGACATGTGCCCTGACTGGGAATGGAAGCAGCAACCCCTTGGTTCCCAGGCTGGCACTCAATCCACATAGCAACACTGGCCAGGGCAGACTCCATCAGCTTTTCTAAACAAATGTACCACCTCTTCATTATTTCCCTCAAGAGACCTTAGAGAAGAATAAGAGGATTTTCCTTAAAGTATTATAAACAGAAAAGAACAGTAAAATATATATTAAAAGTGATAATAATACTAAGCTCAGTATTATAAATAAATGTGCTTGAGTAGTTTTAATCACCTATGAAATAGAACTGAAAAACTACAAAGATACTAACAATATGTTTCTAAATAGCACACCTGGTTGTTCAGGGCAGAAAAAATATTTTTAGAGTAAGACTATCTGGTGTGTTATACCCTTGGTCCCCATCTAATCAATGTCAGTAGTAACCTCTTGTCAGTGACAACCAAAACCATCCCTAGTAGAGAATCCCTAATAAAGCATCCCTTGCTCCAGGGCTGAGCCACTGCCAGACAAAAGCAGCACTGTGATACAGCAGAACAAGATCTGTGGTTTGACAGACCTCTTTATAATAGGGAATTCTAATGCTTCCCTATCAGTATGTTATTACAATAGTAGAATGGTGTCAGAGAATGTTAGAGACATTCAACAATGTTAGTTCTGGAAAGCACAAACATGTCTTTCTTCTATAAAGTTACTTTTACAACTTTAGCTTTCAAAGTTATTTTAGAGTGATTTAAATTTTACACTTTCATCTGACATGCTAAAAAAATACAACTTACCATTCAAAAATATATGTATACTATATTGTGGAGGCAGGAAGGGTATACGTATATGTGTATGTAAAGTTTTTATTGGTCCTATATGCTACTACATAGTGCACACAAGCACTGTGTGTGTGATGTAAGAACTTATACCTTTGCTAAATGAAGTAACTCTAATACACAATGTGAAAGAAATCAGAACTGGGATGAATAATAATAACTCTGTTTTCAATGGCATATTCAAAATGCATGGTTGATTTGTAATACACATTACATAAAACACAGTCTGCAAAACACTGAGCACTGAGTACAAATCTGAAATTCTCAATTTCAAGCTTATAACGTAGGCATTTCTCATGTGATGGTTAGTGGAACATGAATATAACAATGTTATCTGGCTATGTAAAGAATCCGGCAATTCTATTTCTAGGAATACTGTATTTTGCCATGTATAATGCACTCTCGTGTATGATGCATACATTTTTGGCCCAAACTCACAGGGGAAAAAAATCTTTCATTTTAATTCAATCTTTTATTTATTTATATTTAGATACTTTTTTGTATTATAAAGAAATTTTAGCATTTATTTTTAATATATTACTATACAAGAAATTTTATGTAACAAATAATTACAAAACACAAGAACAGATAAGGTACAAAAAACTTTAAGTACCAGTAACAAATTTACAATATTCACACATCACAGAAGGCCAAGAACTCTTAGTCACTGCCAATTCAGAAGTATCATCTTCTTCAATTTCTATATTACTGGTGTCTTCTAAGTTACTTTCCTCAACCCAGTAAATTTCATTGTTCTCAGATCCATCCATAGAATTGCTGATGCTGCATTTTTAAAATGATTTCACAACTGCTTCCTTCTCAACACCGTTCCACGATCATAAGATCCAATCACAAACCCAAGTGATGGATGCTTTCTTAACCCTACTTGTAGGTGTTAAATCATTACCAGGGACTGCATTCATGACGTCCACTCCTTCATTAGGGCCTTAAAGGATTTATCTACTGACACATCAAGGGGCTACACTTGGCTGGTTACCCAACAGGTATCACAGCAAGTTGGGTTTTCAAGTCTGCTGCAATTGCTTTCACAATTTGTGTAACATGGGCTTTGGAGTGATCAAAAACAAGCGAAGCTGTTTTTTTAAGTAATACTCCAGGCCTTCCTGACCAGACTTTGTTAAACCATATTTTCATGCAGTCTTCATTCATCCATCCTTTTTCATGCACGTGGACAATAACTCTACTTGGAATCTTTTCTTTAAGAAACATTTTTCTTTTAAATGTGATCATAGCTTTGTCCCATCTGCACAACACACTAGAACAACAGTGAAATGTGTTTTCTCATGATCACTAGTTCTAACAGCCACAGTCTTTACTCCTCTGACGTCCACAGTTCTGTTGGCTGGCAAGTCAAATGTGAGTGGGACCTCATCTCATCAATATTGGCGATTTGCAAAAGCTCAAAGTTGTAAGTCTTTCAAAGACTGATAACACAGGAATAAAATTCCAAAACTTGGATCTCAGAGTCCGCTGGAAGTTTGGGGGCAAGTTTCATTCATGTTCTCATGCTCAAACCTTCTCTCTTCATTAAGTTAAAGCACCATTTGGGTGTCCCTGAGAAATCATCAACGTTTTTTTTCTCATGCAGTCCTTTCACCTTCTTGTATCATCTTGGTTGAAAAAGAGATGTCAGTTTGACACTGCTCCAGAATCCAGGTCTCCGCCTCCCGCTCCACCTCAGGCCACTTTGGAGGTTTCCTTCATGTTGCCTTCTTCTGTCCTGGCATCTGAAGTCTTTCTTCCTGTTTCTCCACAATCTGATGACAGTCTGTGGGAGGAGGTCCAGGGTGTCTCTCCACAGCTCTGTTGCTATGCTTTTCAGCATATTTAATAACTTTTAGCTTAAAGCTTGCAATGTACAAAAACTGTTTTAACATTTTCCAAGAGATTTTCCAATAATTTATCCCAACCAAAGAGAAATACTGCTAGTTTACCCCATGGTAATAAACTAGGCATCACCTAGCTTATGAAGTTAACAATCGGCATCATCCATCTTATCAAGTGCTTAACAATCAGCATCGTGTCTTACTCTGTGAATAACAATTATGTCGCTCTTTGTTTCATTTTGTTGAATCAATGGCCAAAAGTGATTTTGTTCCAAGTTTGTGGTACATTCGACAACAATGATTATTGTATTCTGGGGTATTATTTTGCATACAGATATTGTTATTGCTTTCCAGAGCTACACTTTTACTGCATAAGCATGAATAAAAAAATTAAAAACATTTATATAAATACAGAATTAGTACTACCCACGTATATTATGCACATCCTTATTTTTCCCTAAAAATTTTGGGCAAAAAAAGTGTGCATTATACACGGCAAGAAATGGGTATTCTGGAAAAAAAAATCTGAATTATTCAAAAGAATATATGCACCCCCAATGTTCTCTAGAGCATTATTTACAATTGCCAAGATATGGAAGCAGCTCAAGTGTCCATCAGTAGATGAATGGATAAGACAACTATGGGACATTTACACAACAGAATACTACTCAGCCATAAAAAAAGTTCCACCCTTTGCAATATTACGGATAGATCTGGAGAACGTTATGCCAAGTGAAATGAGCTGGTCAGAGAAAGACAAATACCATTATGATTTCACTAATATGTGGAATCTAATAAACTGAAATAACAAGCAAAAGAGAGACAGACTCATAGATGGAAAGCAGATGATAGCTAGTGAGGGGGGTGGTTAGAGGGTGGAGCGATTGAGCAAAAAGGAAAAAGACTCATAGACATGGACAACAGTGTGGTGATTGTTGGGGGGAGGGGCGTATAAGGGAACTAAATGGTAACAGAAAAATAATACAATAAAGATTAAAACACAATAAAATAAAAGCACAAATTATTCTGGATGCTGACTACAGAACTTTAATTTTAACTTTGTTGTGAATAAGCAATAGTGTCATACTCACATTCTTTACATATTATATAAATGAATCAATCAAAAGACAAAGACAAAAGATATTTTCTTATGTGAAGACATGTTAAAGAAAACTGCTATCATTCTGAAAGTTCTCAATAATAAACAAACAGACTTTTCAGTCTATCATATGACTTCACTGGCTAGGCATTTTTCAGTACTTACTCATACACTGGAACAGCACACTAAAAATCATGTGAATATATTAGGAAGTCAGAAAAATATTTTCAGAACGTTTCTAAAGTTTTAAGTCCAGCATATTCAAAGATAAAGAAAACAAAACCCGAAAATCTATGTGAAGCAAACATGAATTACATCTACTAGGTTTCCTAACATTAATATAATTATTTAAAATTATTGAATAATTTTAATAACTATTAAAGTTTTGTTAAATATTCAACATGCCACTAATCGAAACTAATGCTAAACTAGAAAATTATTTCTCTATTTGTCAATTTTTACAACCAATGTAATACTACTGTAATAGGCATTAAAAGAAATACATTTCTAAGGCTGTAATACAGTGTATACAATATGCCTGTTGTCTATATTCATAACTGTGTAAGGAAACAATGAAAAGATATAAAGGAAACATAAGTGGCTACCTACTGAAGATGGGGAAGGGAAACAGGGACAGGAGTTAGGTTTGTCAATGTTCATCTTTTCAAACTGTTCTAACTTTTGAGCCATGTGAATATGTATCTACTTTTAAAATAAAAAAGTACATTTTTGTTACATAAAAATATTATTGTATTTCTTAAATCAGCAAAGACACACACATATACATGTGCGATTTAAAGAACAGAGCAGTAAGCTTTTCAAAAAAGAGGAAGAATTAAGGGGGGATTTTCAAATCACTATTGGGAGTCATGTTTCTGGGTCATAGTTCTGACTAAAGAAAATTTCACAATAATGACTCTTTCTTTCCTTTTAAAACTTAAGAATATTTTCCAAATGACCAGAACTCTAAAATAAGTGATTGTAACAAAAAAAAAAAAAAAGAAAAACAAATGATCTCCTTAAGGAAGATCTAATATAAATTATTTTATTTATGCATTAAATAATATATTGCTGGTTACAAATCATTTTAAATAAAAAAAAATACCTTACTGAAAGAGAAATGTTTTTCCTAACATTCCCTTCCCCAACCCTCAATCAGCCCTCTTAAATAGATTTGTACATTTAACAAAATTACAGATTAACACCAAAATGGTAATACTTTTTAAAAAAATCTAGATTTTACTTAGTATAAAAATAACCTCACAAACTGCATTCTAATGCCTAACTTCTCTCTACATTAACCTACCCTGTCTAAATCTGTCTCATGAAAATTCATGTTCCATTTTCCTCTCTCACACCAATAACATGTCTCAGTCTTCTCTAAAGCATACCAGGTACCTAGAATACCCCACTGACAACCCCTAATATTGTTCAATATTTTTATGCTATCATCAGCAACCCATATCTAAACATATGTATCTAGGTTCCCAGATAAACTAGATAGATCTCCATTAAATTTTCCATATACACTAAGTATAAAATGATTTAAAGATTAAAAACAAATTTTAAGTGTTTTTCAGGCACTGGGGGAGGGTAGAATGGACAGTTGTTTAATATGTAGAGAGATTCAGTTGGGGATGATCAAAAGTTCTAGAGATGGCTCTTGCTGGGTGGCTCAGTAGGTTGGAGCATCCTCCCATGCACCAAAAGGTTGCAAGTTTGATCCCCGGTCAGGGTACATACCTAGGTTTCAGGTTCAATCCCCAGTCAGGGCGAGTATGAGAGGCAACCAATCCATGTTTCTTGCTTACATTGCTCTCTCTCTCTCAAATCAATCAGTCTTCAATCCATCAACCAACCAACACATAAATGACATATTAGGAACTCCTCCATATGTATTCCATAGTTTGACTGCTCACCTAGAAAGAACCTTAATAATTTTCTATTATTAAGTTGACCTGATAATACATAATTCAATTCCGTAATCCTATCCTTAGGCACGTAGGCACAATGCCTAGGACTCACAATTATTTTAGGGGCCCACAAAAAATGTTTTAGTGTATAATATATTTGTCTTTACAACAATGCAATTATAAAATATATTTTTTTATAAAGAAAGGAATTCAGAAAGTCAAAGGTACCAAGTGTCTGTGAGAATCATAATGTGGTCCTGATGCTAATGTAAAACATTTTTGAAAAGAAATCATACACAAGAATAAATATTGAATGTTTGACATTTAAAAAAAAACTTCAATATTAGAATGATATAAATTATTTAATCCTTTTCAAACAATTCTTTATCAACAAATGTTATAAAGAAATAATTACATTTATACAAATAAATAAATGCTTAGAAATTAATTTAATAAAAATTTAAAGGAACTAGGGAGCCATATTGGCAAGAGGGGGGGAAGAAGTAGAAGGAAAAAAAAACAAAGAGAAGAGGAAGGGGAAATAATATTGATTAAAAAAACAAATAAAACCACCCCTCATTATTTAAATTAGCAAAGTTGAAAACACATCCTAGGTAAATTTATAGATTTAGCATAATGTCAATTAAAATCCCTAAAGGATGACCGAAATATTAAGAAATATACTGAAAGTATGTTGGCTGAATTCAAAAAAATAAAAAATGAGCATGTATCTAAACCTATGGATATTGGATTTTTTAAAAAAGACAAATAAAAACAATTTTCAAAACTATAAATTACTACATCTTAAATATATGGGGTCAACATGACCCCATATGAACCTTGAGGGCACTGATACTATGTGAAATGAATCAACAAAAAACAAATATTGTTAAGATCTCACTGATTATGTGGAATACAAAACAACTCATAGAAACAGAGAACAGCTTGGGGTGCAGGGGACAGAATGGGTGAATGTGGTCAAAAGGTACAAACTTCTAATTACAAGATAAGTAAGTCCCGAGGATGTAATGTATGGCATGGTGACTACAGTTACAATACTTTATTGTATACCTGAAAGTTGCTAAGAGTGTAGATCTTAAAAGTTCTCATCACAAGAAAAACTAGGGGCAAAAACAAATGTTTCCACTATAATAATAATGTTAACATGAAGAGAAACAAATTGATCTCTTCATCATCACTACATATCACACAGATTTTAGATGAATTACAAATTTATTTTTAACTAGAAAAATATGGACTATTTCTAGTAATGAAAGGCAGTTTTGTCTTTTTATGTCAATTAACTAACCAAATTATCAGAAAAGTCATCTGCAAAATGAAGAACACCAAAATAAAGACTAAAAAAAGAGAGGAGGAACTTTGCAACTGAAATGTTAGATAAAAGTTTTATCTCTCAAATTCACAGGGGTGGGGCTAGTCTATACTCACTCCTCGACAAACTGTCACAAAACATGACTTTAATCAAAAAGAGGCAGAGGTGCACGCACCCATTTAACCACGTGCCAGGCACTACTCACACC
This sequence comes from Artibeus jamaicensis, assembly GCF_021234435.1. Lineage (NCBI taxonomy): Eukaryota > Metazoa > Chordata > Mammalia > Chiroptera > Phyllostomidae > Artibeus > Artibeus jamaicensis. The sequence goes on along the minus strand of NW_026521995.1, from coordinate 28,555 downwards.
AAGCCCCTTATGAAGAAGATACTATTTTCATTATGTAGCAAACTGGAGAGGCAAGTTACTCCCCCAATGTAAGTAGTTAGGGGGTAACAGCTAGGATTTGAACCCAGGCAGTCTCACTCCACAGTCTATCCTCTCAACCACTAAGCTACTTGCTTATTTCCTCTGTACGACAAAAATTCATGGACCTTTTACTCTACAACTCCAAGTCTACCAAATAAATATAAATTACTATTATAAAAGACAAAACAAGTAAGAATAGTATTGGTATAGTGCTTTAAGGATTCAGAGGACTGTATGATTTTCAGCAAAGGGGATAAGGAAAGGCTTTTTGGAAGAAATAATATCTATATTGGGACTGAGAAGAAATGAGGCAGATAATAAATTATAGAAGAAAATATTCCATACTGAATGAACAGAATGACCAGCAGCACTAAATTAAGGTAAAAAAGCACTAACAACTCAAATGCTTGAGCTGAAAAGAATGAGAAATAAATGGAAAAGAAATGATTCAGAGGCCTAGGGGAGATAGACAATTAAGTACAGAAGGAAGGAAAGTAACATGGTCACAGTTTTTGAATGGCAACTGGATATAAGACATGAAGTAGAAAGAAATGACAGAAGGTGAATTCACAAATCCATGCATGGTAATGAATATTTCAAGTAAAAGGGGTTGGGGACAACAGAAACACAGAAAAAGGAATAGATATGTAGTACACAGTAACTACTCAAATTCTGATTATATTAAGGAACTAACAAGATCAGAAGAACAAGACTTAGTGTATCACAGTATAAAGACAACAAAAGGGACAGATAAGGCGACATTTGGAGGCCATATTTTTGGGAACCTAACACAGGAGAACACTAGGGGCAAAAACGGCTTACGTGAAAGGGTAGAAAGGACCCAAAGACAAACTGCTCCAACCTGGTTTGGCCATAACTTAAGAGACTTTATAGCGTCAACATTCTAAATGGTATTATGGAAGCAGATTGACAGAATTTGGTAACAAAATAAATGTAGCAGTGACTGAGGTTTTAAGTGCAAATGAAAGAATAATCTTTTCATTAACAGAAACAGGGGACAATGGAGGGAAAGCAGGTTTAAAGATAAAACAGACAGGAGTTCCACTTTAGAGATGGAGATTAAGGCTTATACAGTATGGTTATCCAGAAATAATGCTATATCCACAGGACTAATGCTTGGGTAAGAAAAGGCAGAGCTGAAAATACATATCTTACTCACATAAAAATACCTAGAAGTTCTCAGATTTCAAAAGAAAAGATATACGAAAAGAAAAAAGTATGAAGGGAAAAATGGATGAAGAAAAGTCTAAGAAACTATCTATATTCAGAAGGAACAACGAACAGCCAAAGAAGGTCTATCAGAGGTTAAGACCACCACCAGAAGAACCAAGTATAATGCAGCTGTGCTCCCTAACATTTTCCACATGAAAGTACATGAATAAGACAACCTGTGTGGGGCATAAGGGCATAAAGAAGGCTGCTAAGAGCTGGGCATTACTAGCTATTTTCCTAGGAATTAGGGAAATCCTTAATCTCTCTACCAGCCAACTGATTCACTGAACTGTTTAGAAAGCTCTGTATTTTCCAAAACCCCATATGCCAAAAATTTTAATATTCTACTTCCCTCAAGTGCCTCTTTCAGTAATCACAGATCAGTTTGGTAGAATGTTGCAGATGTGACAAAGAAAAACTCAGAAATGACTGCCATACTTTGTAACTGAGAAATCCTCGATGGCTTTATTAAGAGGAAAAGGCTAGATTTCAGAAGGAAAGAGATTAAAGTGGTGACATTTTTATTAGTCATGCTACCCTAAGTGGTTGTAAGAAGTAACCTAAATAGGATTCTTCAAATTTTTCTAGGAAAAACATTCTCTTTCAAAATAAATTATAATTGTCCCTGGCCAGTGTGGCTCAGTTGGTTAGAGCATCGTCCTGTAACCCAAAGGTTGTGTGTTTGACTCCCGGTCAGGATGCAAAAGATCACCAGTCCAGGCGTGTAGGGAAGGCAACCAATCAATGTTGGTCTCCCATTGATGTTTCTCCCCCACAACTCTCTCTCTAAAAGCAATGAAAAAAAAATGCTCTCAGGTGAAGATAAAACACAAAAATAAATGTTATAACTGTAGCATATTCTACCTTCTGACTCTTGTTTTAGTCACATTAATAAAAAGGAAAAATGAATAAAAATCCTTTGAAACTCTGCAACACTTACCCAGTGCGAGACTGACCGACTTTATCACAAATATCCAAAATGAGGCCCCAATCTTCAGCAGTATTCATCTCACTGGTTGCTTTCTCTGTACATTATAAAAAGAAATTGCAGAAATATTACTTTTTCGAAATTGGTAAGAGGTAAATGATCTGATTCAAATCATCAAATTGCAGTATAATCAAGACACAACAACAAATTACAATAACTGCCTGCAGTCCGATTAAAAAAATGTTCAAGTCCACCCTTAAAAGGAAAGAGGGACCCTTTTATTACCTACCATATTTATTTCTCCCATTCACATTTCAGTTGCTTGTTACTTATTATAAAAAATAAGCCATTGGTTATTCTTTATTAAAAATACTATATAGAGCCCTGGCTGGTGTAGCTCAGTGGACTGAGCGTGGGCTGTGAACCAAAGTGTCGGTGGTTCAATTCCCAGTCAGGGCACATGCCTGGGTGGTGAGCCAGGTCCCCAATGGGGGCATGTGAGAGAGGCAACCACACATTGATGTTTCTCTCCCTCTCTTTCTCCTTCCCTTCCCCTCTCTCTAAAAATAAACAAATACAATCTTTAAAAATATATTATATACAGGTCTATCTCTTTCTGCACATAAAAAGACAAACATAAGAAATAGTTTCATTATCAAATAATTCTTAGCTTTACTTGCCAGTGAAGGAACGTGACTAGGTATAGATCTCTATAAAACATTTCAGATAATTAAATTAATTATCTAGTTTTGGTTCTGGGTTCTGACAACAGGGCAGTGAACAAAAGAAAAACAAGCTTTAACTAAACATGTCCTTAATTAAAAACTTGAGAAATTAAAGATATAAAGAGAGGGATAACATTAGAAGCAACAACAGCAACAATACTCAGAAGACCCAAGAAGCACCAGCCTTTTTCACACTTCTGAATTCTCAGAAAATTCAAGTACTGGGAAGTCTGCAATTGAGAGTGAAGACTAAAGAAGCCCCAAAGTTAGGTGGACTGGGTGAATGTTGTTTGAAATGTACGTAGGCTCCATCTTCCTTATTCACGGGCTCTTGCAACCATCTCACCTCCACCTAAGAAAGTAAGTGAAGATTTGCTTTCTGGAGGTTAAAGCAAAGTTTCTCTAGACAAGAAGACATCAGACTTCATTGAGACATAGGCATGAAAAATAATAAATTACTTCCAGTTTCCAAACCAGCATGTAAGGTGCTTAGAAATCATCACTCCATTCTAACAAGTAAAACACCAAAAAAGTGAAAAATTGACAACTTTTCTCAGATCCCTTAGAAGTGAGGTCACAGGGCAAACTGCTGCCCCAAAATTAGAAACACAGACAGGTAAATACACAGAATCACAACTTAAAGCAGAAACATCATCAGAAACCAGGGTGAGGACATGAAAATTTAAACTGTAATGAACTGCCCTGGTTGGATAGCTCAGTTGGTTAGAGCATCATCTTGCTACAACCCAAGGTTGTGGGTTTAATCACCTGTCAGGGAACATACAAGAATCAACCAAAGAATACATGGATGAAGGAACAACAAATTGATGTCTGCCTGTCTGTCTCTCAAATCAATTTTTAAAAAGCATTATAAATTCCTGGAAGCTATGTGTGTACAAGTCTGAGAATCAAAATTCTAGAGGGGTCCAGCCACAGGGATGTCCACACTTTTGTAGGAGAAAAGTTTCCTTGCTTTCCCAGCAGAGGGGTGAAGAACAGGAACCATTTTGGGAGATACCAGAGCATTTTCTTCTTAACAAGGCCCACTAGTCTCAAGAACAACTATTTACCAGCCCCCAACCAACTAGGATTTTACCAGAGATTAACACATCTAGGTAAGTGAAATAGTTATCTCCAAACCACCCTGGTCACCCTGTTCCAGCTAAGAGGTGCAGGAGATACTGATGTACACGTGAGTAATTCACACTCCAGTGGCAGAGGTTCACTGGGAGTCTAAGACGTAATCACAGGAATCCAGAATCCTTCCCCAGTGATGTTTTGCCATCAGACACTAAAGACTGGTGTTCTGTTTATCTAATACATCATGGCTAACTTTCAGCAAGGCACCTGTTTAAGGTAAAAAAAGTCTAAAGAGAATGAGCAAGCGTCAGAACCAGACTCAGACATGGAAGGGAGGATGGAATTATCAAACAGGGAATTTTTAAAACTATGATAACATAGTAAGAATTCTAATGAAAAAAGGACACATTGTGAAAGAACAAAAAGGCAATGTAAACAGAGATGGAAATTTTAAAAAAGAATCAAAGAGAAATACTAGCGATCAAAAATACTAAAAAATGAAGAATGCCACTGATAAACTCTATAGTAGACTGAACGTGACTGAGAACAGAATCTCTAAGCTTGAGGATATGTCAACAGAAATGTCCAAAACTAAAAAGCAAAGACAAAAAATGACTGAAAAAAATTGAACAGATTATCCAAGAACTGTGGGAAACTACAAAAAGTGCATTATATACATAACTGGAATACCAAAGAATAAAGAAAAATCAAAAGAAATATTTAAAACAATACTGACTAAGAACTTCACCAAATTAATGTCCGACACCAAACCACAGGTCTGGGAAACTCTGAGGATACCAAGCATAATAAATGTCCAAATAACAACACCTAAGCATATCATATTCAAATGTGAAAAACCTACCTGAAATTCAAAACTACCCAAAAACCTCCTGTGTTACAATGCTCCAAAAGCCCAGAGGTCACACATCAGAAACCCCTCCACCTTTTTATATATAGTCCAATTATAATCCAGTAAAAGCTCAAAGCCCCCATCCTTCAATGCTGGTACATATTTCCACACCTATGCCTCTCCTTCTCTTGGGCAAGTAAAAGAAAAAACTTTGCTCTCTGCATTTTCTCCTCTTTATGAATTCTTTCAAAGTCCATATCGCTGACCGCCCTAACAGTAAACAGTCTAGGATGAGATTGGCCAAGAGGCTGAACGCCTCCAGTGTGCATGGAGTTATGGGCAGGAAGATTTAAACAGAAAGAAGACAGTGACTGGCTCTTTCTCTTTTTCTCGAGAATGCCTGGATGATCATGCTGTAGCTGTCTGTGTTTCTCAAAGGATGTTTGTTTTTTTTTTCCAGAGAAAAGTGGGATTTAGTAGCTCAGAGAATACTCTTTTCACCTTTATTATTGAAATTTTTACTATGATACTGTAGTAGTAGCAGCTATCTAACTAAAGCTAAAAGTAAAAAGAATCATACTAAGGAAGAAAAGGAGGAAGAAAGGAGGTGGTTAGCCAGTTCTTGGGGCTCAAGTTCTCCTACCCCCATTTATGTACACAACTGAAAGAGTTTTGATAAGCATTTACCAGCACTTTAACATCTGAGTTATATTTTCTTGGCCATTATCTATTTTTACTGTATTTCTTACACTTCATCCTAATATAAAAAAATCAAAATAGGAGAGCAAAGGACCAACGAAAAACCCTGTTCCAAAAGGACTCAGAAAATGTCTTTTTATAGTCAAGTCTGTCAACTATTTTATTTTTTATTTAATCTCTATTGTACTTTCTCCATTACCATTTAGAACCCTATACTCCCCTCCCCCCAAGTAATCACCACACTGCTGTCCATGCCCATGAGTTCTTTTTCCTTTTTGCTCAATCCCTCTACCCTCTCACTTCTCTTCCACTAGCTGCCTTGTCTCGATCTGTGAGTCTGTCCCCATTTTCCTTGTTAGTTCAGTGTGTTCACTGGATTCCACATGAATGAAAGCATATGGTATTTGTCTTTAATTGGCTTATTTCACTTAGGACAGTATTTTAAATGGGAGAAGGAACTCTGGGCCCAGCCTAGGATTGTTCTGGCCTGGCAAAGGGTGGCAGGGTTATTTTCCTTTGGGTAAATAACCTAGAGGGGACAGGCTCTGAGGTCCTAGAGGGGACAGGCTCTGAGGCAGAAGCCTGCCATTCTCCCCAAATTCTGTAGCTTTTGTATATTGTGTTGCTTTAGTTTGTAAACTAATCTTACATAAATAAGGTAATTAAAAACTAACAAGGGGAATGATAGGGGAACTCCAGAGTTAAAGATTCTACCCTTACCTCATTGGCTAAAGATTTCAGCCTTAGTTGATAGGCATAAGTGACTAATGCATGTGGAAAGCCTTACTCCTAAACTGTGTAGCTTTTGAATAAAGACTCCTTGTTTTTTTAATAAATCTCTACCTCCAAATTTTGCCTAGAGGGTGGCAGTGGACTGCAGCACCTCACTTGCTGTTCAGGAAGAGTAGAACCCCCCTCCCCCCCCCCCCCCACACACACACACACACAAACCGCTGGCTGCCCTTAGAGAAGGATTAAAGAGGCCAGAGAATAGCCTCACATGACTCTCATTCAAGCCTTTGCACAAGCACTCCCTTAGGCATTATGTCCTCAGGACAGTGAGGTTCTGGCCCACATCAAATAATCTTAAGAACAAAGCCTGGGGTCTGCTGACCACAGAGACAGAGTTTTATTCCAACTATAGATGGCATTTAGGACTCAGCTGTGTTTCAGCTGCAGGCCCAAAAAAGCAGCAAAACCAGATGTGCCAAGGTTGCTGAACTGAAGTCCAATCACTAGATCCATTCTGCCACTAAAATCACCAACCAGGAAGCTCAACTGAGCTTCAGTTTCCAGAGGTTTTATTAGAGTTTGCTTATTAAAGGTAGGATTAACCATTTTCTGAAATTCTACCTCCAGTCCCCTTCCTGCTTCCTAGTGGGGCTGATATGTAACTCAAAAGCCCTAACTATGTAATCATGAGATTATTCCTTCTGGAGTGGCCAGACCTTATTCTGAGTATCCCTAAATTAAGGTATACTATCAGGAGCCCACAGTGAACAAGAAAGATGCTCCTATCCCTCAGGAAATTTCAGGGATTTAGAGGCTCCCTCCCAGGAAACGAGGAACAAAGACATTCAAAGACCATTCTTTATTAGTTAGCACTCTCTATTAATGGGATATCCTATCTTAAAATAATATGTAAAGCAACTTCAAGTGGAACTGTTTAATAGAGAAATCTCATAGCCTTGCCCCTTTGACCCTCAACCCCTCTGAAGCCCAACAAGATAGACTGAGTGAGTCAACCTGAACAATACCCTCCAATCCAACATTTACTTCTTAGAAAAGGAAAGCAAGTTATTACTTTGATCTAGTAGTGCCTTTAAATAATTAATTCATCATCCTGCTGACTGGCACCCAAGCAGACTTTTTTAAAAGTACAGTACTTTTTTTTTTTTTTTTAAGAACACACTTAAATCTTAAAACCTATCACCTTATTTAAAGAATAATAGCTATGCTTATTAAGATTTAACATTCAAATGCTAATAGTTAACTAGAAATGGCAGGCTTGTGTCTGATCAAAAATAAACTGCCTATATTATAACTAAGTATGCTCTTACAGTTCCTCAATCAAGTTGCCTCCAGGAGTGTCTAGTACAGTCACGAGTGGATACTGTGCTGAACACTCATGAACCAACCTTGGTTATTTTCCTATGCATAAACAGGGTCAGTATCAGAAATGCAACCTAGTCAGAACTCTAAAACTGTTCAAATCATTTATTGATGACACCCTAAAATCAACAAACACAGGTGTGAAATTCTCAGTTGTAAAACAAGTATTTTTAAATCAGAAGAATATAAACTATTGCTAGCAGCATTCAACATGTTTTTGTAATTAGCAAATGAAATAAAAACTATTTACTTTCTAAGACAAAAACAGAAATTGTAGGAAAAGGAAAAGTGAAAACAAAAATTTAAAAAAATTGCTTCTAAAGAATTAAAAGCTTCTTGGTGATCTAATTTCATCCTCATATTATCCTTATACAAATAATGAACAAAAGAGATTGATAAATTTGCCTAGGAATACCCAGAAAATGACACACACACCCTCATTTAATTGTCAGTAACCTCAATGGATTGGGAAACTTTTTCGGATAAGCAGCTTATTTTGATCTTTTCAAAATTTATGACTGTCAAAGATTTAGGGAGGTGAGAAATGCTGACAGGACATTGCCCACCATGTTTAGGCTACAGGAAAAAGACTGTCATTCAATCAACTTAGAGATGCTCATCAAAAAATGGGCAATGAAGGGACTTCCTGGCAAGATGGAGGTGTAGGTAGATACACTTTGCCTACTTTGTACAACCAAAAGAGGGACAACAACAAATTTAAAATAAAAAAAATAACGAGAACTGCAAGAAAATGGAACTGCATGGAAGCCTGACAACCAAGGAGTTAACAGGCAAATGAGGGCTCATGGCAAGGTGGGGACTGGAAGACTGGAAGGTCCCACGCTTGCCTGTGGATTAACTGGAAGGAACAACGGGGGAACCCGACCGATGGCCCAACCCGGGGTTCCAGCTTGGGAAATAAAGACTCAAAATCTGACTGAAAAAACCTGTGGGGGTTGAGATGACAGGAAAAACTCCCAGCCTCACAAGAGAGTTCGATGGAGAGACTCACTGGGTCCGAGAATGAATATATATATATATATATATATATATATATATATATATATATACACACAAACCCACCGGCCCACCCAGGAATTAGCATCAGAAGGGCACGATTTGCTTGTGGGTAGTGGAGGAAGTGACTGAGAGCCCACCGAAAGCTAAGTGGCATGTTTCCCTCGTGGACCCCTCCCCCCACACTGTCGAATACCTAAGGCTCTGCCCTCTACTGTGTAAGAGGTACTCCAAGAAAAAATTTTTTGGCCCAAATGAAAGAATAGATCAAAGCTCCAGAAAAAAAAAATACAACTAAGCAATGAAGAGATAGCCAACCTATTAGATGCAGAGTTCAAAACAATGGTAATCTGGATCCTCACGGAAATAATGGGTATAGTCACACAATAGAGAAAAAGTGAAGGCTATGAAATAAAGGAAAATGTTCAGGGAACCAACAGTTAAGGGACGGAAACCAGGACTCAAATCAATGGTTTTGAGCAGAAGGAAGAAATAAACATTCAACCAGAACAGAATGAAGAAACAAGAAATAAAAAAAAATGAGGAGAACCTCCAGGACAATTTTAAACTTTCTAACATCCAAATCATAGGAGTACCAGAAGAAGAGGAAGAGCAAGAAATTGAAAACTTACTTGAAAACATAATGAAGAACTTCCATAATCTGATAAAGGAAATAGACTTCCAGGAAGTCCAGGAAGCTCAGAGTTCCAAAGAAGTTGGACCCAAAGAAGCACACACCAAGACACATCATAATTATGTTACCCAAGATTGAAGATAAGGAGAGAATCCTAAAAGCGGCAAGGAAAAGAAGTTCCCATAAGATTATCAGCTGATTTCTCAAAAAAAAAAAAAAAAACTTTCAGGCAATAAGGGGCTGGAAAGAAGTATTGGAAGTCCTCAAAGGTAAGGACCTACACCTAAGAATACTCTAACAAAGCTATCATTTAGAATGGAAGGGCAGATAAAGTGCTTCCCAGATAAGGTCAAGTTAAAAGAGTTCATCATCACCAAGCCATTATTATATGAAATGTTAAAGGGACTTATTTAAGAAAAAGAAGAATATCAAAACTATGAACGGTAAAATGACAACAAACTCACAACTATCAACAACTAAACCTACAAAACACAAAAACAAAAAGAACCTAAAAAATAACAAAACGAACTAAGCAAACAACTAGAATAGGAACAGATTCACAGAAACAGAGATCACATGGAGTGGGGAGCAGGTGGACAATGAGGGGAAAAGGTAAAGGAAATAAGGAGCATGAATGTTAGGCACAAAATAGTCGGGAAGGTCAAGAATAGTATGGGAAATGGAGAAGCCAAAGAAATTATATTTATTACCCATGGACATGAACTAAGGTGGGGGAATGATGATGGAAGGGGTGGATAGAGGGCAGAGGGGAATAAAGGGGAGAAAAAAATGGGACAAACGTAATAGAATAATCAATAAAATATATTTAAAAAAAACAAAAAATGGTAATGGAGAAAGGGGGAAAGTAAACTTAGCGGGGTTCTATCTTTGCCCACTTATGAAGAACAATTGCTGCAGCTGCATTTTATACCCAAAGCCCAAGGTAACTAACTTCCATCACACCATACTCCAGGAAAATAATGGGACATTAACATTTATGAAGATTAATCTGGCTGTGCTTTATGATACTGAATAGAAAAAAGAAAACCATGCCCAACTTTGTAGGATACAAACTGGCCCAAAATAATATGACTAGGAATGCAAATTTACTATTATAAAAACAAAACTTGATGCTTTAGCAGGGGAGGGAGATGACTCGAAAAGCCTCTCAAGCTTGAAGTCAAAATAACTAGAACATTGTAAAATTACCAAATAATGAAGGAAGTTCCAAGCTGGGAAAGGTAAGTTCAGTTTTGTGATAGACTAATTTTTTTTTAAAGTTAGTAACAGAACACCAAATAGAAATACAAGGCTGGAGATCTAGAAAAGTATCAATAATTCCTCTTTGATACATACTTACTGAGTGCTTACAACGTACCAAGCACTGTCCCTACAGTGCTAGGGAGGACAGAAATAAAAAGTTCTTATCCTTATGGAGTTTATATTCTACACAATCAATCAATCAATCAATCAATGTAGTATTTCTCTGAATAGTACAAAAAAAATAAAAAGGTAATAGTGAGTGGGTAAAGATGATTTTTTAATTTTTATTTATTTTTGAAAAGATTTTATTTAGTTATCTTTAGAGGGGAAGGGAAGAGAGGGAGAGAAATATCTGTGTATGGTTGCCTCTGGTGTGTCCCCTGCTGGGAACTGACCTGCAACCTAGGCATGTGTCCTGACTGGGAATCAAACTGCGGTTGTTTGGTTCGCAGGCCCGTGCTCAATCCACTGAGCTACACCAGCCAGGGCTGAATCTTTTATTTTTACAGAAGCTGATTGGGGGAAGTCTCTCTTAAAAACTGATTTGAACAGAGTCTTGAATGATGTGAGAGGAAGACTTTCAAATGCCTAAGAAAAGAATATCACTGGCAAAGAAAACAGCATAATATAGGCAGGAATGATCTTGGAGTCTAGATCCAAAAAGGTTAGAATGAGAGTAACTGGGGATCATAATTACATCAGAGACCCAAGAAGGGGCCAGAGTATGCATCACAATAAGGAATTTGCATTTCCCTGTAAGTGGAATAGGAAGGTACTGAGCAGGTAACATTATCTGACATTTTTCAAAGATCACTGACCTTTGTAGATGAAAACTGATTACAGGTAGCAAGAGTGGTAAGCAAAGAAGCCAAATAACAGGTTTTTGCCATAGTCTAAGAGTTAATGATGACCAGAGTAAGATAATAGTGGTAAGGTGAGAAGTGATAACATTCTGTATGTATTTTTAAGTATATTTTATTGATTATGCTATTACAGTTCTCCCAATTTCCCCCCTTAAGCCACCTTCACCCTGCACCCCCAAACCCTCCAGCATCTCCCTGCTTAGTTCATGTCCATGGATAGTATATAAGAGTTCTTTGAGTTCTCTGTTTCCTATACCATTCTGACCTCTCCCCAACTATTTTATGCCTACCAACTATGCTTCTTCTTCCCTGTACCTTTCCCTCCCTTCCCCCTCCCCACTGAAAACCCTCCATCCGATGTCCACTTTTCTGATTCTGTTCCTGTTCTAGTTGTTTCCTTAGTATTTGTTTTCATTATTTTTTTTAGGTTCAGCTGTTGATAGTTGTGTTTGTTGTCATTTTACTGTTCATAGTTTTGGTCTTCCTTTTCTTAGATAAGTCCCTTTAACATTTCATATAATAAGGGCTTGGTGATGGTGAACTCCTTTAACTTGACCTTACCTAGGAAGCACTTTATCTGCCCTTCCATTCTAAATGATAGCTTTGCTGGATAGAGTATTTTTAGATGTAGGTCCTTGTCTTTCAGGACTTCCAATACTTCTTTCCAGCCCCTTCTTACCTGAAAGGTTTCTTTTGAGAAATCAGCTAATAGCCTCATGGGCACTCCTTTGTAGGTAACTCTTTCCTTCCCACTTTTAAGATTCTCTTTTTATCTCTAGTCATGGGTAATTTAATGACGATGTGCCTTGGTGTGTTCCTCTTTGGGTCCAATTTCTTTGGGACTCTCTGGGCTTCCTGGATGTTTATTTCCTTCACAAGATTGGGGAGGTTTTCCTTCATTATTTGTTTTAAAAAGTTTTCAATTTCTTGCTGTTGTTCTTTTCTTTCTGGCACCCCTATAATTAGGATATTGGAATGTTTCAAGTTGTCCCAGAGGTTACTAAGTCTCTCTTCATTTTTCTGAATTCTTGTTTCTTCATTTTGTTCCTGTTGGATGTTTATTTTTTCCTTTTGTTCCAAATTGTTGCTTTGAGTCCTGGTTTCCTTTCTGTCACTGCTGGTTCCCTGAATATTTTGCTTTATTTAGTTTTGGGTTCGTTCATTTGTTCTTTCATTTTTCGACCAAGCTCAATCAGTTCTGTGAACATTTTGATTAACAGGGCTTTAAATTCTCCATCAGATAGGTTGGCTATCTCCTCATTGCTTACCTCTCTTTCTGGAGTTTGGTTCTGTTCTTTCATTTGGGCCGTATTTCTTTGCCTGGGTGCACCTGTTAAGTTGTAAAGGAGGCGACCTTAGATATTCACAGGAAGGGCAACCCTCCTTGTTGAGCTGCAGCACTGCCTGTTGGGGAGAGGCCAGAGAGGGAACGGTGTGTCTCACCTGCCTGTCTCTATCCCACTTTCCAACAAACTCGTGTGGGACTGGGAGTTACTCCCACTGCAGCAGCCACTGTAGTCCACAGTCAGCTCTGAGTCTCAGTTTCCCCTTAAGTCAGTCCTGTCTGTGCACTCCACTGCCTCACCATCTGCTGCCTTACAGGTCTGGTTGGTCTGGTTGACTGTTTCTTTAATTCCTTGGCTGCGGGAGTTCCATGCAGTTTGATTTTCTGGTACTTCTGGTTGTTCATTGATTTTTAAATTGGTTGTTATCCTCCTTTTGGTTGTGCGAGGAAGCGAAGGGTTTCTACCTAAATTTCCATCTTGGCTAGAACTCCTATATTTTTAAAGTAGAGCCAAAAGATCTTCCTGATAGAATGGATGTGGAGAATGAAGGAAAAAGAAGAATCAGTGATGATTTCTAGACAGTAGAGATGAGTGACATCTTTACTGTCACTCACAAATATCAATGGTGCCATCTGCTGAAATAGATAATGATGAAGGAATGCACAGGTTTGGGGAAAGAAACTAAGAACTATTGCCATCTCTACATTCCATATTAAAGGTAAGAAAACCGAGGCAGAGAGTATCTAAGCAACTAAACCAAAGTCATACTGCCAGTAAGTAGGAAACCTGGGAAATGAATTCAGGCAGTATAACTCCAGAATATGAATCGATAACCTAGAAGAAATGGATAAGTTCCTAGAAATATATAACCTTCCTAGACCAAATCATGAAGAATTAGAAAATCTAAACAGGCCAACCAACAGAGAGGAAACTATCAAAAACATCCCAAAAATAAAAGTCCAGGACTAGATAGCTTCACCTGTGAATTTTAGCAAACAATTGATACCCATCCTTCTCTTACTCTTCCAAAATATTGAAGAGGCAATACTTTCTAACACATTTTATGAGGCCAACAAAACCCTGATACTAAAACCTGGCAAGGTTAACACAAAAAAAGAAAACTACAAACCAGTTTCTTTGATGACTACTGATGTAAAAATTCTAAACAAAATACCAGCAAATCAAATACAACAATACATTTTTAAAATTATACATCAGGATCAAGTGGGTCTCATTGCAGGAGCACAAGGAAGGTTCACCATACACAAATCGATCAGTGTAATGCACCACATGAACAAAACAGGAAATAAAAATCATATAATTCTCTGCATCTATTTATAAATGTTTGGTATTTATAAACATATATACTTATACGTTTGTAAGTATATCTACTTACAAACATAAGTAGGTATATAAGTATATCTACTTATAAATATGTATTTATAAATAGATGCATAAAATTTACATATTTGTAAATATAAGCGTATCTTTATAAATGTATATAAGTATACAAGTATATTTATAAATGTGCATAAAATGCACTGGATAAGATACAACATCCATTTATGATTAAAACACTCAATAAAATGGGTATAGAAGTTTCACAACATAATAAAGGCCATATATGACAAACCCTCAGCTAATATCATATTCAGTGGTGAAAAAACTAAAGCTTTTCCTCTAAAATCAGAAACATCACAAAAATGTCCACTTTCACCACTGTTACTTAACATAGCTTTGGAAGTTCTAGCCAGAACAATCAGACAAGCCAAAAGAAATAAAATGTATCCAAACTGGGAATAAAGAAGTGTCACTTTTTTGCAGATGACATAATTTTATGCATAGAGAACCCTAAAGACTCCACCAAAAAACTATTAGAAACAATAAACAAATACAGTAGAGTTGCAGGATAGAAAACCTAAGTACAAAAATCTACTGCATTCCTAAATATTTCCACTGCATTCCTAAATATTAACAATGAAATTTCAGAAAAAGAAACTAAACAAAAAACATTTCTTTTTGCAATTGCAACAAAAAGAGTAAAGTACCCAAGAACAAACTTAACAAAGGATGTGAAGGAGCTATATACTGAAAACTAAAAGACAATAAAAATGGAAAGACACTCTATGTTCATGGATTGGAAGAATCAACATAGTCAAAATGCTCATATTACCTAAAACAATACAGATGTAATGTCATACCTACCAAAATCCCAATGTCATTTTTTAAAGAACTAGAACAAAAAGAATCATCACATTGGTATGGAACCACAAAAGACCCGGAAGTGTCAAAGCAATCCTGAGAAAAACAAATGAAGCCAAAAGTACCATACTCCTTGACTTCAAACTACATGACAGAGCTACAATAATCAAAACGGCATGGTACTGCAGGAGAACAGACATACAGATCAATGGAACAAAAGTGAGAGCCCAGAAATAAACCTAAATGTATATGGGCAAATAATTTTTGACAAAGGAGCCAAAAGCAAACAGTGGAGTAAAGAAAGCCTCTTAAGTAAATGGTGCTTGAAACACTGGAAAGCCACATGCCAAAGAATGAAACTACAGTTTGTCTGCATATACAAAAATTAATTCAAAGTAGATCAAAGACCTAAATATAACATCTGAAACAATAAGTTACATAGAAGACATAGTTACTAAACTCATGGACCTCAATCTCAGAAAAGTTTTTATGAACTTGACCCCGAAGGCAAGGGAAGTAAAGGCAAAAATAAATGAATGAGACTATACCAAACTCAAAAGCTTCTGTACAGCAAAAGAAACTACAACCAATACAAAAAATGCAGCCAACCGAATGAAGGATGGTATCTGCAAACAACAGCTATCAAACAAGAGTTTAATAACCAAAATATATCAAAAAACCTCACACAACTCAACATTAAAAAACCCCAAATAATATAAGTATTATATTATTAAAATAATATTATTTGTTATAATTATATAATAATGTAATTATAATATAATTATTATTATACCCTTAAAAATAAGCAGAGGACCCGAAGAGACACTTCTCCCAAAAAGACATACAAATGGGCAACAGATATATGAAAAGATGCTCAACTTAACAAATTATTAGGGAAATGCAAATTAACACTACAATGAGATACCACCTCACACCTGTTAAAATGGCTATTATCAACAAGACAAACAGCAAGTGTTGGAGAGGCTGTGGAGAAAAAGGAACTCACACACTGCTGGTGGGAATGTAAAATGGTACAGCTGCTGTTGAAAACAGTATGGAGGCGCCTCAAAAAATTAAGAACAGTATTACCATATGACCCACAATCCCTCTTCTGAGTATCTACCCAAAAAACTCGAAAACTTTTATTCACAAAGATATATGTACCTGTATGTTCATTGTAGCAGTATTCATAGTGACCAAGATGTGGAAACAACAGAAGAGTCCTTGGCTAGATGACTGGATACAGAAGATGTGGTCTATATACACAATGAACTACTACCCAACCATAAGAAAAGATGAAATACTAGTATTTACAACATGGGTCCAAGATGAGAATATTCTTGCTAAGCTAAGTAAGTCAGAAAAAAGCTAAAAACCAAGGCAGGATATAGAACTGAAATTCATAGATAGACAAAAATAGTATATGATTACCAGAAGAAAAGGGTGGGGATAGAGGTGGTAAAGGGAGCCAAATACATGGTGACAGAAGATGATTTCACTTTGGGTGGTGGGCACACAATGCAATATACTGATTATGTATCATAGAAAATTTACACTTGATACTTACATAATCCTATTAACCAAATATCACCCTAATAAATTTAATTTTTTTAAAAATGAATCCTTAAAGCTAAGCTAAACTGCCTCCTAAGACTCTAAAGAAAAAAAATTTTTGAAGAAGTTCTAAGTCTAAGCTCCAGACTTTCAGACTCAGTCCAACAATTGGAAAGCACAAAAAGGAGAGGCCAAAAAAGACTAAAAAAGAGCTAAGCAGAAAATCAAAAAAGTTCCATGTCCTGGAAAACAAATGAGTAAAGTACATCATCAAAGAGCACTGTTAAGAGATCAACAAAGGAATAGATTAGAATTTGACCACTGGACTTGGCAAGATGGACATCATTAGGGACTTTGAAATAAAAGCTTCACAGGATGAGTTACTTTATAATTCAAGTGTTGAAATTTGGCAAGAAATGTGACATCCAAAATGAGATCCACTTATTCAATAAATGCTCACTTAAAGTTTATTAGTGTCAGACACACTACATGCTGGGAATATCATACTGAACAAACCAAACAAAAAACCCCTGTCCTCATGGAGCTCACATTGTATTCACATGTTTGGCCATTTCTTCAATGGCCAAAACTATTGCCATTTGCTTCTTTATCTGAAATGTTGTATTACATAAATCAGTTCATGAATTTCTGATTAACCATTTCAGCTTATGAATAAAGTGGAAGATAACTTTGAAAAAATACAAATGTATACTAACGTTAAATGGCAAATAACGGCAAATAATTATATCATGTGATTTAGGTGATTCAGTAGGAGCTCTTTGATATCACTGAAATACTCACTGATGGACAAAGAAAAAAGGACTAGTGATAAATGTATTCTACATACTATATTCTACATGGTCTCCTAGTAAAAAATTTAACATGGTAGTCTACTGGACTTTGTCCAAGGATTATTTACTGGGAGTCTCTGACAGGTCTTAGATAACCATTCATGATATTTTCATACATGGGTCATGAAGAGAGAACTGATCCAAGTACCCAAACCTGCCTAACTTTAAAAAGTAAACTTTTCCTGGTCCCCGGGGGTCTTGCCCCCCCGCCTGAAAAAAAAAAAAAAAAGTAAACTTTTCTGGAGCAAAACAATGCTCCTACACTCAAGAAACTTACTATCTAGCAGGCTCAAGTGACATATTCTCAATTCAACAAATATTTATTAAGCATCTGTTATGTAGCAACCAACACAATAATTAAGGAGCATAACACAGGATATAACTACCTTTAGTGCTAAATAATTTGTTAATGACAAAAGGTGTTCCAGTTTTGAAAAGAGTGGCGATTATGGTGATCTAGAGCAATGGTTTTCAACTGAGAACTGTTCTGTAGGCCTAGGGGACATTTAGCAATTTTTTAGAAACCTTTAAATGACTGGGGGTGGGGTGATGCCATTGGCATCTAGTGGGTATATATCAGGGATGCTGCTAAATACCTTCCATTGGACAGCTCAGACCACCCCCACCCCTGGCAACAAAGACATTTACTTGGTCCATACTGTCAATAGTGTTGCTACTGAATAACTCTAGACTATAGTAATCAGGAAATGATTCAGGCATAATGAGTTGGATTCTGAGTTGGCCTTTAGTCATGAGGACATGTAAAAAGGTAGAAGAAATAATAGAAGCAAACATACAAAGGCAAGAAGGAGCCTGCTTTAAACTGCATGTTGTACGTACTGAGAAAGGGTTTGACATTAAGAAATTTATTTGAACTCAATGGAAATATGCATTGAAAATGTCAGAATACAAAGGTGATGGGTAGTTGGAAGCCAGACTATATAAAAACTAGATTAAGGTACTGGGACCAAAGAAGCATGTATTAAAAAATTATTTTAGGCACTGGCTGGTGTGGTTCAGTGGACTGAGTGCTGGCCTGTGAACTAAAGGGTACCCGGTTCGATTCCCAGTTGGAGCACAGGCCTGGGTTGCAGGCCAGGTTGGTAAGGGGCATGTGAGAGATAACCACACACTGATGTTTCTTTCCCTCTCTTTCTCCCTTCCCTCCCCTTTCTTAAAATAAATAAATAAAATAAAAGCATGTGTATGTTTTAAAAAATTGTTTTAATTTAAACATTTGCCCTGAATTAATGTAATAAGTTGCAAAACTCCTTAAGAGCAGCAACCATGTCTTATTAGTAACTCTATTTTTGATGTCACTGCCCTGTAAATAGTGTATGCTAAGAGCTTATTAAATTAAATGCAGTTTTTCAGTTAAGTATTTACAAGTATTATTGCTGATCTCTAAATTTCCATCTATTGTGAGTAATCAGGACATTCATTTAAACAAATAAACAAAAAAGCTATCATTTTTCTACTATATAATGGCACTGTAGTAGGCCCTCTACACAGATTATTTAATTTAATCAAAAACAGAATGTGTTTTTTACTCATTAAAGATGAGGCCACTGGGACTCAAAGAGCTTAAACAATTTGTCCTTGATTTCACTCAGCTAAAAAGTGGCAGATATAAGCCTGAATCCTTTTCTAGTCTTAATTCAAATCTGCAAGCTTCAGTGACACACTGTGAGGAAGGATTAAAAAAGCAAAATCAGCCCTGGCTGTTGTGGCTCAGTGGATAGAGAGCCGGCCTGCAAACCAGAGGGTTGCTGGTTCCATTCCCAGTCAGGGCACATGCCTGGGTTGCCAGCTGGGTCCCTGTAGGGGGCATGTGGGAGGCAACCACACATTGATGTTTCTCTCTCTCCCTCTCTTTCCCTCTGTCTAAAAGTAAACAAATAAAAATCTTAAAAAAAAAAAAAAAGCAAAACCTGACAGCTACTATTCACAGTTAACATGTACAAGCAAAAAATAACATATATATATATATATAATTCTAAAACTGTCCTTATATTTCTTTACTACAGTAGTTAGTAAATATTGCCTTAAGGAATTGGACATGACATTTGGCTTGCTTTCCATTCCACACCTGTGAGCCAAAGTAGTTCCTTAACTGCATTCAAATCAACCCTAAATTCTCTTCCCAGAAACTCAAAGTCCTGGTAGTTATCACCCTTAAGCCAGGAAAAAAAAAAAAAACTAACCTGTTGAATTAGTCTGATCGGTACCTACTACCAATGCTTCAAAGAAAAAGGAAAAACGCATTTCAAATTCAAAAAAAATTAGCATTGCAGATTCAAGGTCCTCGTCCACGCTTCTTAAAGTACAGAGTCCTACCCTAAGGCAGCCCAGTGGCTCGGGTCCTCTATTCGGTTTCAGCGTTTGCCAAGTATTCCATTTTCAGCTCTCCCAACGTTTTGAAGAGTCTACCTTAAACAGAAGCTTTCTCCTCCCGTTAGAGTTACAAAGTAGATTTTAAAATCCTTTAAGGAATCTAACCTAAAACATTCTCCTAGTTCCAGATACTTAACATCTGCCCAGGGAAACACTTTATTATAAGGCTTACAATCCTACCCTAGTCGAGCTGCTCCTCAGCCCTCGGCTCTGCTCTTCCAGAAGCACTGTCCCAGCACCAGGTGCTACACCAGCTGTTCCTCTGACGCTCCCTACAGCCACCCTTTAGGCAGTTCCTCCCAAACCCACGGTTCCAGCTCAAAGCCCATTTCGCAGTCTGAATCCCATTTCTTTCAAAGAGGATGCTCCAAGCGTGCAACCTCCTCCAGACTTCTAAGGCTGGAGTCTCAGCGAAAGGAAAGAGTTCGTCCCCGGCCCGCAAGTCCAGAAGGTACGCAGAGAGCCGGCAAAGCGGACTGGCAGTCGGGGGCGGGTGCACAAGGAGAGGCAGAAGCACTTACCAACATCTTGATCAAAAGGATTGGTGGCAAAGAGAGGCATCTCCGCGGCGTGCCGAGGTGTCTGTAGGGACTCCCCGGGGACACCACGGGAGTCAGGGTGCGACGGAGGAAGGATGACTCCTCAGGCAAAAACAACAACAGATAAGTACTCGATGGGGTCCACGACAGGTTCTCGCCTCACCAAACCACAGCAACCGCGGCAGCGGCAGCAGCCACAGCAAAGGAGTCGAGAAGGCCCCCTGCGTGGAGCCTGTCGGGAATCTGGGCAACCTCAGCACTGCCTGATCAGAATCTGCCCAGAAACTGCCCCACGAAAACAGACCCCACCAAAAAAACTCCACCTCCATACTCCTTATTGGATTAGTCACACAGGAGAGTAGCAGGAATGCCTCTGTTTTCTGCTTTTGCCTTAGCCAGCAGTCTCCGGAGGATGGGGACCTGAAGGCGCGCCGAAGCCGACTACCAATCCCAGGAGTGAATCAGTGGACTAAGAGAAAGGGTCGCGTTTGTTGTTGAGTGGGACCCCTTTTCCCCCCGTCTCTGTCGGATGTCATACATTTGTAGTCCCTGTCCCTATGGAGGGGGATGGGACATCCGTCATTCGGAGTTATCCAGGTTAAAAAAAAAAAAGGCTATGAGTAATATGCTGTCTAAGGTGACAAGAAACTTGCTTGGATGAAGTCATGTGAGCTGAACCGATTGGCTCGAATCCCGGAGGAGGGGAGTGTCAGGGCGCGCTCCCAGGGAGCAAGCTGGAGTAACGCTGGCATCTCCAGAGTCTGTCTGAATGCTGGGCTTCAGAATCTGGAAAGCTTTCCTAGTTGGGCGTTGGTTACTAGTGACTAGCTGTACAATCACCAAGCAATTGTGTTGGTTGGAAAGTAAGTTTCAAAACCCAAGCAATTCCCCCCAAATTGAACAGCAACAACAACAAAAAAAGAAAACTGAGAAATGGAGCTAGAAATTGATTAGTGATTTCTAACCACTTAAAATGTTTTTGTTTTTTTAATTAGTTAATTAATTTTTTATTGATTATGCCATTACAGTTGTTCTATTCCCCCCTTCATTCCCCTCCACCCTACCTCCCTGTCCCCATTACCCCCCCTTTAGTTTATGACTATGCGTCTCAAGTCCTTTAGATTCTATATTTCCCATACTATTCTTGCCCCCACATCTATTTTCTACCTACCATCTATGCTACTTATTTTCTGTACCTTCTCCCCCCTTCTCTTCCTCCCACTCCCCTGTTGCTAAGCCTCCATGGGATCTTCATTTCTGTGGTTCTGCTCCTGATCTAGCTGTCCTTTTAGTTTGCTTTGGTTTTAGGTGTGCTTCTTAATAACTGTGAGTTTGTTGTCTTTTCACTGTTCATATTTTTTGTCTTCTTTTTCTTAGGTAAGTCCCTTTAACATTTCATATAATAAAGGCTTGGTGATGATGAACTCCTTGATTTGATCTTATCTGAGAAGCACTTTATCTGTCCTTCCATTCTAAATGAAAGTTTTGCTGGTTAGAGCAATCTTGGTTGTAGGTCTCTAGATTTCATGACTTGGAATACCTCTTTCCAGCCCCTCCTTGCCTGTAAGATCTCTTTTGAGAAATCCGCTGACAGTCTGATGGGAACTCCTTTGTAGGTGACTGTCCCCTTAGCTCTTGCTGCTTCTAGGATTCTCTCCTTCATTTTAATCTTGGCTAATGTAATGATGATGTGCCTTGGTGTGTTTCTTCTTGAGTCCAACTTCTTTGTGACTCTCTGAGCTTCCTGGATTTTCTGGAAGTCTATTTCTTTTGCCAGATTGGGGAAATTCTGCTTTATTATTTGTTCAAATAAGTTTTCCACTGGTGGCTGTGCCTTTCCCCCTTCTGGTACCCCTATAATTAGAATGTTGGAGCGTTTAAAGATGTCCTGGAGGTTCCTAAGACTCTCCTCATTTTTTTGAACTCTTGCTTCTTCACTCTTTTCTGTTTGGCCATTATTTGCTTTCTTCTGGTCCACTCCATTGATTTGAGTCCCAATTTCCTTTTCATCGCTATTGGTTTCCTATGCAATTCCATTCATTTCAATTAGTTTTGCCTTCATATGTATCTCTAATTTGTGGCTATAATCAACCAGTTCTGTGAGGATCCTGATCACCAGTGTTTTAAATTGTGCGTCTGAGAGTTTTGCTATTTCTTCATCTCTTAGATTTATAGGCTCTGGGGCTTTGAGAACTTCTTGAGCCATTTTTGGTCTGTTCGTACCCTTTATTTTTAATTTTTTAAAATTAACTAATTTTATCTAGTTATTTTTCAAGTACAGTTTTTTGTCTATTTTTCCCATACCAGCCTCCTCCACCCCTTGCTCCTCACCCCCCTCCCATTTCCACCCCCCTTAGTTCTCGTCCCTGTGTCCTTCCTATTTGTTCCTCCAAATCCCTCCCCCTTTTCTCCCTTAACTTCCCTTCCTTCTCCCCTCTGGTCACTGTCCCCTTGTTCTCTATTTCAGTGCCTTTGTTTTTTTTTTTTTCTGCTTGCTTGTTTGTTTTGTTGTTTAGCTTCCTGTTAAAGGTGAGATCATATGGTATTTGTCTTTCAGCACCTGGCCTATTTCACTCAGCATAATGCTTTCCAGTTCCATCCATGTTGTTGCAAAAGGTAGTAGCTCCTTCTTTCTCTCTGCAGCATAGAATTCCATTGTGTATATGTACCACAATTTTTTGATCCATTCATTTCCTGATGGACACCTAGGTTGCTTCCAACTCTTGGCTATTGTAAATTGTGCTGCTATGAACATTGTGATGCATAGGTTCTTTGATATTGATGTTTTAGGATTCTTAGGATATAATCCCAGCAGTGGAATTGCTGGGTCAAAAGGCAGGTCGATTTTTATTTTTCTGAGAAAATTCCATACTGTTTTCCATAATGATTGTACCAGTCTGCAATCCCACCAACAGTGGACTAAGGACCCCTTTTCCCCACACCCTCTCCAACATTTGTTGTTTGTTGCTTTGTTTATGATAGCCATCCTAACTGGTGTAAAGTGGTATCTCATTGTGGTTTTAATATGCATCTCTCTGATAGCTAACGATATTGAGCATCTCTTCATGTGTCTCTGGATGTTCTGTATGTACTCCTTGGAGAAGTGCCTATTCAAGTCCTTTTCCCATTTTTTAATTGGGTTGGGTGTCTTCTTAGAGTGGAGTCGTGTAAGTTCTTTGTATATTTTGGAGATTAAACCTTTGTCTGAGGTATCATTGGCAAATATGTTTTCCCATACAGTTGGTTGTCTTGCTAATTTAATACTGTTTTCTTTAGCCACGCAGAAGCTTTTTATTTTGATGAGATCCCATTTGTTTATTCTTTCCTTTACATTCCTTGCTCTAGGGGACATATCAGTAAAAAAGTTGCTGCGTGAAATATCTGAGATTCTCTTGCCGATGTTCTCCTCTAGGACTTTGATGGTGTCACGACTTACATTTAAGTCTTTTATCCACCTTGAATTTATTTCGGTGTATGGTGTAAGTTGGTGCTCAAGTTTCATTTTTTTGCATGTAGCTGTCCAGTTCTCCCAACACCATTTGCTGAAGAGGCTATCTTTACTCCATTTTATGTTACTGCCCCCTTTGTGGAATATTAATTGACTGTAGAGAGTTGGGTTGATTTCTGGGCTCTCTGTTCTGTTCCATTGGTCTATGTGCCTGTTTTTATGCCAGTGCCAAGCTGTTTTGATTACAGTGGCCTTGTAATACAGTTCGATATCTGGTATTGTGATCCCTCCTACTTTGTTCTTCTTTCTCAAAAGACCAGCTGCTATTCAGGCTCATTTGTGGTTCCATATAAATTTTCGAAGTGTTTGTTCTATGTCTGTGAAATATGCCATTGGTGCTTTAATAGGTATTGCATTGAATGTGTATATTGCTTTGGGTAGTATGGACATTTTGATGATGTTAAATCTTCCAATCCATGAACAAGGTATATGTTTCCATTTGTTTGTGTCTTCCCTGATTTCTTTCTTCAGTGCTGTGTAGTTTTCTGCATACAGGTCTTTTACCTCCTTGGTTAGGTTTATTCCCAGATATTTTATTTTTCTTTTTGCTATATCGAATGGGATTTTTTCCTTGATTCCTGCTTCTGCTGATTCACTGTTGGTATACAAAAATGCCTTTGATTTCTGGATATTGACTTTGTAACCAGCTGTTTTGCCAAATTCATTAATTAGTTTGAGCAGTTTTTGGGTAGAGTCTATAGGATTTTCCATGTACACTATCATGTCATCTGCAAACAGTGACAGTTTTGTTTCCTCCTTTCCTATTTGGATGCCTGTTATTTCCTTTTCTTGCCTGATCGCTGTGGCTAAAACTTCCAATACTATATTGAATAGAAGTGGTGAAAGTGGACAACCTTGTCTTGTTCCTGATCTTAGTGGAAAAGCTTTTAGTTTTTCCCATTGAGTATGATATTGGCTGTAGGTCTCTCATATATGGCCTTTATTATTTTGAGAAATGCTCCCTGTATTCCCACTTTGCTGAGTGTTTTTATCATAAATGGGTGTTGTACTTTATTGAAAGCTTTTTCCGCATCTATTGATATGATCATGTGGTTTTTGTCTTTGCTTTTGTTTATGTGATGTATTACATTTACTGATTTGCGAATATTGAACCATCCTTGCATCCCTGGGATAAATCCCACTTGGTCATGGTGTATGATCTTTTTGATATATTGTTGGATGCGATTTGCCAATATTTTGTTGAGGATTTTAGCATCTATGTTCATCAGCGATATTGGCCTGAAGTTTTCTTTCTTTGTTATGTCTCTATCTGGTTTTGGAATTAAGATGATGCTTGCTTCATAAAAAGAATTTGGGAGTTTCCCATCCTTCTGGATTTTTTGGTATAGTCTGTGGAGAATAAGGGTTAGCTCTTCCTTAAATGCTTTGTAGAATTTCCTGTGAAACCATCTGGTCCAGGGCTTTTGTGTGATGGGAGTTTTTTGATTACTGCTTCAATTTCTTTTGCTGTTATTGGTGTATTTAGATTTTCTGCTTCTTTTTCACTGAGTTTTGGAAGATTGTATTTTTCTAGAAATGTGTCCATTTCCCCTAGGTTTTCAACTTTCTTGGCATACAGTTCTTCATAGTAATTTCTTACAATCCCTTCTATTTCTGTGGTATCAGTTGTAATCTCTCTTCTTTCATTTCTGATTGTGTTTATTTGTGTCCTCTCTCTTCTTTTCTTGATGAGCCTACTTAAAGGCTTGTCTATTTTGTTTATCTTCTCAAAGAACCAACTCCTGGATTCATTGATCCTTAAAATTGTGCTTTTAGTTTCTATGTCATTTAATTCTGCTCTAATCTTGGTTATTTCCTTCCTTCTGCTTGCTCTGGGCTGTCTTTGTTGTTGTTCCTCGAGTTCTTGCAGACGTAGGGTTAGATTGTTTGTTTGAAATGTTTCTATTTTCTTTAGGTAGGCCTGTATTGCTATAAACTTCCCTCTCAGGACTGCCTTCGCTGTGTCCCATAAGTTTTGGGTTGTTGTGAGATCATTTTCATTTGTTTCCAGAAACATTTTGATTTCTTCCCTAATTTCATTCTTGACCCATTGGTTGTTTAATAGCATACCATTCAGTCTCCATGATTTTGGGTGCTTTGGGTTTTTTCCTTCGGGTTTGGTTTCCAATTTCAGTCCCTTGTGGTCAGAGAAGATGCTTGGTATGATTTCAATTTTCTTGAATTTTTTGAGGCTCGTTTTGTGTCCTATCATGTGGTCTATCTTTGAAAATGTTCCATGTGCATTTGAAAAGAATGTGTATTTAGCTTCTTTGGGATGAAGGGCTCTATATATATCAGTTAAGTCCGTTTCATCTAGGGTGTTGTTTAATGCCACTATCTCTTTGTTGATAATTTGTTTGGAAGATCTGTCCATTTTTGATAGTGGGGTGTTAAAATCCCCTACTATAATTGTGTTGCTGTCAATATCTTTCTTGAAGTCCTCTAATATTTTCTTGATATATTTGGGTGCCCCTATGTTTGGTGCATATATGTTTACAATGTTAATGTCTTCTTGGTGGATTCTTCCCTTGAGTATAATGAAGTGACCTTCCGGGTCTCTCTTTATGGCCTTTTTTTTGAAGTCTATTTTATCCAATATGAGAATTACTACCCCAGGTTTTTTTTTTCTTGTCCGTTTGCTTGGAAAACTTGTTTACAGCCTTTCACTTTTAGTCTGTGATGGTCTTTTGTCCTGAGGTGGGTCTCTTGTAGGCAGCATATGTGTGGGTCATGCTTTCTTATCCATTGAGCTATTCTGTGTCTTTTGATTAGAGCATTTAATCCATTTACGTTTAAGGTTATTGTTGATAGGTACTTATTCATTGCCATTTTTGTACCTGTGTTCCTCTCTGTCTCCCTCTTATCCTTCCTTCCCTTAAAGCAGTCCTTTTAGTCTTTCTTGTAGAGCTGGTTTGGTGGAGGCGTATTCTTTTAGGCTTCTTTTGTCTTGGAAGCTCTTTATTTGGCCATCTATCTTGATTGAGAGCCTTGCTGGGTAAAGTAGCCTTGGTTGTAGGCCTCTGGTTCTCATTACTTGGAATATTTCTTGCCATTCTCTTCTTGCTTGAAGTGTTTCCATTGAGAAGTCAGTAGCTAACCTTATTGGGGCTCTCTTGTATGTTATTTCTTTTTTCTCCCTTGCTGCCTTTAAGATTCTCTCTTTGTCTTGGAATTTTGCCATTTTGATGATGATGTATCTTGAAGTGGGCCTCCTTGGGTTCCTCTTGATTGGGACTCTCTGTGATTCCTGGATTTGTGAGACTTTTTCTCTTATCAAATTAGGGAAATTTTCTCTCATTACTCGTTCAAATACGTTTTCTATCCCTTGTTGTTCTTCTTCTCCTTCTGGTATTCCTATTATTTGGATATTATTACGTTTCATATTGTCTTGCATTTCTCTTAATCCCTCTTCATTTTTTCTGAGCCTCTTTTCATTTTCTTGCTCTTTCTGTGAGATGCTTTCTACCTTGTCCTCCAACTCACTAATCCTATCCTGCGCTTCATCTATCCTACTTTTGAAACTTTCTACTGTGTTCTTCAATTCGGAAATTGTATTCCTCATTTCCTCTTGTCTCTTGCTGATAGTTTCCATTTCCTTTTTCATGTTAATGTAGTTTCTAGAGAGATCATTGTAATTCCCCTGTAGTTTCCGGTTCTTCACTGTCAGCTCTTTGAACGTCGTAATAACCAGTGCTTTGAATTCACTATCTTTTAGTTGATCAGCCTCTATTTCATCTAACATTCTTTCTGAAGTTTCTGCTTTTTTTTTCATTTGGGGATTGTTTCTTTGTCTTCCCATTGTTTGAGACTCTTCTTGTTAGTCTCTGCTTCTAAAATTGATCTGTTCTGCAAGCCTGGTTTTATGATGTGAACTTCTGTGGTATGATCCTTGTGAAGTTCAGTGGTGCACTCCTTGAAGTTTCTTGATGTTCTTCGTCTCCACCTACTCTCAAGCTGGTCCTCGCGCTGGTCTCTGCATTGGTCGCCTACCACTGCTGAATGTCCCGGCTCTAGTAGCCGCTTCCTCAAGCACCCAGGCTCGTTACTACGGCAGCGGCATAGAGGCTGGGAATGTCCCGGCTCCCGTATCTGGCTCCTCTGCTGCCCAGGGCCGTCACAGGGGTTTGGAGTGTCCGGCTCCGGTACCTGACTCCCCGGCTCCCAGGCCTGTTGCTCTGGGGGTAGCGCAGGGGCTGCGTGAGACCCAGCACCAGTAGCTACCTCTGCCGCCGTCTGGTGTTTCAGCGTCGGTCACAATCTCTGGTCTTTTAATTTCATAAATCCTGGGTAACCGATGGTTTATCGTGCTGTTTCTTTATAGATCTGCCAGAATTTTCACCCATGAGTACAGGAGCTAGTATCAGCTCCATCTTACTCTGTCGCCATCTTCCCAGTATTCTGTTCCTGCCCTTTAAATATGAGGAGAAGAAGCTTGGACTCCCAGGTCGCTGGGTTGTGACACTGAAGGTGGGGGCGGGGTCAGAGCTGGGAAATGGCAGCACCCTCTGCTGTTTCCGGCTTCTGGGTGACAGGCAAAGGCTTAGGTGGTTCACCAGGGCCAGGCCACTCAGAGTCGCTGGGTTATGACACTGTCTGTAGAGGTGGGGTCAGAGCAGGGAAATGACGGCACCCTCCCTGCCACTTGCTGCGGTGACCCAGTGGGTCCTGGGCAATGGCCCACTCCCTCACTTGTCTATCCACCCACAAAGGCGCGACCACAGTCAACCTGCAGCCCTACTCCCTCGCTGTTTGCCCGC